>NC_081408.1:522211741-522849241 GCF_030272615.1 Cryptomeria japonica | reverse complement strand
TATTCATCCTAACACAAAGATTTATACGTGTAAAACCCAACTGGGAAAAACCACGATGAGATGGAACTCACAAGTTAACTATCTGCAATATAGATAACTGACCGATTAAGGTCTACAAATGCTCTATTAGGAGTAGATCTTGTTAGAGATTTCAAGCCCTATTAGGAGCTATACCTAACTAAAGGTAACCTCAGTGGAGAATTTAGATCCAAATTAATGAACCACCTTGTTAGAGGATTTACAAAGAAGTTTGTTAGAGCTTACCCAGTTAAGGGATTTTACTGTTGTAATGGTTAGACAACAATAGTTGGATTGATCTAAGAATAGAACCTTCTAGTAGTTTAGATCCTTTTATGCGCATACATTATTGTATCACTGACATACTCTGCAATTCCTTCAACAAATCGCCCCTTCTACAACTCATATCATAACTCATATCTTCTATACCAAATAACTCATCACAATGTCTTTATATAGATATTAGATTTCATGTCGGCTCTTGAACCTTGACGCAATTTCCCAAGTTCAATGAATCAAGACAATCTTGTTTAACATGACACAAATCACCGCCATAGTGTCGGTCGGTGGTAACTCATCACACAAACTGGGAAAACCGGTTAGAACACATATACCAGTTCAGTGTTGACCACTTAAAATAAAATATTAATTCACAGATCGATTCACTTTGAAATCATATTGTGTGATTGTCTCCACGCTCCTCCTTGACTTTATCTGCTACATCTCAAAAATGGTAACTCTGGAACTGATCAAAATCGATTGACTTATCTACATGTACCAGTTTAGACATCTTCATACCGGTTAGACTTCCACTATACATATAATATCAGTTAACAATACAACGACTCAAATATATACCAGTTTATCTTAACTAGTATACTAAGATGACTATGACAATTAAAACAGATGTGTCATCATTGACAACACATGAAGTCATCAAATACAAAACTCATCATTAAGCCAACATTCTCCCCCTTTGGCATTGAGGGTAACACTTACAGAAAATTTTTGACAACTTAGTGTGCTTACAAAAATGTAGAGACTCTAAAGACTCCCCCTTAGCATAAGATCCTCCCTTTGACATTATACATGATTACATACAAAATTTTCACATATATTACTCCCCCTTTGACACCAATGACAAAGGTATGCAAAAACATGAATAGATAAAGCATCATAATCACATTGGCATTAATAAAAAAATAGAGGACTTAAATAGAAATATCTACAGCTGAGAAAGCTTATCAAATAGAGATTTAAAGTCTTTTTGTAGAATAGTAAGGTCAATAGACCATGTCTCCAATAATGTGGCAGTAATCTACAGTTGAGTCTTTATCTGAAATGTCAGTTCCTCCATTGCGTCCAGAGTACTCATCTCCGGTGTGGCTAGGATTGCATCAGTATGCAGAAAGCTCCTTTGTTGTACCTGTCATTTTGGCAATAAAATCATTTCAAGCTCGTGTAAGGTTTTTGACCTTTTTGTTGTTTCAGCCTCTAACTTTGCTAACTGAAGCCGGTGTGACTCAACAGTCTGTCCATAAGTGATAAATGAATCATAAGAAAACTTAAAAGATTCTATGTAACCTTTTAGTTCAGCTTCAATTTTCTCTCGTGATTTTATTAAATCTTCATAAAACAAATCACTTTGGCATGCTTTACTCAAAATCTTATGGCCTTCAGTAATGGCAATAGAGATTTGATCTCTATTATGTACAAGACTCACCCGATCGGTGTCTATACACTTGATCAACTCTGTTGATTTCTTCTTCCTATATTAATTCTCAACATTCACTTGGTTGTTTCCTCCAAAGTGTTGACTTGATCAGTAACAAATGTACATAGAATATCAAGTTTCTTTATTGGGTTTGAAATATCTGAAATGTCAACATCCTGTAGGAGATTTGACAATACATCTATTGTGGTCTAGAGAACCTCCTTCTCCTTCTTGATCTTCATTTTCTTTTCTTTACCCTAAATTTCCAATGACAACTTCATCAGCTCGTCTGCATCATCAGGTATGACAATGTTTGTAGGTGAACTGGGTTCAATTGTAGCTTGCTTTTGATTCTAATTAATGGTTTTATCTCCTTTATTTGTCTCCTGATTTACCCATTCTTCAGATGTCGTTACTATTTCCTTATATTTTTCTTGGTCTTTCTCTTTTTCCACTTCCTTTACTTCCTTTGTTCCCTTTCCCAGCTCTTGTTCTTTTTCCTTATCTGATTCATTATTGGTACCGGTTGTATTAATAGTATCCTGAGTATCTTTAGTATCATCAACAAAGAATATGACTAGTGGTGAATAAGTGTCATTATTATCCTTGTCAATGTAAATTTCATCTGGTAGAAGTATTTCTTCAGTTTCCAGCTTTGGTTTCAGTATGACCGGGTTTATTGTGATAATTCTTCAATTGTTCATTCATTCTCAGAATATTTTTGGCATCTTGATGAGTATCATCTTCTACTACCTGAATTTTTCCTTCCAACAGTCTAAGTCTCCTTGCTCTTGTATGAAATTGTCCCTTGTGTTTAGAAAGTATTTCTAATAACTCTTCATGAGAAAAATTAAGGAAAGTATTGAACAAAAATTATGTCTATAATCTCTTGATCTTGATTTATGATCAACTTCCATTTACTTTCTAGAATTAAATACAAAGAATCAAAAATTTCCTTTTGAATTTCATGTGGCAACTGATTGTTTTGACATAGGTATTTAATTACCTCTTGTACCACTTCTTGTTTCTGAATATCATCAAAAGAATCAAAATAATCCTTTACATCATCAAATTGTTTTCTATTTAAATTTTTCATAGTCCTCTCAAAATGACTCATGGGCTTGAAAGATGCAATATCAATAGGAATATTTTGTTTAAGGATGTCCCCTACTGGTTTAGATTTCCTACCAGTTTCCTTCAACTTCCTCAAGGAAATATTTCACGTGCACAAGGCTGACGTGGCAACACGATCTGATCTTCATTTAGATGCTAACCCATCATAGGATGTCATCGGTCAAATCACACAAACTTGAAATGCATCAACCGGAAACCCTAAAGCTGAGACTACCAACCAGTAGTCATACCAAATGAAACCCCGATACAAAAATTTGCATATATTGGTTCTCATTCCAACATACTACTTCACTTTTTCACATATACTGGTTCACATCATCATATCGGTTCTCTTGCCAATTTGCTTACTTCAATATACCAGTTCATACTTCAACATATTGACATCAATGACAACATACAATATCATCATGTCATCAAACTATGCACATATGCCAATAGTACTACCCTACGGTATATCCTCATAGTATCCTACACAAATAATCTAATCTTAGCTGCATTTACTTGGGTCCATGATTTGGCTGCAGCAGCCACCTGTCTCACCTCCACTAGTGCCTTCACTTCTCCCTCTGGCAGTGATGAGGTCTAAGGTAGGTCATCAGGTCTAAAAGAGTCTAGAGGTTTGCTCATTTCAGTCAAGAGCTGCTTGTATTGTCCTAGTTGTGCTTTGAGCTCCATGTTTGAAGTATTCTCTTTTTCTACACGCCCCCTGACAACAATTGTGGCTAGCTCCAAAGTATGTAGCTCTCCCCACTTGGTTTGTTTACCCAAATTTACCTGGGATATTTGATACTTGGGGAAAGCTTGTCCCTCAGCTTGGAGTGGAACTGCCACATCTACAATCACTTCACCGGAGCCCATTTTTTATAAATGATGTACGGTTTTTGGCTTCTTAGCCTTTGGTGGCTCCTCGGTGATTACTTATTGCAAAGTGACCTTAGGAAGCTCTTCTTTTTTCTTTTTCTTCTCAAAATTGAACTCAAGCCATTGCGGTATATCTTCATCCTTGTCACCTTGATGTGACACTATATCTATAGTTATAACATGGACCTCTACCTACTCCTCTTCTTCATCTCTTTCCTCTTCCTCTATTCGCCCAGGATCTTGACGTGAGGTAACTTGGCGGGCTAGATTGGTTTGCAGAGCTTGTTGCTTATGTAATTCTCCCAATTTGCCACTGACCTCTTCATTGAATGTCATCTATGTTGACATTTTAGTAGGAAGAAAGATTGTTAGCATTTCAATAAGGATATTGAGAAGGTTGTTGAAGATTATTGATACAACTGAAGAAGGGTGATAACTATCTTTATAACATTATTTTGTCATTGATGACAAGAAATTGATTATCTGATTCAGTATGATGTTGCCATATCTTGAGAAGATTGGTTTGAAGAGAATTAAGATGTCGGTAAAAGACACAGAAAGAATGTGATGAATAAGGGAGAAATAAGTTATTCAATGGGCAACTATTACCGAGTTAGACAATGATGAAATCATGATGTTTAGATTGTTTTGATATCCTACATATGTTATTGATTGTAAGGTTAATACTATACTATTTCACCGAGCAAAGAACCTAGTCGGTAAACCCTAAAGAACCTAGTTGATAAACCCTAAGGACCCTAGTCGGTAAACCCTAAGGTTATCGATATCGGTTAATGAAGGCGGAATGTCTACCGAGTAAAGTTTAGTATTTATCGAGTTGCAACCGAGTTATGATTGATCGCATTGGATGGATAAAAGCATTATTTAATCAAGGACAATGATTAGCTGGAGATGTATAAATGATTGGTATGTCGTGCATGAAGTTTGTTAAGGATCTACGGCTATGGAAGATCAACAAGGAGATCTACAGTGCAGATTGAACCGCAATAACCTTGTGCAAGTTCCAAGAAAGGAATGCAAGTCCCTAGGCAAGGTAAAACATTTTCAGATCGAAAGGATACATTGAACCTAGTCAAGATTGAAGATCTGATGGCTAAGATTGATCATGGAAAATATGATCAAGGAGATTCAGCAGTTAGCAAATTGTTTATAAATAAGGAATTGTTGATAAACAATGTATGTGGGCAAGTGTAAGCACAGGGATGCTACATAGTGATTACCAAGCACAGAAGCTTGAAGACCTGTTTGAATAACAGAGTAAGGAGCCCAGCAGAGGGATAAGATAAGTCCTATGACAATATTGTTTTGAGCAAATAAGAATCTGCTTTAGCATTTTAGATGTGAAGTTGCAGATATATTTTTATTACTGTTATTTTGTAAGTGACAGAAAACCTCTTAACCGAGTGGACTTAACAGTCTTATTTGTAAACCCTCTAGCAAGGTAACATTCTAAATGAGTGTTTGAAATCCTTTGACAAGGTTACTTCTAACAAAGTGAAGATCCTAACAGATCTGAGGGAAATCCCTTAACCAGGTCACATCTAGCAATGTGTTCGTAATCTTTAACAGGATTTGCTTTTAACCGAGCATACTCTAGAAGAGTATATTTCTTAGTGGGTCCGGAATCCCACAGTGGTTTTTCCCTATTTGGGTTTCCACGTTAAATCTGGTGTTATATGTGTTATGATGATTATGTGTTTATGAGTTTGCATGTTTAGCAGTTTTTTGGTTATATTGCTGAAGTAGAAGTTACCGAGGTTGAATCTGTTGATTTTATGGAAGATTAAGTTTGTATGATTCACCCCCCCCTCCCCTCTCATCTTGTTAGATATTGGCATTTGAACTTTACACTTAGTATCAAAACTTACAATTGGTATCAGAGCTTTGGACTCCGAAAGAAAAAGTAAAGGTACTTGAGGCAAAGATCCGAAGATGTATAAAAGAGATGCACCAAAGCTGAACAAGTCAAGTTTCTCCACATGGCAGAAAAGGATGAAGCTGCATTTATCAAGAATTGGAGAATATACAACATATTATTTGGAGAATGATTACATACCACCAAGCACCAACCCAATGACCTTGGAAGAGATAAAGACAAAGCAAGAACTTATTCAAGCTATGATTGAAATAACATCAGCATTGACCGACTCAGAGTTTAATGATCTAGAAGGCTATAATGATGCAAAAGCAATGTGGACTAAGCTCATATCTGTGTATGGCGGTGATGAACATGTTCAAAGAGAAAAAGTAGATAGTCTAAGAGAACAACTTGAATCCATGAGAATGAATGAAGGTGAGAACATAACCCAATACAGTACAAGGTTAAAGGAGATTGTCAATCAAATTAAAGGAGCAGGAGGAACTATTGAAGAAAAGGATGTAACAAGTAGGTTGTTGAGAACCCTTCTACCTGTTGATGATATTCGAGTCTCTGCAAACAATGAATTGAGGTCTGTACCTAACATGTCAGTTTCTTTGGATGCTACTATTGGTAAGCTACATGCATTTGAGTTAAGTAAATTTGATAACAGTGGGTCTTTGCTAAATAAAGTAGAATCTACATTCAGTTCTTTTCATATTGGTGAATCTGATGATTACAATGATAGAATGAGTAAGTACTCTGAAGGGAATCACAGTCGAGCAAGTGAAAGATTTCACAAGAACATGGAAGAAGTGCACAAACTGTACGAGGAAATCAAGAAACAAGAAGAATTTGAAGCATTATTAGCCAGAAGGTTACCAAGAGGAAAAGGTAAGTATAAAGGAAAGCTACCTTTAAAATGTTTCAATTGTGATAAGATAGGACATATGGCTTCTAACTATCCTGACAAAGAATCTAGTGAAAAGAGAGAATACTGAGATAATAGGCAGAAAGACAACCAATACAGAGGACACCGAGACTTTAGAAGGAGAGACAGAAAGACATGCCTAGTAGCTGATGAGGAATCCAACGATGATAAATCTGATGAAACTGATACTGAGGAAGTTGTTTATGTGGCTATTAAAGATGGATCAGATGAAAAAAGGTATGAAGAAAAAACCCTAATATCTCACATAAATAATAATGATTCTTGGATTATAGAAAGTGGATGCTCACATCATATGACAGGTGATAAACACAAGTTTGTTAAATTAGAAGACTATGATGGAGGCTATGTAAGATTTGGTAATGATGCACCATGTCCGGTGAAAGGTAACGAATCTATAACACTTCTTGACAATACTAAATGTGATGATGTATACTAGATTGAAGGATTGAAATACAATTTGTTGAGTGTAGCACAGCTAAACAATACAGAATACCGAATAGAATTTCAGAAAGGAATTGTCAAATTTCATGACAAGCATGGAAAGTTAGCTACTACTGGGACACAAACAAAAGGTAATACATTTCATCTTGACTCAACTCGGAACAAGTGTCTTTATGCTAAGATAGATGATACATGGTTATGGCATAAAAGGTTTTGTCATGTAAATTTTGATAATCTGATCAAAATAAGTAAGAAGCACTGAGTAAGATGTCTACTGAGTCTAGAAAAACCTGAGAATGCTATGTGCAGAGGATGTCAGATGGGTAAGATGACAAGATTAAGCTTTACAAGCAAGTCCTACACTTCTAAAGGAATCTTAGACTTAGTACACACTGATCTTTGTGGTCCCATGAAAGTTCAAAGTTATTATGGTGATAAGTATTTCATATTATTTATGGATGATTACTCAAGGATGATGTCAGTTATGTTTTTAAAACAAAAATCAGAAGCTTTTCAAATACTTAAATGGTACAAGGCAAGAGTTGAAAATGAAACAAGAAGACAACTGAAATGTCTTAGATCTAATAGAGGAGGAGAGCTCACTTCTAATGAATTTAACTTATTCTGCAATGATCATGGTATAAAAAGGCAAGTATCTGCACCGAGAACACCTCAGAAAAATGGGATAGCCGAGAGAAGAAACAGATCAATTGTGGATTGTGCCAAAATCTTGATGATAGAAAAAAGGGTACCTCAAACATTTTGGAGAGAAGCAATCAGCACTGCAGTTTACACCCTGAACCGAGTTCAACTGAAGAAAGGAACTATGGAGACACCATATGAGATCTGGTATGACAAGAAACCTAATTTAAGTTATTTTAAAATCTTTGGAAGTAGATGCTATGTTCACAAAGATGACAGAAATGGAAAGTTTGATCAGAAAAGTGAAGAAGAAACATTTCTTGGTTATTCTTCTAGAAGTAAAGCATTTAAATGTCTGATCAAATCATTTAACAAAATAGTAGAAAGTGCAAATGTGAAAATTGATGAATTTGCAGAAAGAAATGATGAAGGAAATTCCAAAGAATGATAAGATTATGAAGAATTTGTTTATGTTCAACCGAGAAGTCCTACCGAGAAAGTTGCTGAAGAAAATGAAGATAATGTCCAATTACCGAGTGATGAAGGAGATCATACAGAACCTACCGAGCCTATATTAGCCAAATATGTCAGAATACATCATGCATCAAGTCAGATTATAGGAGATAAGGATGATCCAGTGATGACTAGGAACAAACTGAGATAGAACTCATGTCTGATATCTGAATTCGAACCAAGAATAGTAAAAGAGGCATTTAACAGTGAAGATTGGGCAAATACTATGACAGAAGAGATTGATCAAATCAAGAAGAATGACACATGGACATTGATCCCAAGACTGAAGGACAAAAATGTAATCGATACAAAGTGGATTTTCAGGAACAAGCTAAATGAAAAAGGTGAAGTCATTCGGAACAAAGCAACACTAGTTTGCAAAGGTTATGCTCAAGAAGAAGGAATAGATTATGGTGAGACCTATGCACCTGTGGCTAGACTTGAGGGAGTAAGAACATTGTTGGCATATGTTGCTTTCAAAAATTTCAAGGTATATCAAATGGATGTTAAATCTGCATTTTTGAATGGTATACTAGAAGAAGAAGTTTACATTGAACAACCTGAAGGATTTGTTGAAGACAGGAGTAAAGATCAGGTATGTAAACTAAACAAAGCTTTATATGGTCTAAAACAAGCACCTAGAGCATGGTATGAGAGACTGCACTCTTACTTGATCAAGATTGGTTTTATAAGGACAAGTGAAAACAGCAATATGTGCATGAAGAATGATGAGGACAATGGAATACTGATCTCAACCATATTTGTTGATGACATTATATTTTGTGGAAATGACTCTCTATGCAAAAACTTTGGTAATGAAATGTGCAAAGAATTTGAGATGTAACTAATCGGTGAGATAAAGTATTTTATAGGTTTATAGATACTGCAAATGAAAGATGAGATTTTCATTACTCAATCCAAGTACATAAAGGAAATTTGGAATGGAGGATTCTAAACCGATAAGTACTCCTATGACTACTAACTGTAAACTATCAAAGAATGATGAATTTGCATTTGTTGATGAGACACTTTACTGATTATGATTGGGAAGTTGCAATATGTTGTGCACAGTAGACTGGATATAGCACATGCAGTAGGTATTGTCGCAAGATTCTTTGCAGATCCCAAGGAAACCCATATGACAGCAATCAAGAGAATTTTCAGATACCTAAGAGGCATTGAAGATTATGGCTTAGTATATGAAAAGAGAAATTATTTTGATTTAAAATTTTATACTGATGCTGATTGGGCAGGCAACATTGATGATAGGAAAAGCACAAGTGGTGGAGCTTTCTTTTTAGGCAAAAGACTAGTAATTTGGCTTAGTAAGAAACAAGGATGTATTTCACAGTCAACAGCAGAAGCTTAATATGTTGTTGCAGTATTGAATTGTACCAATATAGCATGGATCAAGCAACTATTGGAAGGTATAAATGAGAAAGTTACCAAGCCAATAACTATATTCTGTGATAATACTAGTGCCATTAACATTTCAAAGAATCCGGTAATGCACTCTAAGACAAAGCATATGTCTATAAATTATCATTATCTCAGAGAAGAAGTTCAAGAGAAGAAAGTTGTGCTGGAATATATCAGTTCAAAGGAGCAATTAGCAGATATCTTCACAAATCCATTGCCAAGGGACACTTTTGAGTATCTCAGAAGCAAGTTAGGGGTCCTACCCCTATCTCCTACTCACTAACAGAGTTTGGTGAAAGCATCAATTTGATGAATCTACAGAATATTATGTGTGGATTGATGTTGTTTTACGCACTTTAGAAGGTTTTCTAAAGTTGTGCAGGAAATAGTGAATAGAGACAAGTTGCTCTGACCGAGACTGAGATGATACATAGCAAGGCAAATCACTCCATAGAGGAAGAAATCATGATTTAGTTCTTTTATTTTTATGGCATTATTGTCAAAGGGGGAGAGGACTAAATGGTTGACTAAATGGTAAAGCCCTAAATGGAGAAGATAACATAAGACTAATGATAGGGGGAGAAGATAACTGCAAAGGGGAGAAGAATAAATGCAAGACAATAGTTCAGAAGCCTAATGAAAAAGGGAGAAGACTTCAGGAGATTTTAACAGCTTGAGGATAACAAGAGAAGTCTAAACAGCAATCTGAATCTAAATCAATTTGAATATCTTGTTGGTATTACCATTTAATTGTTGGTTTTGCCATCAATGCCAAAGGGGGAGATTGTTGGCATTTCAGTAGGAAGAAATATTGTTAGCATTTCAATAAGGATATTGAGAAGGTTGTTGAAGATTATTGAAGATTATTGATATAACTGAAGAAGGATGATAACTATCTTTATAACATTATTTTGTCATTGATGTCAAGAAATTGATTATTTGATTTAGTATGATGTTGCCATATCTTGAGAAGATTGATTTGAAGAGAATTAAGATGTCGATAAAAGACATAGAAAGAATGTGATGAATAAGGGAGAAATAAGTTATTCAATGGGAAACTATTACCGAGTTAGACAATGATGAAATCATGATATTTAGATTATTTTGATATCCTACATATGTTGTTGATTGTAAGGTTAATACTATACTATGTCACTGAGCAAAGAACCTAGTTGGTAAACCCTAAAGAACCTAGTCAATAAAACCTAAGGAACCTAGTCGGTAAACCCTAAGGTTATCGATATCGGTTAATGAAGGCGGAATGTCTACCGAGTAAAGTTTAGTATTTATCGAGTTGCAACCGAGTTATGATTGATCGCATTGGATGGATAAAAGCATTATTTAATGAAGGACAATGATTAGCTGGAGATGTATAAATGATTGGTATGTCATGCATGAAGTTTGTTAAGGATCTACGGCTATGGAAGATCGACAAGGAGATCTACAGCGCAGATTGAACCGCAATAACCTTGTGCAAGTTCCAAGAAAGGAATGCAAGTCCCTAGGCAAGGTAAAACATTTTCAGATCGAAAGGATACATTGAACCTAGTCAAGATTGAAGATCTGATGGCTAAGATTGATCATGGAAAATATGATCAAGGAGATTCAGCAGTTAGCAAATTGTTTATAAATAAGGAATTGTTGATAAACAATGTATGTGGGCAAGTGTAAGCACAGGGATGCTACATAGTGATTACCAAGCACAGAAGCTTGAAGACCTGTTTGAATAACAGAGTAAGGAGCCCAGCAGAGGGATAAGATAAGTCCTATGACAATATTGTTTTGAGCAAATAAGAATCTGCTTTAGCATTTTAGATGTGAAGTTGCAGATATATTTTTATTACTATTATTTTGTAAGTGACAGAAAACCTCTTAACCGAGTGGACTTAACAGTCTTATTTGTAAACCCTCTAGCAAGGTAACATTCTAAATGAGTGTTTGAAATCCTTTGACAAGGTTACTTCTAACAAAGTGAAGATCCTAACAGATCTGAGGGAAATCCCTTAACCAGGTCACATCTAGCAACGTGTTTGTAATCTTTAACAGGATTTGCTTTTAACCGAGCATACTCTAGAAGAGTATATTTCTTAGTGGGTCCAAAATCCCACAGTGGTTTTTCCCTATTTGGGCTTCCACGTTAAATCTGGTGTTACATGTGTCATGATGATTATGTGTTTATGAGTTTGCATGTTTAGCAGTTTTTTGGTTATATTGTTGAAGTAGAAGTTACCAAGGTTGAATCTGTTGATTTTATGGAAGATTAAGTTTGTATGATTCACCCCCCCCCCCGCTCTCATCTTGTTAGCTATTGGCATCTATACTTTACACTTAGTATCAGAACTTACAATCTCTTCCTCACCTACCTCTGTTTCACCTTTCTTTGCTTCTATGTCCTTGAGGAGGTCCTCTTGATCTTGAGGGGTTAGAACTAATATTTCATTCAATAGGTCCTCTGCCGCATCCCCTTCTTTCTCACCTCCTAGCGGTCGATGTTGGTCGAGGTCCTCTTCTTTCTCGCCTCCTAGTGACCAATGTTGCTCAAGGTCCTCTTCTTCCTAATCTGAATCAAATTCAATGTTCCTAACTCTTATTCCTTCGGTGCTAGACCTGAGCCTTGCACTCCAGCATGCCCTGTAGGTATATTAACTGGTGGTGGTGCAGGGGAATTGGTACCTAGATCCTATGTGGCAGTTGTTGAGGGTGGTTGAGTAGGTATATCTTCAATAATTTCTATTTCCTCCTCCTGCTCCTGGGTACCCTCTCCTGCAATCTTCCCTATAGTTGTCCTTGGTGGGAGGACTTTAGCCAATGGTACTGCTTCTAATCCATTAGTCACTCCAAGGTCCACTTCCTTCTTCAACAACTCAGACTCCTTCATCTTCTCTTGGAGTTTCTTCAATAAGTCCTCAATACTTTCTTGAGGTTTCTCCCACTCATCAGGATCGGTGGACGTATTCTGTCTTGAGCTTGATCTCGTCTTCCGAGCATACTCCTTGTAACCCCTTGATTGGGGTACCCCTAAAGTGGACTCCTTTTGTTTTGCCTTTGAGACACTCGACCTTACCCTCTGGCTTAGCCATTGCTTGGTCCTATTGATGACCACTTGAGAAACCTTTTCAATATTCACATCCTCATTCGCAGACCACCTTATTGGGGAGAGGGTCTTTTTATCAATTTCTAATTCTTTATAAACCACATCGAGCAGGTCTCCATCATCCCTGAGGTCTTTAGGGAGATTGGTATCAATTTTGAAATCTCTTATCTATGGCACAAATAACCTGTTATAGTTTTTCTCTCTGACCTCAAAATTGTCCTGGAGGTTGACCCAAAAATCCTCCAGTCTCAGCCTGTGTCCCTCATATTCCTTAGGCATAGCTTGTTTGAGCTTCCCATTGTTAGGGTTCCCACAGATACTGAGAGGGGGGGGTGAATTAGTACCTAACCGGTAGTCAAATTTTCTTAAGTTAAAACATACAAAACATAAAGTAGCAGTGTACCGGTATGCAAGAATTAATGTAATAAACAGAATCAAAAATATCCACATGAAAAGAACACCATAACACAAGATGTTTAACGAGGAAACCCAATGTGGAAAAAACCTCAGCGGGATTTGTGACCCACAATATTCACTTACTGGCCAATAAGAGAATATTACTTACAATAGGGGCCTGCACATGCAGGAAGGCCAATTGCCTAGAGCACACTGCTCAGTCAGAAGTCACACTGACTTACAATGAGGATTATACTAATCCAATGATCTGTACTGCTTTATAATAGCATCTCCAATGCTAGATTCAGTACCAGTTCTTGCTCTGTTCTTTACATATACCCTTGACCTATAATTCGCGCATTAGGTCTGCCTAATAATTTTCTTTATGCTCGCTTACTTACTTTTCAATTGTCTACAATGATCTTCTTTATATACAAGAGTCATTTTACAATTTGCCAAGTCGGCTTACAATAATAAACAAAGTATTACATATCAAAAAAAATCCTGTCGGCCTCTGTGCCGGTATAAATCTTTTCTTCTATGCCGGTGTCAGTGTAGAGTGATCTTGTTGATGTCGGTGCACTGTCTTGCTTGAATAATGCTTTGTCGATATGATGTCTTGCTGGTGCCATAGGATTGCAAGGTTTCCATCAATAGCAAAACCTTCAATCACACACAATGTCTCATTGGAGTGTCCATATGCCAACACCCATAGGGATCATAAAATTCCCTAGCATAGTCATACTCTTTCAAGTTCAAATCTTGAAGCTCTGGCTCTACTAGCTTTGCAACTTGTATCTTCGAGCACAAGAAGTATCCAATAGATACTGAAATATCAATGCCTATTTTATGTTTCGAAGATAAGAGAGATTGGAGGCCCAATTGTTGCCTTACATATTCCAACAAAATTATTCTATTATTGCAATATCTCAAAAGCAATATTGGGTTCCCTATGAATCCGCTGACCCTAATGTAAGTGGAGCATGGGTTCTAGATAAACCAACATGCCCACTCTTGGATAATAGCCATGACCTCCGGGCTAATTTGGTATCCTGTGTCTCATGTCAATTTAATAATTATCGGAAAAATGAAGGCATCATTAATTATTTTGAAATGAGTCTTTGCATTAGCTAGGCGGAGTTGGGAATAATATTCCCATACCTTCTTTTGTCCTTCCTTATCCCCTAACTGACCCTCTACTTGTAGTCCCAAAAACTTTCCTTCTTTGGCAACCACCCAGATGACATAAGATGTGAAAAAAGAATTTTTGGGTCTAGTGGACTTCCTTCATTTGTTTGCAAATTTTGTCAGAGAGGATTTGTGGCCAATCAAAATATTGTTTTCCAATTAGGATAGTAGTCATAAACTAGAACATCCATGGATGGAAATGCTTACATTCAGGCTTGCCAAAGGCCCTTCTCAACATAATAATCAAGTCTCTTTGGGCTCCTTGAAGTCTGCCCAAAGGATCTTTGTTGCTTTGAGACCCGTTTTCCTCTCTTCTTCTAGCCAATTTTCATTCATGTGCCTTTAATTTGCTACAACTTTGTCATTCCATACCTTCAAGGCCTCCTCTTCAGTTGAGAGGAATATCTCTTCTCTGGTTGGGATACCAAACACGAATCCCAGCATGTCAGGAGACAAGTCTATAACGGTCCTTCCCTGTGCGTCAGTGCACTTTCTAGTGTCCGAGTTGTAGAATTGAGCAATTGTCATTATAAATTCTGGTGCTTTCACTGATTATGGAAAAATAGTTGTCTCCACTAAGCCTGATCTTTTGATTCTCCTATGTAGGGCCTCCAATATGGGCTTATCTAGTTGGGTTTTGATATCCTCAATCTCTATATGTCCAATTTCCATGTCAGTAACCCATTTGACTTCATCATCCAACTTTGAGGAGTAGACTTGTCCTTGATAGTGGTTTTCATGGTAGCTGGAAATTTGTCAATATCTTTGTTTCTTTTGCTAGAAGATGAGTACATCTAACTACCTGAACCTGTAAGAAGAAAACGAGGATCAGTTCTTTATCAAAAACATAAAAATTTTATTCACTTCAGGACTTTAGGTTTCCAGAGTAGGGAGTTTTTCTTTTTAAAACAGGCTCCAGAACTTCGGGGTTCCGGGGTAGGTACTCATGGATGCAGTCTGGAACTCTGAGGTTCTAGGGCTCTGGGCTAGGTAGATAACACTTGATTCCAAAACTCTGGGGTTCCAGGGTTTCATGGTAGGTATTTAAGCTCATCTCGGGATCTCGTGGTCCCGAGCCAAATAGCCAATAGGATTTCAACAAAAGGATTTAAAAAGATAGACCTCGGAACTCTCGGGCTCTGGGGTTCTGGGGTAGGTGATAGGACTGCCTCGCAAAGAAATAATTTGGAACTCTAGGATTCTAGGGTTCTGGGGTCAGTGATAAGCAAGTTTCAACAAAATCCTGAAACTCCAGGGTTCCGGGGTAAGTATTTAGGGCACGGGGGACACACGAAAAAACACACACAAAAAAAGAAAAAGAAGAGAAAACAAAAACAAAAACCCCGAGAAAGAAGGAAAAGAAAAAAGAAATCTAACCTACAAATGACCAAAAGGGAAAGAAAAATCACCTACCTAGTGGATCAAAATGTCCAAGAACACAAAAGGAATCTTGGCAATTCAGACCAAAAACTTGTCTATACGAGTGATTTAAACAGGACCTCGGGACTCTGGGGTCCTAAGGTTCCGAGATCAGGAAGGGAAGCAAGCAAGGATCCACCTCGGGACTCTGGGACTGGGGTTCCCGGGTGGATCAGACACACACCTCAAGACTCTGGAGTTCTGAGGTAAAGGACTCGACACATATACCTCGGAACTATGGAACTCCGGAGTACCGAGGTAAAGAACAAGCAAACAAAAGACACACCTCGGGACTCTAGAACACTAGAGTTCTGAGGTAAAGGAAAAGGAAACAAAAGACAAAAAGAAGGAGACCAACCTCGGGACTTCGAGGGTCCAAAGTTTTGAGGTTGGTGAAAGAAAAAGAACAAAAAGGAACCTCGGGACTCCGGAGTTTTGAGGAAAAAGAACAAAAAGAAAAAGAGCAAAGCAAAAGCAAGCAACAACAGGGGACCCGTATTGTAACACAAGGAAACTAATGGGGAGTGGATATGCAAGGCATAACAATACTCCTAGCCTTCTCAATCAATGTCCTATTCATTCCTTCTGCAACTCCATTCTGTTGTAGAGAATACAGAGTTGTCTTATGATTGTTAATCCTAGTCTTTATAGAATCTATCAAAATCATTAGAGAAAAATTAATTGTCATTATCAGTCCTCAAACATTTAATTTTATTTCTAGTCTACAACTCAACCATTGCTTTAAATTCTTTAAATCGACTGAAAAACTTCACATTTACTCTTTAGAAAATATACCCATGTCCTTCTACTAAAATCATAAATAAATAAAACATAATATGTGGATTTTCCAATCGAAGGAACATCTATAAGACCAAACACATCAGAATGAATAAGATCCAAAACACCACAAGTTTTATGAGAACTCAAGTAAAACTAAATGCGGTTTTGTTTTCCATAAATGCAATGCTCACAGAAATCAAAGTCAAGATTACAATCATTCAAACCTTCAGTAAGGTTTTTTATTTTTCAAGGTCCTTAGACCCTTTTCTCCAATGTGGCCAAGACTCTGGTACCATAACATAGTATTCTTTGTAGGTAACTTTGATTTAGAAGAAAGAGCACCCTTAGGTACCTAAAACCCATTTCCATTTGTTGAAGGTGAAACCCTCAATCTTCCGATGACGTATCCACAGATTTACTTTTTATAGAAGTGCTATTACACTCAATAGTGTATGTGTCTAGCTTATACAAAGTGTCAAACCTAACACCTCTATAAATTACCATAGAACCCTTAATCATCTTACATCGTGCTTCAAAAAATCCTGCTTGCACACCCACAAATAATAGATTTCATTTTAATCCATGGATATGCAGCACACCATGAATCATTTTTATTCTACCATCATAAAACTTGATTCTAACTTTACCTAAACCAACAATGTCTAAATAAGAATCACCACCCAAGTATACCTTACCTCCATTAAATTCTTCATATTCCGAAAACCAATCTCTATTGGAAGTCATATGAAAAGATGCACTTGAGTCAATTAACCAGGCATCATTACCTGCATGAGTCACCAAAGCTGCAATGAATGCATCACCATCTTCATTCTCAAACTTGAAATCAAAATCAAACTTTTTCTTTTTCTTCTCCTTTTCTTCTTTGCAGTCCTTACGGATCTGACCCAATTTACCACAATTCCAGCAAATGACTTTGGACTTTCCAGGAGATTTTGATCTCACTCTGGATTTGGACTTATCGCGCTTCTCTTTCTTCTTTTCTTTCTCCTTGGGTCTTCCATGAATAGTTAGGGCTTTCTTTTAACTGATGGATACCTTACTCCACATCTCTTCACCAAGTAGGGAACCCACCACATGTTCAAATTTCAAAACAATAGAAGTACTATCGATAGTCATCACAATAGAATCCCACAAATCAGGCAAAGCACAAAGCAAGATCTGGCATTTCTCCTCTTCATCCATCTTAACACCGATAGATACCAATTGAGCCACCAACATATTGAATGCTTCCAAGTGGTCTGCAATTCATCCACCCTCTTCCATCTTCAAGGAATACAATTTCTTCCTTAAGAAAAATTGATTTAATAAAGATTTCACTTGATACATTTCACCAAGCCTAGTCCATAGCTTCTTTGTAGAGTTTTCTTCATGGACATTGATCATAACAGAGTCTACCAGGCACAGTCTAATTAGACCCTTTGATTTTTCAGTCCATAACATCATATTGATCTGCCACAGTAGGATCTAAGGGTCTTTGAACATTCGCATCAACAACATCCCATAGATCTCAATCTATTAGCAGATCTTCCATCTTCAACTTCCACATCTCAAAATTAATTCCATTAAATTTCTCCACATCTATTCTCCCTGACGAACTTGCCATCTGAAAATTCCTACAACAAGATCAAAAAGTGTCTTCTGCACAAGCTCCCACTCAGATCTGGATTAGTTCAAAAAAATCAACAACTCACAACTGAAACCAAAGGTGACCAGGCTCTAATACCACTTCTAAGGAAGTTAAATAGCGAAAAAACTTCCTACACTAACCTTGAGAGGAGGGTAATACAAAAACTTTAATAGATCATCACAACAGTTACAGAAAATTGAAATAGACATAATAACATTCAAACCATAACACAGTAATTTACGTGGGGAAAACCCTTTTGGGAGAAAAACCCCACACTCCAAAACTCGTCCAATATATTATTCAACAATCAAAAATATATTACAATATACTCAAAGAGAAATCTCTTCATAGGATTACCACTAATCATAGATTCAGAGGTAACTCAATAGCCATAAGACTCTTACACAACCTCTATCTCATGCAACTCATATATAGGAGATACAATACAAGAAATCGTCAAAAGATATTACAAAACCATGGGTTGAAACCACCCAATAAAGTATAGCCGACCTTATCTCTAATCTATATGCCTTGTGACATGTTAAAACACATATCAACATGTGTCTCTCCCTTTTACAGCTCATTTGTGTGTCCGATATAAATTATATTTCCTATTTCAGGAGTACAAACGTTTGGAGGCCATAACTTGTGAACCATGTGTCTGATTGACAAACTATTTGAAGCATCAGACGGCTCACAAAGTTCTCTATTGTCTTTTAAATAGCTACACAGTTTACAGCCACTTTTTAGGGAATTTTGGAGGGTCTAAAGTCCCCAAAATTAAGTTTAAACCTTTAATCGCACCCCTCCAAAATAAAAACTTGAATATCTTCAAAACTAGTTGTGATCTTGTGACGAAACTTTACCGGCATGGTTATCTAACCAACCAGAAGCTTCTGGGATAATTTTGCAACATTTCATGCTTAAATAAAAACTTACTAAAAATAATAACCTCATGTATATACAAGGTTGAGACACCATTTTCCCAACAGTGATGCTCCAATGCGATGGGCCCCTTCCCTTCTTGGTGCGATACCAACCGACATTTTCACTTGGATCCCGATCAGATGGCTATGATTTAATATTTTGTTGGGCCTCTTGGACGCTCACTTGGAAAGATCTCGCACGTCCATCTATGTGCGAGATCTCTCATTCAATGATAGGTATTTGATTTCACGATGACCATTAGCATTTAAATGCTCTACAGGTAGGTGCTTGTCGACCAGATGGTTGATATTAGTTTTCTGCTCAGACGACACCGCAAATCAGATCCGTTTTGCTTTCAACCACTAGGGATTTTCACCATTACTCCAAAAGTGACCTAGCAAGCCAATTTCAAATGCACTGCCATGCCCATTCAATGCATTTGGAAGACTTTATTGCCTATGTCTTGCCGCCATGATGCATGTGTCACAAAGATATCTTATCCTGCAGACCTTTTTAGCTCTTTCAAAATGATGACCACTTGCAGAGGAGATTTTATACGCCATCAAAACCCTTTTTCCGATCTGATCTTATTCCTTCCTTCTTGTAGATATTTTGTAACCTAACCCTAGGAGGGTTAGGATTTCAACTATAGTTTTCCATTTTGAGTTATGCCTCAACTATAAAGGCAATTTCTATAATTTTTCAAAGGATCTTCTCTTCTTTTTCTCTTGTAGAATTCCTATTTTTTGCAATTGTAAATGTCTCTTTTCCTTTACATGAATAAAATTTGCTTATCTTGCCTTATTCAGTTTTCACAATTTGTGTAATTATTACCTTCTTGTGTGAATGTGTCCCTTTTGGTTGTCTTAGGTTACATTTGACTGTGTTATTCTCCTCTTTAGATATCATATGTGAACTAAGTGCAGTTCCTCTTGCTATTCATAAGAATCCTAACCTTCACATTTCCTTAGGTGACAGATTTGGAAAGAATTTGTGCATACCCAGGGTGATTTTTTTAATGTTTTATGCATATATAGGCAGGAAGATCATATTCCATCTAGGTGCAAACCTTTTCCCCTCTTTCAAGCATCCCTTCTCTCTTCCCTTTTTCCATGTCGAATCATTAGATTAGGTCCTATTGCATCAAATTGAATAGGAAGTCGGCCTTCTCCAGAGACTCAATATCACTTCTGCAAGTCCCACACTTAGGAGGTTGTTTCCATGTTTTACAAGGTTGATGATCAAAGTTGATCATCACAGGGTGCAACTTTTGTGACAACGCAACCCTTTGACAAGAACTCAAAATATATACAAAGAGTTACTCTGTTTCACTAAAAATTATACATCATTGGTTACAGATGAATTCTATAACTCACAATCACATCTCACTCCTCTCTCCAAATACAAAAGATACATTAACATCAAAGAACATTTATGACCTCCACAATATATAGTCGCATCCTCACAACTCTGTCAAAACAAAGTGTTTCATTATTAGAATGTAGGGTTACTAATTCTTTTTGTGATACCATATTGTACATTCCATAGAACTAAAACATTAGTGTGCTACTAAACATTTATATTATCTGCAATAGAACCATTCTCTTTTGCAGCGCATGTTTCGACCAACCTTTTTTGAGAAAGCTTTCATTACTTTTTAAATATTCATTAAGTAGTTGAAAAGTCGGTTGTATCTCAAAATGGTTAGTTTCCAACTAACTCTAAATTTTCACCACAAACTTCCTTTCAATATAGAAACACCTTGATACATCAATGATAGCTTTATTAATGATAACACATTACATTTAGTTATCAACATGTGGCTTGTCCAACATACAAAATATGATTAGTTGGTATAATCTTCCAACTTCTCTACTTACCTATCAAACCCAACTAATTGTTGGTATTCAAAAACTAATCATCATGTCCATGCTTATGAAAGATTAAACATTGAATGTACTCATGATTTTAGATATATCTTTTAAAGATTATTCAAGTTAATAATATGCACGTATTATATCCCTTGAGTCTTTTGTCTCTTTGTTCCCATGAATATGAAGTTTCAGGTTCTTATTGCTCTGTTGCCATGAATATGCAATTTTGTTACAGTTTCCTGTCATGATGATGACAAGATACAAAAAATTGCATTGCAAGCTCTCTAATTCAAATCCAGCTGATTTATTTGCATTGAGAGTTCAAGTAAGCACAATACCAAAGTATACAATGCACCTTGACAATGAACAACCTTTTTTAAATGACTTATAGCCTCAACAATTTTGTTGTTCACATAACATGAACTTAAAGCAGTTCAGATGAGTAACATCTTCTATACTTGACAACTATGCACATATCTAATACTCAAACATATTGCTACAATGAAGTTCATTCAAACCAAAATTCGCCTTCCTTCATGAACACATACATTACTAAACCTGCAACAACTCACAACATCACAAGCCAAAAGACTTTGTTACTATGGCTCCCATGTATACATATATATAAACACATATGTACTTGGAATTGTAACTTAAAGATTCTACTTAAAGCATCATGTACATACCATCTCAGTTGCCTCTAATATCTAATGTCACATGTTATCATTAATATCCTAGTTGACATCAATAGCTAACATAGTCTGACTAACACATACTAATATTTTCATGAATTTGTTGACTACCACCATTAACATCTAACTCCCCCTATGACAATGCACTTGACCTAGAGTTGACATCAACAGACCTAGTTGACATCAATGAAAACACAACACAACAACTCAAGTTTCCAATATTCTCCCCCTTTATCATTGATGGCAACACCAACAACAACAAAGAGCACATACAACCAGTCTCTCTCCCAATTTGTATCGCCTATATCTCTCTCCCCATTTGACATCAAAGACAAAGGACACTCTCCTAAACTCCCTCCCTCTCCCTTACTGATAAGCTATGATAACTGGAGAAAAATATGAACTCTATAACTCCCCTTGGATGTATGCACCACCTGAATGCATCTAGTTTTAAAAAGGAGGGGCAATGACTGCCAAAATCTATCAGAGATAATCAAAGGTATCATTCGCTAACACCTTAGAGAAGATATTTGCAATCTATTATTTAGTAGGAACATACTCTAATCTAACTTCCTTCTTTGCAACCTTCTCTCTTAAGAAATGATATCCATGAAATAAAAATTAAAGAAAGTACAAAAAATAGGCACCTTGATGAAAACCTAGCAAACAAACGTCTTGTTTGACCACCAAAAAAATCAAGAAAATATGAAAAAAATAAAAAGAAATAATTTACCTTATAGTGAAAACTGGTAAACAAGCGCTTTGGGTAAGTTCCATAGTGAAAACTTGGCAAACAAGCACCATGAGCAGAGATTATACCTCCATTATCTATTAGTAGTTCATCTAGTCACACCCATCTATCTTCTTTCATCACACCAATAAACCTACTAATATATCTCTCGTGGCTTGATATGATTTACTGTAGGTGATAGAACACATCGTTCCTATTATGTTAGTCCCACTTCCTATCATTTCATTAAATTATCCTAGTCCTAATTGGGGGCAAACCCTTAATTATTACTAAAAAAATCCTAAAAATCATAAATTATGCTAAAAATAAATTCCTTAAAACTATAAAAATTTCTAAAAAAAAAGACCTAAAAACTTGAAAATCTAAGCAATAAAATATCCCTCGCAAGAACAAGCACCTAAGCAGATACACAGCAAGCCGAGAATGTTAATCAAATCAAATCAAATCAGAAACAAACAAACTATCAATCAAGGTCTACAATCAAACCGATCACATGTCTTGTCATCAACCAATCATCTTGTCTTATACAGGGAAGGGTACACTCGAAAATAGATTGATTGATCTTATACGGGGTATTAAATCTCTTAAACCAAACATCTTCATTTCGATCCTCATCATTATCAACCATCAAATCAAGCAATCATATGAACATATCAAATAACCATACCATGCCAAAACTCTAAATGCATACCAAGAGTGTACCATGACATAATATAAGTCCATCCTACCAACAAGGATAACCATGTCAAATGAAAGCATAAAACCACATCTATACCAAGAACTCTATGAGTCCTCAAGATGCAAATATCCTCAAATAACATGAAGATAACCATCTACTAACAGTGTACTCGCAAATGCAAGAGAATCCTTCTACAACAACAGGATCTAAGGCATCCTCCAACATTTGCACACAAAGAATATCATCCACCATCCAATGGTGAATACACATCACTGCCAACAACTCCCACTGAACCATGATACCGAGTCACATAGGGTATCGTGACAACCATCTCCTACATGAAGAACATCCAGGTCTACACACATCCAATTAAAATGTCAACAATATCAAGTAAACCATGAACTCCATCTCAAGAAGATACATACAACCACCAACAAACCACCAATTAAGATTCAATCCTACACCTCCAATACATCATTGTTAAAAGCTCCCATTGAAAATGTAACTAATGAATAACCAAGCTATCATGACATCATGATAAACCACATGCTACAAGTCCCATCACCAACCATCCAAGTACTATAAACAGCGTCCATCCTCTCATCTCAAAACAAACATACCAATACACAAATAACCACAGACAAGGTCAACTAACAAGTATGCACCACAATAGATCAAACCTAGTAGATATAGATAGTCCACATCTGATTCATCCCACTGCAATCAATAGGCCGTGTATCCTACAAATCACATAACTCGTAGATCCAATCATTGAACATGCAAACTGAGATATCAAAGAGAATAATCTTGTAGACAACATGACCCAAACAGCAAATCAACATCTGATTTGATTTGCCAAACATGTACACATCTAAGTACCATAGTAAAGGAGCCAAATGAGCATCAAGAAGATAATCATCAATCTCCTAATATCAAACCAAATCACCACAAACATGACTATGTCGTGTCAATTAAAAACATGTACCTACACTCAACTATCACACACATGAAACTCCAAGTCTCAAACCATGTCCAACCATATCCTTGAAAATCGAAGACAACCTGTGTACTTGTCACCATCAGAGTCCAACTCTAAAAAAACACCTATAAACCTATACCAAGGAACACTAAATCTGATAATCTGTTGTAGCATCATAAATATCTCATAAAACATGTACTCCCTCAAGGTTTTGCCTCATGACTCGTCCGGGTGCACTCACACTTACACCCTGAATCTCAAGCACCTACAAGTGATCAAACAAGTACACACCTCTCTATACCCATAAAACTAATAAAATAACACCACCACACTATAGTCAACTGAACATTCTCTCCAACGCCTATTCGAAATCATAAATCTAATTTTGTATGCAAAAGTTATGACCAAAATATGTAAAAGAGAACATCTGGCTTCCAAGCTCAAAAAATGTGTCAAAATAGAAAAATCATGGAACAAAATCAGTACCAAATTTTATTTCTTGAAATCATCTTTCCAGTGAGTATAAGAAGTCAAAAACCAGACTCCCTGGGTGAAAGTTATGCTTCGTTGAATAAAATTAGCTTATTTCCTTATATAGCAATAATTTGTGGTTTTTAAAAATTTCCTTCTAAAAGATGTTAAGTCAAAAAAAAAAAAAATTTAAATTTCCAATATTACATCCTATTCGGACCCAAAATTTGGTCTAATGAAAATGTGTGGTGAATTTTATTTAAAAATGGCAGTTAAAAGCAGTGATGGTAGTGGGGACCACCGTCGGGGCTCGGCCATGGTGGTACCACTAGTGGTGGGAACCCAACCACTGACGGTGGTGGGTTGGGACAATCCCATCCAATGCCCAGGAGTACCTGTCAATAGTGCTTGTGTCTGCAGGTATTGCCCGCAGACTGCCTGTGGGGGTCTAGGGAGGTGGTGGCCCCGCACCCACCCAATAATATATTTTTAAATTTTTTTCATTCGCTTTAAACAAAAGCACCCCTGCCAATATGTTTTTTTTTTAAATTAATTTGCAGGTTTAGGATTTTTTTTCAGTGACGAGACATATTTTAATGTTTTTTTATTTTGCAGACTGTATGTCACAAAATTTGACGGTCGTTGGGCCACCATGAAAGATCGTGCAATATTTTCAACTATGACCAAAATGAAGCAAGTTATATATTGTTTTCTGTTTCTCAACCAACCTTAATCTAGCTATGATGTATGTTTTGTCCCACGGGGCCATTTATGAAAGCTCACCCCCAAAACCCTCATTCAAAGCATTTTTCAATGATACCCTAGATTGACCAAAATTCTTCCAACCCCAAATCTGCAAACAACCCATCATAATAGCAAACCCAAATAACATAGATCTGCAATAACAACCTGCAAAACCATATATCCTGCCTTGTCTTTTCATTCTTTCATGCATTCATGGATTCCAACTAGGGTTATAAACACCATTTAACAAATAGCTCTGATACCACTTGTAAGGAAACTTGCAGCCAACTTTATGACAATTTCCACATAACCCATTTAATAGTTCAATAAAATCAACACATAGAAGCCATATGCAAAGAATAGACAACATACCCATGAAAATGTGACACAAGATATATCTTGGTAAAACCCTCATGAGGGAAAACCCAGCCTCCAAAAGCATCATCCACCATGTATTATTAGCAATGCATCCATTACAAGACAACTATGGAAAGCCTTTGAAAACCCAACCATAACCAAGCACTCCATGTGACCAAGCATGAGTCCACACATCCCATGCCATGATTCCTCCTTCACAAATGCTAACCTGGCTAACTGACCAACCCAAACAACTACCCTTATGGTTGCTTTTATAAACACAAGCTCCCACAAAACCACCAAGTGGTATTACATCAAAACCATGTGATAATAAAATATAATATTTTCCTACCTACCCTTGACCCACATTTAATATCGGGTACTTTATCACAATTATATTCCCTAATATTAAATAAATATAATATAATAATACCAATGCATCAATACAACTCATCAAGTGGTTACAAGAATATTTCAAGGGAATCTCTACATGTTGCATGTCCATCTAGGTGCTCCTAGGTGCAACAATACAATATGATATTACAATATAATTCAATGTCCACCTAACAATAACAAAACATTATTATTTAAGGTGTACAAAACCATTTTCCCAACAAAAAATTTCGATATTTTAAAATCTTACATGTTCGAAGGGAAACAAATTTCGAAGTTGATTAATTATCAAATCAAGGATGTGAGTTAAATATCCAACGTGTGAGATGATGGGATGGCCCTAATGAGTACAAGTTTTTAACAGTCTGATGGAGTATTTTTTAGGAGTTATCAGGTGACGTATTTCCCACAATCTTCTTCACCATTTGGGTAGATGATGTGTATGTTGGACATTGTTGTTGCTAGGATATGTTGTTGTCATTGATGTCAACATATTCCTATGATTTATTGCTCTGGTGGTTGAAGATTGGTTTTTTGGGATCATGGTTTGGTGTATGGATTATTTCTAGTATCATTACATCTTTCTATATTGGTTTTGGTCATACGGGAAGCTTAATTGATCATATCATATGATCCAGTTTGCAGTTTGTTTTTTTGATCAGTGCTTTCCAGAGTTCAATATTTCCTCTGGTATATTCTGGTGTGATCAGACCTTCAGCTAATATTTTGGGAGATTGTTTGAGATGGTCTTGTGTATCTTCATTTCAAATGGTCTGTGATTTGGTTCTCTGCAAGCTATCTTTCTCCATAACAGTTGTTGTTGTTTGAGTACTCTTAAGTTTCAGATGTTGATCGATGAAGATTTTATAAGTGGTGTTGGTACAGCTGTTACTGATGATTCTAACGTTCTTGTCGGTGTTTCCTAATTGTGTTCTATTTATTTTGATGATCTGCATTGATCGTTGTGCAATTTCTTGGTGATTTTGCTAAACTAGCAATGTTCTTCGTGTTATGTGATATTCCTGGTGGTGTAGCATGTTGCGGTTGATCTTGGCATGATTTTCGGTGGTGTTGCGTATTTGGGCATTTGATTTAGGTCCATGATATACCATGTATATCATTATATTGGTTTGGTGGTTGATCTTTGCATCGTGTAATGTAATTTTATAATTGGGTGTTGATGGTTTAGCCAACCTTGTTGTCAAGGTTGATGAATTGTATAAATAGGTGATATAGTCATGTAATTTAGGTATCGAGGTTGTGTCTGCATTATCAGAGAGTGGTTTATGTGTGAACAAGGGATTTATCTTTCAGTGTGATGTATTGAGAAGAGATTGGTGTAGAGTAGACAAATGTACTTAACCAAAACTATCATCAGGCATTAGCAAATACTATTATTACAAATCATTCCTTCTGGATTATAGTCTGAATCTTGTTGTAAGTCAGTGACACTTCCTAGAAGCTTGTAGCCTTTTGGGTTATTGTATCTTGATATGTAAGCTCTAGGCAATGTGCCTGAATGGTGATGCATTCCCCATTGTAATATTTTCACATACTATTGCAAAGTATCATTGATGGTATGATGAAAGAATAAGTATCTGATAGATTACTAATTCACCCCCCCCCCCTCCCCCCTCTTAGTAATCTACCGACTACTTATTCTTTCATCATACCATCAATTTGGGGTTGTCCCTCTTCATGAAGTTAGTTGATCATGATGTTGACTGCATTAGTCCCTGAATCACTTGCAAAATTTTACAAGCGTTGATGTAGAAGTGGATGTATTCCACAGGGAGAGCATCAAGTTGTAGTATGTTGTTGATGCATAATGAAAATTTAACATTACATGTTTTACTTTCAATTTGGCATTGTTGTCAAAGAGGGAGAAGAACTATGTGATTATGGGAAGGAAAACCAGTGACAGACTGAAGACAGAGAGAGCATGTGAATACTTGGTAATGTAAACTAGGATTCCTATTCACAATCATAGCAGCAAAGTAATGGTGTTTATACTTGTATTTCCATCAATGCCAAAAGGGGAGATTGTTGGCATTTGCATGAAGATTGCATTAATGATATGTTATGTTGTCATTGATATCAATTGAACTGGTAATGATATTGCTAATATTGTTATTATTTTTTATATTGTCTTATAACCGGTAGGAAGAGCTTTGTGAAGGTTATTGTAAACCGGTATGTAAGTTTGTGAGTTGAATTGGTAATCAGAGTAACAGGTTAAACCCTTTCTATGTTATGTAACTGATAAACTCTACCAATTGTTTTTGTTAAACCCTAACTGATTAAGGTTGTTGAATTGGTTATGTTGGTCTATGATCTAATGTTGAGCGGTAATGATGGTAACACATAAGGTCATTGTATGAAGACAAGTTCAAAATGTTTTGGCATGTTTGATTGACATCAATGATAGCATAACATATCATTAATGTAATCTTCATGCAAATGCCAACAATCATCTTATTGTGGGTAGGTTCCCACCATGGTTTTTCCCCTAACTAGGTTTTCTATGTCAAAATATTGGTGTTGTGTGTTGTGTTATCAATTTTCTTATCTTTGTGTTCTTGTAGTTTATCAGATTTTTATTTGTGGTTGAGTTTTTAGATCTGATAGAAAACTAATTCACATCCCCCCCTTAGTTTTCCTTCATTGTTGTTGCCAACAATTGGTATCAAAGCTAAATCCTTCGGAAGAAGCTTAACTGCTTGAGGAGATCCGGGATGGCAATTGCAGGTGTTATCTTTAAGAAGGAGAGTTCAAGATTTGATTGAATTAACTATTCTATATTGAAGAACCGGATGGAGGTGCACTTGAGATGTCTTGGAGATGATTACTGGAAGATTGCAAAGAATGCCTATTATGTTCCTTTGAATGGACCGGTTACTGCTAATGGCATCAAGGAAGCTAAAAATAACATTAGAGCTAACGAAGCATTGCTGAGCACCTTAACTTATTCATAAATGACTAATGTGATGGGACTTCAGACTACACATGAGATCTAGGATAAGCTTGAGACCTTGTATGAAGGAGATAAATAAGTAAAAGTTGCTAAGTTGCAAAGTTTGAAAGGGAAGTATGAGATGCTGAAGATGGGAGATGATGAGAAAATAAAAACCTTTATTGCTAAGGTGAATGAACTTGTCCTAGGTATCAGATGTGCCAGTGGAACCCTTGAAGAAGATGAAATTGTTGCTAAGGTACTGAGATCATTGCCTCTTGCTTGCAAACATAAGGTAGCTTCTATTGATGAGATGCGGAGTGTGACTATTGTGACAAGAGATATTTTGGTTGGAAAGATTGCTGCATTTGAACTAAGCAAATTTGATGAATCGCATGGAAAGTGAGACAACATTTAGAGCAGATGTATTCAGAAAGCAGAAATATGATCCTGATGAATGTAGAATATCCAGATATGAAAGAGAGAAGAGAGATGGAAGAGAAAGAAAGAGAATTGGATGAGCTTGAAACATTCATTGCCCAGAGATTACCTAAGGGAGTTGGTAAGTATGATGGAAAATTGTCTCTAAAATGTTTCTCTTGCAATAAGATAGGACATTTTTCTTCTAGATGCTCGGAGAGAGTGTCTAAATATGATAGGCATGATAAATTTGATAAGCATGATAGGAATGATAGATATGAGAAGCATGAAAAGTATGATAAGCCTAACCAGAAGTATAAGCATCAGAAGAAATGTTGTTATGTTTTTGATGAAGGTGTTACAGATGAAGAATCAGAAGAGATGAAGTTGTGTTTATTGCTATAAAAAAAGATGGATCGGTTCCTATTCATTCCACAAGTTGCACTATTGAGGAGAAAGCTTTAGCTACCAAATTTGAAGAGAATGATGAATGGGTGATTGACAATAGTTGTTCATGTGATATGACCAGTGATAAAAGCAAATTTGTGAGTATGGAAAGATATGATGGTGGAATAGTAAGACTTGGAGATGATAAAGCTTGTGTGATTCATGGTAGAGGTTCTATTTCCTTTGATAGTAAGCATAATACTAATAATGTCTTGTATGTTGAAGTTTTGAAGCATAATCTTTTAAGTGTTGGGTGGATGGTTGACAAAGGTTATGATTTACAATTCAAGAATGAAAAATGCAAGATCCTAAATGCCTCTGGTATAAAAATTGCACCTGGAACTAAGACTAGAGGTAATATCTTTCATTTGAATGCTGGTGAGAAAATTTGTTTGATTGCTCAAATTGATGAAAGTTGGTTGTGGCATAGGAGAATGTGTCATGTTAAATCTCATTCAATGATTAAGATCAATTCTACACAAGTTGTTAGAGATTTGCCTAAAATCGTTAAGCTTGCTAATCGAATATGTAAGTAATGTCAAATGGGTAAGCAAACAAGAGTTTCTTTCAAGAGTAAGTAGTATACATCTAATGGATTGCTAGATCTTGTGTATACTAGTTTATGTGGACCTACAAATATTAGAAGTGTGTAGGGTGACAGATATTTTATGTTATTGATTGATTATTATTCCAGAATGATGTGGGTTGTCTTTTGAAGGAAAAACCAAAAGCATTGGACAAATGGAAGATATTTAAAGCAAAGGTTGAGACTGAGACAGGACTGAAGGTGAAATGTCTGAGATCTGACAGAGGAGGATAATTTTGTTCCAGTGAGTTTGATTCATTATGTGAGAAGCATGGGATTAGAAGACAATTATTTTCTCCTAGAACCCCACAACGGAATGGAGTTGTTGAAAGGAAGAATAGAATTGTCTTGGATGTTGCAAGGAATATGCCAATTGAAGGAAATGTTTCGAAGATCTATTGGAGAGAACTTTTTAGCACTGTTGTTTACACATTTAACCGAGTGCATATAAAAGGTGATACTGGTAAGACTCCTTATGAGCTATGGTTTGGTCATGTTCCTACTGTGAGATATTTTAGAATTTTTGGTAACAAGTGTTATATCAAGAGAGATGAGGATATAGGAAAGTTTGATGCAATAAGTGATGAAGGAATTTCTTGGGGTATTCAACAAAGAGAAAAGCCTACTAGTGATACAATAAGAGATTGTGAAAGATAGTGGAAAGTGCAAATGTGAAGGTTGATGAGAACTGTGGAAAAGAAATCAAAGCATGTGGCTATGATGATAGTAAGCATATTGTTCTAACACCTATTTAGACTGAAGAATTGAAGAAGAATGATCTGGTAGAGACAGTTAATCTAGATATTATTGTTGTCGATGGAGAGGTCCAGGAACGTGAAAATCAGAATAATCAGAAGACTCTGAGGTATGTAAGATTGAATCGCTCTTAAAATTAGATTATTGATGATAAAAATAAAGGTGTGATGACTAGAAGAAGGCTAGTTGCTGAAGAGGTATGTTTGATTTCCAAAATTGAACCTAAAGATGTTATTGAGGCTTGCAAAGATGAAAATTAGATAAGGGCTATGGAAGAAGAATTGAATCAGATTGAAAAGAATAACACATAGGAACTTTTCCCTAGACCTAAAGATAAGAATGTGATTGGTACTAAATGGGTATTTAGGAACAAATTGAATGAAGCTAGTGAAGTTGTCAAAAATAAAGCAAGATTGGTATGCAAAGGATATTCATAGAAAGAAGAGATTGATTATGAGACTTTTGCTCTGGTAGCTAGACTTGAAGCTATTAGACTATTGCTTGCATATGCTACCTATAAGGATTTCAAGGTATTCAGATGGATGTCAAGTCATCTTTCCTAAATGGTGATCTTGAGAAAGAAGTATATATTGAGCAACATGGTGTATTTTCATTATCAGATGATGGAGACATGGTATGCAAATTGAAGAAAGCTCTTTATGGATTGAAACAATCCCCTAGAGCCTAGTATGCTAGACTGGATAAGTATTTGCTGAAATTAGGATTTGATAAAGGTACTGCTGACATCAATTTCTACTTCAAGATTGAGAATGATAACATCTTGATTGTTGAAGTATTTGTTGATAATATTATCTTTGGAGGAGATGATAGCTTGAGTATGAAGTTTGTCAGTGATATGTAGAAAGAATTTGATCAGATGTCTATGATAGGAGAAATGAATTTTTTCTTAGGTTTGTAGATTTCACAGACTGGGAAAGGTATTTTTATATCTCAAACTAAATATGTGAAAGAATTATTGAACAAGTTTGGGTTAGATGACTCCAAACCAGTTGGAACTCCTATGGTGCCTGGCTGCAAATTATCTAAAAAATATAAATCTCTAAAAGCTAATCAGTCTTTATACAGATCTATGGTTGGTGGACTATTATATTTGACTCAGACTAGACCGGACATTATGTATGTTGTGTGCATGGCTACTAGATATCAAGCTGATTTGAAAGAGAGTCATGTCATTATTGTAAAGAGGATATTCATATACTTGAAAGGAACTGTGGATTATGCTTTGTGGTATCCTAGGAATGATGATTCCATGCTATGTGCTTACACTGATGTTGATTGGGCTGGTGATGTTGATGACCGAAAGAGTACCTCCAGTGGTGCATTCTTTTTGGGTAATAAATTGGTTTCATGTGATAGTAAGAAATAGGATTTAGTTTCCTTATCTACTGCTAAAGTTGAGTACATTGTTGTTGCTAGTAACTGCACTCGAGTAGTTTGGATGAAGCAAATGTTGAAGGATGTCAGAGTTATCTATGATGAGCCTACTGTCATATATTGTGATAATTTTAGTGTTATTAATATGTAAAAGAATATGGTGCAACATTCAAAGAATAAACATGTATCAATCAAATATCATTTCTTGAGAGAAAAATTTAGTGAAGAGGAAGTAAAGTTTGAGTATGTGTCTACAAAGGAACAAATTGCTGATATTTTTACTAAGACTTTGCCTGCAGATACATTTGTCTATTTGAGAGACAAGTTAGGGGTATCTACCCCTCCTGATGAGAACTAGATGCATTGAGTTGCATCAATCCAGTGGACTTCACAGTCTTATCTTTTTTTCCAGATTGATGAGTTGGTGTTGCTACTCTATTGGAGTAGTCAGTGTGTTTAAGGGGGATAAAATCATGATTTGTTTATCAAAGGGGTCCTGAGTAAGTTTGGTTTTCTATTTTGAGAATCTTTGGCATTGTTGTCAAAGGGGGAGAGAAGCATGTGAAAAAATGTTTTATCTACTTGATCTTAGGGGGAGTTTGTTGGAGATGTTTACTTTCTTTGCATTGATTGTTTTTCACATTCATATGTTGCCATCAATGCCAAAGGGGGAGATTGTTGGACATTGTTGCTTCTAGGATATGTTGTTGTCATTGATATCCACATATTCTTATGATTTATTGCTCTAGTCGATGCAGTTTGGTTTATTGGGATCATGGTTTGGTGTATGGAGTATTTCTAGTATCATTACATCTTTTTGTATTGGTTTTGGTGATCCGGGAAGCTTAATTGATCATATCATATGATCCAGTTTGCAGTTTGTTTTTATGATCAGTGCTTTGCAGAGTTTAGTATTTCCTTTGGTATATTCTAGCATGATCAGATCTTGAGCTAAGATGTGTATCTTCATTTCAGATGGTTTGTGATTTGGTGTTCCGCAAGTTATCTTTCTTCGTAACAGTTGTTGTTGTTTGAGTACTCTTGAGTTTCAGATGTTGATCGATGAAGATTTTATAAGTGGTGTCAGTATAGTTGTTACTGGTGATTCTAATGTGCCTTCTGGTAATTCCTAATTGTGTCCTATTTTTTTTTATGATCCACATGGATCATTATGCGAGTTCTTGGTGATATTGTTGAACCGATGATGTTCTTCAAGTTATGCAGTATTCCTGGTGGTGTAGCGTGTTGTGGTTGATCTTAGCATGATTTCTGGTGGTGTTGCGTGCTTGGGAATTTTATTTAGGTCCATGCTATATCATGTATATCATTATATTGGTCTAGTGGTCGATCTTTATATCATGTAATGTAATTTTATAATTGGGTGTTGAGGGTTTAGCCAACCTTGTTGTCAAGGTTGATGAATTGTATAAATACCTGATATAGTCATGTAATTTAGGTATCAAGGTTGTGTATGCATTATCAAAGAGTGGTGTATGTGTGAAAAAGGGATTCATCTTTTGGTGTGGTGTATTGAGCAGAGATTGGTGTAGAGCAGGCAAATGTGCTTAACTAGAACTGTCATCAAGCATTAGCAGATGTTATTATTATAGTTCATTCCTTCCGGATTGTAGTCTAAATCTTGTTGTAAGTCAGTGAGAATTCCCTGAGGGTTGCATCCTTCTAGGTTATTGTATATTAAGTTGTAAGCTCTAGGCACTGTTCCTGAATGGTGATGCATTCCTCGTTATAATATTTCACATACTACTACAGAGTATCATCTTATTGTGAGTAGCTTCCCATCGTGGTTTTTCCCTTAACCGGGTTTTCCACATCAAAATCTTGGTGTTGTGTTGTGATATCAATTTTCTTATCTTTGTGTTGCTACAGTTTATCATATTTGTATTTGTGGTTGAGTTTGTAGATCCGATAGAAAATTGATTCACCCCCCCTCCCTCTCTCAGTTTTCCTTCATTGTTGTTGCCAACAATGTATCGATACATGCAGCGCTATACATGCACTTAAAACTTTTTCACCATATTTTTTCACTCTATTTAATTGTGTGGCAAAGTGATAATAGTCGAGTTGGAGATGGCATGAATGGCTTGAACTCAAAATGATGATTTGGCTATGTACATCATTAACAGGAGGGCAAATTAAATATCATTATTGTTGATTTAACATGGTGTCAGGTGGACCCATTCAAATAAAAAGGAGAGAAGTGTTTTGGCTTTTCCAAGTTTGAGGTGTGCAAAGAAAGCCTCAAATTGCGAAAAGAGGGAGCTCGAATAGTTCACAACTAGCAATAATGAAAGCGAATTATTCACTTCACTCCATTAAACGACATGTTTTTTGGAAAGGTGTCGAAAAAAAGCTAGTGTGCATTTTCAAATTTGATGACCCCACTTTTTTGTAGATCATGCAGGTGTTGCTGGGAGAAGAGTATTTGTAGTAAAAAAAAAAATATAGAATGAATGTCGACATAATTTCCATGACACTTGCATGGGGGTTGATATTTGGTACGAAGGAGGACATGATTTGGGTGGCAAAATCTTGTGTCTCAGACCACTCCTTGTGTGGCTTGAACACTTTGATGGAGCGAGTTGGGGTGGGAAGAGGATTGAGTTTTCCATTTGGAGAAGGGATCATGCCAGAAGGGAAAAACGTGTAGTTCAGACCCTTTGTTCTCTGGCACGATGGAGTAGATCAAGAAGCCAGAACAGAGGAGGCGTGGGTGGGTTGGGAGACCTTGAAAGACTACATTCATGAGAAGGAGGTGAAGGTGTGAATGGCACGAGAAACGAAGCAGAAGTATGAGGCAAAGAAGACCAAATTTTCTCTAGAGGACTACTAGGTCAATGGCCCTGGCAAAAAGAAGATGAAAATCTAGATTGTTTGTAACTTTTACTAAATTTTGTTTAATTTTTTTTTGTAGAATTGGAATGTTTAAATTTTAGTTTGAAAAAATGGCGAAAAGCCAAATTTTGGGTGGTGGGATAGAAAATTGTAGCAAGATAGTCTCTATATGAGGGTAACTTGGGGTATCGGATGGTATATGTGGCAAGGTTTGTTTTCATCAAACAGTGTTAGGGTTGACCCTTATTTTTGGCTATTTCTAAGAATTTAATATATGATTTTTTTTAATATTAATATAATGCTATCTATTATCGAGAAAAAAAAAAAGTCCCACCAAAACTATAAACTGAGCATCAATCCTCCCTTTTCAACAACCACGATCTTCATAATTCTTGTGCTAACAATATTGCAATTATTTCCAAAGTGCAGCTTTTAGAGCCACATTTCGCCAAGAAGGGGAAGGATAATGGAGAGACAGCATATTGGAGTCGACATTGGTTTCATGGCTTTATGATTTCATTGATATTGTTTTCTTGTTGATTTTGATACTAATTATGTATTTTGTTGGGATCGAATGTGTTATTTAGATTTAGGTTTTGTAGTTGCCTTTGTATCTAATTAACATTGATGAATTTCCCTCGCAAATGGTAGTTCTCCTTTAGGTGAAGTGGGTGGGTGGAGTGTGGAAAAATTGGACTAATATCAAAAAGTGGTTGTTTCCCCACTTCTTCCTAGTTTATTTTATTGGCTTTTTTCTTGATTTTTTAACTTTTGTTACTCTACATGCACTTTACTAGTTCATGCCAGACATGAATTCTTATGCATTCATTGCATTCAACTTTTTTGAATAATTTAACCAATCATAGCATAAAATTACAAATTTTGAATAAAATTCCTATATTTATATTTAATTCTCTATTTTAAATGATTGTAAAAACCTCATTTATTTGTCTTTCTATTGGTTTATATTAGAAACAGTAAGGACATAAATCAAAATTTTCTCTCTTTTTTTTTAAATGATGTCTTAAAGCATTTAATTCATCAATCAAATTTCAATGTTATTAATGACTTGAATGACATACACTATTGTATATGTCATATCTTGACTTTATTGTAGGTTTTTTATTGGTTGATTCTAGAAATGGTCGTTGTAACTTACTAATTTGTCATTCAAATTTTACAAAAAAAGTAAAATTGTGTGCTTAAATTATTAACCTTATTAATTTTTTGAAAGACAATGAATAGTGTTATAGATATGACACATAGCAAAATAATTTAATATAAAAGTTATATCTACCTACAATTTAACAATTTGCAATTATTTTGTTGATTTCAATTCATTCATCATCTACATGTGAATTTTTTCATTATATTTTTTAATATATTAAATTGTTTTGGTTCTATTTACACTCTATTTTTCTCATATAATTTGTATACTTTTGTTGGTCTATTATCTTTTAATATTTTGATCTTCAAAAGTTAAAAACTTAAAAAATATATATTTCCTAATCTTTGGACTATTTTTTAAAAAGTAGTGATTTCTAACAAATTAGTAAGCAAAACCTTCTTTGCGGTCTTAACACAATTCTTTAGTAGCACTAATTAAATCTTTAGACTAACACAAACAATCACACTATTGACAGAAACTTGACACAATGTGTCTCTTGTTTGTTTTGAACTTAGTGTTTTATGTGTTAATTTTTACACCAAAGGTGTCCCTTATTTGAGATGAACAAGCTGATTATTAAAATCAATGGTTCAAAGCTCACAACAATATATGCAAGACAATTGAAGCATTTCTGTCCATTGATGTTTTTTCTCCCGGCTGACTACATGAACAAACACTGCACTATTATATTTTATTATTTTTAGGTATCGTCATCCCATCAATTTGATTCTCATCCTCACAGGTAGTCAGTTTCCCATCATCAATCCCATCATTCAAAGGTAATAAATTTTTCCAGGTCATGAAAGTAATTGCACTTGGTGAATATGGAGTCCATGAAAAAAAAAGTCATTGAATGCTCATTTTTCATTTTTTATGTGTTGTTCTATTGACCCTTCACCAATAGTAATAAATTTATGCAGCAAGAGGAAAATAATAAGCAACACATAGAATGAACCGAGAAAGAGAATATTGTTGGATTGGTTGAAACGATCGGAATACTAAGAGGGGGGGTGAATCTGTATTGAGGGGGTGAATCTATATTCCCACATATACTAAAAACTTTCTTACAACTTCTTAACCTTTTACCGATATATCAAATTTATCAATGAAGCACATCAACATGAAATAGCAAATACAAAATAAATATGAAAACGCGGCCACAATTGGAACATTGAATTTTATAAATGGAAAACCCAAATGGGAAAAAAACCACGGAGAGTGTTAACTCTCAAGATAATATAACTAATTGTATGGTGTTTACAAAATGGGTGGCTAACTATCGGATGGCTCACTACCAAATTACAAAAATGGCTCACTATTGGAAAGCTCACTACAATAGATAAAAAAGAGCTGAGAAAATTTGCATCTCCAAATAGTTGAAATTAGTTCCAGGTTAAGCTTGGATCTCAATACACAAAACTTACACTAGATCCGGTAAAGGATCTCTATACCACTGACCACACACACCTGCAATAGATTCGATAAGGGATTACTGCAATATTGTTTGCACTCTGACTCTGCTCCAACTACTTTGTTGTCCACAACTCGCACTTCACACACTACTTCTTACTTGTCCTCATCACACACACACACACACACACACACACACACATCCATGCATACATATACTTCTATATATACTAGAAAGCTTACACACAGGAATAATATGTCAACCAAGCACAAGTAATACGCTACTCAAATCAACACGTTGTCCAATAAAGCCTTACTAAATAAAAAACTTGATAACCAAGTCGGCCTCTACAAGATCTCTACATGATTCCTTTACACAATCCATTAATCGATGCATATACCTTAATTACTATAATAGAATAGGGGTCAACCGGACCCATAGATATGAACTTTTAAACACAAAACTCCAAGTGCAGCAACTCTAAAAGCCAAAATACAAATACCAAGCATACCACACATACCGAACCTTGAGACATGAAAGATACAACTGACACAACTGATGCTGGAACACACAACTAATTTTGGGACCAAAATAAGCATAATTTAGGATTCCAGAGATGAGGATCTTCTGAAACTGACTCCAATAGATCATATATGCCTTGTTGCATCATATCCCAACAATACCAAAGTTGCATACGTTATCTGCACATATCATCTGCATATACTATCTAGACCAAACCGGATAACTGGTTTGACATCAATGACAACAATGACAATATTCACACAAGTCTAACAAATATGTCATGAAAATGAAGACAAAATTAATGTATGGTGAAAACGATGGGAAATCATTTTTCTTTGTTTTGCATTAGTATTGAGATTATAAAAGATTATTTTAATTTTATAATTGTGTAATTTTGTGATTGAAATATATATAAAATATAAATAGTTTATTAATTATTATCTAAAATTATAAAATAATTATAAATATTTTAATCAAATATATTATAGTTATAAATATAAATAATAAGTGTTTTAAAAAATATTATTAGATTTATTATAATAAAAATAATAGATAGTGAATAATGTATATTTATTTTAAAATAATATTATAATTATATTTATTTTATTAAATTAAATATGAATATTTAAGAAAAATCATTATTATTAATACCATAATATAAACAGCATTATAATTAACTTTTAAAAAAAATCTTTTTGTTTAATTATTTATTAATTGAATAAGTTTATTAATTTATTTTTTAATTGTTGTTGTAATTAAAATTAAAATTTTGATAAATTTTGATTTTGTATTGAGCTTGATATATTTTAATTTTTTATTTAGATTGAAGTTTATAATTTACTTTAATTATTTATGTATTTTAATAAAATTACTTATATTAATTAAAATTATTAGAATCAATTTACTTCATAATTATTTAATGATTAAAATTTCAATTATTTGTAAAATAAGTATGTTTTAATTTTTTATTTTTATTCATATAATAAAATAAAATAAACTTCAAACTTACAAGGAGAGAAAGAGAAAGGTAGATCAATTGTGAATGATTGAAATAATCATCTGTGTTCATTTTGACCTCACCATTTTTTTTCATTGTTACTTTTTTCTTTTCCTCGTGTCATGTGTATGTGTTTATCCCAAGAATGCAACACAATTTTATTTCTCCATTTTTTAAATGTTCGAAAGGATTTATATCTTGATATTGGTAACTTGGAGAATGTGTATACATGTGTACAAGTTAAAGAAGTGGGGAGCCAACATAGATTTTCAAAATTAAAGTGTTGAGTTTTAAGTATATCAAGTGGCCATGTAAGATATAGGAGCAATGTGTTTAATCTCTTCATCTCTCTCTACCCCTTTACCTATCCCTGTCTCTATCTCTATATATCTCACTTCTGATAACTTTATTTGTATATCTCTCCTTTTCTCATTCTCTTTCTCTCCCCCCCTTTCACTATGTTTATCTCTCTCTCTCTCTCTCTCTCTCTCTCTCTCTCTCTCTCTCTCTCTCTCTCTCTCTCTCTCTCTCTCTCTCTCTCTCTCTCTCTCTCTCTCTCTCTCTCTCTCTCTCTCTCTCTCTCTCTCTCTCTCTCTCTCTCTCTCTCTCTCTCTCTCTCTCTCTCTCTCTCTCTCTCTCTCTCTCTCTAAATCCCTCTTTTTTCCTTCTCCAATTCCATCTCTATCTTGCTCTCTATCTCTATCTCCTTACCCCTTCTCTCCCTTATTCTTCCCCTTCTATCTTTCCCTCTTTTTATCCCTATCTCTTCATCTTTCTCCCTCTTTCACTATTGCTAAAAATAGACCAAATTTTTCCCTAATTGACCTTCCACACCTCTTCGGTGCACCCATTTCACACTAAGGTGAAATTGCTAGTTGTATATTGTTAATATCTTGGCAAAGGGGCCATAAAGATCTCTCATTATTGTATTGTAAAAAGAAATTAAAATCAAAAGTGAATTTAAAGGGAGCAAAAAATTGGCTTGTGATGGTTGGTTCACATAAACCCCACCATGGCTAAGTTGTCTAGAGGCACCAAAAAGGTGATAATATTGTGTAAGGTGTGAGATACTTTTAGAAAATAGATGTCACCCATAAACTCAATAGATGTCACTTACACACCCACTTTACGTGAAAGGAAACCAAAATAAATTTTCCTCAAACACCATGTTTTATATGTATAAATTTACCTTACTAAGAAAGTGTTAAAAAATAATGTAAGTTATATAAAAAAAATTGAGTTAGATTCCACTCAAAGGTATCTCAACTACTGCCACTAACAAGAGTAAAAGCATTAATCCTGTGTTTTGTAAGTTATTCATGTGTATAAACTAAAATTACTTTTTAAATCAACTACCCAACAAATAAAGATTTAAGACTTTCATTCTAAAAATTCACAAGATATCTTTCTTATTACCTTACTTTCTAATGCCATGACCATACTTAACACTAAAGACAACCTAACCACCTACACATAAAGTAAGATAACCTAACCACCCATACCCAAATATCATATAAGTTTATTTTTTATATTTCTATATTAGAAATATAAAAATTCTATATATAACATAAATTTCATGTATCGTGACCAAACCTTCCAAATATGTAAATTTAAATTGAAGAACCATTAATAACTTAATCCATTTAAAGTGAAATAATAATAGAAGTGTAATTTGATTGGAGTGTACCTACCATCTTGTACTATAATTTAATTCATTCTAAATTTATTCGTCCTACACAAACTAAGTCAATCTAATCACATGCACCCCACACAACATTAGGCTTGTTTTAAATTTCTAGTATACCATAAAATTCTATATGAATATGAATTTTTTAATGATTCAACTAAATAGGTTGTGAGTCAATCTTTATGGACCCATATTTTATGAGTTGTTGAACATTGACTCAAAGACTATATATCTAGTTTATCATACCCAGGAAAACTTGGCAAAATAGATACTCCTCAGTCATTGGCTCTTAACCAAAGAGGTTTCACGCCTTAGATTCATACTCCAGTATCGAGTAAAACCAAAACGAATTTGTATATAAAACTCCTCCATCAAAATAAATTCAAAACCAATTATTTTTTATAAAAAAAAAAACATAAATAACACACCTTGCAAATATCACCTACCTAAAAATAAAAATTATATAACATAACATAAAATTCATATCATACCTTAAAACTTCCAAACACAAAAAGATAAATAAAAAACCATTAGTAACTTGACCCACATAATAATAATAAGATGGGCATTAATTTGATTGGTGCACCCTCATATGAGTTTTGTACTATACAGTAAACTCATTTTAAACCCCTAGAGAGTTAAAGAACCCATCTCGATTCTCATATACTGAGAAATGCGGGGCCCACACAATCAAATCAAAAGCAAAAGATCCGACGAATAAAAGCTAATGATGTGACGGCCCCTTTTGTTATTCCTCACACGCGTAAGCTCCTTTCTTTCTCTTTCTACAAAGTGCTCACTAAAGACACACAACTCTGAATGGAAAGGAGGTAGTACGCAATTGTTTTTCATTCTCTTTTAGTGGGAACCTAGTGCTTGCATAAAGCCCAAATATTCTCCTAAGATTGGGTACCCCTGCTTTACATATATCAAGAGCAAGCAGGGTAAAAAAGGTGAATCTCTAGAACTCGCCCATAAAAGCTGAACATTTTTTTATAAAAACTTTTAAAAGGGATTGGTGGCCAAGAAATAGATGTGGGTAAATAGATGTGGGTAAGTGAATGCATTTGGTGAGGTTGGAATTAGGGTTTAGGTCGGAATTAGAAAAGGGCGATGATTTATTAGTTGGGCGTAGATAAGATCTATAAATTTGAAGATTGTTATTTTCAATAGTATAGTAGTATTAGTTGTGATTTTAAGGTTGTTAGTGTAGATAAATATCAGTGCCAATTGAATGAAATGTGTTTATTAATTTCAAATTTTAACAAGTCATGTGATGCTACATGAGCCAATGCATGATTAGTATAGGCCTATGCTTTGTGTGTGGGGGAGGGTTGGGGGGTTCTATGACACTTCAAAAAAAAACATGTTAATGTGGCATCACATTTGATGATGTGGACCTAAAATCTTAGGTTTAGGTAGTGAACATGTCAAGTGAGATACTACACAAATTTGAACGTCATTTGAAAACATCATGTATGATTTTGATAGGTGTGAAATTAGGGTGCACTAGTATTGGGTTCTTTCCCCTACCTTTTATTGGAGGTTAATGGGGTTGTTTTATCTTTGATTAATGAATGTTAAATAAATTGATTTACATTTTGTAATGGTTTAGGATTTTAGAGGTGAAAAATGAATATCATATTTTTCCTCTTATTTTATGTGGGAATCCTAAGTGTATAGCCCTAGTACGTGATTCTGTTTGATTTGATGCATTCATTGACCAAGACTTTATTAATCATTCCTAGCTCTAAAACCAATAGTTTATTTGCCTAGCTTAAGACCACCTAGACAACCTTGATATTTCACATGTGTGGCCTTTATCCCCTAAATTCAAAGTTTATTATGGCATCTACTTAACTCAACCTAACATTATCATTATTCTACAACTCACTCACCAAAAAGTTTAAATTATGTGTCTTAAACTTCTGTAGAAGGACATGACTCCTAGTTTATTTCAACATTAACTAGATCATGAGATCATTCATCCAAATCTATTGTCACTTAGAAAAGGAACCACTCAATAGCCATGTCTTTATCAAAAAAAATTTGTGTTATTACAACTACATTAATTTATTTTATCAACAATATTAAACCCTAACTCGTGTACCTATTTTATTACTCAAGAACTCCTTACACTTTTGTCATTGCAACAAGTTAGGAAATCATTAAATCCTTTTATTTCATCATCATCAATTACTTACACATTGATTACTTATATTGATTGGTGTCTTGCAACTTATTAAAACACTATTGATATGATATAAACAAGCTTGACTATAATTATGAGAGTCTCGAGGATTCCCCATAGCCATAAAAAGTTCCAATGGTGCTTCTCAACACCACTTTTTTTTATTTGTAAGCACAAACATGAGAAAATAAATTTCTAAATACTAGCAACACTAAGGTCAAGGCATGAATTTTAGGATCAGGGATGCATAGAAATTTAGGATCATCTCAATATGTGCATACAACATGATGAAGATCCTTGTCAACTTCTCCCTATCATACTCTTAATCAAGCCTTCACTCCCAAAAGCCACATGGAACATCAATTCACAACACCAGCTTCAAACAAGCTCTACAACCAAATACTTAACCAAAAAACATAGGATGAAAATATGAGACAAGAGGCAAGCAACCATAATAAATATCAAATCTGTGTGTGTCATTGGCTAGGAAGATATCATTACTTGGCAACGATTAAGTTTGAAGAACAATAGGCATTGGTCATACTAATTTTATATTAAGAGCAAATTGTACAAGTACATAGCCAAAAGCAAGAGGAAGTGTCACTGATACAAGTTCATAGTCCCTTATGACAAGATCAAATAGTTAGAATAAAAAACCTATTGAGATCAAGATTGATCCATGAGAAACATGAAGATATGATCATTTCAAAGCATTGCAATTAGGGGAATGGGAAGAAGTTTCACACGCGCACTAGCCTAGAATGGTATGTAGGAAAAGAACTTCATTGATGGTGAAATGATTAGTCCCTCCATCATTCAAAAGACCCCTTTAATGATATCGAATTGTATCAAAGAAACTAGGTTTTAATCTAACATACATTTTTTATGCACAAAGCGAAAAACACACTTCACAACACACCAGTACATAATTTTATAAAACGCCCAAATTGTCCAAAACAACTAGCCCTATAGTCAGAAATGAACAACATATGGCCATACTTGTAAAGTCCACAAATTCGACTAGAAGAGCAAAGAGTGAGTATTGAGTAACAAATAAAGGAAATTTTCTTAGCAAAAAAGTACAAATATATCCTATTCCCAATTATCCATCAACCATTTATCTACTAGAAATTCTTCTTTTGAAAATAACCTAGCATTAATGTTAACTGCAATGGCTTTATTTTCCAACTCATCTACACACATGTTTGCTTCCCCATAGCAATGAGATCAATCATATACTTAAATTTGTTAGGATAAAATTAATATAACCTAAATGGTAGTTCAAATGCCAAGCCGCAATTAATTTTTAAGCAATGACATTGAGTGTAATCATCAAATCCTCTTCAACATGAAAAGAGAGTTAAAGTTGAATTGAATTGCAAGTGAAAGGTCGGATGAGAGCAGAGAACTCTGCCACATTGTTGGTGCTATCTGGAATTAACTTTCCCTGTTGGCAAGATAGCATTCCCAACATATTTCCTAAAGATAACCTCAATACTTTATTTGCATGGATTTCCCTGGGAAGCATCATCAAAATTCATTTCAACACCATTGACTAGAGGTGGCACTCATTTAACTTGTCATAACTTACTTATATGGAAAATTTAAATTAGAGAGAGTCCAAGCTTCTATTGTGAAAGCCTAATAATTGTGAATATTACCATCAACAACAACAAAAATTATAAAAGATTGTGAAATCTATTTGATTGGAAATACTCTAACTAAAATAATAATTACAAACTCATTTTTTATGGAAGTGCTTACAACTAGCACTTGGATATCTTAAATAAATCTAGCTAAAATATGTTGAGATATATTAGTAACAATGTGTGTGTGTGTGTGTGTGTGTGTGTGTGTGTGTGTGTGTGTGTGTGTGTGTGTATTTGTACATACATACATACATACATACATATATAAGAGATTTATATCTCAACATCTTTTTGATAGATGTATTTAAGATATATGTTAGTTTATAATTAATTGAATAAATTATTAATTTATACATATCATATATAATAATAATAATATTTATTTTATTTTTATTTTTTGATAGGTAATAGGCCGTAGCCGTAATATTTTAAATTATTATTATTATTATTATTATTATTATTATTATTATTATTATTATTATTATTATTATTATGTTTGATTAGATTGACCCAAGACCTTCCCCATCCTATGGAAGGCCAAGAGTCACAGCTTAGAATTCCATTTTAGATGTCCCTATTGGGAATTGAACTTGGGTCTCCACAATGAGAACCCAGTGTTTTAACCAGTTAAGCTCAACCCCTTGGACTATTTTTCACTATCAAATGAGGGTTGTGTTGTGTGTTTCACCTTTGAGATACTCAATGATAACATAAAACAAAAAAAAGAGGCTTAACAACCTAAAACACAACATAAATTAACTAATGACCATCAAAGTTTGAGAAGAAACACTAAAACTCGTTTACAAAATAATACAACAAAAATACCTAGAAATAAAATAAAACCAACAAATCCATAGCCTAGATGATATGAAGTGGGAAAAGAACCTAGAAAGCTCAACTTATAGTAGAGTTGTTGGAATAAAGGAACACTGAGAAGGGGGGGTGAATCAAAGTTCTGCAATCTTTAACATTCTTAATCTGATTTTTCAACCACTTAATGCAACTAAACAAAAGAAAGATGCAAACACATAAATCAAATATCCACAACACCATAACACCAGGATTTATATGTGAAAAACCCAATTAAGGGAAAAAACACAGTGGGATTGAGACCCACAATATTAATATACTCTGTCAGAAGTATAGAAATATTACATAGGAGGAATGCACATGCATTGAGGCACACTACCTAGAGCTCACTTCTCAAATTACAATAAGGGTTATAACCCCGGAAGGCTAACTGCCTTACAAAATGATTACAAGGGATTACAAGAAGGTTTTAACTATCAAATAGAATCAACAAATGTCTAAGTATAGTTTTGGTTAAGCACAAAGCACATAATCCTACTTTGCTCTGCTATACAACTATGTTTTGTTGTTCTACTAAATTTCAAACCACAAATCATTCACTTGTGCTTGTTAAACTATGCACAATCGCTCACAAATGCTTTCCACACAACCATCGATACCAAAAATTATCATATCAATCGCTCTTATATATCTGCAACATCAAAATAGCTCTTTTACATGTCGACCCAAAAATGCATAACATGCAAATGAAACGTGTATACCAAGTCGGCTCTTGAATCCAAACTCAAATGCATGTGCAAAACAAAACAAATTATTCACATGCTTCCCACATGTTGGCTAAACATCCTCAAACATAATTACAACTACCAAAATTACTCCACACAATCCGCACAACGAATATCCACACGTTATTGTTGATGAACACTGTTCTAACCAAAAACATGTATATCAAACCCTCTAACTCACTCAAGATTTATCATTGGAGGCCAAAAACCTAGAATAAGTTAGATTACACATCCACAATGCTTCTCTAAGATCCACAACACCAAATATCAAACCCAAATAAAATGCCAACCAAATTACTGTACATTATGTCGGATGTCTTGTTCTATTTCACTCGACCTTACCAAAGCTCAATCTTACTTTCGGTATGAACAAATTATGAACTACGGATGGGATATGTGACATAATTTGCCATCAATGAAAACATATGATCATCTATGTAGTGTCGCTTGCCAAAAAGAGTGACACCCTAAATGCCAACACCACTTGTTACAACTTTATTGCCATGAAAACTTTCAATTGCCACCATTGCTATAATCTCTCCCAAAGGAAAAAAAAAAACACTAAGTACTTTCAACAGTCATTTGACTATTGAAATTTCACCCCATGGATGACCTCCACATGATTAATATCCTAATGCACATATTCCACAATCCAACAAAGGGAGGATGAAAGAATGGGTGACTTCCACCACGTCTATGTAAGTGACAACCACACACTTGATCACCATACTCATTTATAGATATAAACTTCAAATCTCTTATATTTAATGAAAGACTATCATCAATTCCTTACTAAAAATTCTTGAATCCCTTATTATCTCCTACTATCTATGAACTTATTTAAAATCTAGAATGGATCATGCATCTCCACTCCTTAATGAAGAGTCCAAGTGTTGTTATCTATCATCAACACATGGACCACCTAGTTTTGAATTTCTTAATCATATCCCCTCAAACTTTAGAAATATTCTAAAATAGATTCTAATGAATAAGTAGTCCCTTTGTCATTAATTCCTTTGGGAATTGAAATAAATTTTATGAGGTTGAGAGAGTCGACATCAAAATAATTGAAAAAGTAAGTCTTATCCATCGATTTGTCACCAAGCCCTAGTTGAAGTGATCCATAGACTCCTTAAAAACCCTATGCCATGCCATAATTGAGTTAACACCTATACAAACCACACAAAAATACATGATCACAACCAAGAAACTTGCAAACATAGAGAGAAAGGCACCCAAATAAACTACCTAGAAAGGCAAGTCAAATCTCTTGTAAAAATACTACTTTCCACATGATCCTTACACAAAATTAAGTATAGCATTCGAGATATATGCTACATTACACAATATCCTAATAAAAAAGCAATAATGAACAAAGATGGTTGAGAATGGAAGGTTGATCATGTCAAAAACTTATAAATAGTTAGAAAAGGGATTAATTAATATAAAAATATATTCTTATTATAATTAAATAATTTGGAAAAAAAATAATCACAACCTCTCTAAACAAAATGAGCACCCCCTTCAATAAACAAAACACATAGAAAAAGTGATCCAATGGCCCCAAGGACCAATTAAAGAAAGAATCAAATCTTGGTCCAAACTGATATTAAGCCCTTTGAGTCTCCAACCTCTCTTTGACTAATGTCAATAATGTGTATTAATCAGCAACCTTTTTAGCTAAAAGGATGAACAACCTTATTGTGTACCCCATTAATGAATAATAAGTATATTGATGTTATTACTTATTATATAATATATAAAATACTAATTATTATAAATTATAATTATATTATATAAAAAAATTAAGTTAATTATTAATTTGCATATCAAGCCTAGTACGCTTTACCAAAAAAAAATTAATTAATTTACATGGTTTTTTTTATAGGTTAAACAAGTGTTCTATAGGAGTCATCTCTTGAAAATAAAAACTCCATTCATAAAAGATAGATAATCTAGACAAGTTTGAAATAATCAATAGGTTACAAAATCAAGCCACCCAATTTCAAACAAAAAGAATCATTATAAACTAAAACATCTTCCTAACACTCAAAACAAAACCTACTTGTTGGCCAAGTCAATAAGAGGTACTTAAAGTTATAACTTCCTTAAGGGCTACCTAAACACTTAGTTTCGTGGAGGTTTTATGAATAGCTAAATAAATATACTATTTGATATGATTAGAAGATGACAAATATTGCAAATTGTTAGATCCTCCCTAATAACTCCCCATAAATTTTCCATGCATGAACCCTAGTAGTATTGCTAATACTAGGTCAAGTTTACATTCTTTTTCAACAAGAATTACAACATGCCATGTCCTACTATTGCCAATTTGCATTAAACAACCATCAAGTATTTTTATCAAGATTATCCTTTTACATAATGAGATCATCACAAGAGGGGATTTTATTGATAATTTGTTTCCTTTCAACCAATTCTATGACTTGGGCTACTAGCTTATGGATGGAATATTTAGTAACAAATGACCTAATTTGTACAACCCTCAAATTGACAAGGCCCTTTTTACCTAACACCTCTTTCATGAAATGAAGTGTTGATATATCATCAATACAAAATGTTTTTTGCATACGATAATTTTTTAGACCGTGCTATTATAAGGAAAGGTTTTGAATTATTTATTTTATTTTCATGGTACTCACAATAAGCTAAATAAACTATAAAAAAGCTTGTGGAAAAGAAAAATCTCACAACACGATATTGAAAGGCAAATAATATGTTTGAATGGGGAATTGCAATCGACAAAAGCTAGGATACACATGAACAATGCATTTTATGTGTATATCAAAAAATAAAACTATTCTAGGGAGATGTTTTCTAGTAAAAGGTTTATTAATCAAGGTCATTGCTACCAAAAATAATAATTATCAATTATCACAAGAAAAAGAGGGGAGATCTAAGTTTTGGTGTTATGATTCTCTTCCACGAAGGAAATCCTCACTAATAATTGTACTAAATTCCATTTAGTTGGATTTTCATTGAACTTGACAAAGAAGAGGAATCATTACAACTTGTAATGTCCCTACTAATTTTTTTAACCATTAAAATGAGATCTAGAAATAATAAAACAACTTTACACCATTTACAACAAATCTCCACACACAATGATAACTAGTCTTAAAAAAATTAACACCAAATAAAGACCCTTCAAATATGATTTTATTGAAATAATCATCTTTATACATCAAAAGAGGTTTAGTACAAAAACACTAGCAACAATAGAAACATATAAATTGGAATATAAGTTGCAAAGTCTACATAAAATCAATACGAACTAGTGAATTAGTGAACAATGAAACTACATCAAATAAAATTGAAATGCTTGTAAAATTTATATAATGATATTTTTTATTTTTGCAACAAATAGGAATATTATGATATTTATCGCAACATCTTCAATATCTCATACAAAACTAAAAATAACAACAACAAAACTACTACAAGAAATGTTGACAATTTCGTTGAAATTTCACTTGAATCATTGTCAAATTGCAGCCACACAAAATGTAAATGATATGAATTGAAGGTATGGTCTTGAGAATTGATATAATAGAAAAATACACATCAAAAAATAGCAAAAACACCTATAGAAAATTTGGAAACCAAATTGCAAATCCAGACTCGCACACAAGCATATTATATTAAAACCAGTTAATTTGCAATAACTTGTGATGCTTTGTGGCACTCCTTGGATGAGAATTCCCTCATGGATCAAAGAGTTTTCATCTTATAAGTCATACAACTCATTTGTTCTCATCCAAAAGTCATAATATTTTGTGGCCTTATGTCCACATAAGAATATTATAGAACACTAATTTCATATAATAAAAATCAAGTAGAACACAAAAATGATCTTTTCAAATATAATATTTTTAAAGTTTTATAGTCTACAAGCCAAGATTGGGCACCCAAAACCACATGCTTCATTTTAGAGAGAAAATAATTGAAAATAATATCTGACACCACTTTGTACTCATCAACCAAAAATAATGAATGACAACAAACATAAAAGATACTCCATATAAATTTTAAAAAAATACTAGATGCTCGTAGAGATTTCCAATGCCCATACTTGCTAGTAATATTAAATTTAATATTTAATCTAACCCATTAATATTCTTTGAAAGTATAAATTCTAGTAATATTAAATTTAATATTTAATCTGACCCATTAATATTCTTTGAAAGTATAAATTACCATGAGCCTAAGAAGTAAACATTAAATGAATTATTTTTTTAAGCCTCACCTTAGTCCATAATTTTTTTGGAATGAACATTTTGTCTATGAAATTGAATTAATTAAAAATGAAACATAACAGGTCTACCCTTCCCAAAATTACTTTTGTCATGAGAGTAAAGAAACATGAGAGACTACAAACTCACATTTCTAAGCTAAAACCTACTCAGCCAATGAAGAAAATAAATTCAAAATGCAGCAAACAAAGTGCAAACTATAAACCATATTGCATTTAATGTACTAAGCCTCCATTGTCCTTCTTATTCTTCTCCAAAGTGCTCTTAGATTTTTATGAATGCACAAAGTAATTTGAAAGCTCAAAATGATATGATAATAGCGAGAAGATAATCAAAGATGTGGTTGGTTTTGAATGAGAACTTAATTCAAATTTATATATGATCATGATCTAATGAATAGTCAAAGATCGATTTGAGTCAAAGATCGATTTGGATTTCAATGAATGAATGGTCAAGATTGCTTCAGAGGGTGAGTTAAGTGGAGAGGGAGGTGGAAGAAATAGACAAGTAGGAGTGAGTAATGGAGAGATATGTGAGTTGAATGGGAAAGTGAAAGAGTTAAGTGAAAAGAGGGATTTGGTAAGTTGAGTGGGAAAATTTGGCAAGTTAGAGTTAACTGATTTGTAAATAAATTAATTAAATTTAGTTATTTTCATTCACATGTGAGGATAATTAAATAAATATTGAGTTTATTTAATTATGAGAACTTGGGATTTAGGAAAGATTAAATAATTAGCGAATTACTTAATCTAGGAAGAATAGTTAGGTTAAATGATTAAAAATGTTTAATAAAATACTAGAAGAAATTATAATAAATAATTAAAATTATTTGATTATATGGAAAAGGAGTTAGCCTAATTAAATAATGAAATTATTTAATTAGTTGAGACTAAAAAATTAGTAAAATATGGTTGCATAGGTATTGGACAATTTTTGGTGTCTACATTTTGCCCCTCTTTGAGACAATTAGAATTTGAGCATTCTTTCAAAGAAAAAATAGAAAAAATCACTTTAGGTCAATGCCCCAACGTGTCCCAATGGCGATAAGATAAAGGTAGGATTCTCCCTCGAGAGATTGTTTATCTATGAAACACATGAATGATCTCTTGAAAGAAAAAGAAGAATGTTATATGAAATATGAAATGAGATGAAAGAGAAGAATGGTTAGTAATAAGTGAAGAAAGTTAGTTGATGGGAAAAAAAAAATGGAGTTTGAGCTTTTATTAGGGTACATTATCATCATAGAGTGTTATTATGTGACAAATGGATATCTTTGCACCAAGGCATAGAAACACAAAGGTAATAATGCTATCCCTTTGTATTAGCAAACACATCAATTGCAGACAAGAATATTGTCATCTATTCTAACTCTTGAATGTCAAAGGTTGAGGTATGCATGACAGTCATTAAGTAATGAGGATCCATGACTATTTTATCTGCATAGGATCTTTGTCAAATAAGTGTGCCAACACAAACACTAAGAACACATTTGTCGTGGGACTTCATGAAAACATCCCATAGATAGAAAATGAGAACTAGGTCATGAACCATCCTCACTCCTCTAATCACTTGTCGATATCCTCAAGTAGCATAAGAACATGATATAATATAAATCAATGAAAAGATAAGACTCACTTGAGCAATCAAGTAAACAACCATATAGATCTTCTTGCCAATGTTAAGTGTTTTTGCTAGGATCATAGTGTCTAGTTTTAGGAATGAAGTACCTCGTATAAGATAGATACATTTAGTTTTGAGCATACCACACTTGTATAAGCCAAATGATATTCAATAGATATTTTTTATGTTTGATTGAACAATTTCATCAATTAGGTTGTAGGCAAGCTTGATAGTTTGTTTGTTGTTGCATGATTTGTTAAGCTCAATGTTTTATGTGTTTTCTTGTTTGTGTCTACTCAAATATCTATCTTTGCAAGGGATAATTTATTAGGGATGCTTGAATGATGGATGTTTCTAGGTTTTGAATGTTTTTCCAAAAAAAAATTGGGCTTTTTTGGGGTTTATTTGATTTTTTGGGCTTTTTTGGAAAATTTGAATGTTTATGGAATTTGTTCAAGACTTTTTTCGATTTTAAGGATATATTTTTATTTTTAGGGTTTTTTTACAAGACATTTTTCAATTTTTAGGGGATTTTTAAAGACATTTTTTTTATTTTTTAGGGATTTTTTTAATGACATTTTGGAATTTTTTTTTGGATTTTTCCCCGAGAAAGATGTATTTATTTGCCCCCAATGTCTAGCAAGACATGGGACATTATTAATAGATGAATGAACTGGAGGGATGCAAATGGATAGGTGATGGAGGTAGCTTATTATAGAATCGAAGCTTATTTGGTTTCCAAGGACCATCTCGCAATGGGATAACATGTTTTATCCAAGCTAAGGGATTGGATATGGAAATGTAAGGTGATGGAATTGTGCTTTAAATGAATTATGGTCCACGAGAATGGACATGTGAGGAGGTTTTTGAAAAACATGTTTTGCATTTTATGCCCTTGGTTTTTTATCAAGATCAAGGGATGGATTTAGATAGGATGTAGATAGGATATGGATAAGATAAGCAAGATAAAAGGTGATAATGGATGATGAAAATAAGAAATGGATGAGATTAAGGGATATTGATTTAAGGGTGTGGATAAAGTGAAGCAAATAGGATGCATGATGCTTACAGAGATCCTTATCCTTGTCAAGATTAAAGGTGGAAAGGGGGATTATAGAAGAATATAGGGTGATAGATAGTGGAGGATGTGGGAGGTACAATAGCATGGATCAAAACTTCCCCCAAATATAGAATGCAAGAGGGTGATGGATTACATATGATGCATGTTTTCTAGGTTTTCATCATGGTACTTGCCTAAGGTAACACAAGAAGTAGTTTTCACTAGTGGATAGATTATTTCTCTTTACTTTTTTTCATTTTTTATTTTTTTAATTTATAACTATTTGCATGTAAGGAGATGGAGGAAGGACTCAAGATTCTTGTTGTTTGGATAGTACCCTTGAAATATGTGTTTCAATGGACCATGGCTATAAAGGTATGCTCGAATACATTAGTAGGGTGATGAAATGGAATTGAGATGGATGAGGAGATAAACGGGATGAGGATTTATGCAAAGGATTGGATGAGAGGAATGGAAGAATGGAAAATAGGTATTGGATTATGGATGGGGTGTTGGAAGAATTGTGTATGAGAAGATGGAAATATTGGCAAGATCAACATTGACACATACCTTGAGGGGTGGTGGAGTGATGGAGGAAAAGCGGATTTTAGATTTTGAGATTTTGATGGAAAAGTAACTATAGGTTTTGGGATATAAGGACTCAAAATGGATGAAGGAGATGATGGAGGAATAGATTTGAAAGGTGGGAGTTGCAAATTAGATGGAAGAATAGCCATTTTGGATGCCAATTTTTATTTTTCTTTTGGATGCAATGCTTCCATGAGCAATGTGTGTTAGCACCCCTCCATTTTTCAAACTTAAAATGTCTGCTTTCTTTTTATTAGTGCTCTTCTTTATCAGTTATGCCTTAATTGGAATTTAAAGGTGAGTGAGTTATAATTTTACCCGATGTTGCGATTCCAAAGGAGGATTCGTTATCTATCGGGTGATCGGGCGATAATAAAAAAATTTACACAATTATGATTCTTCCTATTGACCGATACTCCATTAGAGGACATTGTTGGGGTATTAGAAAATTCAAAATCTCTTGTTGCGTGCTCCACAAGCTCCCAAGTCAACCGGTTGTCGTACATTACACGACTCCCAAGGAACAAATCGAATGAAGATTTGCAAGTACCCGTTTAATGGTTGATTAAATGGCTACAGACACATAAAGGTGGCAACATGAGCCACAACATTCGATATTGTCACCTTTTGTAGATGAAATTTAATGCACAACTCTTTGAGCTGGCCAAAGTAACGCGCATTATCATTGATAATGAATTTTCTTTGTCATAATGGTTATGCCTTGTGATAACCTATTGTAGGTTGTTGATCCTGACGTAAATTGGCCAGATAGTGAACAAGGAAATATTATCCAAGGGGTGCATGCCCTTGCATGGAAACAACATATTGATTTTGCAGAATATAGAAAGACAATCACCTTGTTAGGTAAAACTGTGGAACATGCCGAAAATCACGGACAACGGTTACAAGAAGAAACCCTGGTAATTAGTTTTTTAGACGACAAGGAAGATGGTGCTCAAAGCAAAAGCTCCAGTGATGCAACCTGATGTCGAGTATATGCAGGAGGACATCCTCTTCAATTTGACCGACTTTACTTGAGAATACATTCAAAATGAAGAGGAATTTGTGGAAGTTCTCTGGGTACTAATTGAAGAAGAGACAAAGGCTGAGATGATTGAAAATCAAATTGCGGGCAGGAATCCAGTACTTGATGAAGAAGTAGAAAATTAGGATTATTTATGGTATGGGTTTTATGTTAAAGATTCTTTTTGATGAGTTTTACTTTGTTTAAGGTAGTTTTTGAAACGGTCATTTTCAAGACTGTTGCCTTCCCAGAAACCGTTACTTTGAAACTGCAAATGGATGCTAGTTATAAAAAGGGGTTTTTAGATAATAGAGGGGGGGAACTAGTCTTTTCATGCAGTCTTTCTATACAGAGAGATGAGTATATGAACTCATGTTTTGACAATGAAGAAATGAAGAAGATATGTTTAATTTTTTGAATTTCTTAATGTTTTCTTTCAATTGCAGTGAACTGTGTTTCTTTGTGCTTACTCTTCAATGTCATTCTGATATAATAAGTTGTATATGTATTTAATTCTGGATCTTTGAATTAAGATTAAATCTTTTATTGAAAAGAGTTTGTTCTTCTTTCCTAGATAACATTAGTGTGTGTGGAATAAGTAAACTTTGTGTTATTTATCTACATTCACTTCATTTTGAGTTTAATCTTTCGCATCTACTTTCATGGTTATGGGTAGGTGTCGGTTTACCTTTTCTACTTTCTGGTGAAAAACATGTTGGGATGAGAGAACACTGAGAGAGGGGGAGGGGGGGGGGGGGGGGGTGAATCAGTGTTCTGTCGGAATGAATGGTTTTTTACTTTTTAAACCATGCATGTATGTACCAGTAAACAAATAAGCATATAACAAGAAGCAGATAAACCATCCACATAAATGAACACCATAACACACAGAATTTATACATGGAAAACCTCGATGAGGAAAAACCACAGTGGAATTTGTGACCCACAATATCAGTTCACTGGCCATATGAAAGGATATTACATAAAATAGGGGCCTACACTTGCAGGAAGGCACACTACCTAGAGCATACTGCTCATCACTAAAGAGCCTCACTAAGTACAAGCTTTCTACCAAAGTAAATTACTGAAAATGAACTCAAGAGTGCATCTGCTATGCTAGATAGAGTTCTGGTTCTAGTTCTTCTCTGTACCAGTTCACAAACTTGAACTATTACCGGTATTACTTCTCCTCCAAGAATGCTTTCCAAGCTATCTATAGATCATTGCATGATATAATGTTCGCATACAAAAATGATCTCCATACATATATTTCACATCTCACAGTTCTGCTATACCTATATATGTCTATCTTTATTCCATCATAATACCATCTTTTTAAATTGACCTAGCAAACTGACTTATATACCTATTACATGATATGCCTTATGTCGTCTTATAATGCATTTACAAAAGATACTCAATGTCGGCCTCGACAATAATTACAAAATGATTTATTAAATAAATCTTCCTTGGTGTCGACTTCCTTGAAGTATTGATATCGGTGTCGATGTCGATGCTGGTGTAGGCCTGAATGCTTCCAAAGTCGATATATGTCGGTATATGCCTCCTAGTGCCGGTTTGTGACTTCCATCAAATCTTGTTGCCATCAATGATAACAAAATGAATCCAATGAGTGTCAATTGCCAACAATCTCCCCCTTTGGCATTGATGGCAACACTCATGTGAAAAATGGATTCCCTATCGGTGTGCTCCCCCTGAGCAATACACTCCCTATACTCCATTTGATAATATTTTCTTTGATATTTTTCACATATGTACATACTCCCCCTTTGACATTAATGTCAAAGATCGGAGAAAGAACGAAAGAATACTATTACTGTCACTCGAGCTTAGTCATCTTCAGGATTTTTGGGTATGCCTTTTGTAGCAACTGAAGATACATGTCCCAACCTGATTTGAAAGTATCAGATACTGATGCAAGTCCACTGAGTAAGTGGGCAAGTGATTCCTTCTCCTGGGTATCTATTGGTGTGGGTTTTGCTAGTATATCCATGCATTCTTTCTTGTGAACACCCAATGAATCAAGTCTAGGGCTTACCAATCCTCTTAAATTTCTTGCTCTCCTTATTATTTTGTCTTTCTCCTTCTCAAAAACAAAAACTTGGTTCTCCAAGGACAAAATTTGTCCATCAATAGATGGAGTTAGTGCAGTCAGTCCATCAAAAGAGTTAGAAATATTAGCCATTTTGTCATATAACTCTTTCAATCTTCTATCTACATTGGTTGCAAAATTTCCTAAATTACAACATACTCTGTAGATATTAGTACATTATTTTAAACAAATTTCAATGGGAATAAGCTTGTCTTCTATTTTCTTCTTCCCAGTTTCTATGAGTTGATCAAAAGTTGCTCTTTTTGCTGCAGAGAAACTGTCCAAAGCCTGTCGATCTGCAATTTGTCTCAAAGATTGAAAATTATTTGATATGTGCTCTGTTAAAGTCTTGAGCTTACCGGAAGGGCTTGCTCCATCCTCAATCTGTCAGGCATTATTATGTGTATTACAAAGACGAATTGATCAATTAACCCTTTGTCTACAGTTCCTTCCTTTAGCAATTTCTGAGTGGCCATCATTATTAATTATGTTGGACTTAACTCGGAAACTGATTTCTTCTCGACCTGAGAAGTGTCAATTGCCAAAACTCTTGTCGGGGAATCGATTTTACCTACTGGTATGGACTCAGTTGATTTTACCTTGTCCATCTCAACCTCTATTGCACCGGTGGCTTCACCACTTGGTGCAGTATCAGTTACTGCCGGTGGAGTATCATCCACAGTGTTTTCAGTGCCTTGTACATTCTCTTGCTCAAAATTGGTTTGTGTCGGTACATACTGTACACTCTCTTTAACTGTTGGTTGTGGTTATGCCAAAACTGGAGTTGAACTGCCCAAAATATCCTTTCCTTTTGATTTGTCAGGAATGGTGGGGGATGTTGCCTTTGCAAATTCTTCTTGTGATGTGAGAAAGTCTGGGTTTTTCTGAAAGAATTTTGTCCATCCCTTACTTGTCTCATTTATCACCTCATTTACTCTTCCCATCATAAGGCTTATCTGTCATTTTTTACTACTAAAAATTGTCCTATTAGAAGTATCTATACATCTTTTCATCTCTTAATTATTTATAGTACCACATTGCTCCAAAAGTGCAACTTCCTTGATTTCCCTATCCCTCTTGATGGCATCAAGTCTTCTAGCCTCAAGTTTATTATACAGGGATAAAGGTATCTCCTTCAAAATTTCAACTAAGGCTTTCTTATAGATGTCTATATACAGTAAAATAGCCTCTTCTAACTCATTTTGCTCATTTTCTTCAAAATCTTCAGAATACTTTTATATATTCTTTAATATTCCATCTTTTGTAACTTCATCAATAATTTTAGCACGGGTCATTGTTGTCTTACTAGTTCTGGTATCATCACCCTTCTTCTTTTTGCTTGTGGTTGTCGGTGTGACTGGTTTCCTCTTCTGCATAGGCTTCCTTACCGATGGCGGAGGTGCAGTAGGCTGAGCTGCCTTTCTGACAAGTCTCCTCCTAGGTTTTGCCTTTTGTTGCTCTACCAACGATTTTACCACATTCTTCCTTTGCACCCTTATGAAAGCCAGAGGTTCATTATCCTTAGGATCAGAGTCAGAAGTGATAGGGGAAATGTGAACTTGTGGCTTCTTCACTTCTTTAGTAGCAACCTCTGCCAGTTTAGGAACCTATTTTGATTTGGAGCTCAACTGAGTGTCTATCTTATAAATCACATCTTGTACATATGCAGATATCTTTTCTATTTTCTTCTCTCTTCTTTTCCTGTTAAAGCTGGTTTTCACTTCAAGAGCCTTCTCTCTTGTTGTACCAAAATGTTATGTCTTATCATCTAATGGGGCATCTAACAACATCTTTGCATAAAGTTCAAAGATATTATCATCTACCTCATATCCAAGCTCAATGATCCAGATTTGCCTCGATTCAACTGCTTCCATAAGAGTTTCATTAGTTTTCACCATGAAACACATGTCAGTGGAATACTTCTCCACAAATATTCTTTGAAATTCTCTCCCTTTTCCTCATGTTTTCTTGAAAAGTATTAAAATTTCCCAAAGTTTCTCATCTCTGTCGGTACCAAGACAGGTGATAGCTATCTTGATCTGCATACCTACTGGTATGTCATGAGCCCATTGCTTCTTTCCTAAACCAGGTAGGTAAAGCATTAAACAAACAATCAAGTTTCCATATCTGAAAGTGCCTTTCTTGGTTCCTTTAATCTTAGTAAGGTTTGGCATTAATTCACTCCTCATCCATTCACATAAGTCATACTTCACATTATTCCTTAGCATCTGATATGCGGCATGAATGCATGAACTTGCAACAAAATTCAATTGATTGGATTGAGTTACCTTATATCCTATGATCATGCTTGCAAACTTTATGTCTGTGTCGGTTATTTTGTTTATCCTCTTTGATCGGCTATCGGATGCAGCACTAGTGAGTTTTTCGACCTCTGTGTTGGAAATTTTCTTGCCAGGTTCTTGTCCAACCCTGGGTAAGCTGGTGACAGCCCGAATTGCCTCCTTCGTGATCATGTAAGGCCTATCTAGCCAAATGAATTAATTGTGAACCCTGCTCCAAACGTATCTAATCACTTCATCCTTGAATTTCGGTATGTACAGAATACCGGTTAACCCTAGATCCTCAATTGCTTTGAATTCTGGTTTGATCGTTTCGATGTCTCCCAGTATCACTAATTGATACATGCTTTTGATGTCTTTGGTTCCCAAATCCTCAAGAGTGCAGTGAATGTATGCCCTCACATCTTCAACATACATTACTACGTCAGGAACCCTAAAAAATGCTCCTGCAGAGTCTTCCTTCCTAGCAATTTTGGGAACCTCCTTAAAGACTGGCCTTAACCTATCCTTGACTTCGACAACAGTGGGATTTGCAATAAAAGTAGGTGCTAAAGATCCAGATGCCATGTCAAGAAATACCTAAGAGTGAAAGCCGGTGGACGATTGAGTGCTTCAGATAATTGCTCAAAATCCTCTCTCAATACTTTGCTCACTCTTAATTCGCCTTTACTTCGCTCTGATTGCTTGAATTCTCGATGAGTGAAAATGAATTCACTTACCCTCTTTTAACAGCGAGTAGACCCTAATTTTCTATAATTAATGCTTCACCAACAACCCTACAGATGTCAATTTCACAGTTATGTGTCGGGGTAACCTTCATCGATGATGAACACATTTCTCCATATCTCTTTCCAGATCTCCTTAGAGCTCTTCCGGGGTAATATGCAAAATTTAGCAGTGACTTTGCCAACCCCTAAGGCTTATGCCTCAGTTACTGATGGAATTTCCTGTCAGTGGAGGAATACCCTGTTCTACCGGTGGATTTGCCGGTATAGATCCATCTCCACTTTGTTCTTCAGATTTTGTAACCCATCTCTTGGTGTGATCTTGTTGTATATCATCTACCTTCTGCTTTCCTTTCTCATTCTTAACCGATTGAGTCTGGCTTCTACAATACTTAGCAATATGACCTATTTTGTTGCATGCATAGTATGTAACATTGTTCTTCTAAATTGCTTTGACATATCCGGTATTATTATTTCTTAACCTACAATGATTAGAAAAATGTCCAAACTTTCCATGTGCATGACATTTAACATTCATTCTACAATCTTTTGATCTACGACCATATTTCTTGCAATTTGTGCATTGACCAAGAACATAATTATACTTTTGATTTGCCTTATTTCTATATTGTTTAGCCATATGCCCAAATTTATTGCAAACAAAACATCTACCATTGAATTTATAAGCATTAGATTGCCTTACCAATTTCCTTTGTTCTGACGAGTTCTGCATACTGGTTGTCTGATCTTCATTAGCAGTACCAGAGCTTTCACCTTGTACAAATCCAAGTCCTCTAGAATCATCAATTTGTCTTTGTCTTTTCAATAAGTCATCCAAATGTGCAACATTGATCCTAAACTTTTCTCTATACTCACTTGTAGTACTCACTTCAAGTTCTTATTCATTATTCTGGGAGTGTACCAAATCAATCCTCAACAGATTATTCTCATGAGTCAATCTTCCACAATCATCAAACTTATTCTTTAGAGATAAAACAAGATTATCTTCCTTCTTCTTTCTATCTTTAATATCTTTTGATAACCTCATAGTCAGATCTTGCATTTCATTCTTCATGAGCATGTTTGCTTGACTTAGTTTCTGGTATTGTTCCTTAAGACTATTCTTCTCCTCATCATCCAGTTGTTGCAGAAGTTCTTTTCTCTTGGCTTGAGCAGATGATAACCTTTCTTGCAAGATAAGAATGAATTCATTTGCAAAATTCAATTCTTCTTGCAATTTCAAGTTCTTCATCCTTTCAACATCATAATCCTCAAGAGCAATCTCAAGTTGCTTCTCCATAGCCATGTTCAAAGATTTCGATTTCAGGATATTCCTCAAGTTGTTAAACTTCTTCCGAGGTACCAGGCTCTGATACCAATTGTTGGGATCAGAGAACACTGAGAGGGGGGGTGATTCAATGTTCTGTCGGAATGAACAATTTTTAATTTTTTAAACCATGCATGTATGTACCGGTATACAAATAAGCATATAACAAGAAGCAAATAAACCATCCACATGAATGAACACCATAACAAACAAAATTTATACGTGGAAAACCTCAATGAGGAAAAACCACGGTGAGATTTGTGACCCACAATATCAGTTCACTGGCCATATGAAAGGATATTACATAAAACAGGGGCTTGCACTTGCAGGAAGGCACACTACCTCATATTGCTCATCACTAAAGAGCCTCACAGAGTACAAGCTTTTTGCCAAAGTAAATTAGTGAAAATGAACTTAAGAGTGCATCTACTATGCCAGATAGAGTTTTGGTTCTGGTTTTGCTCTGTTCTGGTTCATAAACTTGAACTATTATCAGTATTACTTCTCCTCCAAGAATGCTTTCCAAGCTATATATAGATCGTTGTATGATATAATGTTCGTATACAAAAATGATCTCCATACATATATTTTGCATCTCACAGTTCTGCTATACCTATATATGTCTATCTCTATTCCATCACAATACCATCATTTTAAATTGACCTAGCAAACTGACTTATATACCTATTACATGATATGCCTTATGTCGGCTTACAATGCATTTACAAAAGATACTCAATGTCGGCCTCGACAATAATTGCAAAATGATTTATTAAATAAATCTTCCTTGAAGTATTGATGCCAATGCCGATATCGGTGCTGGTGTAGGCCTGAATGCTTCCAATGGCGGTATTTGTCGATATATGCCTCCTAGTACCAGTTTGTGACTTCCACCAGATCTTGTTGCCATCAAAGACAACAAAATGAATCCAATGAGTGTCAATTGCCAACAAAACATACCCTATTTTCATTCATTGTATATCTTTCAAAGGTAGATGTACCTTGTACGATAAGCAGAGAGTGCTTGAAAATACCATTGCAAGTGACTCAACTATTGGTCATATTGTCATTGATATGGGCAAGGGAGTATAAAACTGAAGTAACAAATCTGTTAACTAATAATGTGGGAATCCACATGGTTTTTTATTTTTCTTTATTCTTTATGGGTCTTTATGGCCTTTTGGATATTTCTTTTTGTTTTGGGATAAGATTTTGCTTTGTTTTTACATGTCTTTAAGATAGACATGTTGGTCCTTGGATGTATGTGGGTTTTTGGACATGAATTTTATGCTTGGCATCCAAATTGCTTCCAAGAGGAATGAGATTCATGGATGGATAGGAATGATATGGAGGTAGTTTGGATGGGTTGATGTAGGTAGATGTTTGGAAGGTTCTCAAAGATGTTTTCCTTTGTTGATCTAGATTTATTGTATGAGGAGTGGATTGTGAGCTAGGGGTGATATGGATAGTGGATGGAAGGATATAAGGACCCAAGATAGATGGAAGTGATGAAGCCTTTAGTTTTGAGATACAAGGACCTAAGATGGATGGAAAAGATGAATGGGTATGTGTATGTTTGGGTTTAGAAGAAGGGATGTGAGATTTAACAGGGATACTAACATCTTGAGAGTGAGCTATGTAACCAAGGCCATGATAATTAAGATTTTATTTGATATCAAGGGGTTCTGATGTACCTTGTTCATGTATGTCTAACCCTTTACCTTGATAATGCATTATTTGATATATCTTTTTACCAATGGAATACTAGTTTTTTTTTAAACAAGATGTGATTCTATTTTGAGGAGGATGTGGTATGGAAGGAATGATAGGATCATGAAGTAAACTAGACTGGATGAAAGTGGAGGAGCCAATGTGATATGCAAGGGCTTCATGAACAACTTGGATATAGATGATGGGATCTTGAGGTGTATTGGGATCATGAGGGGGATTAGGAGGGATGATGGGATCTTGAGGTGGAATTGGAGGATTATGATACGAAGATGGAGGGATAATTTGATCTTGACTTGGAAGAGGATCATTGGACTCCATTTTAAGGATTTTTTACTCTTTGTTTTGAATGGGATCATTGCAAAGGATGAAAGGGATATCATGATATTTCTTAGGAAGTGGATTATGAAGGGACTTGGAAGGACACTTTTCTCTTCAAATGGAGTGGGATCACCTTGGATGGATTAAAAAGGGACAAGGGTATCATCATAAGATTCTTGAGAGATGGGGTCTTGGTCAAAAATTGGATGGGATAGTAAAGCTTTGGGATCTTGATCTTGATTTATTCCAAGACTTGTTTCTTCATACTTTGGATTGTCCTCTTGAAATGGGGTATGGGCAATTCTCATATCTTGGTATGATAAAAATAGATTCGCAATGAGATTCTTTAGAGTGGGTTCAATTCGATGTGATTTGAATCAGCAAAGTAAGCAATGGCATCAAGGTCTATGGTAAATCCAATTTTATGATCATCCAGGGGTGTGCCTTCTCAGAGTTCCATAAACTTAGTGATAGCTTCATCATTTTCGAAGATAAAAATAAGGTTATTTGAAGGATCCATTTGTTTTATTTTGGCTTGTGACCTTATTTCAAACATGTAAGACCTAATTAGGTTTTTTGGGGATTTTCTTGGATTTTTTTTTTGGATTTTTGTCATTTAATTAATATGTCATGTGTTTTAATGTTTTGGGTTTTTTGAGTTTAGGAAACGCTAATGCAATTAAGCTAATGTTTTGGGGATTTTTGAAATTTTAAGGATGAAAATGCAACTAAGGATGACTATTGCTTGACTGTGATGGTTGTAAAATTAGAGTTTCACCAATCAAGATAATAAAACCACTAATATTACCTAACTAACCATTACATTAAAAGAGGGGTAAATCCAATAGATCTAACCACAATTAAATTAGGAGAAGGGTTTAAATGCTTATTAGATTTACTTGTTTGTTTGTCATACCCTTTTAGTTGAAATTGGATGTGAATTATAAGGTTTAGGGTAAAGAAATGAATAATTGAAGTAAATAAAAAATAATAGAGTGCTATAGACATCAGATAGAGTCACAAACGGGGAACTAAGCAAAAAAAGAGGATCAAAACTTCTTGTTGGAAATTCAGGATGAATTGTTAGGACCATGGTGGTGTGTCGCTTTGGTCCTGTAACTCTCTGACAAGAAAGTGGGATCGCTTTGGTGTGTTTCTTTAATTGTGGTGAAGAGGGTCATAGGGAATTTGAATGATTAAACTATAGCATGTAGGAACAACAACAACAAGGAGAACAACATGGACTAAACTTATCTCAAGGCAAGAATTCAGAAGAAGGGATTGAATCTCAGGTTTCACCAGATGTAGGGGAGAATCTTATGATGAGATGAGCAATGGTTATTCCAACGAAGGAGCAAAAACAAACAAGAGGTTGTGAAGATTCTTGGCTTTGAATAAATATTTTTCGAAGTAGATACACATCAAGTGGTAAGGTATGTCAAGGTATTGTTGATAGTGGCAGTTGAGAGGACATGTATTCCAAAGAGATGGTAGATAAATTAAACTTACCTTGTGAAAATCATCGCTATCCTTATCGTATTGCATGGTTTAAAATAATAAATGAAGTTGTTATTGATAAGAGGTGCTTGATAAATTTTTCTATAGGAAAGACTTATAAAGATGAAGTATGGTGTGATATCATTCCAATGGATGTGTGCCATGTTTTATTGGGAAGGCCATGGCAATATGATAAAAAAGGTAATGCATGATGAAAAAAAGAATACATATACTTTTGGAAGGATAGTTCCAAAGTGATCTTATTGCCCTTTGATGATGAAAAGAAAGTTGAAAGTTTGATTTCTACAAGAGAAATAATTAAAGAAATGAAGGTAACAAAGTTGCATTATGCATTGATAATGCAAAGAGAAGAAAGTGAAGAAATACCCAAAGTAGTTCCTTTAAAGGATGTTAAAGTTTTGAATTATAAAAGCATAGCTAGAAATGAAGATGAGGATGTTGTGGTGGCAGGTAGGACAAAAGAAAATATTACACATGTTTTAGACAAGAAGAAAATGTAGACACAAGGACTTTTAGAAGCCATACTTTTTACCAACAATTGGACAAGCTTGGGATTTTTCTATATTGAATTTTTAAATTAATTTTTAACTCTTACATGTAATTAAATTAGTAAGTTGAATTTAATGAGTATTATTTTAGCTAGTTTTAAATAATCGACAACTTCTATAAGCCATGTAGATAAGCATGCAAAATTACCAAAAAAGAGGCAAGTTGAAAAAGTTGCTAAAAGTTGCCAAAAAAGATAATTTTTTAAATTTTGCCAAAAAATGGTAATTTGGGGATTTCGTTTAAAATTGCCAAAAAAGGTAATTTTCAATTTTGTATTTTAAGAGAATCTTTCTTTCAATTTTAAAAAGGAGGATGGATATAGAAGGTAGAAAAAATAATGAATTTATTTGAGTTTTTTTTGTGTTTTATTTTGGAAATACATATATATTTTGTTGTGAATTTTGTCTAAATCAAGAACTATCTTGAACAAATATAGTTTTAAGACTAGAGATTCGAAGGATGATTTAACTAAGTTAGAATTAATCTTAGGGTAAAAATCTAAACTATGAATGCAATTTAAGCTAAGGATGGGAAGGTAATGAAATGCAGACATGGGTCTCACTGGTTTAACAATCTCAGTGATTTGATTTTTAATCCTAGTAGAGGGTTTTAGCTTAGGTCTCAGAAACCCTAATTTTACTAGTCAAATATATCAAGGTTATTGGATAATACATTACAAAATATTGTATTTGTTTCATAGGGTAGTCAATTGTGTTGCAAATAGGAGCAATTGTGTCACATTTGCATGACATATAAACAAATGATTGTTTTGAGGTTTTTTTGTGATAGATGCGTTGAACTTGCATTCAATTGCATGTCAATTATGTTGGGTTTACAGTAAATTGCATCATTCTAACTATTTTAAAAAAAACCTAAGGTTTTAATCAATTTTTAATTCTACAAATAGACTTGACATAATAGAAGTATGGTCGTTTGACTCTGATTCTTTGAATATAACCAGGAGCCTAGATTAGCCCAAAATTTTGAATGAGTACACTATTTTATCACATTTGAAAATAGTTAGAAGCATGTACAACCAATACTTAGGTGGGTTGTCATTTGACTAGACTCAATCTCAATACCATTCTAGAGTCAATAGCTAGAGGTCCAGTGGCACAAGAACGTGGAAAATGACTCATCTTTCCTCTTACCTCGAAGATTCAAAAACCTTGTAACTGAGGGATTTATATCTTACCCAAGATGCATGTTTAGTAACTTAAGGGTACAATACTCTTCCCTTGCACCAGTTAAGAAATGGCGAACGATGGCCTCTAGAATATTACAAAGGTGTCTAGAGGGGGAACTCCTAAGAACACCAATCCATTTACAAGCATGGGTTGGGAACATTAGTTAAGCTACTTAGACTAGCCTTGCACACCTATCTTGGTATCACCTGAGCTTTGGGATTTCGCTAAACACAATGATGATTGGATTAGGATACATATTTCACTCTCACCCCTTTATATAGCCTATTGGAGATACGTGCTTGAGGTCCCCAGGCATGCCTCCTATTGAAAAATTTAAAATATGAACTATTATGTGTTTCTCTTACACCCAAGGTTGCATGAACACGTGAGGTGAGAGGATACACGTACAATAACTCATGTAAACACAACAAATGTGCAAGCACACAATGCACTTCAAATAGTCGTTCATTCCATTAAGCATTTGAATTGAAGTGTTTTATAATGTAAATAATATTGTTTAATATATTTTCTTTGTCCATGGCATACAACAAATTAATTAGTAGTTTGCATCAATCCTCATCTCATGTTCGCTAATACACTACGTAGATCATTAGTAACACTAAAATATCTAGGCTATGTTTCTAGAAGAACAAAAAATAGAGCTCTGAATTGACTGAAATTTTTCAATTTTTACCTTATGCTTTTTACTAGTCAGATGTAGTGCAGATAGAACAATTGTGATGCACTTAGCTTCAATTGCAGTGCATTTATCTATCAACAATAGAATGCACCCAAAACAAAACAAAATTGATTATCACATATTATAATTTCAATCATGCAGTGGATCCATAACATTTGATTACAATAATGATAAAAAAAAATTAGGATTCAATAAAAATCATACAAGTGTGTGACAAATTTAACACATGTAGTGCCAGATCAATAGAAATTTTTAAATAGACAAATATGGTACACTTACCATCAATTATGGTGCACTTACAATCAATTGTGATGCACTTACAATCAATTGTGATGAACGCACTAGATAGATAGAAATAGAATGCACTTAGAATATCAAATTTTCATTATCTAAAACTAAGATTTGATCAAAGACACAAATTCAAAGCATGCCATAGCAATTGTGATGAAAAAAATTAAACGTACTTAGCAATTATGATGAAATAATTAAACTTATTTGAGAGCTAGACAATTGCATTGGGACATTTGAAATTGCACCACAAAATTTGCATTTGTAGTGGGAAATTTTCTATTGCATCACCAGTCACCTACAACTTAAAAAAACTTAGAAACTGATTAAATCAAAGCATGTTCTCACGTCAAGTTCACTAGAAATGTCGTATAGAAAATTAGGGAGAAAGAAAAGAAACATGAAAGCAACTACAAGCTCAAATTTATAACCACCTCCTATGGCCCAAGTAATGGTTCAGACAACTAACGATGAGACCGAGCATCCCCCAGTCACTCAATCAATGTGATCGTGAAGCTTGGCAGCTTCTTATGCTTAGGCAACGCTTCTAGGTCTTTGGTTGAAGAGTTGCTCCTAACGAATAAGCCCATTGAATTTTAGGGGGTTCTGATGATTTAGAAAACCTACTCAACCAATGAAGAAAAAAAATTTAAATTGTAATAAACAAAGTGCAAACCATAAACCATATTGCATTGAATTTACAAAGCCTCCATTTTCCTTCTTAATCTTCTACAATATGCTCTAAAGTTTTAATGTGTGCACAAAGTATTCAAAACCTTAAAATGATGTCATAATAGCGAGAAGATAATCAAAGATGTGGTTGGTTTCAAATGAGAACTTGATTTTAATTTCTCGATGATCAATGATCAAATGAGGGTCAAGATCGATTTAGATTTTAGGGAATGGATGGTCAAGATTGCATGAGAGGGTGAGTTAAGTGGAGAGGAAGGTGGAAGAAATAGGCAACTAGGATTGAGAAGTGGAGAGAGAGGTGAGTTGAACGGGAAAGGTGAAAGAGTTAAGTGAGGAATCTTTCGAAAGAAGAAAAATGTTGGAAAGATGAAAGAGAAGAATAGTTAGTAAGAAGTGAAAAATGGTAGTTGATGGAAAAGAATATATTAGAGTTTGAGCTTTCATTGGTGCACATTTATCATCAAAGAGATTTATTATGTAGCAAAAAGGATATATTTGCATCCAAGGCATTGAAAATCAAGGTAATGACACTATCCCTTTGCGTTGATATACATGTTGCAAGTAAGGAATATTCCATTCATTTTGAAACTTGAATGTTCAAGGTTGAGGTATGTGTGAGAGTCATAAAGAAATAGTGATCCATGACCTTTGATTTGCATAGGATCTTAGAAGATGCTTAATGAATGTGTCAACATAGATGACAACAACATACTTTTTTTAGAACTTCATGAAAACATCCCAAAGACAGAAAATGAAAAACCATATCATAAACCATCCTCACTCCTCTAATCACTTGTGAATATCCTTCAATAACATCTAGGAACATGATATAAGATAAATCAATGGAAGATAAGACTCACTTGATCAAACAAGTGAACAACAATACTTATCTTTTTGTCCATGTCAAATGTTTGTATTAGGATCATGATGTCTGGTTCCATAAATGAAGTACTCCATATAAGACAAACTTGTCTAGTTTCAAACATACTACACACAGTATAAGACAAATGATAGTTGATAAGGATTGGTGTTGTTTGAATGGACAATTTTATTGGTTTGATTGTAAACTTGCTTGTTAGGTTGTCTATTGATATGTGATCTGTTAAGCTCAATTATTTGTGCATTATCTTGTTTGTGTTTGCTCAAATATTTGCCTTTGCAAGGAACGATTTGTTATGGATGATTGAACGATGGATGTTTTTGGTTTTTTTAATTTTATTTTAGGGTTTTGAAAGTTTTTTTTTTAGAAAAAATTCTAGGGATTTTTTTTTTATGTTTTTGGACTTTTTCAGGACTTTTTGCAATGTTTTTTTTCAAGGCTTTTTGGAATGTTTTTGGAGTTTTTTCAAGACTTTTTTGTAATGTTTTTTTTTTTTTTAATTATTGAGGACATTTTCTAATTTTTAAAGGATAGTTTATGAAGTTTTTGGTTTTTTTTTAAGCAAGATATATTTATTTGCTCCCAATGTCAAGCAAGGTGTGGATCAGTGTGAATGGATAAAGGAACTAGTGGATTGGAAATGGATAGGTAAAGGATGGAGGTTCCTTACTATGGAAATAGAGTTGATTCGGTTTTGAAGGAATATATTGCGATGGGACATGTTTATCTAAGATAAGGGACTAGATATGATAATGTAAGTTTATGTCATGATGCATTGAATGACATGTGGTACACAAGAATGGGCATGTTAAGAGGTTTTTGAAAACATGTTTTGCATTTTATGTCCTTATTTTGATCAAGATCAAGGGGTGGATTTAGAGAGGATAAAGATATGATAAATATAGGATAAGAAAGATCAAAGGTGATAATGGATGATGGAAGTAAGACATGTAGATAAGGTGAAGCAAATAGGATGCATGATGCTTATGAAGATCATTAGCCTTGTCAATATCAAAGATAGAAAAGGGAGTATGGATGTAGATAGGGTGATGAATGGATGAGGAATGAGGGATAATGGACGTTGTGGTAGGTAAGATAACATGGATGAAACTTACACCCAAGTTTAGAATGCAAGAGGATGATGGATTACACATGTGCATGTTTTCTAGGTTTTCATCATCGTACTTACCCAAGGTAGTTTTCACTAGTGGACAGATTATTTCTCTTTACTATTTTCATTTTTTTGACTTGATTTTTTTTTTTGCATGATATCAGATGAAGGAATCAAGTGTCTCATTGTTTGGATGGTACTCTTGAAAGATATGCTATAATATAATACGACTATGAAAGTATGCTCAAAGATGTCGGTAGGATGATGGTTAAGGGTGATGAAAGATTATTGGATGGAACTAGGGTAAAGATTTATGCAAAGGATGAGGGATGGAAGGATGAAAAAGAGTTGTTGGATAATGGATGAGGTGTTGGAAGATTTGTGTATGGATTGGTGAAAATTATGGAAATATAAACATTAGCACACATCTTAAGGGGTGGTGGAGTGATAGAGGAAAACCAGATTTTGGTTTTGGGATTTTGATGGAGGAGTGGTTGTGGATTTTGGGACATAAGGACCCAAAATGGATGAAAGAGGTGATGGAGGATTAGATTTGAAAAGTGAGAGATGTTTAGATGGAGGAATGAAGGAAGCCTTTGAAATAGAAAGTTTGGATGACAGTTTTGATTTTTCTTTAATATGCAATGCTTCTATGAGCAACTTGTGAATCCACATTTTTTTTATTTTTCATTCCTTTGTGGTTCTTTGAAATGCATTACTTCTATGAGCAACTTAGAAATCCACATAGATGTTTATTTTTCTTTTTTATTGATAGGTCTTTTTTGGCCTTTTAGATTTTTCTTTTAGCTTTCAGATCAAATTTTGCTCTATTTTTACATGTCTTTTAGATGGGACATGTTGATCCTTGAATGTATGTAGATTTTTAGGTTTATGAATTTTAGTTTTGGCATCCAAATTGCTTCTAAGAAGAATGAGATTCGTGGATGGATAGGAATAGTATGGAGGTCTATTGGATGGTTTGATGTAGGTAGATGTTTGGAAGGTTGTCAAAGATGTGTGCCTTTGTTGATCTTGATTTATGATAGGATAACTAGGTTGTGAGCTAGGGGTAATACATATAGTGTATAGATGAATATAAGGACCTAAGATGGATGGAAGGGATGAAGGGGGATGCAAATATTTTGATTTATATGGAGGGAAGTGGGATCTAGTAGGAATACCAACGTCTTGAGAGTGAGCTATGTAGTTGAGGCCATGTTATTTAGGATTTGCTTTGATATGAAGGGGTTCTAATATACCTTGTTCATGAATGCCTAACCCTTTTCCTTGATAATGCATGCTTTGATAGATCCTTTTACCAATGGGATATTGATTGCTTTTTAAACAAGATGTGAATCCATTTTGAGGAGGATATGTTATGGAAGGAATGATAGGCTCATGGAGTAAACTAGATTGGATAAAAATGGAGGAACCAATATGATAAGTAAGGGGTTCATGAACAACTTGGGTAGAGGTGATAGGAGGAAATGTGGAATTATGACATGGGGATGAAGGGAAACTCTAATCTTGACTTGGGGAAGAATGATTAGAATCTATTTTAAGGATGTTTAGCTCTTGATTTTGAATGGTATCTATCATCATGGTTTATTGATGCAACTATATGAGAAAGCAATAATGATATGCAGTTATATGTTGTGCAATGGTGATATGCAATCAACTATGATGCACTCTAAAATGGAGATATGCAATACAGTAAAGAAATATGCAAATGCAGTACTGAAAATTGAAATGAACCCACCCTTAGATGTAATATCTTTGTAGGTGCATGTTGTTATTGAGTTGGTATGAACTTTGTGTAGATAATTTATTAGTCTTTGTTTGAAGTGTTGGACAAACCTGTCTTTTTCAATAGGATATGTAGTTGGGAGTCTTTCACATACAATTTTTTCTATAGCCTCCTTATTTTCAAACCAATTCAGTTGTGGTAAATCTTCTTGCCCCCAGTCTTTCAAGTGTGGGTGTATGAGGAAAATAGATTTTGGTTTTGAATTTGTGACATGAATGGGTTCTATGCCTATTTTTATTAATGCCCTTGAAGAGTATGATGAAGTCAACCAAGTATTGATTTCATTAGTTGGTGTTATGCTTGTTTCTGTCATGATATTGGCATTTGATGGTGCACATACCATTGTTGACAATTTATTCTTTGTAGTATGATCTGGATTGGTGATTTCATTGATAAGGGGTTCATGAACAACTTGTGTATTGGAATCATGACAGAGACTAGGAGAAATGATAATGGGATTTTGTTTAGGAGCTGGATGTTGAATGGTACTTGAAAGAAGATCTTGCTCTTGAGAAACAAGCGTGTTATTATGAGTGGAATAGAAAGAATGAGGGGATCATCATAAGATTCTTGATAGGTGGAGTCTTCATAAAAAATTGGGTAGGATGAAAGGGTTTGCTCTTGATCTTGGTTTATTTTAGGACTGATTTCTTCTGATTTTGGATTGTCCTCCTGACATGGGGAAGGAGTTTGGATATTCATGGTATATTCATGGAAGGTTTCAACCTTTTGACTTGATGAGGAAGGATCTTGAACTAGACTCTCTGAATCATGACTTGGATTAGATTGTAATTGTGCTATGGCTAGCCCTTGAAATATTGTGTTATTGGATAGAGATGACATGGATTGGTCTTGTATGACTTCAGGGGATGATGAAATGGTGGATATATATGGTTGATTTGGACTTTGGTTGAAAGGGATTTGGTTTTGGTTGAAAGGAGTATGATTTTGGGTGAAAGAGGTTTTATTTTGGTTGAATGAATTTTGATTTGGACTTTGGTTGAAAGAGGTTTGAATGTTGGGTTGGTGTGAATTTTGATTTGGACTTTGATTAAATGGGGTTTGATTTTGGTTGAAAGAGGTACTTTGAGTGTTGGGTTGGTGTGAATTTTGATTTGGACTTTGGTTGAAATGGGTTTGAATGTTGGGTTGATATGATTGGTATGCTATATATGTTGGGTTGAAAGAAGGTTGACATGACTCTAATGTTGGTTGAACTAAGGTAGGCATGATTTTGTTGAAGAATGAAGGTTGGCATGTTTGAATGGTCTCACAAGAAGAAGAAAGTTGGCCTGATAATGATTCCCTTGTGGTTATCACCTCCCTCATCATATTTTCTAACCAGCCCCTATGGTTGCTAGGACTAGTCATGTCTCTCATTTGTTGTTGTAAAGTATTGATTTGTTTAGCTAATGTTTCTATGAATGGCGATGGAATAGGAATGGAAGAGATGAATTCTTCACCTTCCCTACAAAATGCATAACACCAATCCATGATGTTTCCTTTATTGGTTTGAACCTAAGATCACAACATGTAAGATGTTTTCTTCATTTCTAGAATGTTGCAAAAGTTTGATTTGATGTTGATGTTGACAAGCTTGTTTGTTGCAGGGTTTTGATCTTGTTGATATTGAAACTTGACTTTGTTGAGGGATTTGATCTTGTTGATGTTTTTGACAAAACTTTGGTTGAGATTCCACTTTGTTTTTGGTATTCTCTAAAATGTTTGAACTTGGTGAAATGTAGCAAAGGACACAATAGACACATCAATAAAAATAAAACCATGGAACTTTTTCAAACTCCCATGAATGTTGGAATATTTTTCAAGACCCCATTTTGTTTTCATTGTATTTGGGTAATTCAATATCATATCAAGCAGACTCTTCTAAGGTCAAAAGGTCACAAGTATTACCATAGCCCACATCTTGATACTCCATCAGCTCAAACAACCCTGTCACACCCTAGGGTGCGCCTATTTTTTTTTGCCTTTTTCTGGAAATTAGACCAAAGAAGATTGCTCCTCAATTGGCTTGTTATCCTGGGAGATATATGGTTAGTGTCTTGGGGGTGGATTCTTCACCACCCTTGCACTATGATAAAATAATTGTCTTGTTACTGACTCAACTTGGCTTCTAATTTCTATGGTGTTTAGACAGGGTTCCATTCGAGTGGTCACAATCAACAATGTTTTACACTCCGTTGAGGGAGGTCTCCCAGTCTGTAGAGGTTACGCTCTATAGATTTTAACGTACCATATAGGCATTGAGGGAGGCATAACGTCATTGTGATAGCATGTAACACTCATTGTATATGATTTTCATCACATACGCATTTATTTATAGTAGCTTGGATTACTTGGCTTTAGTCATTGCCACTTAGGTCATTCCCCTCTCACCGACCTTAATGATTCTTTGAGGGCAACTCGGGAGAGCATGCCTTCTAAAGGATTTAATTGCAAGAAATAAATAAAAGCATGAAAGAAGAAAGTATGGTTTTCTAATCACCCATTGAAGGGGAGAGCGTAATACCTATCCCTCGAAAACATGAAAGACAGGGGTTCTTTTTAACTTTTTATTGCAATGATTTTCTATTCTATTTGGAGATGTTGCTCCAAAAAAGCATGGGGTTCAATTTTAACCTTCATCGCAATTGTGAAATAAGAGACAAGTTTTTTTGTGGTTCATTTTACTTGCACCCAATTGAAATGTTTCTAAGCTACCCCTGCATAAAATGATGTTAGTCAGCACACGGTGGGCTATCTAGCCTAATTTTCCAATTATAGAGTTATGTCCTTTTACAGACAAAAATATATTCTAATAAAAACCAGAACTAAAATAGAACAAAAGAAGAAAAATGTAATCTAACAACTATGAATTACCTACACAGCAAATGTGAATTGATATCAGATCAATTGTGATTTGATGTATCATCAATTGTGAATTACTGTTTAAGCAATTGCAATGTGATGACTGCTCAATTGTGAATTGATATAAGATCAATTGCTCACAGTAAATTTTTTATTTTTATTTTTAAACAAAAGAAAAAGACAGAAGATAGAAGGGTTATTCTGTAATGACATTGTCCCACACCACGCGAGCCATCACATCAATCTCATCGAAAAAATTGTACTTGGTTAAGAAACGGTGGATGTTTTTGTGATATTGAGCAATCTCCTCTTTTTCTTCAATCTCATGGAGCTCCCTTTTTGCCTTTAAGATTCTTTGGTATGTCCTTTGTTGTCTCCTATTCTGCTTTGCCTTCCTTGCACCTGAAATTCTGAAAGTCACCTTTCCTGCCATTGGATTAAATACATCTTATATGCAAAAATTTAATTTTCCAAAATGTGATGAAATTTCTAGGTTAGATGCACAAGATTAAATAATGAAGAAACAACATAAGACTTTTTAAATTTGCAGCCCCCTAAGGCAATTGCGAGACAATTTTTCAATTGTGGTGCACTGACTAATCAATTGCGAGTTATTTTGCTAGCAATTGTTGTATAATATTAGCAAATGCAAATTTTTGCATAGGCAATTGCGGTATCAGTTAAAAAATTTTAAAAAATAATAATAATCTATTTATTTATAATTTAGACAGAAGATAGAAGTTTTCGCTCTTTTGGATATTATTTTTCCTCCTCTTAGCACTTGCAATCTTGAAAGTTAGCATGCTTCACGTTGGGTTCACCAAATGTCATCATGTTTGAAATCATCAGAAATCTGAGGCTAATTAGACTAAAAGGACGAATCACAAGAATCCTTAACTAATTAAATTGATTCTAAACACAATTCAATGAAATAAATAAGAAGATTAAGCTTATTAAAACTCCCTATTCTCCACTTGTGCCTACATTGTTCTTCTCAAATTTGTGTGGTTGATGGCTCTTAGGTATTGCACCAATTTCCTGCATAAAAATGTTTTGAAGACTGTGATTTTAGCTTGAAATGAGAAAATGATGTTGAATTTATAGTTTTTCAACACAAAGGAGGTGAGAATTTGAACTCAAATGTTGATTGGGAGACAACTAAAATTGATTGATTAGTTAACAGAGTTGATGGATTTTTTAACTGATTTGATTGAGTAGTCAACTAGATGAACTGAATAGATGGATTAGTATACTCATTTGATTGATTAGTGAACTTAATAGACTAGGGAGATGACTGAATTGATGGATTAGTCATAAAAAGTTGATTTTGAGTTAAAAAGGATGATGATGAGTTAACTGAGTTAACTGATTAAACAACTGATTTGATCAATCAGTTCTGATTTAGCATGTGTTGTAGGAATTTGAAATTGAATTTCATTTTCATTTTCAATTTGACTTTGAATTTGGTCATTCGAATGTTGAAATGTGCATGAAATTAATTGAAATTTAGATTTAATGAAATGTGAATTTGAAAATATGAAATTAATTGAAATGAAGTGAGATTCGAATTTGGGGAAATATGAAATGAAATTGAATGAAATTAATTGGAATTATAATTTGGGGAATTGAAGGATTTTGATCAATTAATTTAAATAATTTAAATTAAATTATTTAAACTTAGGAGATTGAATTAATTAAATAATAAATATTATTTAACTAAGGAAAAGGTCGCAATTAATTAAATAATTGATATTTAATTAATAATTGAGATATGGTTAACTAATTAAAATGATTTGAGAATAGAAATAAAATAATTAGAAGTGTTGAAGGGCGATGATTAGAAGAAATAGTTAGTTTAATCAAATAACTGAAAAATTACTTAATTAAATAGACGAATAATTAGTATAGAATTAATGAGACATTTTTAAGTGTCTACATTATCATTAGATAGGATGGGAGGAATATCAAGATCTTTCTTAGGAAGTGGATTTTGAAGGGGACTTGGAAGGACACTTTTCTCTTGAAATGGAAGGAGATCATCTTGCATGGACTAAAAAGGGGTGAGGGGATCATCATAATATTATTTAGAGATGGGAACCTGATCAAAAATTGGATGGGATAGTAAAACTTTTAGATCTTGATATTGATTATTTTAAGTCTTGTTTCTTCATACTTTGGATTATCCTCTTGACATGGGTTATGGGTGATTCTCATATCTTTGTATGATAGAAATAGATTTGTAACGGGATTCATTCGATTGGGTTCAATTGGAAGTGAATTTGACTCACCAAAGTAAGTAGTGGCATCAAGGTCTATAGTAAATCCAACTTTATGATTGCCAAGGGTTATACCCTCTCAAAATTCTATAAATTCAATTATAACTTCATTGTTTTCAAAAATAAAAATAGGGTTATTGAAAGATCCATTTCTTTTCTTTTGGCTTATGACCTTGTTTCAACCATGAAAGACCTATAGGGTCAATTTTTGGGTTTTCTTGGATTTCTTTTATTTATTTTTGGATCTTTGTGTTTTAAAAGGGCTTTGAAATGAATTTAAGGAATGATAATGCAACTACGTTATACTATGCATTTGAGGTTTTTGGTTTTAGACGATGACAATGCAACTAAGCTAATTTTTTTGGATTTTTGGATTTAGGACATGCTAATGCAATTAAGCTAATATTTTTGGGATTTTTGAAGTTTTGGACCTAAAAATGTAACTAAGGGATGACTAAAGCTATTATATGTTTTTGGGACAACTAAGGGAACCTAGACCTCACTAGGACAAAGATAAAGATGGTAGGGGGATTTTGATAAAGTCGCACCTTTCGCTAGACTTGTGAGCTATGGGTTTGACTTATTGGTGGAAGTGATAAAAGGGAAATTAGCAACGCCAAGATAACCTAACAACAAATAAGGTTTGGCCCAAGATTTTATTTCTAGATTTTTTAAATTATTTAAGGCTAATATGCAAGTTGACCTAGAGGATGAAAAACTAGAATGTGAAAACTATTAGATTAAGATGCAAGTTTTGAACTAAGGTTTTGTAGGCCAATTTGGGACATTGTAAATGATGTGAGACAAAGGATTGAATGACATATGCAACCTAGATTTGGATTGAATGAAAAATGCAATCTAAGATAAGGATTGAAAATGCAATTTGAACTAAGGATGGAAGAAGTAATTTGAACGAATGCAATTTTAAGACTAAAATTGATGCAGGAGCATCCTCGATTCATAGAAATCTTGCATCAACCAAAAACATTTGCTTTTTGTTTTGCTTTTTGTTTGCAACTTCAGTTTGATGAATAATGATGAACATCAGATACCCTAACTGGTACAGAGAGGGGGGGGGGGATGAATCAGTACATACAAAAACTTCACCGCAACAAATCAAATTAAAACAATGCTAACCGGTTGTCTTCATTACTGAACTTAACCATGGCAATACTGGTTAAACACAATAAGACTTCAAACAACATAAACCAGTAAAACTAAGTACTTAAAATACATTCAATACTTGATAACTACTTCACCCATAAATAAATGCATGTGGTATACCAGCACTACCATAACCATTAGCTCTGCATGCATAATCACTCAAACAAAGAATACTTAACCATCACATGAAAAATGCATAACTCATGACACACAAATTTTTCACATGGAAACCCAAATGGGAAAAACCACGGTGGGGATGAATACCCACAAGCTTGTTTTGAACTCTTTTGAAGCTCACTCTGTTAGGAGCCTAGTCCGGTTAAAGACTACAATAAGGTTCTGCTAGGAACCGATCCTGTTAAAGATCATATACCCTATTAAAGGTTGAAACCCTATTAAAGGTTACCTTTCTAGAGGATTTAAAGAACTCAATGAACCAGGTCACCTGACAAAGGGATTTTCCTTCCGTTGAAATGGTTAGAAGACAACAGGTAAAACTCTGATCTGATAACAACACTATATGCTAAGGCAGATCCTTTTCAGTTCCTATACTCTGCAATTTTCTCTCACTGGTCTGGCAAGTATCTCATCACTCGGATACACACACAACTTTTGCCAACGACTTACAATAATAAACATCATCGACCTTATAGACAATAATTAGGTCGGTAGCATAAACCCTAAACCCTAGGCATCTTAGGTTTACAATTACAGGCGGTCCAATCCTAACCGTCCAAACACTTTTCATAGAATGAAACAATCTTAAATAGATCATAAGTCATTCTGCATCATCCATTCTTCACCACACATAGAAATCAGTAACCCATCATGCTTTCTTCTCATACCGCTAAGAAGAATGTTCATTCCTGAGGTAGACATTTAATGTAGTCAATCTTCATATGCAAGATCCTTAAGGAAATCCTTCTCGTGCACAAAATTGACGTGGCATCTCGATCTCATCTTCATCTCTTAGCTAACTCATCATAGAATGTCACTGGTTGCATCGCACAAGCTAGATTGCCAAACCGGAAACCCTAGAGCTGAGACTACCAATCGGTAGTCACACTTAGTGAAACCCTGACACCGATTCACTACATCTCGTCATACCAGTTCACCAATTTCTTCCAATCTTCATACCGGTTCACTTGCACTTATTGACATCAATGACAACATACATTATCATCATACCAGTTCATCAAATGCCAACAATATCGCCTTTTGGCATTGATGGCAATACTTACATAGCGTAGCATTGCAACAAGAAACATCATAGACCAGTGCAACTAAAATATCTTCATCTTATATCTTCTCCCCTATTATATATCTTCTCCCCCTTTGACAACAATGCCAAAGTGGAGGCACAAGCTTCCATACTCCACTATGTTGCTCCCCCTATGGAGTAGCATCCTTCAACACATCAATCCTGAAAGATTTGACACTATAATACCTGACTGATGTGGAGCACACATCTTTAGCTTACTTCATGAAGGGGCAAAACCCCTAATTCACCTCTCAAATAGGTAAATGTAGTCTTCGGTAAGGGCTTAGTGAATATGTTTGCTAGCTGCTCCTTATTAGAAACATATTCTAATACAACCTCTTTGTTTTGAACCTTCTCTCTCAAGAAATGATACTTGAGCTCAATGTGCTTGGTTCTAGCATGCAATATCAGATTCTTGGAAATATTGATTGCACTAGTATTGTCACATAATATACTCACTGGTTCAGATATAGGTACTTTGAAACCATCCAATACATGTTTCATCCAGATTGCCTGAGTCCAATTCATAAATGCTACCACATACTCCGCTTCAGCTGTAGACTGAGAAGTACAGTTATGCTTCTTGCTTGTCCAGGAGACTAGTCTTCCACCAAGAAAGAATGCTCCACCAGTTGTTCTCTTTCGGTCGTCCACATTACCTGCCCAATCTGCATTGGTAAATACCTTGAGATTAAAATCACCATTGTATGGATACCACAATCCATAGTCAACAGTCCCTTTTAGGTATCTAAGAATCCTCTTGACTACTACCAAGTGGGATTCTCTTGGACTTTTCTGAAAACGAGCTACTATGCACACTGCATGAGCAATATCTAGTCTGTTGTGCACCACATAGTGCAGCTTACCGATCATTGACCAATGCTCCTTCTCATTCACTAATGTTGAATCATCTTCCTTAGTCAGTTTATAGTTGGTCACCATCGGTGTACCCATCAGTGTACCAACCGGTTTGCTCTCCTCCATGCCAAAGGTCTTCAATACCTCTTTGACATACTTGGACTGGGTAATAAAGATACCCTCTTTCATTTGCTGAATTTGTAAACCAATGAAGAACTTTATCTCTCCAATCAGAGACATCTCAAACTCTTTCTTCATTTGATCTGCAAAAGCATGGCTCATTTCATCATCTCATCCAAAGATTATGTCATCTACAAATACTTCACATATCAGAATCTGACCACCTTCAAATTTTAGGTAGATGTTGCTATCCTCACTTGTTCTTTGAAATCCTATCTTCACAAGATGAGAGTGTAACCATTCATACCATGCCCTAGGTGCTTGTTTCAATCCATACAGGGCTTTTTGTAATCTACACACCATGTTACTATCTTCTGATAAGGCAAACCCATCTGGTTGCTCAATATACACTCCTTCTTCTAGGATTCCATTCAAGAACGCAGACTTCACATCCATCTGATAAACCTTAAATCCCTTGAATGTTGCAAATGCAAGTAACATTCGGACACCTTCCAGTCTAGCCACAGGAGCAAAAGTTTCTCCATAGTCTTGTCCCTCTTCCTGAGCATATCCTTTGCATACAAGTCTTGCCTTGTTCCTCACAACTGTGCCTTCTTCATTTAGCTTATTCCTGAAGACCCATTTGGTACCTATGACATTCTTATGTTCTGGTCTGGGTACCAAGGACCATGTTGCATTCTTTTCTATCTGGTCTAGCTCCTATTCCATTGCCTTAATCCAATCTTCATCTATAAGTGCTTCTCTGGAAGTCTTGGGCTCCAATTCAGAAATCATGCAAGAGTTTTCTTTCACCTTTCTTCTTGTGAGTATCCCTGCATCTTTATCTCCTATGATGTTCCTTGGCATTTTTTTGACCTTTTCCCACAATCTACATTTCATCCTTTGGATTTTTCGGAGGAATCTCTTGGCGGAGACCAATCTTGTTATTTTACACGTTAGGTATTGTTCTTCAAGTTTTGTTCGCTTTTGGGTCGACTGGATCTCTTGGATTGATATATATATATATTTGTAATTGCACATTAGAATGTAATAAACAAGAGAATCAGGTAGCTATATTGTGCGTAGAAGATAAATCTTAAGATTCAAGGTCCTAGTTGTGACCTATTTTGTATGTTCTATCAGACCTGTGAGCCGATATGTTGTAACCTTGCTGTTACTGGTTGGATGTAATCCATTTTTCATGAAATAAAACAATTTGTTCTGCATTGCCTCCATCATATCTTTGTGTTTTTGTTGTGTTTACTCTTGTTGACCGGTCCAGATTAATCTCTTTGAGGTCCCTCCTCAGGTAACTACTTCAAGTGCTATCAGAGAAAAGTTTCATTCTGGAGGCTGCGTGTACTAAAATTTTGTTGTAGGGTGACGGATTGCGGATCCAACCTGCAGCTGCAGAGGATCAGCATGAACGATGGCGCGAAGAGGATATAAGAATGGTGGAGTGTGTGGGAATGCAAACCCTATTATGATGGAAATATTGTGTGGTATAGCAGCGCAGTTGGAAGCCATGGAGACAGCCCAGAGAAGAGGCATATATATCAAAGATGTGAGTGGAGATGAAGGATAAGAAGCCCTGGCATAACAAGTAAACCCACCGGTGATTGATCTAGATGAGGAAAGGTTTTTTAGGGTGTTGAGTAGGGCGAATACCAAACCTTATTTTACCCCACCGAAATATGATGGGAAGTTGAATTCGGATGAATGAATGGATTGGATCTCGAAGATGGAGAAATAATTTAATTTTGAAAACACTGTAGAAGAGAAGAAGGTGAAATATGCCTGTACCCGGTTGAAAGGTCATGCATCTCTTTGCTGGGAGCATTTGCAAGTTGATAGAAAAAGAAGAGGTAAAGAGAAGATCAAGACATGGGATCAGATGGTTGCTAAGTTGAAGTCAAAGTTTATACTGATGAATTATCAAGTGGATCTATTCCAAAAATTGTAGAATTTGAGACAGAAGGAATCTAGTGTGAAGGAGTACACCGAAGCATTTTACAAGTTGAATATCATATCCAGACATGTTGATGATGAAGTGGAACAAGTTGCAAGATATTTGAATGGATTGTGAATGTCTATACAAGATGAACTCAGTTTGATCAAATTAGAAAGTGTTGAAGAAGCTTACCAGTATGCCTTAAAGGTAGAAGATAAGTTAAACAAAAGACATGAGCAGAGGCAGAGAGGCGAAGGTGGAAGGTTTATCGAAGGAAGATTTCAAGGAGGAAGAGGATATATCGGAGGAAGAGGAACCAGTACAGATCAGAACAAGGACAAGTAAGTGAATAAAGAAGGTAATTCATACCGTAAAGATGATAGAAATTTCTACCGAAGGAGAGAACCAGATGGATACCGGAATGAGAATTTTGGAAGACAAGACAAGAGGACATTTAGAGGAACTTTCTTTAAGTGTGGAAGAGAAGGACATCGTGCATTCGAGTGTAAGAAGATAGAGAATACCAGAAGAGCAGCAGTGGTGGAAGAAAACCCCACCAGATCAGACAATAAACCAGAAGATGGAGAACTGTTGGTGATGAGGAGAGCTTTGTGTCATACTAGAGGAGATGAAGAGCCCTTGCAGAGGAAGAATCTGTTCAAGACCAGATGTAAGGTATCTGGTATGTGTTGTAAAGTTGTTATTGATAGTGGTAGTTTTGATAATTGTTTAAGAAGAGATGGTAAATAAGTTAAATTTGGAAAGGTTGAAACACCCTAAGCCTTATTAGATAGCATGGATTCGAGATGAACATAAGTTGTTAGTAAGAGCAATTTTTGGTGAAATTGAAAATTGGGAATTATCATGATGAAGTTTTGTGTGATATTATGCCTATGGATATATGTCATCTTTTGTTAGGTAGACCTTAGCAATTTGATAAACAGGCAGTACATGATGGTAGAAAGAATACATACACTATTGTGGCCCAATGGGATGAAGAAAACCTTGTTTCCTTTGGAGGAACCTTTGAAGAATGAAGTTTGTATGAATACTACAATCTGTTTGGTAGATGGAAGGAAATTCCTGGATGGATTGAGACATGAGAATGTGTGTTTTGCTTTAATTCCTAAGAAGACTAAGAATCCAGAGCATGAAGAGGAACAATTGGAAGAGATAAAATATTTGTAGACAGAATATGAAAACATCATTTCAGATAATGTACCCGATGGATTGCCACCTATAAGAAGTATTAGTCATTGCATGGACTTGGTTCCCAAAGCTAGTTTTCCTAACAAAATTGCACACTCATTAACACCGATAGAGAATGAAGAGATGAATAGACAAGTGCAAGAGTTGTTGAATAAAGGTTTGATCAAGGAGAGTCTGGACCCTTGTGCACTACCAGCAGTATTAGCACCTACGAAGAATGGAGAGTGGAGAATGTGTACCAATTCCAAAGCAATAAACAAGATCATAGTAAAATTTTGGTTTCCTTTGCCTAGGATGGATAACATAATGGATTGTTTGAGTGGAGCAAAATACTTTACAAAGATAGATTTGAAGACTGGATATCGTCACATCAAGATCAGAGAAGATGATGAGTGAAAGACAACATTTAAGACAAATGAAGGATTGTATGAATGGTTGGTGATGCCTTTTGGATTAACTAATGCACCGAGTACTTTCATGAGGCTGATGAATGAGGTATTGAAGAAATTCTTGGGTAAGTTTGTTATTGTGTATTTGGATGACATTCTGATTTTCATTAAGACAAAAGAGAAGCATTTGTTGCATTTGAAACAAGTTTTGTAGAGGTTGAGAGGAGAGAAGTTGTTGATTAATATTAAGAAGTGTACTTTCATGAAGGATGAGTTAGTCTATTTGAGATTTGTGATATCTAAGGATGGTTTGAAGATGGACCCTGAGAAAGTAAAAGCAATTATTCAGTGGCCTACACCAGAAAGCATTGGAGAGGTAAGATCATTTCATGGATTGGCTAGTTTCTATCGGAAGTTCATCAAAAATTTCAGTTCAGTTTGTAACCCTATGACTAAGACCATGAGGGGAGATCAGAAGGAATTCAAGTGGACCACCAAAGCAAACAAAAGTTTTGAATCGTTGAAACAAAAAGTGACCAAGCAGCCTGTGTTAGCTTTACCGGATTTCAATAAAGTATTTCAAGTGGATTGTGATGCAAGTGGAACAATAATAGAAGTAGTCTTGAGTTAGAAAGGGAGAGCAATATCTTATTTCAATGAGAAATTGAATGATGCCCAGAGGAGATATTCAGTGTATGATCAACAGTTTTATGTCATAGTTCAAGCCTTGAAGAAGTGGAGACATTACCTGTTGCCTAAGGAGTTTATGTTGTATACGGATCGTCAAGATTTGCAATATTTGAATAGTCAGAGTAAGTTGAATCAGAGACATATGAGATGGGTATAGTTTTGGCAGAGTTAAACCTTTGTGTTGAAGCATAGAAGTGGGAAATCTAACAAAGTTGTTGATGCATTAAGTAGGAGAAAGAATTTGTTGACAGAGATGAGAGTGACAGTGTTAGGATTTGAAGATTTGAATGCCTTGTATGATGATGACCCAAATTTTGTAGAACCTTGGAAAGCATGTAGAGAACCGGTTATGGTAGATAGAAGCAAGTGGTCAAACTACTTCATTTAGGATGGGATGTTATTTAGAGGAGTTAAATTGTGCATACCTAAGAGTTATATGAGGAAGAATCTGATAAAGGAGAAACACGGTGGAGGACTAGCTGGACATTTTGGCATTGACAAAACAATAGCATTGGTGAGTGAGTAGTACTTTTGGCCCCAGATTCATAAGGATGTTAAGAGATATGTGCATAGCTATAGAGTTGGTCAAGTTACAAATGGTAGTAGTCAGAATGTGGGATTGTATAAACCTTTGACAGTATCGGTAAGACCTTGGGAGGATATAAGCATGGATTTTGTACTTGGATTGCGTAAAACACTGAGAGGGAATGATTCTATATTTGTGGTAGTGGATAGATTCTCAAAGATGGCTCATTTTATACCTTGTAAGAAGATATCAGATGCATTGCATGTAGTAGACCTATTTTTTAAGGAAGTGGTGAGATTGGATGGATTACCTAAGAGCATAGTTTCAGACAGAGGCACTAAGTTTGTTGGCTATTTTTAGAGAACACTTTGGAAGAAGATGAAGATAGATTTGAAGTTTAGTTCTACTTTTCATCCATAGACTGATGGACAAACATAAGTAGTTAACTGAAGCTTGGGAAATTTGTTGAGATGTTTAGTTGGACATAAAACCAGAAGTTGGGATTTGATCCTTGCACAAGCAGAGTTTTCCTACAACAATTCAGTAAATAGGAGTACCGGAAGAACACCTTTTGAGGATTTTACCTAAGTGCATCCTAGAGGTATATTAGAACTAAGAGACATTGGTAGTGAAGACCGAAGAAGTTCAAAAGCAAAAGGCTTTGTAGATCACATGACAGCCTTGCATATTTAGGTTAAGCAGCATTTGGAAGACATGAACAACAAGTATAAGGAGAAGGCACATGAGAAGAGGAGACATAAGGAATTTGAAGTTGGCGATGAAGTGATGGTATATCTGAGAAAAGAGAGATTCCCAATTGGATCTTATAACAAATTTCAGATGAAAATGTTTAGACCTTGCAATATTTTGAGGAAGTTCAGTTCTGCAAATGCATATGAAGTGGAGTTACTGGATAGTCCAAGTATTTCACCCGTGTTTAACATTGCAGATCTTCATGAGTTTCATGAACCAAAATTCAGTGAGGATAGTGTTGCAGACTTGGAGAAATAGTTGCCCCGGAAGGAACTGGACCAGATTGAAGAAATTTTGGACAATAGGATTGGGCGTAGTACACAAAGCAGTCAGCATAAGGAGTATCTTGTGAAGTGGAAGGACATACCAGTTGAAGATTCATTTTGGATTTCTCAGGAAGAGATAAACTGCCTTGGTTTTCCTTTGACCCTAGCAAAGTGAGAGGCTCACCTTTTTAATAACCCTAGATGTTAGATGCAGGAGCATCCCCGGTTCATAGAAATCTTGCATCAACCAAAAGCATTTTTTTTCTATTTTGCTTTCTGTTTGCAGTTTTAGTTTTCCTTTTAGTTTTGTCCCAATTTTTGGCTCACCGGATCTTGTGGAGTTGGATTCTACTTGATTACTTGATCATCTTTCTTGTTTCTTGACTGCATCACATTTGGATCATTTTCTGACAAGATATCACTACCAGTTTCCATGATAGTTTCCTGTTACCAATTGACAGTCCTTTGTTACCAGTTGCCTGGACCTATTTTGGCAATCTACCGGAACCCCTTATGAAGCTTGTGGAGCCTTGGGCGTTGATTCTGATGTTCCTTGGCGTTTGATCGACCTTTTCCTATGATTTACATTTCATCCTTTGCATTTTTCGGAGGAATCTCTTGGTAGAGGCCAACCTTGTTATTTTACATGTTAGGTCTTGCTCTTCGAGTTTTGTTCCCTTTTGGGTCAACTAGATCCTTTGGATCGATATATATATTTGTAATTGCGCATTAGAATATAAAGAAGAAGAGAATCAGGTAGCTAGATTATGCATAGAAGATAGATCTTAAGATTCAAGGTCCCAGTTGTGACCTATTATGTATGTTCTACCAGGCCTATGAGCCAGTATGTTGTAACCCAGTTGTTACCGGTTGGATGTAATCCATTTTTCATGAAATAAAACAATCTGTTATGCATTTCCTCCATCATACCTTTGTGTTTCTTTTATGTTTACTCTTGTTGAATGGTCCATATTGATCTCTTTGAGGTCTCTCCTCACTGGTGACTGCTTCAAAAATCTTGAAGACTAATTTTGACTTCTTCAATCTAGTCTAGGAGCACTTGTTTAAAAAATATAGATGTAAAAGCTACATGTAAGTTTAGTGTTAAGGATTAAAAGCTAATTTGATGAAAGGCAAACAATTTTAGGTCTGAGGGATTTCATCAATCTCAATGATTTTCGTGGTCAAATTTCTTATTTTGGTGATAGATTAACTAATTGCAATTTTTATGCTTTTTTGTGATGATTGCATTGGACTTACAATCAAGTGCATTACAAATAGGAACAATTGCATTCTATATATGGGCAATTGTGTTGGTTAGGTTTTCCCATATGATTGTGTGACAATTACTGACAATTGTGTTGTTTAGGTTGTTTTACTGAAAAACCTAGGATTTTGATCAACTTTAATTTTGAAAATAATCTTAAGATATAGTAGATAGTAAGGTTGTTACTTGAAAGAAATCACAAGCTAGTCTCAGGTGGGTCAATTACTTGACCAAGCCCAATAAATAAAATATTGTTACAAAGTTGATAGATAGAGGTCCAGTGGCATGGGCACATAGCAACTAATTTGAATTTTTAGATGATCATGATTGAATAAAGGGTCAAGATCAATTTGGATTTCGAGAAATGGATAGTCAAGATTGCATGAGAGGGCAAGTTAATTGGAGAGGGAGGTGAAAGAAATAGAAAAGTATGAGTGAGAAGTGGAGAGAGAAGTGAGGTGAATGGGGAAAGTGAAAGAGTTAAGTGAGGAGATGGATTTGGTAAGTTGAGTGAGAAAATTTGACAAGTTAGAGTTAAGTGGTGTGTAAATAAATAAATTATATTTATCTATTCTCACCCACATGTGAGGATAATTAAGTAAATATTGAATTTATTTAATTATGAGAAATTAGGATTTAGGAAAGGTAAATTATTTAAAGAATTATTTAATCTAGGAAGAATCCTAGGTTTTTTTTTCTATCGGTAATATAGTGGTTCATTGTATTTAAAAGTCAAAGACAACATCTTCTATAGAAATCCTAACCACCATGACCACACATACCATCATATTATACTTCAAAGCAAGCCATCTAGCACTCGACCCTTATACATGTAACATTATATATACTAAAGAGCCATGATAATATTTGACTTACATACAAAAAATTATAGTGATCCTAAAAAAAGCCAACCACAAACAAAATTTACAAAATTCACATGATTTTCTACACAAAACCTATTCCTTGTATGCCTCGAGGGGTCCATTGACCTAGGAATATTCAATTTAAAAACTTTCCTAAGCTCTATCCTTGTTCTTCTTCGTCGCACCATCCTCCTCACGCTCCCCTTTTGCACACGTTTTCCCCTTCAACTCCAACTTTGCTCTAGAATCCTCAAGCTCTAAGCCCCACTCCTAGAGGTAGTCCTTCAAGGCCTCCCATCCAATGTGCACCTCTACCTTCTTTTCTTCCACATTGCTTAATAGATTCCATTGAATGAAAGGTTGGAGTTGTGGTGATTAATCACCATTTTTCAACTAGTCTCCCCCTGCAATAAGAAGGCCTTCACCTGGTTGAGCCCACTCTAGAATTGGCCTCAAACCATATGTCTAGCCTTCTTCAACACACTCCTTGACAACTCACTGGATGTCCTCCTAACTTCCTAGTTCCAACCCCCACACCACTTGTTAGCTAAGAAATTTTGAGGGCCCAATGAGGAAATCAAAATTGTGTCCCAACAAGAATTCAAATGCCCCTTTAGTAGGCATGTTATTTTTTATCATTGACCTTCTGTTCCAGTCACCTATGGCTTAATTCATGATCCCATTGGTTTTTATCATTGGAAACCAGTCCCTAATTCCTAGTCTCTTTTTTTCAATCGGTAACCTTATGATTTAATTTACCTTAATATTTTGGCCCCTCTCGCATGATGTTCTAGGGACTTAACTCAAGACATGTGTTCTAAGTTGTAAAAGAAGTGGGCCCTAGTATTTGAAGAGCCTTTAAGCATATTGATTTGTTGACCGATGTGGCGGTTAAGTGGTGTTCCAATGATGAACTCGAAACTTGGTTAATGTGCTTTTCTTATTTTGTTGAGTCCTGAGTCATGCCACGAAGGATTAAGAACCCAAAGCTCGAGGAAATTTTTGTTTCTAGCCGAGCGAGTATTCGAGGTGAATATTTGCGAAAGTGATATGCATAAGTCACTCAATACTCGTTGGGGGCATTTTATTCATCTCAACAAGCCCCAATCAAAAGAGGACAAGGTGCTCTATCAGCTGATGCAAAGGGATCTGACATGCCAGCTTGGCACGTAACAAGGCACATGGGACAACTTCAGCAAGTTTCAAGTAGAAGAAAGAAATGCCAAAGATACATATGGACTTGAAGAAAGCTCAAAAGGAATGACATGTGTCAAGACCACATCAAGATCAAGTGTCAATTCGAGCCTTTGCGGGAAATTGTAGATGTTATTTAAATCGATGGATAAGAATTGAAAGGATTGACACAAGGAAAATCATAGGGAAATTGCTCACACAAGATTATCTTTAGACGGGACAGTCAGAAAGCCTTATATGCAACACACCCGAGGGGTTCAAAGCGGCAGTGAAAGAGGTTGCATGGGTACAAGTGATGAAGCTTTTCAAAAGAGAAACTGATTTGGCAGTTGGAAGACTAATAAGGAAGCTTTAGTCTCCCAAAAAGACACAAAGCATAAAATATTGTTTGCATGTGTGACATTATGAAGTTAGGCTATTTTTAGAGCCTCCAAGTTTTTAAGTTAGCAGTTAGTGTATTGGACAAGCATGATTACAAATGTGTCCCTTTGTGTTTATTTGAGAACAACTTCAGCAATGGAACAATCATATGCAAAGAAGGATTGTGCATTCATAAAGTGTAAATATTGTGATACTGGGTGGAGGATATTTCAATAGATTGCCTTTGTAGCTAAAGGGATATTGAAAATATAAGGGGTAGCTAAAGGGATATTGAAAGGCCCTTTTAGTTGCAAGGTGCCTTTCAAGAGCTACCTATAATCATCCCTTCACCATCAAAAGACTAAGAGGCAAGGGGAGAGGAGAGGAGAACAGTGAGGATAGAGGGTGGATGGTTTACATGCAAATCCTATTAAATTCAAATTGAATGCAAGAGTTGCAACCCTCGCTCTGATTATAATATTTCTCTTTGAGCTCCTCTTTCCACTTTACTAGCTTTTCTTTTAGTTCGGTGAGCCACTCCTCTAGTTTTTGGGGACGCTCCACTTCTTTTGATCTATAGCTCCTCTTCTTTTTTGTGGAGCTCATCTTCTAGCTAATGTGGTGTGAAATTCTCCTCCTTTGAGACATCTGCAACACGATGGTGGCACGACTCAAAGCAATAGGACTTCAACGGTATTTTATTCTCCACCCAAACGGTTCCTAGTACACATGGTTTAATTTTGTCTTGTTCTGAATTCATAATAGGGCTTCTTTTTGGAAACGTGTCAAAAGAAGGAAGAGTCATTTGTAAACAACCTGAAGCTTGTTGCATTTCATGTTGTTATAAAGGAAATTCCAAGGTTGTAAAAGAGGATTCTTATCAATTTTTGAAAAGTGTAGCAACAATGTCTAAGTCGTAAGAATAGTATCCAAACAAGGAGGATGTAAATTTCCTAAAGGGCAATATGAATTAGTTTATGTTTTGTCATGGACATGCTTCAGAAATTGACTTTATAGTGTATTTCTCATTTTACATGAATGGCAATATCAGGGGTTTTGTTGTTTGTCTTCACAGGATTTTGTGAATGTGTAACAATGTTTGTAGGTTTTCTTCAAGGAAGAAATTAATGTCCTTCTTTCATGTTAAAGTAATCTCATAAGTATTACCTAGATTAATTAAAGAATGGTTTGTGTAGTGACAAGAGGGGTCGCACTGGTGTAAGGCGTTAATGCTATTATGACCCACTAATTTTAATAAGTTGTTGTTAGGTATTTATATTCTGCATATTTTTTACTCTGTTCTATGGACTTACAAAATAGATTTCAAAATATTAAAATTCCCTTTCTCTCTCCTTTTCCTTTTATTTCCAATTTGAGTTGTTCTATGTTCAAGCATCTCCAAGGTGATTAAAGAATGAAAGAACACAGTATGAAAATGTTGCTATTAAACAATTTGTTCATACAAGGTTAATGGAGAAGCAATATTATTATTTTCGACAATTAATTACAAGAGATGGGACAAATATTGAATAATCGATGAATCATAAACACCCATTTGTTGATAAATCTAAGAATTATCCACCACTGAGAAATTTGTAGCCATTGTAGCCATTGTGTGAAAATGTATTGGTAAAATTTATGAGATCTGAAAGTAAGGAATACCCTCCTGAGTTTAGTGGAACTTGAAGTTAAGAAGGCTAAGTGTAGCCTTGTTGTGTTGTGTTTTCCTGTCTTCGGCCTATTTATGGTGCAAATTGAATACTATAGGTTCACAGTCCCATAACCTAGGAGTATTATTTTTCCTTAGGGTTGGAGGTAGTAGGAAAAATCGTCAACACCACCAACATTGAAACTATACCAATCTTTGTATGATACTTATGTTTTGTTCTCATGAATTACTCTCCAAATAAAATGTCCAAAATTTGCATGAACATAGAGTCATCAATTTTGAAAACACTACAAATCCACTTCTCTAAAATCCAACCCAAAAGGCCAGTTGTTGCTTGGGGGTGACCAGGGTTAAGTTTGCTTGCATTCTACCTCACTTCCCCACCAGTCTGCTACACAGATCAACCTCTGCCACTGCCACCTCATTTTGCATCAAATGGAGCCTTGATGCCAAATTTAAAATCAACTCCCATCCCATCGCATTAATCGCACATACTTTTTCATAATTGCTCTTCCTTTTAACAAAGTAAGACCCATCATAAATCAGTAATCGTAATCCCTCAAAAATCTTCCCAATTTTTTTTTGCTTGATCCTCCATTAATGGCACCACCCACTTTGACAACCTATTTGCCACCCTATCTCTATCTCTCATTGCATGTGATTTTAAAAAAAAGAAGATTAGAAGATTTCTAATAATTTTAATTTATTTATTTATATTTCAAACCAGGCATTCACCCCTAATTATTACATTAATAATAATCTAAGAATCGCCTTATAAATGCAAACTCCACCTACATTCTTTTGGCCATCTTGATTGCTAGCAAGGTCGCTTGGATTTTGGCTTCATTATTCAAGCCCTCCTTTAGCCTTTTCACTCCAATGGCAAGAATATTGTCATCCCAATCTCTTGACACAAACCCTACACTCAAAGTCCTCGAGTTCCCTTTCAAAGCCCTATCAAAGTTGAATTTAACCCAATATATTTCAGGCTTCACCCATTCATCACCATACTTCATCTTGGGATTCAAATCAACGTGGCCAAACCAATTACATAGGCCAATCTAGGAAGAATATCTAGGTAAAAGTGTTTAATAAAAGGCTGGAAGAAATTATAATTAAACAATTAAAATTATTTAATTATAGGAAAAAGGAGTTCACTTAATTAAATAATGAAATTATTTAATTGTTTTATCAACGATGTTTTTTAAAGGAGCCCATGACTGCAACACATCAACTATGTTGGACAGGAAAATTGAAACCAATTGGGAGGGAAAAATAAACCTCTTTTCTTGTTGGTAAAGGATTTCCTTACCAATTATCCTCTGAATGCTACATTTGCAATGTTGGCAGGTGATGTTGAAGGCAATTCCCAAATGCTCCTCTATGATATGATCCTCGAATGACATCTCCCAAGCAACAACCCTCAAGGGAACTCTATAATTTCACAGGGAGAACTCCATTGTGCATCAGAACAAAGCAAGCAACATAGGAGATATGCAACTGAAGTAGCGATACTCAGGAAATAAAATAGTTGCTATCTTAATGTGAGTGAAGGAAGATATCAAAATTAATAATATTCCTTGTCAACATCATTACCAATTCTCCATATGATGTCAAATAATTAACCGGTCTTAATTACATGCATGAATTGAGTCATGTAATTATGATACGAACTGGCCAGTAGTGTCACATGTGTGAGATGAAATGAGGAAATAACGTTGATCTCACGATACTCATAAGTTAGGCCACCATTGTACTGCTAGCAAGGAGGAGGAATAATAGATCAAGCAACCCGATATAATAAAAGCGAATATGGAATATATTTGTTAGCTCGTAAGATGCAATGCAAACCTTCAAATCAATAGGTTGCATATTGAGAGTAATCATTATCTAATCTCTTGAAATAAAACAAGAAGATACTCCATTATGAAGAGACCTAGGATAATGAGATTGGATAATCTGACATCTATTTAAAATTTTGTTTTTTTCAGAATTGATAATGTTTGGTAGTTGAGGAAAAAAAATTATTTTAAAATTTGAAAGTGAAGAATCCACTTCCAACTTGTCACAGACCAGATTAGCTAAAGCATATGTTGCTCTATTACCTTCCTTGAATACATGAGAGATGCAACATTCACCAAACGAGTCTAGTAACAACCATGCTTGATTTAAAATGTAAGAGATTTTCCAATTAAATGAACATCTGGAAATGCAAGCTTTAACTATAATAAAAGAATCTCCTTCTACATGGATCTTATAGAACCTTAATTTTTTTGCCAATGTCAATCCAGATAATAGGGCAAGAGCTTCCACTAGATTATTTGTTCCAGGAGGAATAGGAGAAGGTTTAATTGCCAGGAGAAGACCTAAATGATCTCTAATACAAACTCCAATCCTTGAATCACTAGGATTTCCTCTAGAGGAACCATCAAAATATAATTTGACAAAGCCAAGTGGAGGAGGTTGTCATTTAACTAATTCTTTGTTGATTGAATGATTTCCATGACAAATGTAGCACAGAAAGAAGGGATAGTTAAACCTTTTCAAACCTTGATAATGCGACCATCCCAAGAGGAAAAATTAAAGATGCTATTTGTGTTCTTGATGTAAGCATTAACCTATTCTGAAGTATATTTCTCAATTCCCTCTAGAATCAATTGAGTTGGAGAATATACCTATCTAAAAATTCTTCTATTTATTTCCCACCAGATTGACCATATTTCTATTTCTTCTATTTGCTTTGGAGGGGAGCTCATATTGAAGGAACATTTCCAAATGCTTGCAAATAAAGAATTAGTGAATAGAGATGGCCATGATTGGAATAGCTCCCATAAAGTATAGGGCAGTGACATAGAACTTTTCCAAAACATGAATCCAACATTGATGAGCAAAGGGGCATCTTAGGATTAAGTGATCCACAATTTTAGTTTCAGATTTGCATAATACACAACTGAAAGAGCTAGCAATATGTAATCCTTCCAATTTATCACTTGTTAAGATCCTCTTTCTCAAAGCTAACCAGGCAAAGCACCCTACTTTAGGAAGAACCACACTATTCCAACAAAATGAAAAGGCTCTACTATTAACTTGTTAGTTTTCCATATGTCGGGCAGCCACATAACCATCTTTAACTGAATATTTACCATCATGCGTTGGAGCCCAGATCAACTTATCTTCTTGATTTGAAATATACACTCTTCTTTTTGTCAATAGCTCTGAAAGTAAATCCTTTGATCATCTCTAATAGGTAGATCCAAATGATCTTTCCAAATGATTTTCCCTAAAAAAAATTTCACTCCAATAACATAATCTATCAAGAATGAGCCCCAACATTTTTTTATAGTTAGAATAGCATCCAGTAGAAGCTCTGGGAGCTTTAAAGGAGGCGGACCATTCCACGAGTCCTCCCAGAATTAAATGCTCTCTCCATTGTGAACCTCCCAAGATACGTATCTTTTAATAACCTGTCTACAAGACATCATGAAGTTCCAAACAACTGATCCCTTTGGAGGGTCAAGAATAGTTATGACACGAGAAGGATTTAAAGAATCCAAGTACTTTTCCTGCATGATTTTGCACCACTTAGTGTCTGGTTTAGAAACCATTTTCCACACAAGTTTACCCCCAAAGGCAATATTCCTTTTAGATAAGTCATGTAGACCTACTCCCCCTCCCCCCTTGTCATGTGCTATTTCTTGAATTGAGATAAGTGGTATTTTTTTTTCTTCTGACATATTGTCCCTCCATAGGAAACCTCTAATAAGTTTCTCAATTTGTTGAATGACTCTAGCAAGGGCTTTAAGAAATGACATGTAATAATTAGGAATAGCAGACAAGACTAATTTTATTAGGAGTAATCTACCTGACAAAGACAACTAATGGGCCTTCCATGTGGAGATGACATGCTTAATTCTATCAATAATAGCTTTCCAATAAACTGACTTATTGACACCCACAAAAAAAGGAATGCCTAAGTATGTGGAAGGAAGGCATTCTTGTGAGAAACCCAAAGTGTCAACGATTTTCCTTGTGACAATATCATTTGTATTAAAAACATAAATATTTGATTTTTCATCATTAATTCTTTGTCCCGAGACTGCCATGTAAAGATCCAAAGTTTGTCTGATCTATTTTTGCCTCCTGAACATTTGAGTTTCCAAATAAAAGTGTGTCATCAGCAAATAAAGAGTGTGTTACTAAGACAAATGTTCCTTCAATATGAGCTCCCCTCCAAAGCCCTTGATCATGTTTAGACTTAATAATTCTGTTGAAAGCTTCCATCATGATTATAAATAAAGTCGAGGATAAAGGATCTCCTTGTCTCACACCTTGTGAGGCAGCAAAAAATCCAGTAGGAGCACCATTAATTAACACTGAAAAGTAAGCTCCTGAGATACAAGCCCTAATCCGCTTACATCATTTCTTAGTAAATCCAAATTTGCACAAGACTTTAAATAGAAAAGACCAATTAAGTTTGTCGTAAGCTTTCATCATATCCAATTTCACTACAAAAGAAGAAGCATTGTTGGAATGGATAGAATGCAACACTTCATGAGCCACTAATGCACCTTCTATAGTTTCTCTCCATGGCACAAAACCACCCTGTTCGAGAGATATGATTTTAATGATCATTTTTTGTAGTCTCAAATAGATGGCTTTGGTAATAATCTTATATATTGTATTGCATAACGAAATGGGCCTAAAATATGCAAAAGATTTAGGCTCTTTAATTTTGGTAATAATAGCAATGTTAGTGGCATTGAAATTTTGAAGAATGGATGAACTCTTTCTCAATTACTCTAGCACTGCCAACAATTCAGAACCCAAAACATCCCAACATTTTTGGAAAAAAGAGTAGTAAACCCATCTGGACCCAAAGCCTTATCCAGAGGGAAAGAAATGTTACTACTTATCAAGTTGCCATTAGTTTTATATTCAAAGTCATACTATACATTCTAGTCGGTTAAGCACTACCGAATCATGCAGTCGGTATACACACAGAGAAGTCAGTATGCACAGTCTAGTCGGTTACAAAAGAAAGCAGTTACAGAACATAGTATACACCGAGCTGTCTACCGAGTATCTTTTTGAGACTACCAAGCAGTAAAGATGACACACCGAGTTGATATTCACTTAGTGAAACGTGTTACCAGATACATTGAACCTGGACATGCATATGAAAACATGTTACAAGATTGAGGCACATCTAACCGTTATTACATTGGAAATGGCACCAGAAGATTGTGTATGATTTTGAGATTAATCTAACTAATGAAATATTTTATTTAGTTATTCATTCGATAAATCTTGTTTGTAAGATCGAAGCAATGAATTGGATCACCGTTTTAAGAGATCTATTTATACAGCATGAGTTAAGAGCAAGGTGTGTGCATGTATGAATGTAGGAAGACTATTATAGAGACACAAAGGTCACCGAGAAGGTTTTAAGAGAACAGTCGAAGAACAGAGTAAACAGAAGGGTTTACCGAGTTACTATATGGGTTACCGAGGTATGCTATAAGCAAGGTAATCTTATTCTAAGCACATAGAATCTGCTATAACATTTCAGATGTAAAGATGCAGATATTTGTAATGATTTTATTGTAATATTGTAAAGTTGAAAGAGAAACCTTTAACAGGGTAAAAGACTCTAACCAAGTCTATAAATTGTAAAGCCTCTAACCAAGTGCAGCATTCAGAATAAATGTTGTAAAATCCTTTAGCAAGGTAGATCTAACAGATCTTGATACTCCTAATAGGGTAAGCTATCAGAAATAGTTAAATGTAGCTCTAACCGAGCATTCTTTATTATTGCAGTAGTGAAGTTGTGGGTGCCATCCCCACCGCAATTTTTCTCTCTAACCAAGAGTTTCTACGTAACCAAAATAAATGTGTTATGGAGTGAACCATGTATGATTATTACCTATTTGTTTTAACTTTATTTTATGTTACTGCACTATTCGGTTTATGCATAATAGTAAAGTTATTATCCAAGAAAAGTTTTGAAGTACTGATTCACCCCTCCCCTCTCAGTACATTAGCTTTCCATATTGGGCCTAACAATTGGTATCAGAGCTTGAATCTTGGAAAAGGGTTTAACTACCTAAAGAGAAAGATCTTATCAATGGAAGGCTATAAACAATCTTAGAGGATTGTATATCTGCAAGAAGAGCTAGATCATGCAAATCAAGTGATTGCAGACATGCAAAGGCAAATGCAAAAATCTTTGAAAGTAAGAAGAAGATTATCTGATGACTTGCAAGATTCTCAAGAGTTAGTGGAACAAATTGAGACATCATCTGAGAATAGTATATCTGAAGAAACTAAAGAAATGATTGGAGTATTAAAAGAAAAGAACAAAGCATCGGCTGATCAACTAAAAGCAATGAAAAGAGAACATGAACATTTCAGCACACAGATGACTGAAAAACTAGATGCATTAAGGACAGTTGAGGATAAAGCAAGAGATCTACAGAGAGAGAAACAACAACTTGAAGTCTTAGTATCTGATAAGAATGATGAAATCATAAGGTTGACTGGGATTCAACAAAATATGACAGATCAACTACACTATGCACATCATGAAGCAATTCTAGAGAATGATGAGAATCAAGCATTGAAACTTGAAGTATCAAGGTTGACTGATGAACTTGAAACATAGAAGAAATCCAAAGAAACATTAAAGAAGAGTTATGAAGCATCAAAGATGTTGGATGAGCAACTGAATACAAGAAGACCCAACAAAGATGCAGGACTCGATTACAAAGGAAAAGACTCTACCGAGAAAGGAATTCATACTACCGAGAGAGGAGAATCATCAAAGCAAGCTGGAAATAGGAATAAAATCAAAAGGAAGAAGCCTATTTGCTACTACTGTGGAAATCAAGGTCATACTGCCAACATATGCCAGATCAGAAAAGGTAAGCAACCAAATATCACTAAGTCAAATGAGTATTGTTACAATTGCAATAAATATGGTCACACATCTAATCAATGTAGGACAAAGTCTGTTAACAACCATCAGAAAGCAAAATTCAAAGGGTTTTGTAAAAACTGCAATAGATATGGACATAGTACCGAGAAGTGCTGGTTTAAGCAAAAGAACCACATGTGGTCTGCACACCGAGCAAATACTAGTGGTTACCGAACTCACATAGATCCTTACCGACAATATGCAACAGTACCATGGGATTAAAATACAAGGATATGGTGTGAATGTTGTGGAAGGTATGGACACATTAGTGCTAACTGTTTTATAAGGTTTGGAATGAACAACCGAAGATCATGGAGAAATCCTGGTATGGCATGTTTTCATTGTCACAAAGTTGGACATTTAGCTGGAGATTGCAGAGATCAACCTAGAGGAGACACTGAAGAGATAAAAGAAAAATTCAAGATGATTTGGAAAAAGAAGGAAATCATGTCAGATGAAGAAAGACCTTACCTACCGAGTTAGGTGCACCTATTCCAAATTAATCAGAAAAGGTATGAAGGGACTGCATTCTCTTAAGGTTAAAATCATAACAATTCCTATTCTATTATGTACTAAATTCAAAATCTGCATAGTTAAGATGCATTAGTAAGTTTGAAATTCTATCAAAAGTACTTTACAGAAAACCTGTCAAGTCGGTAAACAAGGAAATTTGGTTACTCGGTTAAAACGAAAGAAAAGAGAGTAAATTGGTTAAAGGTAAACCGAGTGCATTTAATGTTTTGACCTAACCCACACGAAGCCTGATAAGGTATTTTGTGTACTTAAAGGTATTTTCGCAGTCATTTTCATTCACCAAGTTTTCAAGAGAGCAAAGCAAAGCGAATCAAGGTGATCAAACTTCATTCAAAGTGAATCCAAGGTATTTACATCAAATCTCATCGCATTGTCAAGCTGGTTTTCTGATCTTGTCAAATTGCTATTATCTACCGAGTGTGAATCGTCTGTCATTTGTAAACCATCAAACCCTAAGTATAGTTTGCTAAGTTTTATCTAAAATTTACAAATGGCACCCAAGATCCAAGATCCCGTAGTTGTCAAGAATGTGGAGAAGCCCTCACTGAAATACACTTTGACTTCGAAAGTCGCCTCTGAACCGGATGACAAAATTGCCTTTTCACTCATCCCGGATCGAGTCTTGTTAGTCGAAGATGTTATATTCTTCACCAAATGTCGTGTTGAAGAACTCGGTCATGTTGAGATTAGTGACACATATGATGAGCTATGTACTTATGGCAAAATGCATAGCAAGTTCGAGCATATCAAAATCAAGGGATTAACTGAAGCCCTAGCCTATCCCCGTGTGTTCAAACCCCAGTGGGTTAAGTTTATTTTAAGTAGAGTTCATGATGATTTTATGTGGCTAGAGGAGCAACCATTCAAAATCACTAAGGAAATCATTCATGTGATCACCGGATATCCTATCTATGATCATGCACGAGCACAGAAAATGATATCACAGAAGGAGTTAATCAGTTTAACTGGAGTAGAATCTGATTACCGAGGACTGAAACTGAATAATGTCACTGATGTAGAACTTAAATTTGCAATTAGAGTAATTGGTTACTGTTTCTTCCAATCAGCAAGGGAAAATAGTGTACCCTATGTAGCAGTTGACTTAGACTATAAAATAGTGAAAAAGGGAATGAAAGTAGATTTATGTGAAGTGTTATTGAAAAACTTGTTTGAGAACCTGAACACAATAAGGAAGCCGAAAAAGAACAACTCAGAAAATACACTGAAGTTTGGTTCACTTCTTGTATGCATGTTTTTCTACTTTGAGAAGTTCTTTCCCTCAGTCGGTAAAGTAGTTTGGGAGCTATTGGGACTGATTAAAATTGAGTCAAATTTTAGAGGCCCATTTCAAAATTTTGCTCTGCATGTCAGAAAAGCACCTAAATAAGTCAGTTTGAATGGCCTAGTTAGCAAGGGGGTAAAATGGAGCCGGTTGATTTTCAGAGGGTAGGGCTCGGGATTCATTTCCCACACCTTTCATTTGGCCTATGCAGTGATGTGCAACTTTCAGAATTCAATTTGGAGAAGTTTATGAGGTACCCAGTTTGAGGGGTGAGCTGAAAGTGCATTTTAGGCACAAATGCAGATTTTATTAAGTAGCCTACTTTGGGTGTTTATATCTTTTGCCATGTTTATTATCATGAATAATTTCAAAATGGATTGAATTGTATGCATAAATGTGAGTCAACATGCAAAATTTCAAGTCCTTATGAATCTGTTTGCTCAGTTTTCAAAGCTCAATCCGTTTGTAGTTTGTGATGTTTGCACAAGTGTAAAAATGTCCTGGTGAGCGTCATGTCAGAATGTTTGTTCCGGGCCAATGTTGGTATAAATGGTGAGCTACGTTTCAAATTTCAAGGCTCTACCAATCCGTTTGATCAGTTTTCAAAAGAGCTCATTTTGCCATCAAATTCAGTTATCCGCACTTCCAGTGTTATATCAGTTAATATAGCCATTTTTGTGAGCACGCCGTTTGCATCCTGTCAGTCTGGTGATCGAACTGAGAATTCAAAGATTTAATATGTACTTTAATGTACCTATGTTTCAAATTTGAGGACCCACGGAGGTCGTTTGATATTTTTGAGAAAGGCATCATGTGTTGCCAGAACATTGACTTCATCAGGTCCGCAGTGTCGACAAAGCCAGTTGGCCATTTTCGGAAATTAATATCTCTTCGCTCGGGACTCATCTTGAGAAACCGTTTGGTAGATGTCATCCTTGTATATCAAAGTACATGCCTGTCAGATGGCGAGCTCCAGAAAGGTGTTTTGACAGGTTTGAAAATTACGTCTTCGCGATTAAATGCGAAAATTGTGGCGTAATTGCCTGAAAGTTGTAAATTTTAGTCTGATGATCCGAAAACGATGTCGATCGTTTCCAGAGGTATGGGTAAGGTCCCCGAAGCATTCCGAAGGTCAGTTGCATGAAAATGAAAAATTTTTAAGTCGAACCCACGTTGGGGCCCGACCTGGCTTGTCGCTTCATGCATCTTTTCAGGCAAAGTTAAATTGTTATTTTTGCAATCATATGTTTATATGATTTAAATATGAAGGAATGGTATTTATATTGTTGAAAAGAAGAGATTTACGAAGTTTGGGAAGTTTTAAAACTTCAAACAAGTGTATGTTGACAATCTAGAACCAGTCTCTTCCCCCAATGTGGCAGTTGAACAGGAAGCTTAAAAGCTTTTTAGCAAAATGAAGTGGCAGTCTTATGTGCAGTGTTTGGAGAAGGGAATTAAAACTCCAACAATACCATTGATAGGTGAAGAGCCTCCTTCCTTCTCCCACATGTTGGCAGCCCTCAAAAGATTTCATCAATGGTTGGGGAGTGCAAGTTAAAACCTTCAGCATTAAATCTTCAGCCAAATTCAATTGGCAAGTGTAAAACCAGTAGCTCTCTGCTGTAGCATGGTCTGGGGCCTCCTTTTTCCCATGCTAATGTATAGAAAATAGAAAAAACCATAACGCAAATTAAATGGCAAGTGACAACAACAACAAACCATTAAAAGCTAAAATCAAACAAATGCAATGCGATTGGGACTACTTACCTTCATTATGGTTTTTATTCATGCCTTACACCAGTCTTCCTTGCTGCACATGAGGTGATTGGAATAAAAATCATGGCTTAGAACTCTCCCAGCAAACACCATTGGGTTTGGAGCAAGGCAGATCACTTGAGGTGTAAGAGAGTTCTGTTTTCCTGGGATTTTTGTGCATGAACATTTCAATAGCAGATTTAAACCTTCCCAGCAAGCTCCTCATATACTCTCCCTTTGGTAGCAGCTATAGCAGCAACCAAGGACCTCCCAGGTGGATGTGTTTGCTAGGTGTTGGAAGCATGTTCCAAAACAAAGGCAACAATTAATCCAAGTCCTCCTGCGTGGCATGTGAAGGGAGGTATAGAAATCATTAAGAAAAGTGACACGCACAGCAGGCAACATGGAGAATATGAAGCAGCGATTAAAGCATTCAAGAAAATGCAGATGTTGACAAATCAAAATGCCAAACACATTCCCAATTCCTCCCACGTGATGCTTGGAAAGGGGCGTTGAAGAAACTACAGAGTGTTTTTTTTTTAAATGGGGCAAATCCATTCATCCTCTGCATGCCATCAATGGAGGGGAAGTAGTATGAAGTTTTTCATAACAAATCTTATTGGCAAACCTGTTGGACATGGTGTGAAGATGGAGTTTAAGCATTAAGAAGGTCTTAGACCAAAGGCTCCATGAAAAGTCTCAGAGAAAGCTCCAAAATCGTAGTCCCAGGCATAATGCATTATCCCACATTGGCTGGGAAGTGGACTTTTTTTATGTTTATAAACAAAAACGCACTATAGTAATATGTCTAAGCCATAAAGACTTTTAACAGCTGGTGCCTATGGGCGCCCAAGGTGGGCCCACGCGCGAGCATGCTACCCGAGGCGACGAAGGAGTTGACTGGATGGTGACTAGGTGGACCCCACATAGGCACGCTTCCTGAGGTAGACAAGCAAAATTTTGCAGAGAAAGGTCGGGTTAACGAGTGAGCAAGTTCGAGATGGATCGACGGTGCGCGCTATTTCGCGAAAGGAAGATGCACGCGAGTTACACCCTGCGAAATAGCGAAAGTGAACGAGAGCCGTCCACGTGTCGTGATAGGTGGCAGTCCAGCAGGCGGGTCCCGGTGAGGTGGCACACAGTTGGCGCACAGGTGGCAGTCCAATGGTGATGACGTGGCGGCCAAGTGGCAGTGACGAAGCAGATGACGTGGCGGTGATGAGGTGTCATCCCAGGTGGCGTCCGATCAACCCCATCGACCAATCAGAGGTCGCCATGTGGCAAGGCGTCAGAGCACAAATGGAGGCAAAAATCAAAATTAAAATGAATAAATGATATAGTTCTTACTATATAAAAATTTGAAATATTTAAATGACTGAGCACAAATGGGAATTAATTCGCCCAGGGTCTAAATTTTGGCCAAAATATAAAGTATTATATATTGCCGGAAAGCTCTCGGAGTGAGGAATCTGATTATGAGGTTAATTTTGACAAATGTGGGATATTTTGGAGGCAATTTCCATGGGAACAAAATCCAGTTAGAGAGGAGACACTTGGCAATTCAGTTTCAGATTTGATTTGGTTCCCTCTCCCTTTTTATTCCAAATTCTTCTCAGTTGTAAGGGTTCCAGAATTCTGTGAGGAAGTGCTCCAGTTTTCATGGCTTCCATTTTCTGAAATTCTTGACCCAAACTTGTAAAGTTCTATGGATCTATTCAGGGTATAGAGGCTACATTGCAGGATGACAGATTGTTTTCTAGTTGCAGGTCTTACTTGTGTCAGGCATGAGTAAATTTCCCGTGATATTGTCTCTGTGTATGCATTTAATTGTTATGAATCGAATCCTCAAGGAGGCTTATAATTTGTCATCTCAAGGAGATTGTATGACTGTATGTAGGCATTCTTTAATGAAGAGTTTAAATTCTATAATCAGTCATAAACAATGGAATGTGTCCCAGATCTAATAATTTTATGAATGGATTGAGTAATGCATTAGTACAAGGTATTAATACAGGGATATGTTGTAAGGAAAACCAATTTGCAACTGTGATTAACATTTTGTAGTTTTGTGTGTGTGACTCTGTTGCCCAATGAACAAGGCACTGGTCTTTGACAGATTTGGGAATGGTCTCAGATATACATTTTAAAAGATAAATCTATTTCCCTTTATGTTTAGGGGTTAATGTTCTATCCTTCCAAAGCTCTATTTCACCTATTATTTGTATAAGATCCAGCCCATCTGTACATGTTACCTAATTTGGTGAGCTTGTGGAATGGTTTGTCTATTCATTGTTGTTGCAGTCTTATGTTTGTGATTGTTGTATTCAATGCATCAAAAGGGTGTCCCCCCCTAGGTCTAGCAGAACCTGAAGTGCAGGAGGATCATTAGGATCCTATGTTATGTTGTCCAAGCCCTGAGGTGTTTCATTGATTGAGATTGGCTATCTCATAGATAGATTTACAAGTGTCTTGGGTTATCACTTTTGGTGAACAACTGGAGCTACACCAACCTATCACCCATCAAATTAATGACTTTATCAAGAAATTGGGAGATAATTTTAATGATATCATGGATGACTACTTTAGCAAATTTCAAGAAAAGATGCACAATAGGTACCGGATTCCACCACAACTGGTAGAGAAATATAAGGATGATATATGTTTTGAGGTAGACACCGATTACTTCTATGTGAATGATGTAGAACCTAGGACTCAATCTTTACCACCAATGGGTTACAAGATTGACTATGATATCACACAATAGCAAATTGATGCATATCTTACACTGCCAAGGCATGCTACTGAACTAAGATATGGAACTTATGAAGAAGTTAAGGAAAAGGTGAAAATGAGCATTGTAGTACCTAAAGCTACAAGAAAGGCTACAAAGATGATAAAGGTTTTATCTGGGAAATTCAGAGAAGAATCCTCCTCTACACCTGTCAAAGGCACTCTTGCCATTACCGAAGAGGAATTTGAAGCTCAAGAGGCAGCAATAACATTGAGTACCGAGTTGCCTAAGGGAAAAGTTTTGAAAAGAAAGAAATTGGACACTACAAAGGCCCTACCGACTCCACCAACAAAGAGACCCAACACTAAAGCATCAGCTGCATCACTGAGTAAGAAACAAAAGAGTGTTATTGTTCCCAAGGTAACCAAAACCTACAAGAAATCTACTCGGAGACTCATTTTGGCAAAAGAGTCTAGTGATATAGAATCAAAAGATGCCAACAAATTCCAGATTGTAAAAAGCAAGAAGGTAAATATTCATAGTGTTGAAAACTTTTGTACCAATCTTAAAGAATATGGTGGATTTGCAGGATTTAGATATGTCAAGTATGTGACTAGGAATAATGATGAGAAGCGACAAATTGAAGAAGTTGTCATCTGCACACTTCTAAAGTTTCGGCTAGCTCCATTAGAACTAGTAAAGTCACTTCCGAGTGAATTTTACTTACATATTGATAACATGTGGAAATATGCAATGGACTCAGAGAAACAAATTAGAGAAAGAAGTCTAGTCCATCTATTTCCTGATATGTTTGTAGCAGAAATAAAGGAGCATTTGACAACCTACAATCCTAAATTTCTTGTCAAACAGAGAGCCTTAAAATTAATGAATGGGCTATACATTGATGTAGAAAAGGAGACAAAAGCAAAGTGGCAGGAAATATTCAAACTAAAAGATGTCGATGAACAATCTCAAGTTGAAATTGTTGATGTCACCGAGCAAGATCCTGATGTCACCGAGCAAGGTCCTGATGCTACCAAGCAAGACCCGGCTGACACTATTCAAATTGATGAAGATGTCATGGATGCAGAAGCACCAGAGCAGGAAATGATAGAAGGCACTACCTATGCAAAACTTGTATCTAGTGAATCTGTGATAGTACAAGTTCAGCCTTATCTGTCGGTCAAGCCACCTGTCTCTACCGAAGCTCCTAAAGATACAACATAAGGCACCAAAGGTCACAAGTCTGAAGCAGCAAAAGGTACAACTAAAGATCAGACCTCTCAAGCACCGTCAAGCATTGAAAATGTTACAGCTGAGACCCCCAGTACCAAGACACCCAAGGACACCACAATGGCTACAGGAACCGACCAAAGTGTTGCCTCTACCGAGCAACCTACCGAGGGTTGGCAAGCCTCACAAGCAATTGTCTTGGTACAACCAACCAAAGGTAAAGAGAAGAAAGTGAAAAAGCATAGTTTTAAAGTTGATTTAACTAAACCGATAGTGTTGCCCAATGTGGATATCTCAAAATTAAAGGGGCAAGCACTTATTGATTTCGGTGAACTATGCAAAGCAAAGGCCGAACAAGAAAAACAGATGGCCATTCAAAAGAAGAATAAAGTACTATAGAAAGTGAAAAAACTTCTAACAGAAATGCTACCATCAGCTACAGTGTCAACCGATGCAACCATTCACATTCAACTGGATGAACTCCTTAATCAAATAGAAACATCTGGAGTTGATGCATATGAGTACTTGAGCAAGCTAAAAGATAAAGAGCTTATTGCAAAAATGATAGAAGAGGTACAAAAAGCTCTAGCTATAGGAAAAGTCAAGCTTGTCAAATTCATTGCTGAGTTGTCCCCTCAACTCAAGCATATTCTTTATTTATTTCAAAAACTTTGTACATTTTCCTTATTTATTAAAGATATCAAAAATAAAACTGATGCAATTGAGAAAGAGATCACTGATCTCTCAACTAAGTTGACCACAGAGCCAAATTCAGTTCAGAATTTTTATACCAAGCTTCAACAGCTCATGGCTCAACAAGTTAGAACTCAGAAATGAAGAGCATAAGATTAGGATGGATGTAATGACCCTCCAGACATTATTCCTTCCTCATCTTTCATCAGTTCAATAATAGATTCACCGAGCTACATGCCTATCTACTACACAAGAGGGAAGCACTCTTGATGGCTTAATATCACTATTGGTTGATATTCAAGCACAAAATTCTTTAATGGAAAGTGTAAAGGATGCACTCTCAGTCGCACTCACCGACGCCCGAAAGAAGTATAAATCTATTTTTGATCAGTTACCACCCCCAGATGGAAATTAAGTTTTTAATGTTTGTCAAAAAAGGGGAGTAATACTACATAAGGGGAGTAATATACTATATTTAGGGAGTGATATAGTTTTGAGTATTGTATACAAGGGGAATATACCGAGCAGAGTATGCAAAGCAAGCAGAGAGCACACAAGCACAGAACCGAGCATACAAAATCAGAGTTATGTACAGTATAATGATAAGGGGAGTATATCTGATTATACTATTTCATTGACTATTGTATATATTGTCATTTATAGTCATTTTGCAAAGAATATAGATTTTTGAGTTATGACTTTGAAAGTAGTTTTTGTCAAACATCTCAACTAATGTCAAAAGGGGAAATTGTTACTACTTATCAAGTTGCCATTAGTTTTATATTCAAAGTCATACTATACATTCTAGTCGGTTAAGCACTACCGAATCATGTAGTCGGTATACACACAGAGAAGTCGGTATGCACAATCTAGTCGGTTATAAAAGAAAGCAGTTATAGAACACAGTATACACCGAGCTGTCTACCGAGTATCTTTTTGAGACTACCGAGCAGTAAAGATGACACACCGAGTTGATATTCACTGAGTGAAACGTGTTACCAGATACATTGAACCTGGACATGCATATGAAAACGTGTTACAAGATCGAGGCACATCTAACCGTTATTACATTGGAAATTGCACCAAAAGATTATGTATGATTTTGAGATCAATCTAACCAATGAAATATTTTGTTTAGTTATTCATTCGATAAATCTTGTTTGTAAGATCGAAGCAATGAATTGGATCATCGTTTTAAGAGATCTATTTATACAACATGAGTTAAGAGCAAGGTGTGTGCATGTATGAATGTAGGAAGACTGTTACAAAGACACAGAGGTCACCGAGAAGGTTTTCAGAGAACAATCGAAGAACAGAGTAACTAGAAGGGTTTACCAAGTTACTATATGGGTTATCGAGGTATGCTATAAGCAAGGTAATCTTATTCTGAGCACATAGAATCTGCTATAACATTTCAGATGTAAAGATGTAGATATTTATAATGATTTTATTGTAATATTGTGAAGTTGAAAGAGAAACCTTTAACAGGGTAAAAGACTCTAACCAAGTCTATAAATTGTAAAGCCTCTAACTAGGTGCAACATTCAGAATAAATGTTGTAAAATCCTTTAGCAAGGTAGATCTAACAGATCTTGATACTCCTAACAGGGTAAGCTATCAGAAATAGCTAAATGTAGCTCTAACCGAGCATTCTTTATTATTGCAGTAGTGAAGTTGTGGGTGCCATCCCCACCGCAATTTTTCTCTCTAACCAAGAGTTTTTGCGTAACCAAAATATGTGTTATGGAGTGAATCATGTATGATTGTTACCTATTTGTTTTAACTTTATTTTATGTTACTGCACTATTCGATTTATGCATAACAGTAAAGTTATTATCCAAGAAAAGTTTTGAAATACTGATTCACCCCTCCCCTCTCCATACATTAGCTTTCCATATTGGGCCTAACAAGAAAATACTACTTAACAAATCTCTTCAATTTTGAAAGGAGCCAATAATTGTTGATTATCAAAGGGACCAACAATATGGGGTATAGCATCCATTATCTCATGTTCTTGAACATCAAGTGGAAGGACTGAAGAAGCAGGGGCAAGTAAGTTCTTAAAGTAATTTATGCCTTCACCCTGAATTTCTTATGCATCTCGAAGGACTTTGCCTAAGGAAGCTTCCTTAATGGAAAAAATAGTATTGGCTGCTCTCTTTTGTTTAGCTTACATTTGATTTTTTTTTGTTTTTATCCCCTTCCCTTAACCCTAGCTCACAATATTTGTGTCTCTAGTATTCCTCCTCTCTCTTATAGATTTCTTCCCATTCCTCCTGAAATTGTTTATGCTTATCGAACAAATCTGAACTAGCCCTTTAGAGATGATCTGCTCATTAATTTGTTGCAACTGATTTTCAACAAATTATTTTTGAGCAAATATGTTTTTGAAGACTTCCTTATTTCATAATTTAATTTGAGCTTTAACATGCTGCAATTTTTTATGAAACTCAAACATTTTGGTGCCCACCACCTGAGGAGCACTTACCCACCACTGTCTAAGCAAGGAATGAAAATGGGGGTGCTGGAACCACATCCTTTCAAACTTGAAAGAAGGTCTATGATTATGTTTTGGCAGGGCTACCACTTTATCAATGCTTAATAGGATAGGGAAATGGTCTGAGCCTGATAAAGCTGAAATCTGAGATTACAGTGAATAGTTTTGAGCCCTCCACTCATGTGAAAAGAGGAATCTATCTAATCTCTCCACAATTTGTAAAAATTCGGGCCTCCTATTAGTCCATATAAAAAAACCATTTTGCGGAAGAATATCAAAAAAGTCATTATCATTTATAAATTCTTTGAAATCTTCAATAGTTTTGATAGGGGAGCAAATACCACCTTTTTTCTCCTCTAATGAAGTAATTGCATTAAAATCCCCCCCAAAAAAAAAACTAAAAAAAAAATAACATTCTTCCCTGCAACTTGTTGAATGATCAAAGTGAGAAAGGACCATAAATTCTTTTTTATCCTGGATCGATGTTGGGCCATAAACATTTATCAAATTAAATCACATGTCAAAGTGCTTTATGCTAATAAGTTGTCAATTAGTTCCTTGCTTCTTAAGTTGTGCAACTATCGATTTTGGATTCCAAAGCACAGCGAGACATCCTGAAGCTCCTAAACTCTAGCTGTGAGCTGATTTTTAATTTGACCATTTAGCTATTGATTTATGAAAAACCTCATCTGACATTTTGGTTTCTTGAAGCAAAACTACATCTGCTTGAGAAGAGTCAAGTTGTTTCTTGATTCTCTACCTTTTGTCAGAGGCATTTATACCCCTGACGTTCCAAGACAAAACTTTCATACTTGTTGAGGATAACTACATTTAGTCCTCCTCGTAACTTTCTTTGTAGCTGAGAATTTCTAGTCAATGGTAGTTTGGACACCAGCCTCAATTTCCTCTTTTGCTTTAATAGATTTTGACTTTCTCCCTCTTCTTTTAGGAGTTCTCAAATCTGATTTACTTGAAGCAGGCATTTGGGAGATGGATAAGGTTTGAGAAAAATCAAAACTTCCCTTAAATTGATCCTCTTCGAAGGACAAATTGCAAGGGGCAAAAGCTACCTTTTCTTCCTCTAGTAGAACCACTCTTCGATCTATTTTTGATAGATTTCTTGGAAACTCAACAGGTGATAGCTGGTGACTGATCTCAATGTCACCCAGACTAGAGTCAAATGGATCAACATAATGCAAATTTTCCAAAGTGGCATGATCAACTTGCAAAACTTGATCAATTGTAATATCACAAATTTGAGCCGCTGCCTTTTGATTCGCAACAATCCAGTCTTCAAATTGAGACTGTGAAAAAATCTCAGGTCCATCAAACTTAGTTAGTTGGGACACAATGTCAACTTTACCACTCAGGGTAGATCCAACCTTATCAGCATAACCTAGTGGGTGCACATAATTAGTATAATTCCCAAACATTTCCTCTTGAGCAATTTCATCAAAATGTTGGGAAGCCACATTCAAAATCATCTCATCCGCCATTCTTTGAAGCTCTTCTTCGGATCTCTTATTACATTTAAAAAGGTGCAATGGAGGAGAGATTGTCTCTTTGTAAACAACATCGATTGGGCCGCTCGGGAAAATCAAATTTTGTACAGTATTTTCCAATTTAAAGTGAGATCGGAGTCCTTTGTGTGAAATATTGAACATATTTTGACTAGGAACCAATAATTGATGTAGCCAAAGTGATCCATCTAGAGAAAAACCAGAGTAGAAAGATTTCCCAAAATTCCAACTCCTATCAAAACCTAATAACTTGTGCTTCCTTTGAATAGATGGAAGAAAAGCTTTAACAAGTGCATCAAAAAGGGAATTACAACCCAACTTAAAATTGAGTTCATTTAGGCCCTTTTGAGTAGGATACACAGATGAACAGACTGAATGAGAAGCCTTAAAAAGTGACTTAAAAGGAACATTTGAAATCAACCTATCTTGTAACTTAAGTGGCGGGAATGAAGGCTCACCGCCCAATTCCTCATCCTCATATTGACCTCTATTATTGAAAGTGATATGGAGTCATATTGACCTCATATTGAAAGTGATATAGAGTGTGATCTTTACACACATAAATCATTTGTTGATTAGTGCCCTGACATTAAGTATTATAGTGACGTAGAAAATTTTGATGTTGATCTACATAGGTAGCATTTTGGATTTCTATTTTCTGATCCCAAGTACCCCACTAGGATTGAATAGAAATTGAGGAAGGATGGATTTGAAAAATTAAGAATAAGGCACACTTTGATTGTCAAATGGATAAACTCAAATGGAATCAGATCATGCTTTATAAAAATATCAAGCTTATTTACCAAAATTTCAATAATATCAGGATCTTTGTATTCTAAAGGTAAGTCTGGGAATGATATCTGGAAAGGAATGAATTGACACAAATTTGAATTAGGCTTAAAATTTGAACCCAAGGAAAAGTAAAAAGCCTCGATCCCTTACAAAACCAACCCTTATGTTTATGGACTGCATCTCTGTTATCTTTAGAATCAAATAAAACAACGAAGAATTTTGATTCTTAATCTATGTAAGAAATAGTCTTAACCCTATCCACATTTTCTTTGCCCATTCCATAATATCAAAAAGCTGAAGAGTTTGATCCCAAAATTTACCTATGAGTGTCATCTCCCTTGAAAATTTGATCTGAGAAGAGAGTAAAACGTTTGGCAAGGCAATCTTATAATTGTTGTTAATGGAACTATCATCAACATCTCTCTCTATGGGATGATATGAAGGCCTGTCATTTTTAGTATGTGACACCTTCTTTCTCCAGGCTTTGCTAGATTTCTTTGGTATGAAGGGAGCACTATTATTTTGTATAGCCTTTAACTTTTCTCCCACTGAAGACCTCTTTTGGATCAAAATGTTGTTAGGACTGGAGAGAAATTTAGGGTTTTCGATAGAAATATTATTTGACCATGAAACGAAAGATGGGAGACGCCAAAAAGTATCTGCGCGCTTATCAGATATAGTCCTAATCTTGCCATGATCAAGGGAGCTCGGGTTTTTCCACAATCATTCATCTAGACTTTTAAAATGAGCCTTATTTATTGATCAAGGAGATCCATCAAAAATGTCAAAAACAACCCTAGGACCGAGTTTTTGTTGTCTTCTCTTACCCATCAAATCATGTACTTGTTGATGATTCTTTTTGTACTTCTGACTCCGCCAATATTTTCCTTCGAAACCCCATTGCAAACCTATCCTTCATACACCTAGAATCTGATCCAAAAAGTTTTCCCGCCCATTACCCAATTCAAAATTTGGTTAACACCCGCTCCTCCCCATTCGTTCCCCTTTTTGTTTAATTTGTTGGAGTGAATGTATTTTACATTTACGGTTGCTTAAGTTTACTTAGGCATCATTATTAGTTAGCTAGATAAATATAATTTATTACTGTTTATAAATTGCATTATTATGTGTAGTTGAATTGTTGATGGTTGGTTTCTACCTACCCTACCTATTCTTGCATCTTATTGATAAACATGGTCTCATTTGGTGTTATCTCTTTGCCTATATAAGAAAACTATTGCACATTTTGTAAAGCATCTCAACAATATATCATTTTATTTCCTAGTGAAATCTCTCTCTCTCTCTCTCTCTCTCTCTCTCTCTCTCTCTCTCTCTCTCTCTCTCTCTCTCTCTCTCTCTCTCTCTCTCTCTCAATGTGGTATGCATGTAAATGATGACATTTTGGGGTCTATTATATATTTTAAGTGTCTTCACACTCTTTGGACTTGCATTTGGGAGCTATATGGAGATTGTTATTCTCAACCATTCCCAAATAACCCTCTTTCAAATTACAGTGTGCCTCTTCATCCTTCAAAGAATATACCCTATGATTGTGATACTATTGGGGAATTTGAAACCTTAGAATATTTTGAGACTTCTAGATATAGGACAAGGTTGCTATAGAGGTTCATGATTCTTCTTCATAGATAATTGATCCTCCTTCACTTCCATTGAATCCTTATCCAACGTCATTTGAGACTTCCATATTTCATGATCAACATGAGCATTATTGTCTTTCAAACTTGGCTAAATGACACATTGTCAGTGATTCATTGTTGGAAAATAAACAAGCTCAATACCAAATATTGTAAAGACCAATCTCTATCCAATAAACTAATCAAAGGAATGTGATTCGACGCTTGGATAGAAGAATCATGAAAATCTGAAACTCATATGCAAATCTGAAAGTTAAGTTGCCTTAATTGTGCAAACCCCATGATTAGATCATTCTTCTTTATGATGCCAAAAAACAACTTGTTAACCATGCTTAATAAACCTATCTTATGTGAACTTATAACAATAATAAATAGTGATTAATGTCATCACAAGATAGAAGCAATAAGGCATAAATCAACAATATTTAACATGCACACATAACTCAAGAATTATGTGAAGAAACCCTTGCAAGAAAAAAAACTCCACCAAGAAGAGAGGACAAGCTTGTATTCTGATTTATTTATAACTAAATGGCTTATAAGCCTAGGTGTGCGTTAAGAACAGTGAGATAATAACCTGTTTATGCTTCATTACGAATAGGTTTGGGGCCCTCCCACAATCCTACCACCCTAAAATTCTATGATTGGAACCTGACCCCTTAGAAAAGTAGCCCCCCCCACCCGATAGCCTAAAGGCGGGAAGAGATAGTTGACGACAAGTTGCCCAAAGAAGAGGGGGGATATGAACTCCATCTGCAACATGATAAAAGAGGGATCAACAACAACTGGGGAAGAAGTCAAATCCAGATGGAATCTCAAATCTTCAGATTGAAAGCGAGCATGTTTCATTCTCTAGTCCCGAGGTTCGATTGAATTCTTTGGTCTTTGTTTTACACCCCACTATCAAATTATATTCCCTTGGTCTCTTTTTCTCCACCATAGTAACACCTATGTACATGTGAAAAACCTCCTTATGCCTCCCATATGTCCTTCATTCTCTTGTAGAGAAAACTACATTCTGTTAGGTCCCGGGGACAATTGAGAGGGGGGGGGGTGTGAATCAGTTGTCAAATAAATTCAAACCAAAAACAACTTAAAGCTTAATACTGATAAACCAGTTAAGTATGTCAGTAGATAGTTTTAATAGTTAATTGCTATACCGGTAAAGATTAGTGCATGAAACATAAACACAAAGTCATCCACAACACATAACACCAATATTTGTACGTGGAAACTTTGTAAGGGGAAAAACCACAGTGGGAAACCTTACCCACAATCAGATGATACTACTGCAGATAGTAAGTGTACATAAATGGGGTCTGCACATGCAGAAAGGCCAAGCGCATAGAGCTCACTGCTCAATCACAAATGGGAGTCACACTGACTACAATTGGATGGTTAAATCCAATAAGAATGTACTGCTCAAAATAACATCTTCATATGCTAGATTCAGTACCGGTGTAATGTTGATATGCCTTCACAAAAACCTAGCTTCATCTTCAAATGATGTCTGTGTGTATTGCTCTACATAATCTCGCATATACCTTCACACAATTCTTTTTCGCATTCCACACTTGATCTTACAAATAAGATCTTACATTTATACCATAGCCGAAGAACAATTTTAGTAGGTCGACTCTACAAGATATTACAATAAAAACATTTTACAAACAATATAATATCCGATGCAATAACCAATTGAACATGTCGGCTTAATGCATTTACAACAATATTTAATCATCTTCATAGTATGTCGTGCTGATCTGGAAAAGATAAACCTGTCGGTGTAACCCTGGATAACCCTGGACCTATTTGCCGGTAAAAGCAAATATGCAAATATGAATATACCAATGATTAATTTATTAAGACAAGATGTCCACATGATGTCTTCAATATTACCAAGTGTTTTCCATATCTTTCCAAGTGTCGATGATCATTATATCCTGTCGGTGTACCATATACCAGTAACTGTGCAATAGTTACTTGCTTGCCGATGAATGTTGTTGGATCTCCCAAGTGCTAGTGTTTTAGTAGGTGTTGACATCAATGACAAAACCATACCAAAATACCAACAATCTTCCCCTTTGGCATTGATGTCAACACAAGATGGAAAAACCATCAAAGTGCCAAAACAGAAATGCCAAATACCAAAAACCAACAATCTCCAAAAAGATCATAAACAAAAATTAATAATCTCTCCTAAACAACAATCTCTCCCCCTAGGAGCAACATGTGTTTTCCAAAGTTTTTCCATACCAATCTCTCCCCAAAAGACAATAAAGATAATGTGATTTTCCATATATATCTCTCCCCCTTTGATATCAAATGCCAAAGTTACAACAAAACCAAGTTCATATACAAAATACCAATCAATTCAATATACCAACTACTCCCCCTGAGAAGTAGCCTCCTCATCAAAGATCGGAATAAAAGATTTATCTGTTAATTCTGTCGGTTGATAATAATCATCAACTGTCTAAGTCTCTACCGGTGGTGGTATGACTCCAAGCTGATCTCTGAGATATTCAAAGGTCTCCTTAGGCAAAGGTTTTGTAAAAATATCTGCAAGCTGTTCTTTAGTATTCACATAAACTAGTTTTATTTCCTTTGCTTCAACTTTTTCCCTTAGAAAATTCAGTTTAGATTCTTAGATATATCAATTGTTGCAGTGTTATCACAATAGATAGTAATAGGTTCCCTACATTTTACCTTTATGTGTTTCAACATTTTCTTAAGCCATAGTACTCGTGTACAGTTAGTTGCTGCTACAACATATTCTGATTCTGATGTTGATAAAGATGTACAACTTTGTTTCTTACTCAACCAAGAAACTAGTCTGTTTCCAAGAAAGAATGCTCCGCCGATGGTGCTTTTCCTATTATCCACATCTCCTGCCCAATTTGCATCCGTGTATGCACATAATTCAAAGTTTTCATCTCTAGGATACCATAATCCAAGATTTATAGTGTCTTGTAAGTACCGGAAAATCCTTTTTACTGCTGATTCATTATTTTCTCTAGGATTACTTTGAAATCTTGAAACAATACATACTGCATTCATAATATCAGGTCTGGTTTGTGTTAAATACAGTAAACCTCCTATCATAGATTTGTACCTAGTTGGATTAACAGGTGCAGATTCATCCCTTTGAGATAATTTGTCATTTGTAGCCATAGGTGTGCTTACCGCTTTAGAGTTCTCCATCCCAAATTTCTTTAGTAACTTTTTTAAGTATTTGGATTGACTCGAGAATATACCTTTATCAGTCTGTGAAATCTGCAATCCTAAAAAGAATTTTATTTCTCCAATCATAGACATTTCAAATTCTTGTTGCATTTTAATAGAAAATTCCTTACATAATCCATCTTCTCCTCCAAAGATTATATCATCAACAAATACTTCTATAATCAAGATGTCATCATTAGTTATTTTGTAATATAAATTGTTGTCTGCATTTCCAATCTTGCATACCAAGCTCTTGGAGCTTGCTTTAATCCATACAGAGCTTTTCTTAACCTGTAAACCATATCATTGCCATCTGTCAAAGAAAATCCATCAGGTTGTTCAATGTATACTTCCTCTTCAAGATCTCCATTCAAAAATGCACATTTAATATCCATTTGATAAACTTTGTAGTTCTTGTGTGCTATAAAAGCCAAGAATAATATGACTGCCTCAATTCTGGCTACCGGTGCAAAGGTTTCATTGTAATCAACTCCTTCTTTCTGATAATATCCCTTACACACTAGTCTTTCTTTATTTCTAACAACCTTACCATCTTCATTAAGTTTGTTTCTAAATACCCATCTGGTTCCAATTACATTTTTATCTTTAGGTCGGGGAACTAATGTCCAAGTGTTGTTTTTATCAATTTGTTCTAATTCTTCTTCCATAGCTTTAATCCAAAATTTATCTTCACATGCCTCATTAACAGATGATGGTTCAATTTGAGAAATAAGACATACCTCTTTATTTGTCAATCTTCCTCTTGTCATAACTCCTTTAAACTTGTTTCCAATTATCTGATCTTCAGAATGATTCAATCTTACATACCGGGGTGTCTTTGTTTGTTGTTGTTCTTCAATTACTGTGGAATCCTCAGATGGTATCGGGGTAGCTGGATCTTCATTCTGTACCGGTGGATTTAGTGTAGGTTCATTTGCCAAAATTTCTGTTGCTGTTTCAGAGTCTGTATACCTTGAAGTTCCTCTGAATTGTTTATCAATCTTTACATTTGTACTCTCAACAATTTTCTTCAATCTTTTGTTAAAACATCTATATGCTTTTCTCTTAGATGAATAACCAAGAAATATTCCTTCATCACTTCTAGGATCAAATTTTCCAATATACTCATCTCTTCTGATATAACATTTACTTCCAAAGATTCTGAAATACTTAAAAGTAGGAGTATTACCAAACCATAGTTCATGAGGGGTCTTACCGGTTTCACCTTTGATGTGAACTTTGTTAAATGTATAGACCGTTGTACTGACTGCTTCTCTCCAATATACATGTGGTAGGTTTTCTTCTGATAACATACTTCTTGCTGCATCCAAGATAGTTCTATTTTTCCTTTCAACAACTCCATTCTGCTGTGGTGTTCGAGGTGCTGATAGCTGTCTTCTGATTCCATTCACTTCACAGAATGTATTAAATTCTCCTCCTTGATCTGATCTTAAACATTTGATTTTCTTACCGGTTTCATTTTCTACCATTGCTTTGAACAGTTTGAACTTTCCAAGTGCTTCTGATTTTTCTCTGAGAAAAGTAACCCAACACATTCTAGAATAGTCATCAATGATTAGCATGAAATATCTATCACCTTGTAAGCTTTTAGTTCCAGCTGGACCACATAAATCAATGTGAATCAAATCAAGAGCATTATTTGATTTTTCTGGAATACTTTTGAAACTAGCTCTAACTTGTTTTCCAAATTGACATTCCTTACATATTGTATTCTGAGGTTTGACAATTTTAGGTAAATCTCTAACTGCCTTAGTAGTACTGATCTTTACCATGCAATCAAAGTTTACATGATAGAGTCTCTTATGCCATAACCAACTTTCATCTATATGTGCAATTAAGCATGTCTTTTCATTGTTATTCAAATGAAAGATATTACCTCTAGTCTAATTACCGGTTGCAATTTCCAAACTAGTTCTATTCATGATTTTGCATTTTCCATTTTTTAATTGTAATTGAAATCCTTTCTCAACCAATTGATCAACACTCAAAAGATTATGCTTTAATCCTTCAACATAGTAGACATTGTCAGTGTTATGCTTACCATCAAGAGATATTGTACCCTTACCTTTGATTGAACAAGCTTTGTCATCTCCAAATCTCACTAGGCCTCCATTGTATTCTTGAAAGTTCAAGAATTTACCTTTGTCTCCTGTCATATGATGTGAGCATCCTGAATCAATGATCCATTCATCCTTTACTTCAACTTTAGCTGCTAGGGCTTGTTCTACCAGTTGAGCAGTAGGTGCCAGTTGATCTTCTGTTATAGCAACAAAAACTCATCCATTGTCTGTTGGATCCTCATCAGAATCATCAGTCACACCTTCATCAGCAATGTAACAAGATTTATCTTTATTCTTCTTAAATTTGTATCTCTGATATTCAAGGTTAGGCTTGTATGTTCTTCCAGCTTCTTCTCTTAGTCTAGCATGTCTATCAGGGCATCTCGAAGCCATATGACCAATCTTATTGCAGTTAAAACATTTAAAGGTGCTTTACCTTCATACTTACTTCCAACTGGACCTTTATGCATTTTCCTTGCAAATAGTGCTTCAAGATCTTCATTTTCTTTCTTGCTTTCTTCAAGTTCTCTTGCATAAAGGTCTTTCCAATCAGATTTGTCAAATGATGGAGCAGATGATGTTGATGCTTTAAAGGCCAAATCTATCTTTATAGTAGCAACATGACCAAATTCTTCAATTTCAAAAGCTGAAATTTTCCCAATCAATGTATCCCTAGTTACTGATGTATTAGGCATTGTTCTTAACTCATTTATAGCAGTACCCTTCATTTTATATGCCGGTGGCAATCCTCTTAAAACTTTTGAAACAATTTCATCCTCACTTAAGGTTCCTCCACAACATTTAATACCCAAAACAATTTCATTTACTCTTTCCATAAAAGCAGAAATCCTTTCATCTTCTTCCATTTTCAGATGTTCATACCTGACCCGGAAGCTTTCAAGTTTTGCAATTTTGACTATGGAATCTCCTTCATTCAGTGTTTCCAAATGATCCCAAATAGCTTTAGCAGTATACCTATCTGATAGTCTCATGATTTGTTGATCTGATAATGCGCTCAAAAGTGCTTCTCTTGCTTTGCAATCATTTTCCTCATCTTTTGTCAAGTTAGTTGGACTTGGCTGACCTGGTACAGCAGTAGTATAACCATTCTTTGTAACATCACAGATGTCCTTTCTAATGCAATTTAGATGTGTCTCCATTCTAATCTTCCATATGCCATAGTTGGTTCCATCAAGTTTAGGACTGTCCTTCTTGAAATAGTTAGTAGACATTAGATCTCCTCAAGTTGTTAAACTTCTGCAAAAGAGGACTAAGCTCTGATACCAATTGTTAGGTCCCGGGGACAACTGAGATGGGGGGGGGTGAATTGATTGTCAAATAAATTCAAACCAAAAATAACTTAACCAACTTAATGCTTAATACCGGTAAACCAGTTAAGTATGTCGATAGACAGTTTTAACAGTTAATTGCTATATTGGTAAAGATTAGTGCATGAAACATAAACACAAAGTCATCCACAACACATAACACCAATATTTGTACGTGGAAACCTTGTAAGGGTAAAAACCATGGTGGGAAACCTTATCCACAATCAGATGATACTACTACAGATAGTAAGTGTACATAAATGGGGTCTGCACATGCAGAAAGGCCAAGCGCCAAGAGCTCGCTGCTCAATCACAAATGGGAGTCACATTGACTACAATTGGATGGTTAAATCCAATAAGAATGTACTACTCAAAATAACATCTTCATATGTTGGATTCAGTACCGGTGTAATGCTAATATGCCTTCACAAAAACCTAGCTTCATCTTCAAATTATGTCTTCTTGTATTGCTTTGCTTAATCTTGCATATACCTTCACACAATTCTTTTTTGCATTCCACACTTGATCTTACAAATAAGATCTTACATTTATACCATAACCTAAGACCAATTTTAGTAGGTCGAATCTACAAGATATTACAATAAAAACATTTTACAAACAATATAATATCCGATGCAATAACTGATTGAACATGTCAGCTTAATGCATTTACAACAATAATTAATCATCTTCATAGTATGTCGTGCTGATTTGGAAAAGATAAACCTGTCGGTGTAACCCTGGATAACCTTGGACCTATTTGCCAGTAAAAGCAAATATGCAAATATGAATATGCTAATGATTAATTTATTAAGACAAGATGTCCACATGATGTCTTCAATATTACCAAGTGTTTTCCATATCTTTCCAAGTGTCGGTGTTCATTATATCCTGTCGGTGTACCATATACCAGTAACTGTGCAATAGTTACTTGCTTGCTAGTGAATGTTGTTGGATCTCCAAAGTGCTAGCATTTTAGTAGGTGTTGACATCAATGACAAAACCATACCAAAATACCAACACATTCAACTATTCCCCATTCTGTTAAACATAAAATCTACACCCAAAGGTTAAATTTATAGAATGACAAGAGATTCAAAACCACCAAGAAAGATTCCCAAAGAAGTCTCTTCATTCCTCTTTACCACAACCCTTGGAATGCCTCCACAAAACTCGAAAAGACATCGATTTAGCTTCCAATTCCTTCCCTCCAACATGGACACCTATACTAGCAAGATAAACATTACATTAAATGTAATAAATAATTGGAAACCAAGAGACACTTGTTGCCTATTCCATGCTGCCACTTGGAGAAGCTCAAAGGTCACTCTTTTTCCACTTTCTTAAGTCATTAAATATCATATTCTATACATCCATAAGTGGGGAAAACAATATTAAATATTTGTGTTCACAACCCACTTTTACCATTGCTAGTGTATCGCATCACCCCTTATGAATGTATTACAAACAATGGTGAGAATCAAATAGTATATATTGTTTTCCCAATGCATACTAAGTGCCTTGCGACACTTTCCAAGGATGTTGGAACCATCTCATAGGATTTACAAGGTAGATGACACCGTAATCCAAACATTCATTGCACAAGGTAATTATTTGTCTACTTGATTGGGATTCCTATTCAACAAACATTGGTTCATTTTTTAAGGAGACTCACTTTTCAAACTTGGAGGATACATTTGAGGGGTTAGCTCTCCTAATTTATGATAGTCATTGTAATCCTATTATTTATAATATTTGCCTTTGGAGCTTGTTCTACATTAGTTTCCATATAGTTACAACTTGTTGCTTTCTTGTTTGTTTGGGCATGTACCTAATTTGATTGTGGTATCATCATCTTTAATGGACAACGAGACACACACATAGTTTTTAGAGATAACATCATACATTTGTATTACAAACAATGGTGAGAATCAAATAGTATATATTGTTTTCCCAATGCATACTAAGTGCCTTGGGACACTTTCCAAGGATGTTGGAACCATCTCATAGGATTTACAAGGTAGATGACACCTTAATCCAATCATTCATTGCACAAGGTAATTATTTGTCTACTTGATTGGGATTCCTATTCAACAAACATTGGTTCATTTTTTAAGGAGACTCACATTTCAAACTTGGAGGATACATTTGAGGGGTTATCTCTCCTAATTTATGATAGTCATTGTAATCCTATTATTTAATATATTTGCCTTTGGAGCTTGTTCTACATTAGTTTCCATATAGTTCCAGCTTGTCGCTTTCTTGTTTGTTTGGGCATGTACCTAATTTGATTGTGGTATCATCATCTTTCATGGACAACGAGACACACACATAGTTTTTAGAGACAACATCATACATTTGGATTCCAATTCCTAACAATTCCTATCTATAATGGGCAACATACTTGCATCTATACATGGTTTTTTTCCTTCCCAAGGGGAGACAAGTGGTTTGTAAGCATTGGAACTTATTTTGTCTTCAAACATTTTCCATTCTTGTAGGAGATTATTCATTATAAAGGGGCTACATAGTCTCTTACTTTCCTTCCTATGGGGGATTATTAATTGGATTCTCATGATGGATGTAGTTTTGGGAGGGTATTGATGTCGAGACCTCCATACATCACTATGTCTTTCACTTGTACATGATATGATTTGCATCTCTTTTTCGGAGAGGAGTTTTGTCCCACGGGGTTTTCTCCTTTTCTTTGTTTGTGAGAGATCAGTTGCTTGATTCATTGTACATGGGTACTTAATATGGCCTATTTGTCGAGACCCATCATCATTTCATATTGCATTTTGCAGAATAATTCTTCTCCAATAAACCTCACAATGTTACTATGAATTTGTCCCTCTAAAGCATAACACAAATCATTTTGCATCTAAATTGAGAATAAATCGTAGAACACGAGATGCCACTGAGAGGGGGGGGGGTGAATCAATGGTTTCAAAACTTAACCCTTTTACTCCTAAATGTGTGTACCGGTTAGCAGATCTAACACAAGGTGGATATATTGGTGAGATAAAGGAGATGAACATAAAACAATCACACACAAGGATGCAACACATAACACTGGATATATAAGGAAAACCCAACATGGGAAAAACCTTTGTGAGAAATGTTGCTGGAGTCTACTGCTCCAATCCAACCTCACAATAAACATTGTATTACAAAGTTTAGGGCACCAACCCAAGGAGCACCAACCCCTGATTTAGGGCACCAACCCAAGGAGCACCAAAGCTTGCACTGAGCTCCAACTCACTAATTACAATGTCTGTAAATAGTACAAAAGTAATACCTCGATTACAAATGAATTCTGGAACCTCTCACAATCATATCACTCTACCGGTTCAACTGTTATTAACCGGTCTTCCTCTGCCTCTTCTCTGTCGGTTCACTTTTATTTGATCTCTACCGGTTGAAGTCACTATCGATGCTTTGCTCACCTTCTCTGAATGTTCTTCTACTCAGACTTTGTTGTGTCTGATCTTCTTTGACACACTCTCCATCGCTTCACTCTCTGTTGCCCCCTTACCAGATCTAACACTACCGGTTCACTTGACTGCTAACCCTTTGTTAAACCCTCTTATCGGTTTCTCTCTTCAACACTTTTAGTTGCTTCAAGGTTTAACACTTACAGGCTCAGACTATTTTTTTCTGCACTCTTCACTTGCATCCATCATCTAGCATTTGATCTCCTTCATCGACCTTGGCATCAACCACCACTTCAATCTTAAGCCTGCATATTTATACTCGGGCTTTCCCACCAAAACGGAAACTCAAACTTTACGCCCTAGGATTTTTTTCGTCAACTCAATCCGTATCAAATCTGATTGAATCCCTTCTTTGAGATTGACAACCAACAACGGAACACCCATCACCACCAATCTTGTTTCTTCCACTACACATTTTCTATATTTAGCAAACACGACAAATTGATCATCGAACTACTTCTGTCAGTCTCATTAATTGATCTCTTGGTTGTCACTCCAAATTTGATCTGCACCAAGACATCCTGCATTGATCGTTACAACACAAACATCAACGTTATGATCTGCCTGGAGCCACATCCTTCTGCTCTCGACCAATGATTTACGCCATCGATATTAATGTCGACCAATCACCAACTACCTCACTGATGCATCGTTTATCCTCCACTACACCTACGCCACCTGTGTCCAACTACGTGTCAACATCTTCAACATCCACCTATGCTCAGACCACTGTGTCAGTTCAGACTTAGTCACCAACCACAACACACAACCGGTGCATACATTATACAGCTGGTCTTCTTGCCTTGTCGGTTAGGCTCTAACCGGTTAATCCTCAAACCATGCAGTCACATGTTCTGTCGGTGGATCACATCACCCTGGATATAATCTTGCCAATCCACAACATGCTCACCTTCATCAGATGGGAGCCTTTCACTTCTGTAATTTCTTGCATACTGATAGCCCTATTTACCGGTTGACACTACTCATCCCTTCATGCCGAAAACATGCATGATAACATCATGCCAGCTGTATTCAACTGCCATTGCATCAATCTGCCTCAGCATTTTGGTTGCACTCTTTGTCTGTAGCTAAACCTTTCCTTCTTCTTCATTAGCCCAGACAATATCTTAACCGGTTTGTCAAAGTGACAAACCCATCACTTATTTACTCTTCCTTCTTTGTCTTGGTAGCACATCATGCCTACTCTTGTTGATCCGGTGCACATCTCTAGTTCCATGCACCTGAGGAATCATTATGTTTCACTTTGTTCATCCAGTGTATGTGCCTTCAACCACCTGCTTTTAACTTCTCTGTCTTATCCATAAAGTTATGCTGCATTCCATGCATGTTACGAGATAAGCAAAGCATTATCACTTATTGATGGGAGTAGATCCTTGTCACCTGCTGGCCAATAATAGGTAGGAATGGTTGTCATCATATTGTGCCCAGTCTGCTTCTGGTATTGCACCAATATGACTTCCTTGTTATGTAAGGCAACACACTTTTTGTCATTCTTATCTTCATCCGGTGACATCATCTTTATTTGGTGGGAGTCCTGCTATATGAAATTGAACAAACATCATACCGGTTGTTTGTCCTTCTTCATTAGCATACCTTGCTTTCTTACTGGTCACATGCATACTGGTTGGCAACTATACACTGCCAAACCATCACTTACCGACTGTCAATCCATACTGGTCTTCAATACTTACTCGCCGGTTAACATCCCATACCGGTTGACATCAATGACAATACAATGCCAACAATCTCCCCCTTTGGCATTGATGTCAGCACATGTAGTATCTGGTATACTACAGGTTCTCTCTCCCCCTTTGACAACAATGGCAAAGGGAACTGACAGAGCTTTCTATCGGTTGCTTCTTCCCCTTTAACCATTTCACTTTGCATCCTCTCAATCAACAACACTTGAGATAGAGAGCTCAAATACCAACTGACACCAATTGCTTAGCAACCAAGTATATATATAAATTTGATACCAATTGTATATACAAGTCTGATACCAATTGTAGAAAAGCATTTCAGTGAATTTCACTTACCTGTCGGTCAGATTGCATGTTGTCCCCCTTTGTTATGCAGAAGGTTATTCTGACTCCAATTTGTTGATACCAAGTGTCGAAGCTGACCTTGATACCAATTTGATATCACTTGTATGTTCTCTCCCTTGTTGAATACAACTCTCCCGGTGGTCCAATTGTGATTTCAAATAAGTACAAATTGAATAGACACTGAAGGAAATCACAAACAAGGACTAATGAAAACTTCCCAAAGTCTCAAACATACTAGTATTACCATAGACACTTGATCTCCCCCCGTGTTTAGTATATCTAATACCAATTAGAAGATATGGTTGCGAACTTCCCCTGAACCACAAATCTTAGATCTTCTTGCCTGTCAGGTCCTAAAACGGGACTCCAATTTGCACCTTATATTGATAGAGCTGAGAATATATGATTTGTAGTTGGTCTTCCACTTCCATGATATCCATCACAACTTGTGACATGGTCTTACATGACCACAATGCCAAACCACATCATCATAATGTCAACTATCCAACCGGTTAAATCAAAATGATGCATCCATATAAAGTCAACTACCAGGCCAACACATTGTCATTCAGGTCTTCTCCAATATCACTTGAGACATAACATCTTCACTTCAAGCTACCAGAGTTATTGCAATGATCCCATAATACATTGACTTACATAACCTGCAATACAGGTTAATATTCATACCGGTAACATACTGTACATATCGTTTTACTATACCAGAACCCTCCATTGGGCTAACAACCATTCCGACCTCTATATTATCATGTCAAGTGCCTCTCATCCCAATTCCAATTTGAACCATCCACGGACACATGGAGCAGTAATCCATCTCTCATATGTAGGTGTGTAGCTAAGGCACCAACGACACACACTGCCATCCCATATTTTCCCTTATACCAGTAGCAACTTGTCTTTCCATATTTCCTTTTCACTGAGGGGGTGAATAATGTGATCAGTATGTAGCTCCCCCTAAGGTCATGTATCTCCCTTAAGCCTTAGGAGATGTCACTTGTGCATTGAATGCACAATGTCGATCCATGGTTTTATTTTCTTCCTTCTTTCTCCATACATGCTTGAACTCACTCCTTTTCTCATTTGTAGTCTTTGGAGAAGGTCTTACCTTCTTTTGTTGATTTGCCCTTGCTTTACAAAATTCTGCAGTATCACCAAGAACATTATTGTAGTAGCACATTGTTTTCATGCCAAACAACTGATTTGAGGACCTTGTATCAAATCAGTTTGATCTTCTTCTCCTGATCATGTTGTTGTAACTAGCTACCGAAGCGGGTGGATTTCTTGATCTCGTAGGAACATTTCTCCTTTGGTTCCATGTAGATCTTTGACTCCCATATGCTCTATGATCACTTCCATATTGAGCATGGATGTTACACCATATGCCATGTGAATTAAATTTGTTCTTCCTACATTCATGACTTCTATGGCCAAAAACATTACATCTTTGATAGACTACATCGTTATTCCTAGGAAAAATATTTTGTCCCTTCCTGGACCTCCTTTTACATTCATCTACCCTATGACCATAATATTTACATGGAAAATAGTAACCAGAGAAAGAGGGCATATACCTTACAAATTTATTTTGCCAAACATGAGAAGATCTTATCGGTTTGGTTTCTCCATTTCTACTTCTCTGGGGACTTGTCTTGTGGGCAACAACATTTCTTTGTCTTTTATTGGTAGGAGGTCTTCTATGTTGTCTTCTTCTCAGCTTTCCTTTCCCTTTAAGATCCACATTATTCCTTCTTGCAGCACCGGTCTTCATCCTCATGTCTTCACCGGTTGTAGTTAGGTCAACCTTCCTTCTAGGAGCATTTCTAACAGTGAAGGTTTGACATTTGTCATTTCCATTTTTTGAGATAAATTGAATGTACTTATGGGAGACATTCTTGCTTATGGATCATTTGCCGACATCACATCCTAATCCTTCGGTATCCTTGGAGTGTTTTTGTTTACTCAACATTTTGTCCAAGGCCTTAGTGCTGCCATCATACTAGATTCTTACCTTGAGCTCATCTTGACATTTCTCAAGGTCTTTTATGAGATTCTCCATTTCATCTTTTAGCTACTGATACTCTTTATCCTTGGCCTCTAGCTTTGATGCTAAATCTTTGCACCTACACTTCTTGATATGCAAATCTGATTTAGATTCTACACTCACCTTTTTTGCATCATCCATTTGTGCTTTCAAATTAGCAATGGTTAGCTTTGACTCTTGAAGGCATTTGATCAACCGGTCTTGTTCCACAATGACAACATTCTTGAACAACTTGTGTTATTTCTTACTCTACGAAGATCCTCAAGTGCAATTACAAGTTCTCCTTCAAGATCAACTTTTGCTTCATCTTCTTTATCACTACAAAACACATCTTGCCGGTAGGATTGATCTGCATGATCACTTTCTAATGTGTGCAACTCACTTTCTATCTTTCGAGCCATGAAGAGATGAGTATCTTCTCCATCATTGCTGTAATAGTTGGCTGATCTATCTTCATCATTTGCACATGTGTTGGTTCTATTCTTTCTCTCACAAACTAGTTCTACAGTACTAGGTTCATTACCATAGAGTTTCTTCAATCTGTCCCACAAACTCTTTGCAGACTTGCACTTATCCACCTATGAAGAAACCTCACTGGAGAGTCCACAGAGTATAGCCTTGATTGCTTCAGCATTACATTCATATCTTCTTTCTTTTTCAGGATCGGTGGGAGGACTGACCAGTCTAGAGAGATCGTTAACAATCGACATCCAAATATCATACCCTAAAGAGGACAGGTAGAGTTCCATCCTACAACTCCAAATGGAAGAGCTTGACCCATCAAATACCGGAGTAGGGGTTGACACAAAATTGACAATTGTGTTCTCAGACCAAAATCTACCCAAGCTGGAGAAAGCTTATCTAACCGGGAACCTAGGCTCTAATACCAATTGTAGAACACAAGATGCCATTGAGAGGGGGGGTGAATCAATGGTTTATAAACTTAACCCTTTTACTCCTAAATGTGTGTATCGGTTAGCAGATCTAACACAAGGTGGATATACTAGTGAGATAAAGGTGATGAACATAAAACAATCACACATGCAAGGATGCATCACATAACACTAGATATACGAGGAAAACCAAACATGAGAAAAACCTCGATGAGAAATGTTGTTGGATTCTACTGCTCCAATCCAACCTCACAATAAACATTATATTACAAATTTTAGGTCACCAACCCCTGCACTAAGCTCCAACTCACTGATTACAATGTTTCTAAATAATACAAAAGTAATACCCCGATTATAAATGAATTATGTAACCTCTCACAATCATATCACTCTATCGATTCAACTCTTCTTAACTGGTCTTCCTCTGCTTTGTTCTCTACCATTTCTCTACTCACACTGATCCTGCTCTCCTTTACTCTCTATTGCAACCTTACTGATTGAGTCCTCTTTTTGTTACTCTGCCTCTTCTTTGCCAATTCACTTTTCTCTGATCTCTACCAGTTCTAGTCACTACCAATATTGTGCTCACCTTCTCTGAATCTTTTGGTACTTAGTATCTGTCGTGTCTGATCTTCTCTTACACTCACTCTACATCGCTTCACTCTCTATTGCCCCCTTGTCGGATCTAACGCTACCAGTTCACTTGATTGCTATAATCTTTAGCACATTACCGGTTACTTTGGCCACATTGGTTTAACCCTTTGTTAAACCCTCTTACTGGTTTCTCTCTTCAACACTTTCAGTCACTTCGAGGTTTGGCACTTAAACACTTAGATTGTTTTGTCTACACTCTTTACTTACATCCGACATCTAGCATATGATCTCCTTCTTCAGCCTTGACAACGTCCACCACTTAGATCTTAAGCCTGCATATTTATACTCGGGATTTCCCGCCAAAATGAAAACTCAAACTTTACGCCCTAGGATTTTCTTCATCGACTCAATCCGTATCAAATCTGATCGGATTGCTTCTTTGAGATTGACAACTAGCAACAAAACACCCACAATTGCCAATCTCGTTGCTTCCACTACACATTTGCTATATTTAGCAAACATGACAAACTGATCATCGACCTGCTTTTGTCAGTCTCATTAAATGATCTCTCGGTTGTCACTCCAAATCTGATCTGCACTAGGAAATCCTGCATTAATCATTGCAACACGAACATCAATGTTTTGATCTGCCTCGAGCCGCATCCTTATGCTCTCGACCAATGATTTACGTCATCGATATTAATGTCGACCAATCACCAACTACCTCACTGATGCACCATTTATCCTCCATTGTACACACGCCACCCGTGTCCTACATGTCAACATCATTGACATCCACCTCTGCTCAGGCCACTGTGTCAGTTCAGACTTATTCACCAACCACAACACACAACCGGTGCATACATTATACAACCGGTCTTCTTGCCTTACTGGTTAGGGTCTAAACGGTTAATCCTCAAACCATGCAGTCACCTGTTTTGTAGGTGGGATCACATCACCCTGAACATAAAATTGCCAATCCACAACATGCTCACCTTCATCTGATGGGAGCCTTTCACTTCTGCACTTTCTTGCATATCGATAACCCTGTTCACCAGTTGACAGTACTCCCGCCTTCATGTCAGAAACATGCATGATAATATCATGCCAACAGTCTTCAACTACCATTGCATCAATCTGCCTCTGCATTCCAGTTGCACTCTTTGTCTGCAGCTGAACCTTTCCTTCTTCTTCATTAGCCTAGACAACATCTTAACCTGTTTTTCAAAGTAACAAGCCCATCACTTCTTTACTCTTCCTTCTCTGTCTCGGTAGCGCATCATGCCTACTCTTATTGATCCGGTGCACATCTTTGGTTTCATGCACCTGAGGAATCATTATGTTTCACTTCGTTCATCTGGTATGTGTGCCTTCAACCACTTGCTTTTAACTTCTCTGTCTTGTCCCAAAAAGTTATGATGCATTCCATGCATGTTATGAGATAAGCAAATCATTATTACTTACTGGTGGGAGTAGATCCTTGTCACCTGTTGGCCAATAACAGGTGGGAATGGTTGTCATCATATCGTGCCCAGTCTGCTTTCGGTATTGCACCAATATGACTTCCTTGTTATTTGAGGCAACACACTTTTTGTCATTCTTCTTTTCATCCGGTGACATCATCTTTATTTGGTGGGAGTCCTATTGTATGACATCGAACAAACAACATATCGGTTGTCTGTCCTTCTTCATTAGCACACCTTGCTTTCTTACTTGTCACATGCATACCGGTTGGCAACCATACACTGCCAAACCATCACTTATCGGTTGTCAATCCATACCGGTCTCCACTACTTACTCACCGGTTAACATCCCATATCTATTGACATCAATGACAACACACTTCGGTTGACATCAATGACAACACAATGGCAACACAAATCATAATAGTCACAAACTTCCCTAAATCTCCTCCCAAATAGTGTTATGATAGTTGGAGTAATTATCACTAATAGTGGATAACTTTTTGCTAACATCATCATTTAAGGAAACTACCTTCAAATGCATGAATTTGTTGTTTTTGGTTAAGGTGAGCTAGAAATAATCTACAAAGTATAGTTGTTCATCATCAAAATAAAAAATATACAAATGATGTAATAGCTACGAGAACGAAAAATTTGATTAAAATAACATTTGTGGACAACTATGTAAGGACTAAAAATCCTCATTAGCAGACACAAACTGGAAAATAATCTTTTTCAATATTAGAATTCCCACTATACTATAGGTTGCAATACTCTTGATTATGTGCAAATAAGCTCGTATGCAAGCGCACATGGTTGGAATGAGCCATCCAAAGTCAATAAATATTAAAATTAACAATATAAAAATAGTAAACCATTACCAAACCAACAATTTTAGCAAGATGGGAGTTATGATTAATCATACAAGGATAGAAAATCCCTCCACAAACATTTGCATAATTTTAAAACCCTTTAAAGTCAGTATCCACAAAAATATTTGTACATCTATAAGTAGTGGATTATAATAGGTATGAATGAAGATAGCAACCCTCCTATAGTTGAGAATCATAATGAAGTCATTACTCTATCTCATTGTGACTAAATTGGTACCTTTGAAAATCATTACACAAAGATTATGTAGTATTAATATTACGTCATATTGGTCGTCTTCTTGAAGTTCTTGTAGTACCAATTACTTTTTTAGAAGGGGAAAAATTTACAACATATCTCGTTATTGAAGCATCACATTCTATAGCAATTTATTGTGAGAAATATGGAATGATAAGTACATGACATGAGTTTCTTACCTTTTAAAACCCTTTTAACACTTCTCTCATTGCATCCTCTTGTATGTCTTGAGCATGAATAGATTGACTCAATTGTGTGATATTATTCTCCCATGTAGATGTTTTCACAAATAGATTATGATGGTGGAATACAATCCAAATTTAATGATTTCACTCTTGCTCTAAAAGTCACTTATTCAATCAACTAAAATAATGTAAAATTGTTTACCTAAATTTTGGGTTGTCCCATTACCATAGTTAAATAAGAACTAACATCCTTTAGTACCTTGCATTTGACTCATAAGTTGCAATCATTGAACCATCTTCACATCATTTTCCTTATTCTCATGTATGATGAAATTGGATCTTCCTCTATAAGTTGTTGATCTAATTTTTTTTAGCAACTTGAAATCGAACTTTAATATTCAATGAGACACCTCCTTCATGCACATGTTTCTCAAAAGGGTCATCTTGGAATTCCTCTTCATAAACACATAATCCAACAAATGATAATAACAGTTACTCAATGTGACCCATGTAAATACTAAAAAAATAACTCGTGCATGCACGTATTCCTTACAAACATAAATTTAATGGTAGTTGATTCTCAACTCAATGTTTGAAAAAATGATGAGTGATGATGACATGCTTACAAACCATTGCAAAATCTAAGGCATACTAGAATCCTTTGTCATAAATAGAAACCCATTTTCTACATCTCTCCACTTCTTGCTCTCAATTTGAATGGAGCCCCACCTTTGCATTAATAAAGCCCAATTACCTTTTCCAGAAACACCATATTCTACCACAAATGGATGTGAGAAATTTGAAACGAAAAATACAATACATGAGCTAGTTACCTTCATAAGCTCATCAAATACTTTGTAACATGCAAAATTCTCATAAAGAAATAAATTTAGATATATTTACTTTTATTTTTTAAAAAGGAAAAATGCTAATCTTATTTAACTCAAAAATTTGAAAACTTTCCTAACACATTCCAATTCAAGAACTAAAATGAAACCAAACATCTTCTAAAAGGAATTATTTTAATAAAAAGTAATCTATACTTTTCTTCTAACATTATTTAAAATGTAATAAGTAAAAGAGAGATTAAAGTTTACTGATCTTTTTGCTTTCTAATCTAGAATCTCATACAAGTCTTTACTTACACTATAGGAGGGAGAGCATCATTAGGGTACTTTACCTCCATCCATAGACCTGGCAGTCTCCCGCACACCTTCCTTGTGGAAGTGGCCCTACCCTTCATGAGGTTGTAAACACATGATTAGGTCTCATTGCCATGTAAGCTCGATGTTTAGAACCTTCACGACTCTAGTCAATCACACACTATAGGTACCTCCTAACTAGTGTGACCACTTTGACTAGAAAGTGTATCTAATTCTTGTGAACTGACAGACGCATGCAAAACACTATGTCACCTTGGCCAAGGTTTAATAAGTTACAAACATGTTTAACATACTATCAAAGTTCACCACCCTACATGACTTTAGTCGATCACACACTATAGGTACCACCTAACTAGTATGACCACTTTGACTAAGAAGTGCATTTGATTCATGTGAACTGACAAACACATGCAAAACACTACACCACCTTGGCCAAGATTATTAGTTGCAAACATGTTTAACGTGCTACCAAAGTTCACCACCCCACTCGACTTGTTACATCAAAATTCTGATTGACTTAACTAGGAGGACTTGACCCCTTGACTTGCTAATTGCATTCTGTCATTTATTTAGAGAAAATTACTCTGGACTCAATGCATCTATTAAGACAACTTTTGGTCTCGTTATTAATGTAATCATACTATATACAAAAACTGCTCGAGAGATACTTCTCTCATCTCAATTCATTGTATTCTTATTGTTAATTATTTATGCAAGTGTTACATCTTGGCATAATGCAAGTGTATATGTATGTGCATCTGAGCACATACATGCATGTGTCCTTCAATTTCATTGACACATCGCATATGTTCATGTATGTGCAACCTTGTTAGGGTGAGCCAAAATTCATCTACTACGTTGTTCAATCTTTGGACCTACAATTATTTCCTACTCAAACCATTAATCACTATAAGGGAATCCCATTCCACTAGCAAACTTTTGAAACTAGATGAGATTGCTATTTTAAGTTCTTTAGAATATCCAAAATTTTACGTCAATTTACAAAGAAAGAAACCCTCTTATGAATTGTTGGTTGAATACTAAATCCCCACATTCACATTATTTTAATTTATTTTTATATTGATACAATTCAAATAAGTTACATAAAAGGGGACATCAACCAACTGCCAAAAGAAAAATAATTGAACCACTACAAACAACTCAACAACATCAACAAAACATTGTGGTTGTGGTCAACAACATAGCTTCCACACAAGCCCAATAAATTGCTAAGTCTAATATACATTACATGACGTCAAATCCTCTTGCTACTCCAAAATTCATTTTGAAACAATACATATAGCATATGATAATTTAAATATTTATATTATCTTCTATTATAATGCATTTAAATCTAAATATAATTTGGTGGATATATGTATTATATTTTAATCTAATGTAGATACTGACACATCTGTTCATCCAAAAAAAATTAAATAGTTTGATTATATATTAAATTTAAAATCCAATTAATTAGTATCATGTACCACCTACTATATATTTAAAATTTTAATATGGTTGATAAAATAATTCTCGTGAGAGCAGAGTGACCACCAATATGGATATCTTAAAACACATATTTAATAAAAAACAACATATAAAACTATGACAATTATCTTTAATTATAAATATTAAACTCCATATAAAATAATTGTCAAATTTATATTAAAAACTTTGTCATGAAAACACTCACACAACACTAAATAATTTGATTTATAAAATTGTTAAAGGTCTCATTCACAATTATGATCATGAATTGACACAAAATTTTATATGAACAACATAGGAAAGATACATTGAATGTATGGTGCAAGTATACCCCTGATTTGACTGGGGTTTGAACCCGTGTTAAGAAAACTGGGCAACAAACAACCTAGTATTATCCATACAAAAACTCCAAGATAGAAGAATATAATGCAATTGGTCCAATCGCTTTCGCTTAACACAAGGCTCCTTACCTGGGATAGGAGTAACAAGTATTAATTTAGTCGGAATTGAGACCAACATAAAACCAAACACAAAAATGTTATCCACTTAAAACGTTTATGTTTATTATGTTTAGTCAAGGGATGTGGGCGGCTGGATTAGGTTAAGATTTTTGTCCGTTGGTGGCCTTACCTTTTCCCCGATTTGACTCAAAACTTAACTCAATTTGACTGCTCCCTGAAATCCGCGACATTTTGAAATGCGCCAGCCGGACGCGACGCGGGATTCCAATATGCTTTGGAGGGCAACCGGGAACCGGGAACTGAGCCAACAGGTGGAGAGGGGAGCCAAAATAAATGTACGGGACGTGCTTTCCACCGGATACGCCGGTCCACGTTTCTAATTCGCATTTAATTTCAGTGCATTTCATTTCGTTTCGTGTCTTCGGGAGCGTTGAGTACGCGTCCTTTTGGTGGGTTTCATTTCATTTGGGGGAATTTGGGGGAGTTTCATTTGGGGGAGTTTTCATTTAAAATAAATGCTTGTGTTTATCCGCACTCCCGTTTCTCGAATGTCGAGGCGGTAAAAAATGAATATTTAAGGAGTAAAAATTAAATATTTTCAGCTTTTTAACGTCTTTTATATGGAAGAAGCTCATTTCATTTGCATTTGGCGTCATTTGCGTTAATTCAGAGTTAGTTTCATTTAATTTCGGCCGCGTAGGAACGTTGAGAAGCATTTGATCGGCGTGTATTCCCAGGCATTCATTCAAGGTCGTTGGGGGGGGGTCTGAAAAGAAAGAACAAGGCTTCGGATTCCATCGCGCTGATCGCCCGGATTCAGAAAATGGAATTTTCTGTATACCCTTTTTTTCGTTGTGTACAATGGTGATTTCTGGTCACAGGACAGTGGTTTTTGTTTAAGCTTCTGGTTTGGTTTTGTTGATCAAGGGTTCGATTCACGGCTAGTGTTTTCAGGTGAGTTGTTGGATTCATTTTTGCTGTGTTTTGGTATGGATTGTCTGTTTATTTTTAAAATTTTTCTGTAATGTGTTGTTTCTGGGTGTTTGTATGAGACTGACAGATGTAGGCTACATGGGTTTAAACAACATTTTTGAACTGGGTTTTCTGTTTCCTTTTTCTTTGTACCGTCTGGATGATAATCTCAAGGTTGAAACCTGTTTGAGGTACTATGTCTTCTAAAATTGGATTCTTTGCTCCTTGGGGTGGCTTTTCTTTCGTAAGAAGAGTAGTTTTATTTGTGGCGGACGGTTTGTAACTATTGCAAGTATTTTGTGCTTCAATGACTGCACATGTTATCTTTGATTTTGATGGTTTACTAATCCTCGCTTTGATACATGTGGTTCTATTAAGAAGATATTGCAATTGTAGTACAGCACTGATGTGGTTATCTTTACTTTCTTAGGATGTTTTGTGAGTTTCAGTGTTTCCCATTAGCTTCAGTTTTGATATCTAGAAATATGTAGTCTTGTGTGTACGCGTTGACGGTATTTGTTTCCAGTGATAGAGGCTTTTGATGCGGTTGAATTAGGCGAACATACAGCGTAAGGGGTTGTTTTCTGTCTTCAGGAATTTAAATGTTAATTACAAACGTACTAACACTTTTCAGTGTCGTTTTTTTCTGACTTCCAAAAGCCATTAACGCGACTGATTTTTGTGGTCTTGCTGTTAGGGAAGCTATTTACCAGTTTTTTCGGGGTTATGTTAACAGGACAATTTTTACACGTTATAAGAAAAGTTACAGGGTTTCATAGGGTTTGGTCTTCTTACAGGCCATAGATCTGGTCAGTGGCCTCATATCAAACTTTTATTGCCGTAGTGATTATGGATCATGTACTCTGCCAAATGATGCCTCTTGGTGATCTGTTAATGGCATTCTTCTAAGGCCGATTCTGTCTTTTGGAGGAAAAAGGACAGTTTGTAGGCAATTTGGGTTTATTTATCTATTTTTGTTTATTAAAATTTGGCTTAGAGGATAACCATCATGACTCATTCGAGCGCACCCCTTCCTATTGGAAGCAGCAAATACTATTGAACGCACAAATTGCCTTGATATGCGTATAATCGATATCGTTTGGCTTACCGCCAAGTGCTCAGGTAAACGGCTTCCTTCCCTTCACAGCGATGGGCCGTTACATTCAAGGCGACTTGATCCATGGTGACCTGTTTTTTAGCCTTTTTTTCTCCAGTAGACCAAAGGCGACTTCAATATTTGGTGTTTCTTTCTTAATGTAAAGAAAGTGGTTTCACGTTTACCTTAATTTTTGGGTCTATTGCCTAGGTTGAACGGTTAGCTGTACAATTCTTTTGTTTTTAATCCAGGGAATTTGGGGAGCATCTAGGCGGATTAACAAGTTTATGATACTGTCATGTGGTTTGATCGTCGTCTACGGTTCAAAATTTCCTCTCTTTGTTTTCCCTTGACGTTGTTAAATGATTAGGTGTATTGAACGTGCTTCTCACTTGCTTGGTAGGACCTTTGCCCTTGATATATTGAGAGCCTTAATGGCGCCTAGAGCTGCCTTCAGATCACCAGCTTACCTGGTGGTTAGTTACCTGTGTTGATGATATATTTTAATCTGGTGTGGCTGAGATAATTTTGTGGTCCTTCTGCAGTAGAAGGGTACAATGAATGAAAGAACAATTATTGCAATGAAACTTTAGAAGAATTGGACAAGGATAATAATAATTTTTTTTATAAAATTATTATGAACTGCTGTAATTGTGCACGTGGAGGCCAAATATTGTCTGTACTGTCTCCATTATCTAGTCCCCACCCTTGCAAAACTCTGAAAATATTTGCAAGCTGCCTTTGTTCCCGTTGTAAATTGTGTGGGTGCTCCTGAAGCTTAAGCACAGTGGCAGTTTTGTATAGTAAGGATTGTACATGGTGGTCAGTTGGAAGTAAGGGTGAATAAGTAGTGAGCATATATAATGCTTAATTGTGAGAATCATGTTTAAAGTCATTTTGCATGAAGAATTTTTATTTTATCAGGTTGTTTATATGTAAACCCCCCATCCGTGCATTTAAATTTGTTGTGTTTCCGAGAGAACAGCTTACTTTCAATATATATGTAGGATTCTGTCTAAATTTAAATCAATCTAATTGTTGATAACTTGATCTATTACTGTGTAGAATGGGGGTTTGAGCTACCACAGGATTTCCTCTTTTATGGATATATTTTAATTTCTTCGACGTTAAGAAATCATCTCTGTTTGCATCTTTTGTTTTTTAGTTTTTCTTAAAGGGGTTTTCGATTTACATACATATTGTTCTTTAACGCTTGCTTCAGTGTGTTGAGCTGTGCGCTAATATTTTTTTGGCCTTCTGAATAGGTTGTACAACTTGTGCTTTGAGAGGATTTAGATTTTTGGTTGACAAGAAATCATGTGCGGAGGTCCTGAGCATTTGAAGCCTGCTAGTCCTCACACGAAAGGAAAAGAAAGTAATACTAACATGGCTGACAGTCATTCAAACAAAGTGAAAGAAATTTCTGAATCTTGCTCAAACCTTCATGAGCTGGCTGCAAATAATGATCTAATTGGGTTTAAGAAGGCAATGGAGGAAGATGGGTCAAAAGTGGATGAAGTTAACTTTTGGTATTGCAGGCAGAATGGTTCTAATCAAATGGTTCTGGAACAGAGGACTCCTTTGATGGTTGCTTCACTTTATGGCAGCATAGACGTTCTGAATTATATCCTATCAATTTATGTAACCTGTGGTGCAGATGTAAACCAAGCTTGTGGCTCTGATAAGAGCACTGCATTGCATTGTGCAGCTGCGGGAGGGTCTATTTATGCTGTTGAAGCTGTAAAATTGTTAATTCAGTCCGGTGGTGATATAAATTGTGTAGATGCTTATGGGAGAAGACCTGCAGGTGTGGTAATGGTTTCCCCGAGGCTAAGTCAAGTCAAGGCTAACCTAGAAGAAATGCTTAACTCAGCTGGTATGTATTCAAGTTCTCCAATGTTAGTGCCAAACAGGTTGGTTGGGCCACATGGAGGAGATTCCAATGGTACAGAACCACTATCCCAATCGAATTTGATGTCCATTTCGGCACATACAGGAACATCTAGTCCTTCATCAGGATCCCCACAGTCAGCAACATCTTCACCAAAGTTTATGGAGGCAACGAAGATGTTTGCTGATGGCAATGAGAAAAAAGAATACCCAGTGGATCCATCACTTCCAGACATCAAGAACAGTATCTACACTACGGATGAGTTCCGAATGTTTTCCTTCAAGGTGCGACCCTGTTCGCGAGCTTATTCTCATGACTGGACTGAATGTCCTTTTGTGCATCCTGGTGAAAATGCTAGAAGGCGTGACCCAAGAAGGTACCACTACAGCTGTGTTCCTTGCCCAGATTTTAGAAAGGGGGCTTGCAGGCGTGGGGATATGTGTGAATATGCACATGGTGTTTTTGAGTGCTGGTTGCATCCTGCCCAATATCGTACAAGGCTGTGCAAGGATGGGACAAGTTGTGCACGGAGAGTATGTTTCTTTGCCCACACATCTGAGGAACTTCGCCCCCTCTTTGTTTCTACTGGGTCAGCAGTTCCATCCCCAAGGGCATCATCGGCTTTAGACATGTCCTCAGTCATGAGTCCTCTTGCACCTGGTTCTCCATCTTCAGTTTCAATATCTCCATTTTCTTTGACAAATACTCAGCAAGGTAATGTTCTCACTCCTCCAATGTCCCCATCTGCATCCTCTGTAAATGGGCTTGGTCATTCATCATTGTGTGCAGGGTGGCCACAGCCTAATGTTCCAACATTAAATCTTCCTGTTAGCAATTTTCAAGCTAGTCGCCTTAGAGCAGAGCTTAATGCCAGGGACATGCCTGTAGAAGATTCTTCTCGGATTGCAGATTTTGAAGGGCAGCTCCTTAGTGAGTTCTCGCCTCTCTCTACCCAAGCCAGGATGAATGCCGCAGCGGCTGTAATGTCTGGTAATGGAAATACCACAACCAGGAATGGAAAATACAAGAGTCATGGTATCAGTGTTGCTCCTACAAATCTTGATGATTTGTTTGCTTCTGAAATCACCTCACCTAGATTAGCAGTCCTTGAACCTTCCATTTTTTCTCAGATGAGTCCCCAAATGCAAGCCCATAAAACAGCTCATGTTTATAGCCAACTTCAAAATCAAATGTTGCCCCCCATCAATACACAGGCATTTTCTCAGGGTACGACACAGATGCAGCAGGCTGTGATAGAGCCTCACAGCCCTGGTCATTCCTTGATGCAATCCCCTTTTCAGTCATCCTCCTATGCATTGCCATCCCCTGGGCGAATGTCACCACGTTGTCTTGATGTGGAGCGTCACGGTACCAATGGGTCATCCTTGACACCAGCTTTGGCTGCATCCTTTAATTCAAGAGCTGCAGCTTTTATCCAGAGGGAAAAAAGAAGCCTCAGCTCTCGTGAACTTGGAGCCCATCTGCCTCCAGGTGGATTGTCTGATTGGGGTTCTCCCACAGGTAAGGTTGATTGGGGATTTCAAGGAGAGGATTTGAACAAATTTAGAAAATCAGCTTCATTTGGTCCACGTAGTTACGAGGAACCGGATTTGTCTTGGGTGCAAACCCTGGTAAAGGAAAATACACCTGAAGGTAAAGATCGGCCTGCTGAAAATGGTTCTGGAGAAATTCCTATTAAGGGGCCATTAGAAAATGTAGACCATTCAGTTCTGGGAGCCTGGCTCGAACAGATGCAGCTTGACCAAATTGTAGCTTGAAGGAAGATTGTTTACTGGGAGAATTAGTAAGGCGAGGGAAGTGGGGATGGGATCAAATTGAAATTCAATATTTCATTTTTTCTTTTATCTTTTTAGAAAATTCGTCATTTCAGTTTAGGAATAGTATGGTGTTCTATCTTTTCTCAGTCTTAGACCTGTAGGACAATCAGGAAAGATAGCTTTGAAAACATACTGGTTGGGAGTCTCAGTTGCAGGTTGACAGAAGAGCTCTTTCAATAGATCAGGCAACACTTTTTGTCAAATAGGTCAACAGAAAGTTTTATAAGGGTTGACAAATTTATATGGTTTATTTTGGGAGGATCTGAACCTAATGCACAAGTTGTTTGGAAGAAATCCAAAATTTGGAATCTTCATGGTTTTTTAATACATCAAGTGAAATCCATATCAGAGCAGAGGAAAATTTGTAAAAGCTAATTGAAAAGTATATAATGTGGGGGCTGCCTATGTCTATTTTTCTGCGGCTATGCTGTCAACTACAGTTTGCTGGTGGCAATTTTGAGGTGGCGTTTTTGCATTTTCTGAGTGTGACGTGGGTTAGTCTTGCACAGCTGTTGCAGAAGCTAAACCGCTTGCAGGATCTGTTATGGTGCACCGATATTTCGCAGATCTATTTTTAGGTTTTTGCCAGATTGATGGCATGTACATTTTTTGAATTCTAAGCGGATGGCAATCCATTGTTTGCCAGGTAGCAACATTTTATTTATTCCATGAAAGGGATTTTGAGATAACTTATATCAGTTACCTAAATTTGTGCATATTTTTGCTTTGAACTGGAAGTTCCTTATAACCGTTATTGACCTTTAACGAGGTAGGCATTGTATTTCTCGTAAAACTTGGATAATTTAATTTTTTTGAAAGTCAAATTTCAATAATCTTTGCTTTTTATTTTATAAAATATAATTGCACGCCATCATATGTTTTTGGCAAGTGGCATTATTTTGCATTTCCATCTGTTATTCGATTCACCTAAATTTGTATATATTTTTTATAACCATTATTTACCTTCAACGAGGTAGGCAATTGTATTTTTCGTAAAACTTGGATATATTAATTTTTTTGAAAATCAAATTTCAATAATTGTTGCTTATTATTTTTAAAAATATATTCCACGCCGTCATATGATTTTGGCAAATGGTATTATTTTGCATTTCCCTCTGTTTTTCTATTTATGGTAGCATACTGTCATGTCTCTTTCGAATGGAACTGAAAGGTTAGTTCCTTTTCTCAACACTAGGAGTGTTTTCTGTAGGATCAACAAGGTGCGTGGACAAATTAACTTGTTTTCTGTTTGTTCAATTGATGCTCTGTATATGTTAAACCTAAAGGGCTCGTTTCAGTACAGTTGTTTTGGATATACTAAACTTAGAAGGGTGAGTTTCAAGAGTTAGTCTCAGTGAGAGCTTGTTTGAGCTTCTACAATTATATGGTTGATGTTCTAAGGTTTAGACTGAATCTTATTAAATACCTAGTTGCATTTTTCTTACGGAGCTGTTGTTCCGTGTTGCTTCTTTACAGGAGCTAGTTTTAGTGATCTGGACTTAACATGTTGGTTAGTTTTAGTGAACTAGACTTCTAGTACCTGGGAGCTCTTAACTTAAATTATATAAAGTTCACGAATCGCAATACGATCCATAAGGTAACTAGAGCTTTAATATCTCGAGGATTAAGACCTTGAACCTAACTGCATTTTTTGTTATGGTGATGGTTCCCTAATGGTGCAAATTGTCTTATAAAGTTTATTAATCTTTATGCAATCCTTGTTTCATTCTCTCAGGTGTCCTTTCGTGGTGCTTTAGCATATTTCGTGTGCAGAAATTGCATGCAAGATCTTATTTTTATGCTTTAACCAGCACTCAATTGTATTTTAAAATGGCAAATTTATATTTACATGGGATCAAGGATAATGCTTAGATTTAGATGCAACAAATATTTATGTTTTGTTCTGATTTCCGATAGTGTGGCCTTGAGTGGGTGTGTAGCAGATTGTTTATCCATGTCGTAGTGTTTATTATCGTTGATTACACTTACTATTTCCAGTCATGTTGAATATTTATTTTGGGATTGAACAGATTTAGCGTCTGTAAAATGTGGAGTTTTGTTTTTTGGTTTCCAAAAACCTTTTCTGATTTTTTTTCAAGGGTTGACAAGACATGGGTGGTCTGATTTGATACAAGCACACGACTAGTTGGCATTTCAGTGGTAAGGTCCGATTGATTGTTGTCACTTGTTAGGACCAGCTAGCAGGAAAAGCCAAAGTTTGGTGTTCGTCTAGGTCCTAGGATTATTACCGAAGAGATGGAATGTTGAGCAGGGCACCAAGGTATTTGCTTTCTTACTTGACGTATCTAAATGCCATTGAAATTAGTAGGTTGTCTTATATTCTGCAAGTCTATTACTTGATTTCTCTCCTCCGGCAAATGGGCTTGAACCAGTTTAAAAAAATAGTAAGGTTGTCATGCTTCATTGTTTATTCAATATATACCGGATCTTGTCTGGGTGATAGTCTGTTTCGATCAGAACAGTTGTTTGAAGAACCAGTAAAATGGAGGTCCATATGATTTTCCTTCTTAAACAACAAATTACCACATGCTTAAATCTGCTAGCATTTTTTCTTGTTTACGTCCATGCTGAACTGGTAAAGCTTGGATTTAGTTCTGGTTATTGTGTCAAAACCCAAGCGCACAAAATTAGCGACGAGGTGAAAAAGCAATTTCCTTATATGCTTCACACCAAAGGCGTAGGCATTATTTGAGTCATGTTATACACCGAAGGCTCGAAGGGCATAATGGGGGATCTAGAAAGATCTCATGCCTTAACAATCTATTGCCTTTGTGAACCACGTGGGCCGGCATTGCTATTTTGTTTCGTGTTGCTTGTTTGTATGCCAGGTTGACAAATACTGTTGGAATTGAGGGGGCAAAATAGTTGAAAACCACTTTTAGCCTTTTTGGGACTATGTTGGCATTGGTCTAGCAACCCAGTCTTGGAGGCGCTCCATCGTCGACCAGCCTTGGAGGTACTCCATCGTCATCGTCATCGTCATCGTCATCGATCAAGCCTAGGAGCACTAATTAGTCTTCCAGCCCATGAGTCTTATGAGAAGAGTATGAGACTACCTCTTCCAAGCCCGGGAGCATTCATATGGCTCACGAGCACTCTATCTTGGGGTGGCATGCTTGATGAAAGATAGGAGAGGTAAAGGTTCGTGAACTTTCATATGTTCCTTACATCTTGATAGCTCTTTTGCCTTTGTGTACCCCAATGGTGTTGATTTGTTCCATACTGTTCTTAATTCTGCCCTCATATGTTTCTTACCTTTGATAGCTCTTTGCTCTCGTGTACACCAATGGTGTTGATTTGTTCCATGCTGTTCTTAAGTTTACCCTCAGACTTTGACCTTCACCATATGGTCCATGGTATTGGTGATTCTAGTGCTTTCTATCAGTATAGGTGTGATGGATATATCTATCGTGTTATACCTACATTTATTAATGATGCCCTTAACTCATTATACATGTTACCTTACGTTAGCTTGTTTTTCCTTGGAGTAATGCTGTTGACAGTTGTATGTAATTGAGATCTGGACATTTCATTTCAGCTCGTAACATGTTGCCAAATAGTCCAATGGGGAAGTTCGTCATGGGACTAGTGTAATAGGGCTGTTTTGGACAATGACCATTTTTAACATTTATAGATGGTATGTGACATCTAAATCTTTAATTTTGAATGAGACAACTTTCGAGTTTGACTAAGTGGAGACCCTATAAATGTAATGATATACAAGCAAAATGAATGGGTAGATGGAATCAAAACATTGAATGATTGGAATAGCCCTTAACAATGTTTTAAAATAAAAAAACAATGCGCTTAGTTTTGATTTTCGATGCAAAAGTTATGGCCTTAAGAATATTTTAGGGAAAAACGGATGATTTAGGAGTTTGCCCATGTTGACAATTTAGTCGCGTCAATAATTGTTTTTGTGGTAAAAGGGGTGATTGGACTTGTATTGGAAGAGTTCTTAGCATTTTTCCCTCCTGTTGTGGGCATTATTCATTTATTGATAGGCATGGTGACTTTGAACCTTTTATTGATAGGCATGGTGGCCATTCTAAAGAGTGTTTTCGAAGTTTGCATATGAGGGGAGGGAAATTGAACTTGTCAAGTTTGTTGACGCCAAGGGAGCCTTTGTAAACTTAGCCTTTGTAAACTTATTGTACTTTCTTATCATATAGTGGAGTGAAAAGTAATTGCTTAAATTGGAGTTTTATATTTGTAGTGGGTCATAGATGTGTCAAAAGTAATTGCTTAAATTGGAGTTTTATATTTGTAGTGGGTCATAGACGTCTCTCTCTAGATTGTAGACTTAAACTGTGTGTTTAATACTTCATTTGTGAGTGATTGAATTTCTATTATTGTGTTTTTATAACTTTTGTTATTAGGAAGTCATTATTGCGGTAAAGGTAGTTGTCGAGGCGTAATAAAAGGTCTAGCATACAAATAATGTGAAATATCTTCGTTTATTAATTAGATTATATTCCTTGAATTTTTTGTTATTTTTTTAATTTGAGTGTGTACGATATCTATAAAATAAGTGATGAAATCTATTGCCACTTGAGCTTGTAAAGAGTGAAGAGTGGCTAAGAAGAGTGAGGACAATGAGGATGGTAGAAGAGTTAATGGCTAGAAGATGTAAGGATTTTGGTGTTGGAAGGTGTTGTCTCCGAATCTTAAATGTGCCAATTTATGAATTTGAGTACCCCAAGTTAAGATGCGCTAATAAAAACCATCTTTCGATGAGTTCTGCAGATCCCTAACCGATGGTTTCTTTCCACTGATAAGCAATCATCATCAAAATTGTGTCTCCAAGTGAGCCATGGTCAAATGTGATTGTAAGAAAAATTTGATTTCAAAGTTAGAAGAAAAAGGCTCAACAAAAATTGTAATTTTTCCACACTAGCAAAGTGGTGAGAGTCTATTCATCCATACATGCAAACTAACCTTTTAATCTCATGAACCCACAAAGATTGAAAAAAGGTGTGCATTTGCGTTCCTCCATTTCATCTCTTTGTGGATTTCAAGACTCATGTTGCAACTCTCCATTTGCATGTAAATAGTTGACTTTCTTTTCAATCTTACTATTAAAGTTGTAGAGTTTCAAACTTCATTTCCAACTTTACATTTTTCTTGCAAGGTATTATCTTATCTCTAGGACTTGCCATTTGCAACACATACTTTTGTACTATTGGGCTTTTGGTGCACTCTTCGAAGGCTTGCAACTTTTGAAATTCTATGTAAAGTGTGGCATAATTCATTTACTAGTACTAAGAAATTGAGCCATTTTAATCTTAGGGACTTCTTTGGGTTGGGCGCAACCAAGAGGCAACATCCTCATCTTCCAATCATCTTCAATTTTTTTTGATGAATATTTCCTATTAAACTTTATGTTAATAAAAAAGTAAATAGTACAACATTCACAAAAAAAGAGGGTGGTAAGTGACACATCCACAAGTCTAATAAAAGGATCAAGCCCAAACAAACATAATTGTGTAGCCATGGCTATGCCAGACAAAGGAGGAGGATCTTGATCACTAGGCTTCCCCCAAACATCAATACAGGTGGCATCTTCAATCAACTCCCAACTAGTAAGAGTGACATCATCTTTATTCTCCTAAAGATGCCAATAAGTGTCACCAGAGAGATGGCAAGCAACATGAGAGAGCTTGCCAATGTTTGGGCAGCTAGAGTCCTGCCTTGGAGATGACAAATGGGAAGGCTTGAGGCCATCCTCCATGGAAAGCAAAGTCCTTAGGATTCTGAGACACAAGACCACACAAGTGAGTACCATGACTCCATAGTATTATCTCCAATTTTCACTAAAGATTTCTTCAATTATGCCAAAGAAGTTGAACTAGGGTTTCTAAATTGAGTTATGTCTAAAAAGTTGTTAGATAGGCTTTCTAATCTTACTTTTTTTCACTATAGTAGCTATAATGACCATTGATCTAAACACTTAAAGAACAAAACTCAATTTACCTTCCACAAGTTAAAAATTAGTAGTAGTAAAACTTGAATTTTTTAACTTTTAACTCACACAATCATTTACTGAAGCATAAATATATTCACATAAAACAATGGAAATGTAATAATTTATTTTTATTGAATTTAAAATTTAATACATTACATAGCCTAAACAAAAATGACCAAAGTTACCGCTCAGGAATCTTGTATCTATTTTGCAAGCCTCGGCTAGTCAATTTCAAGAGGGAAAACATCATCTGGGCGTTACTCCTCCAACTACAGACCGTCTCTCGCACCTTCTTATTGGAAATGGCCCTTCCCTTCATGAGGAGTATAGATAAGGGGACCTATGTCGAGTCATCTGAGTAATGGTGTTGTGTGCCACATAGCTCATTTCGACCATACTACTTAACGTTAGATTTGTGTGAAGGTTGTCATTTGATGTCAAACCCTATGGTCCGGTAAGGATCGAATGTATGTGATATTGAGCAGTAGTGGAAGTCAGGTATGTATGTAATATTGAGCAGTAGTGGAAGATAGGTATGTATGTGATGTTGAGCAAATAGGCATGTATGTTGAGCAGCGAGGTATGGTTTATAGGAGTATTTTTTGGAAGATCCTTTGCTCCAAAATCTAGTGTTTTTGCTGGTCATAGTATTAGTTGTGATACTATCCAAACTTTGGTATTGCAATATGTTCTATGCATCCTATGCTCTAAAATTTGTGGCATTCGTATCTTGAAGGTAGAAGTCGTTGTGCTTGGAATTTGTGCCTATGGGTTCATGTTTATGGATCCAACAGATCCTTGCATCCCGGTAATTGAAGCTTTTGTTCCAGTAATTAAGAAGGAAGCCTGTAGAAGATCAATAAAGGCCGACTTGGTTACCCTTGTTTTGGTCAACACATATTCGAGTAGCGTATTGATCCGAGCAATGCAATATTGTATAACCCTTTTGTGCTTGGCCGACATTATCTTAGTGTATGTGCTTTTATATATATATATATGATGGATGCATGGCATGAAGTGTGTGAGTGACAAAGTAGTGGTATGCGAGGTGAGAGAGATAGAGAACAAAGTGTATGCGAGTAGTAGGAGAAGTATGTAAGACCGAAGGTGTGTGTAGGTGTGGAAAGTGCGAGTGCAGAGATGCAGTAATCCCTTACCAGATCAGTTGCAAGTAGTTGGATTGACAGATTGAAGATAGTGTTGCAGTAATCCCTTACTGGATTTGCTGCAAGCAGTTTTTTTGGAAGGTTGAAGAAAGTGTTGCGAAGATCCCTCACGGGATTTGCTCTAAGTTGTTTTGCTATCTGAGCTTATCTTGGATCTGATCTCATGCATTTGGAGATGCAATTATCCTCTTGTCACTTAATTCTATTGTAGTGAGCAATCTGACAATGAGCCCTATTGTATTCCGACAGTGAGCTGTATTGTAATCTGGCAGTGAGCCACCCTTTTATAAACACCATATAACTAGTTATATTATCTTGAGAGCTAACCCTCTCTGTGGTTTTTCTCATTTGGGTTTTCTATGATGAATACTAAGAGGGGGGTGGGGGTGAATTAGTATACCAAAAAATACTGTAACACTTTAACAGTCTAGCAATAAACTAGTAAAACAGTTTAACAAACAAACCGGTTAACACACATGCAAACCAAATAGCAAATAAGGCATTCACCCATAGAAGCACAATCACCATAATACAAGAGATTTTGATGTGGAAACCCAAATGGGATAAACTACGGTGAGATGAAACTCACAAGTAACTATCTACAAAATAGTAACCAGATCGGTTAAGGTCATACAATGTTCTTTACCAGAATAAACCCTGTTAGGAATCTCAATCTCTGTTAGGAGATAACTCTGATTAAAGACTACCTTGTGAGAGGATTTCAGATCCACAGATGTGAACCACCTTGTTAGAGGATTTACAAAAGCTTTTTTGGGCCTATCTGGTTAAGGGTTTCTAACTTGTCAAAGATGTGAGTAATCAACAAGTGAATGATCTAGCAAATGGCACAGTCTGCTTGATTAGATCCATTGTAGCTCATAGCTAATGCTCTTCAACATTACTTCAGTCTTAAGTAAATCCACACTCTGTTGCAGTACACAAACTTGATCTTCTCAGTTAAGATCGCACATACAAGAGCTTCAACGACCACCAAAACCTAACAGCTACACTCATACATACACATACAAACGCTAGACATGATGTCCTTAAAAGGAATCTGATTTCATGTCGGTCCAATAGGATTACATTGCAAGTTCCTAGGTTCATTATATCTAGACACATTTGGTAACACGACACAAAATCACCGTCAAAGTGTCGGTGGATGGTAACTCATCACAAAAATATACCGGTTGGTAACTCATCACAGAGTATTACCGGTTTATACAACTTTTCCGGTTACCGGTTGGTAACTCAGAGTAATACCGGTTTAATAGGTTACTGGTTGACAAAAATTGAAGACTGGGAAAAAGATAACTGCCGCTTCTGGCTCCTTTGCTCCGCTCTGCTTGAGATCCTTAAACCGCTTGATCTCTCTATGCCGCTTGGGTCTTTATACCACTTGAGATCGGTAAACACTTTCTACATAACATCAATAGTCTAAAGACTACAACATGATACTGGTTTGGAACAATCACCGGTTGAGCATAATTCATACATTCACAAAGTGATCTCTTAGCAAGTGCGTGTCCATCAATGACAATCACAACATAATCATCAAAATGCCAACAATCTCCCCCTTTGGCATTGATGGCAACACTTAGGAATTTTTTTTTTTGACATCTTAAGTGTTTTACAACAAAATTATGCCATAATCAAAATTACTCCCCCTAAGCATATACACTATCCCTTTTGCAGAAAATACATTGTATACTACTTCCTTACTGAGATAAACATGAAAGTATACATAGCATGCATCAAAATACAGAATACTACTCTCCATCAATTTTTTTAAAAAAATAGAATACTACTCCCCCTTTACCAACAATGACAAAGTACAGCTGAAAAACCCCTGTTCCATTAGCATTAAAAACTGATTTAAAGAGTTTATGACAATAAAGAGTGAAACTTGTCAAAAACTGATTTAAAGTCCTGCATAAATGTCTTCATGGATAGAGACCATGATTCAAGCAATGAGGTAGCAACCTCATTCTCTGTTTGCATCTGATAGACTTGCTCTTCCATGGCATCCAAGGTACTCATCTCTTGAGTGACTGTTAGGGCATCCAAATTTAGATAGCATTTCTGAAGAATTTGTAGTCTTAGCAGTAGGACCAGTTGAAGTTCCTGCAAATTACGTGTTCGGTTGCTTATCTTTGCCTCTATTCTTGCAGACTGGAGTTGAAACCGGTGAGCGGTTTGTCCATATGTGGAGAAGGAATCATATGGCGTCTTGAAGGTGCTTATAAATGACTGCATATCAGATTGCAGTTTGGCTTTTTGAGCAAGCACATCATCACAGAATAAATGAGGTTGACATATCTTACTTAGCAATAATTTTCCCTCATCCATTGCATCTCTAATGTCCTTCTGTGCCTTCTGTAGATCAGACCGGAGCTATGTTAACTTTTTCACCAAGGAAGTGTCCGGAGCCTTTTGATGCTCCTTCTTGGCATTTTCTTCTGCAACCTCTTCCAGGCTTTGCACCTGGTCTTCTACAACTGTGCATAGGAGCTTTAATTGTGCAAGAGAGGAATCGGTACTGGGGAGGTTGGTACCGGGTATCAAATCGGTAAGAGTGTCCACCGCAACTTGGATCACATCTTGCTCTTTCTTCCTCCTTATTACTTCCAGGCATTCTTGGGCAACCTTAATGCTCTGCAACAATTCTGATTCGTTTGCAGTTCGGAGGTCAATGAGACTGGTAATGTCAGCCGGTTTGGCTTGACTACTGGTTGCCTTTGGGGTCTCCATCTGAGTGCTCTGTGCTGCTCCCTCTTTCTCTTTAGCTCTTTTCTTGTCCTCTTCTGCCTTCTTTTTCTCTTCTTTTTGCTTCTCTTCATCTTCATCCTTCTTCTTCTTCTCCTCTTCCTGCTTCTTCTTCTCTTGCTTCTTTCTCTTCTCCTCTTCCTTTCTCTTCTCCTTTTCCTGTTCCGTTTCCTTCTTCTTCTTCTCTTCTTCTTGTTTCTTATTCTCCTCTTCTTTTATCTTTTCTTCCTCTTTTCTCTCCTCTTCCGCTTTTTTCTTCTCTTCTTCCTTTTGCTTCTTTTCCATTTCTACTTGTTTTCTATTGTCTTCCTCCTGTTTCTCCCGACCTTCTGTTTCTATTGGTGCATCCAGAGTAACATTTTCACCGTTCAAGGCATCAACATCAATCGGGTCCAATTGAGGAGTGACTGGTTCTCCTTCACTGTCATATACTTCATCTGGTTTAGTGATTTCCAGTTCTTGCTTAGCCTTTTTGTTGGCTTCAACCACTTGATGCAATCTTAAAGCTGATTGAGCAAGGGAGTGGGTATCTTTGACCACTTCCAAAACTTTTCCTTCCAACAATAGGAGTCTTCTTTTCTCATGAAGAAGAGGCCCTTATATCTCTCCACCACTTCATACAATTATGTTTTAGGCACATCAGTGAAGTATTGTGCGAATACTTCCTCTCTTATTTCCCGTTCTTTCTCTATGGCAATGCACCATTTGTTATCTAAAGAATTATATAAAGAATCAGGTGTCTCAGACTTAATTTCTGAAGGCCACCAGTCATTAATACATAAATAATTAATGACTTCCTGTTCAACTTCTTCCTTTTCATCATCATTAAAATCATCAAAACACTCTTTCAAATCACCAAGCACTTTTTTTCTAATATTCTTAATTGTTCTTTGACAATGTGTCAAAGGTTTGTAAGAGGAAATATCAATATTTGCTAGTGCCGATGTTGTCGGTTCATTCTTTGTCTTTTTCCTCGTTTGCCTAGTCTTCTTAGGCTATTCTTCAGAGACAGTGTCCTCTGAGTCTGGTGTATTGCTTTTTGTCTTCCGCTTCCTCTCAAAGACTTTGGCAGGTGCTGCTTCCGATTTCTTCTTTGCTGGTGACCACTTGGTCACTTTGGGACTTGCTGTGGTAACCGGTGTTGATACTGAAGGCAATGCCTTTCCCTTCTTTACTGACGGTTCTTCAACCGGTGTAACCCTTTCTAAATAGGTGCCGGTTCTCTTTGCCTTTGGATCAAGGGGCGAGGCGATTAGAGTAGAGGCATACCCATCTAGCATGTCATACATTACTTCATATCCCATTGGTTCCACTTCTTCTTGTCAGGCTCAACCGCCTCCATTATGCACTCATCAACTCCAATGGTTAAGCAGATGTCATCTTCATATTTCTTGACAATATCACCTGATATTCTCACCCTTTGGTTCATTTTGCATCTGAACTTATCAAAGTATTTGTTCAGCACTTCTGGATAACCGGTTCCTACCGCTTATAGGCTTTCCTTGATTTGCTTTGTCACCGGTTGGTCAGTAGACCACTGAATATCACCTACTCCTAGAAAATAGCCTTGGAAGTAGAAGAACCCAACCAATAGTTGTCCAAACTTAAATCTCAAGGCATTGTCCTGTTTGATCGACTTGAGGTTCAACAAAAGTTGTCTTTGCATACAAGTGCACAGATCAAATGATGCATCTTCCTTGATCATCCTGTAGGCGGCATTTACTACTGCAGCAGAGACAGAGTTGATTCTGCTGGCATGGAACGTTCGGTATCCCCTCACCATACACACATATTTGACCAGATCGTCCTTGATGGAATTGATATTCATTCCCCGTGAATCGCTCACTGAACCGGTGAGCTTAGTCATTTCTGTCTTGCTAATCTTCCTTAGGGCTGGCACTTCATCGATGTTGCAGAAACCGGTGATGGCATGAATTGCTTCCGGTGTAATATCATGCGTCCGCTCTAAGTACATTTTATCACCGTGTACTCTTCTTAGAATAATGCGGATGTGATCATCTAAAAATTCTTCAAGGAAATAGACAACATTGTGAAGTTTCTTCTTTTCTAGAATGCTGAATTTCGGTTTAATCTTTTTGTCCTTCCCACAGAACAAACTCAACTGAGAATGGATCATCAGAGATCCTAGATCTTCAATCTTACAGTCAATGTAATCGAAAATGCCTTCCTCCACTATAACACCAACGGGTATTTGAGATAGGGCATTGTATTTTGCCTATCGTTGAATGAAATCTACAGAATCAACAGGTGCACTAGAACTAGCATGTGATGCGGAAGCCATGATAAATAGAGAATTTTGAAAATAGCTTCATAAGTTGAAATTTAGGGCTCACAATTTAAACTTCTCTACACACTCCTTTGGTTGCTGAAATACCGCTTTGTGTTCTATACTTCACCAACAAATGTTTGCTTCTGATTCTTCTTCAGGATTTTGATAAATTCTTTGAATCGCAATCCAAATCGCTTTTCTTCGCTCTGTGCTTGAAAACTTCTTTGCTCGTGAACTGATAAGTGAAAAATGACTTTGAAAAATTCTTTTAAACAAGTTCTTCACCTACCACAATAAATGCTCCACTATTAGGGCGTAAACCCTAATTTGCCTTTTACCATTTTCGGTCTTCTGCCAATTGACAGGTATCACTTACCGGTTGAGGTCTTTTACCGGTGTAAACCGGGGGTTCGAGATATTTCACCGTTTGCTCCCCCTAAGCTTTTCTGATGCTTAGTTTGCCGGTTCAACGACTTCCACACTAGGTGCAGAAACCGATTCTACTTGAATCACTTCTTCTGGCTTCTTCTTCCAGGTTTTCTTCATATCTGCTTGAACAATTTCAACATCAATCTTTCCTTCCGGAGTGACTGGTATATCATCTGATATACTCTTTCTTGTTCTGTAGAATCTTGCTATATGACCCGGTTTGTTGCAATGATAGCAAACCATTCCAGGTGCTTTCCAAGGTCCATTATTCATGTTTCCATTCTTCCTTCTGCATGTTGCAGCAGTGTGACCATGACCATGACAAATCACACAGATTGCTCTCCATCCGGTTGCCCCTTGATAGCCACCGCTACCTGACTGATGACTATAGGTATTAAACCGGTTTGGGTTCCGGTTCTCAGAGGATTCAGGAAAAACTCCTTGACTCCTTTGAGGATACCTTCCGGTATTGTGCATGACAGACCTGCATTCAAATGCTCTATGCTCAAACTTGTTGCATGCATAACAATTACCATTGAATCTATTGGGTCTAGGCTTATCGTTTAGAAAATAAGGAAAATTATTGTAAGCCTTACTTCTACATACATTAGCAATGTGTCCTTCCTTGAGACAATTAAAGCAAACAAGTTTGAACTTTTGCTTGCCTTTATCCTTTGATGCCGGTTGTTTATTTGATGCTCCATCTTTTGTTCCAGAGGTCTCACCTTCCTCATAATCAGAGAAACCAAGTCCATTGGTATTCTTTACTGGTTTAGCTGATTCAAGCTTCTGTTCTAGCTTGACACTGCTCTTATTGAATTTGGCAAGTATTTCTTTTGACTCAGTGAGTTCTTTGGAAATAGCAGCATTGGATTCCTTCAAGGTTGCATTCTCAGAAATAGCCATGTTTAGTTCACCTTGGATTCCTTCCTTTTCCATTTTATTTTCAAGAAGATGAGCGGTAAGTGCACTGATTTCTTGCTTCAGCTTGGAGATCTCATGATCTTTGTCTTTTACCAGATCTTCAGCTTTCCTTCGGTTCTCAAGCTCTTGACACATTCTGGTAGTTAGTCCTTCAAGTTCCCTTCTTAGGTTGGCATTGGACTCATTCAATTTTTCAACTTCTTGAATTAGGGCTTTCATGTCCGCTTCATCAAAAGAACTGTTTTCAGTTAGCTCCATCAGTTTTTCAGCATGCTCTCTTCTTTTTGCCCCTGAGGCCTTATATTTGACCTTAAGTTCATCATAGGCTTGCTCAGTCTAAGTGAGCCGATGAGTAAGTTCCCTCACAGTGTATTCCCCCATATCTCTTTCCAAGTGGCTAGACTTATAGAAAGGTTGGTTCTGATACCAATTGATGAATACTAAGAGGGGGGGGGGGGGGTGACTTAGTATACCAAAAAGTATTGTACTTAAACACTTTAATAGTCTAGCAGTAAACCGGTAAAATAGTTTAACAAACAAACCGGTTAACACACATGCAAACCAAATAGCAAATAAGACATTCACCCATAGAAGCACAATCACCATAGCACAAAAGATTTTGATGTGGAAACCCAAATGGGAAAAACCACGGTGAGATGAAACTCACAAGTAACTATCTACAAAATAGTAACCAGATCGGTTAAGGTCATACAATGTTATTTACTAGAACAGATCCTGTTAGGAATCTCAATCTCTGTTAGGAGATAAGTCCGATTAAAGACTACCTTGTGAGAGGATTTCAGATCCACAGATGTGAACCACCTTGTTAGAGGATTTACAAAGGCTTTTCTGGGCCTATCCGATTAAGGGTTTCTGACTTGTCAAAGATGTGAGTAATCAACAAGTGAATGATCTAGCAAATGACATAGTTTGCTTGATTAGATCCATTGTAGCTCATAGCTAATGCTCTTCAGCATTACTTCAGTCTTCAGTAAATCCACACTCTGTTGCAGTACACAGACTTGATCTTCTCAGTTAAGATCGCACATACAAGAGCTTCAATGACCACCAAAACCTAATAGCTACACTCATACATACACATACAAAACCCTAGACATGATGTCCTTAAAAGGAATCTGATTTCATGTCGGTCCAATAGGATTACACTGCAAGTTCCTAGGTTCATTGTATCTAGACATATTTGGTAACACGACACAAAATCACCGTCAAAGTGTCGGTGGATGGTAACTCATCACAAAAATATACCGATTGGTAACTCATCGCAGAGTATTACCAGTTTATACAACTTTTCTGGTTACCGGTTGGTAACTCAGAGTAATACTGATTTAACAGATTACCGATTGACAAAAATTGAAGACTGGGAAAAAGATATCTGCCGCTTCTGGCTCCTTTGCTCCGCTTCGCTTGAGATCCTTAAACCTCTTGATCTCTCTATGCCGCTTGGGTCTTTATACCACTTGAGATCGGTAAACACTTTCTGCATAACATCAATTGTCTAAAGACTACAACATGATACCGGTTTGGAACAATTACCAGTTGAGCATAATTCATACATTCACAAAGTGATCTCTTAGCAAGTGTGTGTCCATCAATGACAATCACAACATAATCATCAAAGTGCCAACATTCTACGTATAAGAAATCTGGTGTCTATCTTGTGATTATGCTTTCTATTTATTATGCATTTGTTGTTTCATGTTGATGAGATTAATTGCTAAGGTTAAATAGGTGAAAAGTTTTCATTGCTTTGGGAATATTGATTCATCCCCCCTCTCAGTATTCCAGACCATTCAACCATTCAACACTTAAGACTATCTTCTAACTAAGTATGACCAATTTGAAAGATGTATGTTTTGGCAACACTTGTGAACTGACTAGTCACATGCCGTGACAAATACGACACTTTGGCCAAAGTTTTTTATTTTTAAAAATAGTCATAAGTTTGCTCACCTCTTACTCTACTTGGAGACTACTCTCATCCTATAGTTTAAAAAGTTTCGTCTTCTCTAGTCAAATCACCAATTGTCTCAAACAAAACATAGAGTTTAAGTACTTATCTAAATTGGACACCCTGCTTGATACTACAAACTAGGTTCTGGGTTACCACTTTTAGTCCATGCGAAAGTACATTTGAGACTTTTTAATAACGTAAAATACAGACATGGAAACTTGGAAACATAGCTCTTGATCTAGAACCCATTTGATCAAATATTCTTAATTGGAGTAATGAGAAACATCTTGCTTTATCTTGTAACTAGTAATTAGACCATAATTTCTTGAGTATATATGTATCTCAAATATACTATCATGTTATTTTTCTAGTCTTAATCAATAAAACAATAATTTCCTTTCCAAAGAGGAGAAAAATTCTCAAGTTCTATAACTCAGAATAATATATATAGGTATACAGATACACATAAGAAGGAACATAGACATGCTTCCACATGTATATCAAGCTAGTATTCATCTTGATAATACAATAATAGGATTTTTCCATATTATCATAAAAGTATTTCTATAAAAAGGTGCTTTTCCTATGCATATTATTTGCGTCTATATTATCAATCAAAATGAAGAAAAATAACTTTCAAATGGATGAAAAACATGTCTAGATAATGTCTTTAAGACTTGAGGCGAGAGAAAATACAAACCTTTGATTCCTTCTCAAAGTAAGCTCCTCCAATATCTCTCTCAAAATTTTAAAGTAGGCAACATGAATGCAAAAATATCTCTTCTCTATCCTAAATACGAAGGAGAGAACACCAAACTAGTTGCTTTCCCTTGCAAAACAAACTAATTCTCCATTCCTAAAATTCCCCCCAAGCACAAAAGAAGTGTCAACATCCTCTCAAAAACACCCCTTTATATATGCAAAGGAGAAGAGATTATTAGGATATGTAAGATTATCCATTCCCCATGAAAAGTTCAATTTTTTTTTTTTACCATAATATTTGGGTCGGTTTTAACTGAAATAACCCCCACATGGTGCTATTAAATAGGCTTAACAAATTTTTTTATTAAAAGCCTACTCCATAAAATCGACCTCAAGGCTAAGTGGGAGGGGGTTGGGGGAGATTTAACAATTTTAATTGCCCATACTCCATGTGGGTAGGGTGTGCATAAATTAGTCCCTACTCACATGTGAGTAGAGTGCACCACCTTTTGTGGTGGGCGCCCCTCCTCACATCTCTACCACTTACGTGGTATTTTCCACCCTCGCATCAACTCACCACTATGTGGTGTTTACCTTTCACTTCCTCACTACTATATGGTGATTGTTGACTTTTCCCAAGTTATCCCCACCACACGGTGTTTGACCAATTCTCCCACAATGTGGTGAGGAAGACTCATAACATGCCCTTCAACTGATTCATATATGTGTGTATCCATGCAATATACCCTTAATAGATCTTCTAAAACTTGGTTAACCCTCTCTGTCTAGCCATATGTATCAGGGTGATACGTAGAACTTATATTGAGCTAAGTCACTAGGGAAGAAAAAAGAGGCTTGCCAAAACCTAGACATCATATGAGCATCTCTATCGAAAATGATCTTTCCAGGGACTCCATGTAGTCTAAACACCTTTTGGACATATTTACGGACTATAACCAATGCACCATCTGTTAGGTTTCCCGGTATGAGATCTACCACCTTGGTGAGTCTATCCACCACAACCAAAATAACATTATGCTTATTCCTTGACATGGGAAGACCTTGTACAAAGTCCATATTGATGATTTACCACTTCCTTTTTGGAATCACATTATTAAATGGGAGTCTTGTCGGGTGTCAATGTTATGTTTTTACTCTTTGGTATTCTAGACACCCTGCCACAAATCTTGCAACAACTTTCTTCATTCCTTTCAAAAAATATAGTGGTTTGACATCTTCTAGAAGCTTCGTCACCCTAAGATGTCCTGAATACAGTGCAGTATGAACTTCTTTCCACCTGATATTCCTCAACTCCTTAGAGTTTGGAACATACATTCTTTCCTTATACCTAAGTAAACTATCTGGTTCAAAACAAAATCCACCATACCTTGGATCAAGAGGGTTGACTGTGAGAGACTTCTTGAATTTCTTATAATAATCATCCCCTAACGAGTTGTGCAATACTTGATTCCTGAAATCTGAATGGATGGAGACCATAGATGGTTTGTGTTGTCTACGACTTAAGGTATCCACCACTTGATTCTCCTTACCCAATATATAATTTATCTCAAAATCGTAATCATAAATCAACTCCATCCATCTTCTTTGATGTGCATTAAGGTGAGATTGGGTGAAAAAATACCTAAGACCATGGTGGTCTGTCTTCAACTTGAATTTTTTTCCTAATAGATAGCGTCACCACATTTTCAAAGCATGTACAACAACTACTAACACAAGATCATGTAGAGCATAATTTTGCTGATAAGTATTTAATTTATGAGACTCATAAGAAATGGCTCACCCTTCTTGCATTTAAGCACTCCTCCAATTCCCTCTCTCGAAGCATCGGTAACAAAAACAAAGTGAACTTCACGATTAGGAACTTTCAAAATTGGAGCATAAGTCAATATCTCTTCAAGAAGCTCAAACTCTTTTTGGCATTTATCTGTCCATTCAAAAAAAAATCTTTTCTTTTGAAGAGAAGTAATAGGGTATGCGATCTTGGAGAAATTTGACACAAACTTCCTATAATACCTTACTAAACCCGTGAAACTCCTGACCTCTTTGGAGTAGGCCATTCTTTAATCAGTGTGATCTGAAAAGATCCCAAATCCAATTTTCACCCAATCTGATCCAAACCAACTATTTGTTTTGCTGATAAAGTCTTTGGCCAACAAATGTTAAGAGGGGGTTTGACTGATTTCTTTGTTTTGTTTGGGTTTTTGAGAGTTTTTTGAACAATGTTTTGAATGCGAAGTGAAAGAAATAGCTGATACAATATAGAATAATGCATAACACATTAAGAAGGCAATTAAGATAACTTTCTTTCACTTAAAAAGACCGATTTACATACCTTTAATTGAGCAAAAAAGTCTGATACAAATTTCCAACAGATAGAATATAAGAAATCAACTCTAATATTAGTTACAACTCCAAATACATCCCAGGGTTTGATACCCTTATTTCCAAAATGGAGCGGCTGGCTGAGAATAAGCTGAAAGTGAGAGGTGATGACCTTTAGAAGGTCTACCTTGCAATTAATTGATGGAAACTTGCCCTCAAACTGATAAATCTACACTAAAATCACCAATGAAGGCTGCCAAATGCACACTGAAGCTAAATGCTGATGTAACCCGTCACTAGGAGAGATGGGTTTTTAGTCCAAATCTCCAAATTCTTCCAAAAGTTTGTGTTCCTGGAAGCTCCAAGCTGCTGATCTAAAAATTGGAAGCATAAGAATGAATCCAATTGATAGATAAAATGCCTTTTTATCTATTTTGGGGTTACTATTTGGCCTTAAAAATCATAAAATACCATTGAGGGTCTAATTCCTCATTGTGAACTTGCCCCCTTTTAAAAACAACTTAAGTTACTAGGATGTGGGGCACTTTTTACTATTTATCTTATGTTTCTTTGTTACTATTCACATAAGGTCAACTTTAATATTTTAATTTTAACCATGGATTCAACCCTAGAACTCCAATTTGAAAGGCCCGAAAAACTCCCTGTTGAGTTCCACAACCCCCGGTTGGGTCCCCACCACACTGCTGACCTATGAGACCCTAATAGTAGGCCAAACTCCCCTCAATTCTAAGATGCCTATGGAAGGAACATTACACGAATATTTGTTGGTTTTACTGCAATTCCCCCATCAGAGATTATATGACCTAAATACTGAACTTCCTTTTGGAAGAAGGTATATTTGGAGAGCTTGGCATATAGTTTTTGCTCTCTAAGATGTTGAAGAATGAATTGAAGATGTCAAATGTGTTCTTCTTCATTCTGGGAATAAATAACAATGTAATCCAAAAACAATAGGAAAAACTTGTCAAGGTAGTCTCTGAACACACTATTCAACAAGATCATAAATGATGTAGGGTCATTAGTTAGTCCAAATGGTAAGACTAAACTCATAGTGTCTATACCTAGTTCTAAAGGCTGTTTTTATGAATATCCTCATCCTTGATCCTCAATTGATGGTACCTTCACCTAAGACCAATCTTGGAAAATGTAGTCACCCCATGTATTTGGTCAGAAAGATCATCTATATGTGGAAGAGGGTACTTATTCTTTATCGTTGCCTTGTTTAGCATATGATAATCTATGTACAACTACAAAGTTCCATCTTTCTTCTTGAAAAAGACAACTAGGGATCCCCAAGGCTAAAGACTAGGCCTAATTGAACCCTTAATCAATAGTTCTTTCAACTGAGACTTCAACTCCACCAACTCTATAGTAGTCATTTGGTAAGGATCCTTGGAAATTGGTTTTGTTCATGTACAAGGTCAGTAGAGAAATTGAAGATCCTCTTTGGGGGGCAATCCATGAAGTTCTTTTGGAAAAATATTCTGGTACTCTTGAAGGAAAGGATAATCCTCCAATCTTGGTTTCCTTTGCTCTTCAAAATGCTCCTCACCCATTCCCTGGAGTTGGGGAGAGTTAATAAAGACTAAATCATCTAGGATACAATTTTCACATAATTCCTATACCTTCTCCATTTTGACTACAAGGAGTTGACACCATCGTTGCTTGGCCCTTTTAAGTTGCATGGCTAAGATTTGTCTTAGCTTAACTTCCCTTTGAATGCCCTAAAGAAAAATTGTATTTTCTACGTCATTTATACATTCAACTATTTTGGAGTAGCAATCCACCTTAGCCCTACGTTTCCACAACCAATAAATACCTAGGACTACATTGTACAAACCTAAGGGTGCTACATAAAGGTTCTCCTTGGTGGAGAAACTTGGAAGTTTAACCATGGCTTCAAATAAACATTTCTCTACCTTGGCTTTGGATTGTAGATGTTTTCAATTTCCTATTCAATGAGCAAGATATATAATGTTATTGTATTTTTCATGTAATTGTCAATTCACTAAATAATAAATCAGATTATTATACTCTATGTTGCAGGTGGAGAGAGCATTAATAATTTCGATGATTCTCAAACATCCACTGATTGGTGTATATATATGCAAGCAAGGGGATCAAGTAATACCTTGACCGGTCATGTCTATTAGACATGGCCGATCAAGATATTACTTGATCGTGCCTTTTCAAAACCATAGTCGTACTTTACCGATACCAATCGGTGTGAATGTATTTAAAAAATACAACCGATACTAATCGGTGTTTGTGCATTATGAATTATGACCGATGCTAATAAATATTTATGCATTGGTTAAGAACCTGATATTAATCAGGATTTATTTGCAAGGTTATATATATACAAATCAAGGAATACGATCACAACAAGATCATATATGTAAATATCAACATAAGTTTGAATGATCATGCATACGATCATCATTATTGGTATAAGAAAAACCGATAATGCAATAACATATAGAAGAGCAATTATAATAATCATCAGACAAAGGAATGATAAATGAAATCTTATCATAGTCTATCGATGAGATAGATGATTGAATGAGAGACTTCATTTATCTCTCATTCAATCATTTATCTTACCGAAGTTATCATGTATCAACACTCCCTCTTAGCTAGGGAAGATGAATGAACGACAACATATCTAGCATCACATTTCTCATGATGGTCAATATTCCTTATGTAGTCTTATAATCTCACTCTCTAGAGGATCATATCACTTGGACATGTGACATGAAGTATCATCAATCATATGATACAAGAAATCACATCACCTAAGCACGTGATACAAAAGTTCATCACATCAGCTTGTGATGACAAGATATCACCTAAGCACGTGATATCATTATTGCAAAGTAAGCAATACTAAGGATAAATACATAAGAGTAATTAAATTCTCATTTTATCCAAATTGTGGTATGTGCACTGACATTTCCAAATGTCCTTACCACAAAATAATCATGGCACATCCATGATATATCGGGAATCACACATGATATCTGGTTTGATCATTATAAGATCGTCACCTTATAATGTCTACATACAAGTGTTCATTATCTGAGAGATTGTCACCTCTTAGAAATGTACACAGGGGTGGAGCCCATAAAAGTCATATCACGACAAAGAAGTTTACACATTAAACATCTTAATAATATAAGTACAGGAATACAAAGCAAATTAATTTTCAATCATACCAAGACCTTTTCTGAAGTGCTCAACTTTCACCCTGGAAAGTGGTTTGGTAAGAATATCTACTGTCCGATCTCCTGTACAAATGTATTCCAACTGGATCACATTCCTATCTACCATGTCTCGCACATAATGATATGGAATCTCAATATGTTTGGATTTTTCATGAAACACTGGATTCACTGAAATTTTTATACAACTCTGGTTGTCGCAATGAATAACTGTAGGTTTCATTGGTTCACCGAATAACCCCACAAGTAACTTCCTAAGCCATACTGCCTCTTGAGCAGCCATGGAAGCTACAATATATTCGGCCTCAGTGGAACTCTGTGCTACCGATGACTATTTTCTGCTGATCTAGGATATCATGGCTGAACCTAAACTAAAACAACATCCTGAGGTACTTATCCTGTCAGTTACACTTCTAGCCCAATATGAATTTGTGAATCCGAGTAAATCTAGTTCAACTCTCTCATATTTGAGACCAAGGTTTAGGGTACCTTGTAGATATCTCATGATATTTTTTACTGCTATCAGGTGTATCTCCTTTGGTTCACACATAAACCGACTCAAGGCATTAACTGCATAACAAATATTTGGTCTCGTATTTACCAGATACATCAGGGACCCAATCATTTACCTGTATAGAGTAGGATCTGAGGGTTGTGATTCTGCTGCTGCTTCCTTAAGTTTATGAAGGTTTGTTTCCATTGGAGAGGTCATGGGTCTGAAGTTTAGCATTCCAAATCTCTTCAAAATGTCCAAGGTATACTTACCCTAGTTTAGTATAATGCCATTAGAATTCTTCCATACTTCCAAACTTAGGAAGTAATGAAGGAGTCCCAAGTCCTTCATGTCAAATTCTTTAGCAAGGTCTTTCTTACACTGATCTATGAGGTGATCTTTTCCTGTGATTAACAAATCATCAACATATAAAATCAATATCAACATATCACCTTTGTCTTGCTTATAGTAGATATTTGGATCTGCATCATTCTTTGAGAAGCCTAGCCCTGAGAGATAAGTGCCAATTCTTTCATACCAAGCCCTGGGAGCCTGTTTAAGCCCATAAAGAGCTTTCTTGAGTTTACACACATGAGACTCTACATCATGAATCTCAAACCCTTTAGGTTGCTCTAGATATACTTCTTGTGCAATCTTTCCATTAAGAAATGCCGTCTTTACATCCATCTGATGTACTTTCCATCCTTTTGTTGCTCCAATGGCTAAGACTGCTCTTACTGAGGTATATCTGGCTATAGGTGCAAAGGTTTCTTCATAATCAATTCCTTCCTTTTGTGAGAATCCTCTGGCTACAAATCTAGCCTTGTGTTTCTCAATGCTGCCATCTACAACATGTTTGATCTTGAAGAGCCATTTGGAGGAGACAACAAATTTTCTAGCTAGCCTAGGAACAATCTCCCAAACATCATTTTTCATAATGGACTGGTATTCCTCAGACATGGCATTCTTCCATATTTGATGTTTAAGTGCATTTGATATATTGGTAGGTTCATCATTTGAAAGATCATTCATGAGGGCAACATAGTTGGTGAATTTGTTAGGTCTTTTGCTTTCTTTGAAGGTTCCTGAAGGGGCAGCATACTTTTGAGCTTCTTCTACATTTTTGGTGGCCCATAGTGGTCTTTTCTTGAGATTTTCTCTAGGTGGGTTTTGTATTTCACCTTCATTTTCCTCAAGATTCTCCATCTGAAGCTCAGGGGTAGGATCTTCATCTATGCTAGGGGCAGGAACATGGACTTCAGGTTCCATGGAACTTTGGGCTCTTTTGAAGGCTAAGTCTTCCTAAAAAATTACATCCCTACTAAGTTCAATATGCCTCTGACCAGGTATATAGATTCTGTAAGCCTTGGAGGTTTCACTATACCCAACAAGTATTCCCCTTTTTCCAGAAGGCTCTAGTTTTGATCTTTTCTCCTTAGGTACATGAAAATAAACAGGGCACCCAAATATCCTAAGATGGCTGATATCTGGCTTTACTTTAGTAAAATTTTCCTTAGGAGTTTTATCTTCAAGATGAGAGTGAGGACATCTATTTTGTATATACATGGCAATGCTGATTGCTTCTGCCCAAAGATTGGTATTGAGGTTATGATCTAGGATCATAGTTTTGGCAACTTCTACAATTGTCCTATTTTTCCTCTTAGCTACCCTATTTTGTTGAGGATTATAAGGTATAGTAAGCTCCCTCTTAATCCCAACATTTTTACAAATTTTTTAAAACAAATCTGAGGTGTATTCCCCCCCATTGTCAGTTCTTAAGGTTTTAACTTTATTTCCTGAGGAGTTTTCTATTAGTGATTTAAATTCTTTAAACCTATTAAGGATCTCTTCCGATTCTTTGCATTTAACAAAGTAGATCCAAGTTTTCGTAGAGTAGTCATCAACAAATATTACATAATACAAGAATCCTCCTAAAGAGGGTACAAACATAGGTACACACACATCTGAGTGGACTAATTCTAAAACATTACTTGTTTTCCTAGTACTATTTTGAAAAGAACCCTTAGTATTTTTACCTAGGGCACATCCCTTGCATGCCTCTGAATGATACTGCTTTAACTTGGGTAGACCTGTGACAAGGTTTCCCATTGATGATAAAGCTCTAAAATTCAGGTGACCTAGTCTTCTATGCCAAACTTCATTAGCATTTGCAACTTCATGGATTAAGGCTAGGTTGGGCTCTGTGCACAACTCATATAAGTATCCTTGTCTTTGACCAATGGTTTTAGCTTTCTTAATGGATGAATTCCTTGGCCAAGCCAACACTCTGTTGTCCATGAAGGTCACTCTGTACCCATTATCCTCTAGTGTTGAGATAGAGACTAGGTTTCTCTTGATGCCTGGTACATATAGTACTCTTTTAAGCCGCAATGATACGCTCAACTTCAGTTTGATGGTGCAGGTTCCAATTCCTCTGACTGGATGTGTAGAGTCATCTCCGATAGTCACTTCCTCATCATTCTCCTCTATCATGGAGTCTAGCACTTCTCTACACCCTTTAATGTGTCTGGATGAGCCACTGTCGATCACCCATGAGTTATCCTTGTTTGATGCTTGGTTTGTAAGTGTCGAGTAGAGTACATACTTCTCGGAGTCATCTCCTCCCTTTGATTTTCCATTTTTGGCAAATGTGGCTTGTTGTTTAGCTCTTTCCAGATATTTAGCAAAATAGTGCCCAAATTTGTTGCACCCGTAACATTGAAAATGAGAGAGATCCTTCTGGGAGGTATTCTTGCCTTGACGACCTTTCCTCTTCCTAAATTGTTTCTTCTTGCTTTTCTTATTGGAGTTTGTATTTAGGACTTGGGGATCTTCATCTATATTATTTTGTTTGATCCCTTTTTTATTTAACCTTGATTCTTCTTGGAGACAGTCTGCCCTTAGCCTTTCAAACTTTGGATATTTAGCCCTTGCACTGATGCCTTGGATGAATGTTTCCCATATACTAGGCAACCCATCTAGAGCAATGAGTGTTAATTCTTTGCTTTCGATCTCATATCCAAGGGTTGCTAGCTCATCCCTTAGGGCTGATATCTGCATGAAGTAGGCATTGACTGACTCCCCTTTGATCATAATTTCTCTCTTTAAAGCCAAGGTTCTACTTGCATTGGATATCTTGAATGCATCTTCAAGTGCTTTGAACATGTTGTAGGCTATTTCATGTTTCGTTATGATGGGCATAGTATTATTCCTCACCCCATCAACTATGATTTTGATGGCTTTTTAATTTCCCTCTATCCATGTCGCTTTGTCAGGTTTAGTCTCAGGTTTTGTAGTTTCAACTTTTACAAATGATCCAAATTTATTTTCTCTTACAATCATCTTAATTATGAACTTCCATGCTGAGAAATCATTGCCTCCTCTGAGTCTATCTTCGAATCTGGTAGTGCTGGCCATTTGGAGAAATGTGATGTTAAATATATTCTTGACTTGAATTTTACACAAAATTGAAAAGCCGCAAGTTCGATTTTACTATAGCTCTGATACCATGTCAATGTTTTCAATTTTCTATTCAATGAGCAAGATATATAATGTTATTGTATTTTTCATGTAATTGTCAATTCACTATATAATAAATCTGATTATTATACTCTATGTTGCAGGTGGAGAGAGAGCATTAATAATTTCGATGATTCTCAAACATCCACCGATCGGTATATATATATGCAAGCAAGGGGATCAAGTAATACCTTGACCGGTCATGTCTATTAGACATGGCCAATCAAGATATTACTTGATCGTGCCTTTTCAAAACCATAATCGTACTTTACCGATACCAATCGGTGTGAATGTGTTTAACAAATACAACTGATATTAATCGGTGTTTGTGCATTACGAATTATGACCGATGCTAATCGGTATTTATGCATTGGTTAAGAACCCGATATTAATCAGGATTTGTTTGCAAGGTTATATATATACAAATCAAGGAATACGATCACAACAAGATCGTATATGTAAATATCAACATAAGTTTGAATGATCATGCATACGATCATCATTATTGGTATAAGAAAAACCGATAATGCAATAACATATAGAAGAGCAATTATAATAATCATCAGACAAAGGAATGATAAATGAAGTCTTATCATATTCTATCGATGAGATAGATGATTGAATGAGAGACTCCAATTATCTCTCATTCAATCATTTATCTTATCGAAGCTATCATGTATCAACATCGATTGGTTTGCATATTCAATAGTCCAAGGATTTTCATATAACCAACTCTTCTAGGGATTTTACTAAGTACTCCAGATACAATTAAGTTTTTAGTTGCACCGGTATCAATTAGAATAGATATAGGAATTCCAAAAGTTTCAATGTGAGTGATCTAAAATTCCGCTTGACGATTGTCAAGAGTAGTATGAATTCTTTGTTGGAAGGTGGCTTGCTGACTTGGTAGTGAGTTCACTTGGGGTTGAGCACCTTGGTTCTTATTTGGGCATTGATTGGCATAATGATCACCACCGCAAGAGAAACACTCTCTTGGAGGCCCAAGTTTTTCAGTACAGTCTCTCCCATTGCCTATGTTCTTCCTGGTATTAAAGTTCCCTTTCCTCCCACTCTTACCCTTATTATCCTTCTTAAATTCTAGCTTATTTCCCTTTTTCTTGAAGGACTGATTCGATTGGGACTAGTTATACTTCTTATGACTCTTCTCCAATTGTACAACTAAGGACTTGAGATGCTATTTTGTTTAACGACCTTCTCATAGAATTTGTCCATAGTTGTAGGGCTAAGGACATCCACTCGTCCCCCAATCTGGGTATTCAAACCCATGAGGAATTTCCTCACTTTGAACCTTTTTTTTTGTTTTATATTGATGTACATACTTTAGAAGATGAGTGAACTTTTCCCAATATTCAACCATAGCCACACTCCCTTGGGTCAAATTTTTAAAATTGGATAACTTTTGATTGAAAAACAACTAGGGTAACCATCTTTGACGGAAGATGACCAAGAATTTATCCCATGTTGAAGTCATGGTTTTATCGCTAACTCCACTTTCTTGTTAATCAACCATGTGGATGCCTCTCTAGATAGTTGAAATGCTCCCCAGGCTGCATTGGCAACTTTTGAGTAATTCCTAATGTCAAAGTACTTCTCCATCTCAGAGAGCCAAGCTTTTGTTGCATCATTGCTAACTGACCTGTCAAATTTAGATGGAGTCACTTTCTTGATATCTCTTGACAAATCTTAGGCTAACTGATCACTGTTGTTACTTTAATCTTCATAATGGTTATCATTTTTTCCACTCTACTGAGTTTGGTCATGCCTAGACTCCTCTTCTTCCCAATGAGTTTATCCCTCCAACTATCGTTGACCCTCTATTCTTTATTTCATGGTATTCTCTCAGTTTACTGGTTAAGCCTTGTTAATATTTGGTCAAGCTTATCATTGAGATTTTTGGATTAGTGTGATACATCCCGACTTCCCCTAAGGTTAGTGCGAGTACACACCATAATGGGCTTCCTTTAACCTGGATTTCAATTGATAAATCTAATTAGGATATGAAGTGAATTACCTATGTATAAAGGTTTAAAGATTTCATCATTCACATAAAGCCAAAAAAAACAATTAAGTATAACTTGTAAAAATTCCACCTTTATTATATTTAAACTTGGAAGATTACATCCTTATTTATAGCAAGATTGATATAAATGACTACTCGTCGTAGTCAAGAGGGGTATATCCCTCAGATTCATCTGAGCTAATCACTATCACCTCAGTGGGTGGTTGCACATGCAGATGCTCCCCTAAACCTACAGGTTTGACTTGCAGTTTGGTGGTACTACTCTTGCTAGATAAAAATATAGAGAAGGATGGTAACTCAGTTATTGTTGGAGGAGTATTAATTATTTTTTTGGCAATTGATGCCACCTCTTTTAGCTATTTCCTCTATTCTTTGACTCGAGAAAGGGCTTTGCTAAAATTTTCCTCATCACCCAACCATTCCTCTCCTTGGGTGTTGGTTCGTTGTATGGTTTTTATAAGAGCTGTCCACTGTTTCATGACCCTAAGCAATCTCTCATTGCCAACAACTGATTTTCTAGTAGTTTTATTGAACCTTACCATTTTGGTACAAGAACATTCAAACATTATCTTTCTGTAATGAGCTCATAGGTCCATGAGTTGAACCCAATGCTTTTGTACCACATGTAATAACCACTAATCTAAACACTTAAAGAACTAAACTCAATTTACTTTTCAAAAGTTAAAAATTAAAAGTAGTTAAACATGATTTTTTTGCTTCTAACTCAAACATTTATTTAACTGAAAGCATAAATATATTCACATACAAATTTATGGAAAGGTAATCATTTCTTATCATTGCATTGAAAATTTAGTACATTACATATCATAAACAAAAATTACCAAACTTACCTGCATAGGAATCGTGTATCTATCTTGCAAGCCTCGGCTAGTCAACTGCATGAGGGAGAGCATCATTCAGGCACTACTCCTCCAACCATAGACCAACGGCCTCCTACACGCCTTCCTACTAGAAATGGCCCCACCCTTCATGAGGAGTACAGACAAGGGGAGCTATGTCGAGTCATCTGAGTACTGGTGTTGTGAGCCACATATCTCATTTTGACCATACTACTTTAGACTATCTTCTAACTAAGTATGACCAATATAAAAGATCTATGTTTTGGCGATACTTGTGAACTGACTAGTCGCATGCAGTGACAAATACGACACTTTGGCCAAATTTTTTATTTTTAAAAATAGTCATAAGTTCACCCACCTCTTACTTGACTTGGAGACTACTCTCATCCTAGGGTTTAGAAATTTTTGTCTTCTCTAATCAAATCACCAACTATATCAAACAAAATATAGAGTTTAAGTACTTATCTAAATTGGACACCCTCCTTGCTACTAAAAACAAGGTTTTGGGTTACCACTCTTAGTCCATGCGGAAGTATATTTAAGACTTCTTAATGACATAGAATACAAACACAAAAACTAAGAAACATAACTCTTGGTTTAGAACCCATTTGATCAAATATTCTTAATTGGACTAATAAAGACCATCTTGCAGTATCTTGTAACTAGAAATTAGACCATAATTTATTGAGTATATACGTATCTCAAATATACTATCATGTCACTTTTCGAGTCTTAATCAATGAAACAATAATTCTCTTTCCAAAGAGGAGAACAACTCTCAAGTTCTATAAATCTCATAGAATATTATATACGAGTATATAGACACAAATAAGGAGGAACATAGACATGATTCCACATGCATATCAAGCTACTGTTCATCTGATAATACAATAATATCCAAAGTAATAACAAGTTTTTTTTATATTATCATACAAGTATTTCAATAAAAAGATGCATTTCCTATGCATATTATGTGTGTCTATATTATCAATCAAAATGAAGAAAAAATACTTTCAAATAGATGAAGAACATGCTTGGATAATGCTTTGAAGACTTGGGGTGAGAGAAGACACAAGCCTTTGAATCCTTCTCAAAGTAATCTCCTCCAATATCCTTCCCAAAACTCTCAAGTAGACATGACGAATTCAAGAAGCTCTTATCTCTATCCTAACGACATGTTGGCATTCTACACTCACATGGGAATGGTTGATGTTGTTATAGATGGCAACCAACCGGTAACAGGATTCTACAAGTTCACCGGCAACACAGACATCATCTACCGGCACCGACAAACACAACAAGTTCATTCATCGACATCTAGTTTACACCGACAATAAAGCATACCGGCACTCAGGCCGACATGAGACAAAGTTTTGTCTATATGAATTGTATTATAATGTAATTAATTATCTGTAAGCCGACATGATGTATTGTAAATACTCATATATGTATGAGATCTTATAGGTCATTTTGATATAGAAAATATACATAATAGAAGAGATACAATTATGTAATAGATCATAGAAGATAGAGAAAGGATTTTGTAACAAGTGAAGATAGGTTATGTGAGCGAATGTCATTCACCGACAAGGTTTTTGTTAAGTTTTCTAACTGAGCTTAAACTGATACTGAATCAAGCATTGTAGATGCTATTTTGAGCAGTACATTGTCTTGGATTTAATTATCCATTTTGTAGTTAGTGAGACTCTTTCATTGAGTAGTGAGCTCTCGGCTGTTGGCCTTCCTGCATGTGTAGGCCCCTATTGTAAGTAATATTTATTCGTATTGGTCAGTGAGTAAATATTCTGGGTTACAAATCCCACCGAGGTCTTTCCCTTACTGGGTTTCCTCGCCAAAATATATTGTGTTATGGTGTGCATTTATGCTGTCTCTGTTATTTCTCTTTGCTGCATTATTACTTGTTTACCGGTACATTAATTTGGGTTGCATAGTTATAAATAAGTTCAAATATTCCATAAACCGGTTAGAGACTGATTCACCCCCCCCTCTCAGTGTCTTTGGGATTGTCATTGCATCTAACAATTGGTATCAGAGCCCGGTCCTCTATTTGCAAAAGCCTAACAACTTGAGGAAGATTTTGAAACCAGTATCGATGGAGAGTTCGAGAAAACAGTTGGAAGAAGCTCTTGAATATTTTGATGCAGAAAAACTAAAGAATATCAAACTTGAAGATGATCTGAGGACTGCCCATGAATTCATTAAAGGATTTTAGGAGAACCTGGTTATAGCACAAAACAAGAGGAAGGATCTTCGTAAGCAAATGTAGAAACAAGATGATGATGAAAAGGAAACTCTTAGAGATATTGCAGAGAAGTTGAGGCAAGAGAATAGTAACATGAAGAATGAAATGCAATATCTAACCATGAGGCTATGTAAGGATATTGAAGATTGGAAGAAGATTGAAGAAGACTTGACTAGGAGACTTAATGATGGAGCAAATAAAAATTTGAGACTTTGTCATGAAAATGATATGCTAAAGACAAATCTGATTCACATGCAACATGATAAAGAGGAGCTTATGAGACAAGTTGGCATTCTGGAAAATGAGTTGATCACTGCAAATGAATACAAAGACAAATTCAAGAAATGTTCAGAAAGGCTTGATCACATGCTGAAAAGACAAAAACCTGATGGAGATACAATTGGACTTGGATTTGAACATGGAGAAAGTTCCGGGACTACAAACAATCAAGATCACAACAAATCGGTAAGACAACCTAATACTTATAAATTTAATGGGAAATGTTTTAATTGCAACAAATTTGGTCATAGAGCAAATCAATGCAGATTTAGAAATAATCAAAATACAAATTTACCCACTGGTCAATGTTCCAATTGCAATAAAGTTGGTCATAACTCAGAAAATTGCAAAATGAATGTGAAATGCTATGTTTGTGGTAGATTTGGAAATTTATCTAATCAATGCAGAACACAAACCGATCAAGGATATGAAAAAGCTATTCATAAGAATAATGTAACTTGTTCTGCATGTAACAAGATTGGACATATTGCAAAATTTTGTAAAAGCAAGACTATACCAGAGAACAATAAAGGATCTAATGAGAAGGGAAAAGAAAAAGTAAATGAAATAAAGCAAGAATTTTCAAAACAATGGATTAAGAAGAGAGATCAGAGAATTGATGAATCTGTCTCTGCACCAGTAGAACAGAGTAACCCTCCATCGATAGGAGATTCTTCATCTGACTAAGGAATAATCCTTAGGGGGTATGACAAAAAATTGAAAATTATGCATTCTACCCTCGGTTGATGGTAAGAACTTATATTTCTTCTTTACCGACAGATATGCTAAGATTTCACTTAACCGACAAGCATTTAATGCAGTTGTTGGAGAAAATTTTGGTTATAAAGCACTGGATAACTCTCATTTCAATCCACCAAGCATCCAAGCATTCGAAGAGAGCGCAAATTGAGCAAAGACATTTTAAAGGCAAAGCAACAAAGATCATTTAGGGCATTCATGGATTTCACAAGTCAAAAGGTATTTATCTTTCGCAATGGCATCTTCATCCTCTGTACCTAAATTCATTGCAAACCCTACTGTGGTAGAGAATATTAAGCACCTTGGACTCATGTTTAAAATCATTCCTAAGATTGCTAAGAAAGATGATTCCATTAGAGCCTTTTCTAAGATTTCGAAGGGAGTTGCTTTTGCTGAAGACTCGGGGATTTATATTCACTGCAACACAGATAATTTAGGGTTTGGTGATTTGAAAAACATGTAAACATATGTTATAACTGATGAACAAGGTTTAGTCAAGCCAAAGCATAATATTGTTGAGGATTTAGGATTTGTTGAAATTTTGAACATTCCTGAATTTCCGGATGAGATAGTTCATCTTGTACTGAGCAGGGTTCATGGGGAGTTTATGTAGCTAGACTCTGTTTTTAAATTCACTATGGAAGCAATCAAAGCAGTTACTGGTTTACCCTCAACTAGTACTAGGCCCGAAAAAAGGAAGAAGATACCAAACAAGAGTGTTATGGACCTAACCGGAGCTACATCTGACAACAAATCTCTTAGGGTTAGTGATATCATTGATGCAAATGTGAAATATGTGAGCATGGTATTTGGATACAGAGTTACTCATGCAAATAGGTTAAATTCTGTTTCTATCTTGTGTATACATAGTGCATATGAAATGGTTAAGAACAACACTAGAATTGACATCTGTGAGTGGCTTAAGGATGAACTGCTAGATAATTTGAAAAAGATTAACGATGATAAGAAGGGAACATTCCGTTTTGGGAATCTACTTGTGTGTTTAATGCTTTACTTCACAAAGGAGATACCCGACATTGGTCACAAGGACTTTGCATATGACATCCCTGTTGATAGACAGATCATGGAAGTTATTACCGGCATTAATGCTAACAATGATGACATGGTAACAACCTATTTCAAAAACTTTTAAACCAAGATGAAGGCTAGAGAAAGGATACCACAGAGTATTGTGGATAAGTATGACAAGCAAATATGTTTTGTAATCAAAAGAGATGAAACCTGGATGGAAGCTATTACTCCTAGAACCATTTGGATAACAGAGATGGGATATGAAGTAGATTTGAATATTCTTGAAGCTTATGCAAAGACATTTATTGATGCACCAAGGGAACCTTCTAAAGAAATCTTTGGAAATGCAGACACTATTGAGAAGACGGTTGGTATACAAAAGCAGAGAAAAATAAGAGAAAAATTCATGAGAGATGCATCCAAATTAGTTGAGAAAGTTAAGAAAAATGTAATGAACTTAAGTGGTATTTCTGCTAGTGAATTGGAAGGACTGGAACCGGTAGCTCATGTTTCACCAGTTGTCACTTCTTCTAATACAGACAGTGATAAGGCAACAAAGTTCAAAAGAGTTGAAAGGAAGAAGAGGAAATCTTCATCGGTACCTTCTCCTTCTCCTAAAAGGACAAGAACATTAAGGAAGAAACAATAGGTTGTGAGAGAGCCCAAGAAGAAGTTAACGTCGAAGAAGAAACAAGAACCTAAGGCACTAGATACCCTTACATTGGAGGAACTTGTAAATGAAATTACACAAGAAGGTAATCTTAGAAATGTGAATAAACTTTATCATTCTTTCAAGGATTTTGATAAGGGCACAATAGAGGCAAGCATTATTTTGCATCTTGACATCTACAAGAAAGTTTTGATTGAGGTTGTAGATGATCTGCCTAATGACTTATATTTGAGGTTAGAGGCTAAAAGAATGTCAGTTATGGAACTGGATAAAAAGTTAAAGGTTTAAGCATTATTGGTGATTCATCCTGTTAATTCTAGGGAGGAGATTGATGAACTGATCGCTGAAGCTAACCGATCAACTTTTGTGAGTGGTCATCGACAGGTTAGTCTAATGACTGGGAGAGTGAAAGAAATAGCAGATGAAACTGCTGACAAATGGGACATATTTTTTATTGAAAAAGAAAATAAAGAAGAAAGGGATAGACAAAAAATGGATGTGTCTTTTGCAAAGGTATATCAGAAAGATAAAAGTAAATGTAAAATTGGTAGTGTACCTGTTATAAAGGTCAAAGATAAACTTTCTCCACCAGCACAGGACACCCCGCCAATAACTTCAGGGACACTGATACATATTGACAATCAACCGGAAAAGAAGGTTGAAGAAATAACACATGATGGTACTAATCCGGATTCTGAAATTCTCTTTACCATGAATGTAGATACATAGGATTTTAATATTGTTATGGATAAAGATACTTCAGAGGTTAAGACAGCTGATGCTACAAATGTTGAGATCTCTGAGTCACCGATTAACACTGCTGACTCTCAGAACATTGAAATACCGACAGAAGCTAAGAAACCTGACACTTCAAGAAACTAGCAGAAGCAAAGGTACATACACAGAGTGAGAAACCGACAACAACTGTAAATAAAGAGGTAATAAATGATGGAAACAAGGAAGAAATTGTTAAGGTAATTGGTCTAGTGTCTGATGAAAAGAAAGTTATTATAGAACCTAGCACATCCACTATAGATTTGAGACCTAAAAATGTAACTGATGTACTTTTATATTCAATAAGGAGGATCATAGATTACAACACCTTAGTATTTAAGGCTATTGATGAATATATTGCCTATTTTGAAAATGATTGCACTGACATGTAAGATAGATCATATTGATGGTTCTTTGGGTAAATTGGACGCATTGTCCATATTTATTGCTTCAAATGTTCTAACTGTAGATAAGGTTAATGAAGTAACTATTAAGGAAAGGGTGAATAAAGAAAAAGGTGAATTATTTGACAAAACTATCAAGGACTGTACTGAGAATATTGATTCCTTTTATCGGTACTTAATTCCACAATTTTGGAATACAAAGAATTGTATAAGGAAGCCTGCAAGCCTCACCACATGAATGAAGACATTGATGAGGAGATTAAGAAAACACAAAAATAGATAGATGACATAGCAGATAATATGATAGGTTCTTTAGAACTTACCTCAGTTTCTGAACAAGAAATGACAATTTTTGAAGAAAAGATTGAGAATTTGGAAAAAGAAAAATCAAGGATAAGGATGAAGGTCTGGGAGTTGAAAAAAAACTTGGTCCTAGATTGGACAACCTTACAACTCAACAAGTTGAGCTATCTAAAGCAACAATTCAAGGAGACTGATCAACAGAGCAACCGATGCATTATCTGTCCGACATGATCCAACAGACCGAAACCATTATTTCTGATAGTAATAAATTCATGCAGAGCCTGAATCTAATTTTGGCGGATATCTTTCAAATTGTACACAACCGGTTACAGGCTATGAGGTAGAATTTTGTACTCTTTGATTATTTTTGACATCCTTTGTCATTGATGCCAAAGGGGGAGTAGTATGGAGAAAAATGCACAGAAGAAATCACTTGCTCAAGGGGAGCACACTCTTTTTTGGGGATCAATTTTGGACTTCATTTTTGGACAACAGTTTTTGGATTTTTCTCATGAGTGTTGCCATCAATGCCAAAGGGGGAGATTGTTGGAATTCTACACTCACATGAGAATGGTTGATGTTGTCATTGATGGAAACCAACCGGTAACAGGATTCTATAGGTTCACCGACAACACAGACATCATCTACCAACACCGACAGACACAACAAGTTCATTCATCGACATCTAGTTTACACCGGCAATAAAGCATACTGACACTCAGGCCGACATGAGACAACATTTTGTTTATATAAATTGTATTGTAATGTAATTAATTATCTGTAAGCCGACATGATGTATTGTAAAGACTCATATATGTATGAGATCTTATAGGTCATTTTGATATAGAAAATATACAGAATAGAAGAGAGACGATTATGTAATAGATCATAGAAGATAGAGAAAGGATTTTGTAACACGTGAAGATATGTTATGTGAGCGAATATCATTCACCGGCAAGGTTTTTGGTTAAGGTTTCTGACTGAGCTTAAACCGGTACTAAATCAAGCATTGCAGATGCTATTTTGAGCAGTACATTGTCTTGGATTTAATTATCCATTTTGTAGTCAGTGAGACTCTTTCATTGAGTAGTGAGCTCTAGGCTGTTGGCCTTCCTGCATGTGCAGGCCACTATTGTAAGTAATATTTATTCATATTGGCCAGTGAGTAAATATTATGGGTCACAAATCCCACCGAGGTCTTTCCCTTACCGGGTTTCCTCACCAAAATATCTTGTGTTATGGTGTGCATTTATGCTATCTTTGTTATTCTCTTTGCTGCATTATTACTTGTTTACCAGTACATTCATTTGGGTTGCATAGTTATAAATAAGTTCAAATATTCCATAAACCAGTTAGACACTGATTCACCCCCCCTCTCAGTGTCTTTGGGACTGTCATTGCATCTAACACTACAAAGGAGAGAAGACCAAATAGGGTACTTTTCCTTGCAAAACAAACTAATTCTCCATTCCTAAAATTTTCCCCAAAGCATAAAGCAAGTGTCTGCCTCCTCTCAAAAAGACTCCTTTATATATGTGAAGGAGAAGAGATTATTAAGCCACATGGAATTAGATTTGAAATTCACACAAAATCCAATTAAATTTGAAAATTCGGGTTTTATGACTTAACCACTTAATTTTGAAATTTGAATTTTGGGAAAAGGGGGGAAATTGAAAATTTGAATTGTAGAATTGAAGACAAATCTAAGAACAATCAGAAATCTGAAAATTAAATGGAAATCCAATTTTTGCACAAGTTCAGGATGATTTTTGAAAATTAGGGTTCTAACAAGTAACCTCTTAAATTTTGTAAATTTTAATTGCAAATTGAACAAGACGGAGAGGAAATTGAATTTAACAATCAAAACAATTTTCAGATCTAAGATAACCACAAGCAATTTTTACAAATCACAAGTCCAATTTTAAATTGAAAAACTAGGGCTTTGAATGATTTAACCACTAAGTTTGCAGAAAGTTGAAACTCGTAAATGAAAAATATGCAATTTTGTTCAAAGGAAAACATGCAAGATGTCAGGTTCACCAAAATGTAATGGTGGAAAAATGGTGAATGATAGATCAAGAAGGAAACTACCCTTTCCCTCAAAGAGAGATGAGAGATTCACTATTGATTACCATTCAAGCACTTTTCACCATGTTACATTAGAAAGAGGAGAGGATAATTCACTAGATTTAATCTCTCCACATGAAGATAGTAGATTGAATTCCGAATGAATTGAGAATGTTAAGTTGATCCTCTCTTCCTTGTTTGGAATGGAAAGGAATTGATTGAGTTATGTAGTGCAAAAGTGATGAAGAATTGATTATAACTCGAGATCAGAATATGGGATGTAGCTCTGCACTTGAATCAAGCAGTAATATGTTAGTGGATCATAATTTCATCACGAGCCAACATCGGGGGAGTTTCTCACCTGAGGCACAACCAACAATACAACCCTAGGAAGGGTCCTACCCCAAAATAGGGCAGGTACAGGGGTGCCATGCCCCTATCATGGGAGGAAAAGGGTGCCATGCCCCTATCCAATGGGGGACAGTGGTGCCACACCCCTGTCCTACCCCTTTGTCCAAGGAAGAGTGCAGATGGGGTGATGCAAAGGTCAAGGAAGAAGTTGTTTCCGCAAGCTGAGCAATCTTCGGTCTCTGATCAGGCTTCAAACTTGCATGCATGAGGACCATAATGCAGTGAAAAATTGCTAGGGTCACAATTTAATGACACTACACTTGGGAAGAAGCTAGTTTCATTGCTTAGTAAGAAACAATCATGCACTTCATTTTCTACAACTAAACCAGAATATGTTGTAGCTACTAGCAACTGCACTTAGATTTTATGTATGAAATAAATGTTAAAGGATATAAAGGTAAGTTATGATGAGCGTATTGTTATTCACTGTGATAATACTACTGTTATTGATATGTCAAAGAATCAGGTGTTTCATTCCAAATCAAAACATATTTCTATAAGGTATAATTTCTTGAAGGAAAATTTTGAAGCAAAGGAAGTCAGATTGGTTTATGTGCTTACGAAGGAGTAAATGCAGATATTCTAATGAAACCATTACATAAAGACACTTTTGAATATCTCAGAGATCAGTTGGGGGTTACCAACTTTCTGGAAGAGACTTAGAGATGTAGAGATGCATCAAACCAGTGAGCTTATCAAACACACTTTTCTGATACACGTAAGCTATTTGGTTTAGTACTCTTGGTTTAGTATCCATCCTTTGTCATTGATGTCAAAGGGGGAGAAGGTATTCATGTGAAAACTGCTAGATCTTTTGGTGTTTTGGAGTTTGTTTGCATTTCTTGGCACTTGGATTTTTTCACATTCAATGTTGCCATCAATGCCAAAGAGGGAGATTGTTGGAAATATGTTGGATTTGGTTAAGTGTTGTCATTGATTTCAAAACTGTATCCCGGTTGGAGACTATCCCAGTTAGTCTTGGTGATCATTTTGGTCTTGGTTGTGATTTTGATCCGGTATGATCAGACCTTTGGAATCGGTTTTGGATGCTTATTCTTATGGTTACATGCTTGCTATATTTTGGTGGTTTCATGGTTTGGTTAATGCTTTGGTATTTCCAGTTATTGGTTTGTTCTTGGCTTTAACGACTAAGCTTTTAACTTTATTGACTTCTGGCATTCCCGGTTAGCTTTACCGGTATGTTGTTTTAGTGACTTGGTCAATGGATTTTTGGGTCTAGCTTATGGAATTGGTTTCTTTCATGCTGTTGGTGCTTCTTGATCATATCCTGAGTATTTGGTGACTTTTCTTTTGATGGTGTGCTATTATGGTGGTCCAATTTGGATCTGGTTAAACTTTCATTGAGGTTTTCTATTAGCAAGTGAAGTGTGTTGGATCTTGGTATTAGCGGAATCCTTGACAGATATAATTATTTGGTTACTTGATTTAGGTCCATGCTATGTGATGTAAATCATAATATTAGTCCGGTGGTATCATGTGATGTAAATTTTGTAATTATGGGTTTATGGGTTTATGGTTTAGCCGACCTTGTCAAAAGGGTTGATCATCTATATTTATAGGTGACTTGTTCATGTAATTCAGATGGACATGCGATGGTTATGGTTGGTTAAGTCTGCATTATCAGAGAAGTATTAAGTGTGAATAAAGTCATATCATTCAGGTGAAGGTTGGAAAGGTTTTGTATTGCAGAGCATACATGAGTGCTTAACCGAAACTGTATCAGGCATTAGTAGATGCTACTTTCACACTTCATTGTTTTCCGGATTGTAGTCTGATGATTTTGTAAGTCCGTGAGACTTCCCTTTGTGATGAGCAGTGCACTCTAGGCTATTGGCCTTTTTGCATGTGCAGACCCCATTGTAATTGATGCACGCTAAAAAGGAAGCATAAGACACAAGTTCAAACGTTAATATGTTAGTGATAAAAATGAAATACAAATGAACCTATGATCCTAAACATACATATCAAGAGAGATATAAAACAAACAATAAGAAGCATACAAAAGTGGAAAAGGGAAAGAAAACTCTCCAAGATGCTCCTCACAATGTTCATAGTTTGTCCTCCCTTGTTCCTCTCCTCTCCAAGTTCCACATGAGTGTAGCCCTCAAATTTTTGCACTATCTATGGATGTCTTATGAAGATTCAAGATTATGAAACTAAGAACAAAGTGTCTATGCAAGTGTAAATAAGCTATTATGAGAAATCACCTAATTAGTCTATGTTAATTTTAGAAAAATAACAAAGCAAATGCTCCTAAATGTTCTCTCAAAATAACTATAAGTTTGATGCATAAAGATTTCTATATGCTTTTAAAGAAGAAATGGGCTCTATTTATAGGAAAAATGGAGAAATGGATGGTTGAGATTGAGTAATCTCAACAAGGGCCAGGATTGATGGGTTTATGAACCATGTGATGGCTTTCGACCCAATCCCACAATGACAAGTGTCAACATGAGATGGCTTGAAAGGAGAGGGAAGAAACATTAAATGCTTGAGATGACATGAAGGTTACCTTGGGAGGGTTTGGTTAGGCTTGAGTTAGTGAATAAAGCTTTTATCCAATGAATAATGCCTTTATCTAATGGACAAACTCTTGTGCAAGAGTTAGTGGGGATAACCATGGTCAAAGAAATGAATGCTTGAAGAGACCCATGAGTTAAATGAGGGTTAAGTTAGAGGGAAAGTCTCTAACCATGTGGATGATTTGAGTTTAACCATTAATGGTTATGTAAGAGCCATAAATGGTTATGTAAGAACCATTAATGGTTTGGAAGAATTTAGGGGTTAACTTGTTGGAGAATAAAAGCCTTTAATACTTTTTAAAGAATTTGGAGGCTTTGAGAAGTGACTTATCTTTGCTTAGGAATGTGACAATAATTAGGGGATGGATTAGGCTAATTTGGAATGGATTAGAAGAATCTAGAATGAGTTTAGGATGCAAGTGGGTTTGGTGGGTGAGAGAAAATAGGATTTTAATTAAAAAAAAATTCATTTATTTCAACTAAAATTTTGCAACTTGCATTTGTAGGAGAATGCAAGTGGGGGAGGGGGGATTTTAAAGATTTAAATAAATATTTATTTATTTAAAGGAGGAAAGGGGTTAAATTAAACAAATATGTTTTATTCATCTAATTGATTGTTAGAGAGTGGTTTAATGAATTAATTGAATAATTTATTTAGTTAATAGAAGAAGAGGTTGAGGATGAATTAATTAAATATTAATTTAATTAATTGATGATTGATGGTTAAAATAAATAAATATTAAATATTCATTTAATTAAGTGGACAAATTTATGTGTCTACATTTGCCCCTCTTTGAGACGGTGCATTTTATTGCGTCGTTTCAAAGAAAGAAAGATAGGTGTGAAGAAATGTGCCCCATAAATGTTAATTTAGTGGGTGGTATGCCCCCTCGAGAGATGGGTCAAAAAAATTCAAATAATCGGGCGATCTCTCGAAAAAGAGAAAGAAGTTGGGGGGAGGTAGAATAGAAGAAATTAGAAATAATGGTGAAAGCATGGGAGAAGACAGAGTGAATACGGAGAAATGACAAGCCAATGAGTACCCTTAGATCATGTAGGAGATGCGGTGCAAATGTAGTGTGTGCTTTTGATTGATACTGTACAATTGATCAAAATTGGTTGGACAATCTGATGCAATCGGTTGAATTGCCCTGGTTGAGTCAAAGCATGACAGTTGATGTCTGTTGTTCACTTGGATAGGATAAAGTCTAAGTAAGTAATCAAAGTGACCTGTTGTGACTTAGACAATTGATGTAATTGTCTGTTGGATTGTGTTTGATTGGTTGATCAATTGATAGTGTTTGCGTTGTAGGTTGTTTGTGGTGAATCATAGCAGTCCCGTTGAGACTAGGCCATTATGATAAATGCTTGTTGTAGTCTAGGATTTGCCATAATTGATTACCTATTGAAACTCGAAGACACTTGATCAAAAAGTATCTGTTGATAGTCTAGGTGTACATGAGTCGATGTGCCTGTGTAGACATAGTATCTGGCTTGATTGGGTTGATGGGAAATGATGAAGGGATTATGATGATGACCCAGATGGGGAGGGATTATGATGACGGGGAGGGTTTAAGATGCAAGTGGGTTTGGTGGGTGAGAGAAAATAAGATTTTAATTAAAATTAAATTCATTTATTACAACTAAAATTGTGCAACTTGCATTTGTAGGAGAATGCAAGTGGGGGGGGGGGAGAGTTTAGAGATTTAAATACATATTTATTTATTTATTTAAAGGAGGAAATGGGTTAAATTAAACAAATATGTTTTATTCATCTAATTGATTTTTAGAGTGTGATTTAATGAATGAATTGAAATAAATTGAATAATTTGTTTAGTTAATAGAAGAAGAGGTTGAGGATAAATTAATTAAATATTAATTTAATTAATTGATGATTGATGGTTAAAATAATTAAAGAAATATTAAATATTCATTTAATTAAGTGGACAAATTTATGTGTCTAGAGTAATTATTCATAATACTATTGCAGAGTATTCATCTGATTGTGGGTAGGGTTTCCCATCGTGGTTTTTTCCCTTTCCGAGTTTTCCATGTCAAATATTGGTGTTATGTGTGTTGTGATTTCATGTTATATTCTTCATTGGCTTGTGCTCTGATTTAAGGTTCATAATTAAATTAACTGCTGTTATTGTTAGTAAACTGATTCACCCCCCCTGTCAGTTTACTGCCGGTATCAATGCATTCCAACAGTTTATAGCACTGGAATTATCACAGTATATAATAGTAAGCTCATCATAAATAACTCTAATATCTTTCAACATTTGATTCACCCAAACTAGCTGAGTGCAATTACTAGCAACAATAATGTACTCAGTTTCATCAGTAGATAAAGATATCGAATCTTGTTTCTTGCTAGCCCATGAAACCAACTTCTTACCTAAAAAGAGTGCTCCACCGGTAGTACTCTTCCGGTCATCAACATCACCTACCCAATCTACATCAGTGTAAGCACACAACATGAAATTATCATTCTTTGGATACCATAGACCATAATCCTCAGTTCCCTTTAGATATCTGAATATTCTTTTAATAGCAGTGACATGACTCTCCTTCAGATCAGCTTGATATCTAGCAACCATACACACAACATGCATAATGTCAGGCCTAGTCTGAGTAGGATATAACAGTCCACCAACCATAGATTTGTACAAACTCTGATTAGCTTTAGGAGATTCATCATTTTTAGACAATTTACAACCAATAACCATACGAGTTCCAACCGGTTTGGAATCATCTAATCAAAACTTCTTCAACAATTCCTTCACATACTTAGTTTTAGATATAAAGATACATTTTCCTATCTGTGAAATCTGCAAATCTAAGAAAAATTTCATCTCACCAATCATAGACATCTAAAATTCTTTTTGCATATCACTGACAAACTTCATACTCATACCATCATCACCACAAAAGATAATGCCATCAACAAAGACTTCAACAATCAAAATGTTATCATTTTCAATCTTAAAATATAGATTACTATCAACAAAACCATCGATGAATTCCAATTTTAGCAAGTATTTATCTAATCTAACATACCAGGTGAATATTCTGGAGCAGCAGGATAGGGCTATTGCCATTATTGGGGATGATGTTGAGGCGTCTTAGGTTGGAGAAGGACTCTGCAAAAGGACCCGTGGGAATATGAAGAAAAAGGTGACTATTCAGAATGTGGATTACAAAGAAATGAAGACTACTGCTGATACAATGAATTTCCTTAAGGTTGAGGTCGCTGAGACCCTCAAAAGCCTTATGTAACTGGGTTTATGTTGTGTTCTAGTTGCTAGTCTTTTTGTGCCCAACTGAGATTTTGCTGTCTCTTTGGTTGTTGTTTCTAATGCTTTTGCATGTAGCCCATTGTACTTTTGGATGTTAATCTCTGATTCCATTCCTCTTAGAATCATTTTGTAAAGGGTTTCGAGGTCCCTTCAAAACCTGTTTTTGCCTTAATCCAAAACATACAAGGCTCTAGGGGTTTTTTTCAATCCACAAAGTGCTTTCTTCAACTTACATACCATGTCTCCATCATCTAACAATGAAAATCCATTAGGCTGTTCAATGCAAACTTCTTCTTCTAGATCACCATTCAAAACCGTATATTTGACATCCATTTGATATACCTTGAAATATTTATAAGTAGCATAAGCAAGCAACAATCTAACAACTTCAATTCTGGCAACCAAAGCAAAAGTTTCTTTATAATCAATCCCTTCTTGATGTGAATATCCTTTGCAGACTAGTCTATCTTAATTTCTGACTACTTCACCAACTTCATTCAATTTTCTCCTAAAAACCCATTTAATACCAATAACATTTTTATCCTTAGGTCTAGGCACAAGTTCCCAAGTGTTTTTCTTTTCAATCTGATCTAACTCTTCTTCCATGGCTTTAATCGAATTATCATCTTTATAGGCTTCAACGCCATCTTTAGGTTCAACTTTAGAAATCAAACACATTTTTTTTGTAGCTAACTTTCTTCTAGTCATCACACCTATATTCATATCACCAATAATCTGATTCTGAGAATGATTTAGTCTGATGTACCTCGGGGTCTTTTGATTATTCCGATCTTCAGGTTCCTGCACATCATCACCAGTAGCAACAACATCCAGATTAACAATCTCTACTGGATCATTTTTCTTAGGCTCTTCATACTAAATAGGAGCTAAAACAACATTTTGACCTTCATCATAAGCTTTGATCTCCTTCCCAAGGTTTTCCTCCACCTTTACATTTGCACTCTCAACTATATTTCTCAATCTTTTGTTATAGAACTAGTAGGCTTTTCTATTTATAGAGTATCCCAAAAAGATACCTTCATCACTTCTAGCATCAAACTTTACAATATCCTCATCTCTCTTGATATAACATTTGCTACCAAAAACTTTGAATTATTTCACAGTAGGAACATGACCAAACTAAAGCTCATAAGGGGTCTTACCGGTATCACCTTTGATATGAACTCTATCGAATGTATAGACTACAGTGCTAATAGCTTCTCTCCTGTAGACCTTCTAAACATTTCCTTCAATCAACATGGTTCTTACATCATCCAAAACAATACAGTTCTTCCTTTCAACAATCCCATTCTACTGTGGGGTCCTAGGAGTAGATAGCTGTCTTCTGATTCCATGCATCTCACAGAAAGAATTAAACTCACCGAAATAGAATTATCCACCTCTATTAGATCTTAGACACTTCAGCTTCAATCCAGACTGAGTTTGAACTTTAGCTTTGAATATCTTGAATTTCTCAAATGCTTCTGATTTTTCCTTCAAAAAGACAACCCACATCATTCTGGAATAATCATCAATTAGCAGCATAAAGTATCTAGCACCCTACACACTTCTAACATTTGTAGGACCACACAAGTCAGTATGCACAAGATCTAACAATCGACCTGATGTATACCATTTACTCTTGAAATAAATTCTTGTTTGCTTACCCAACTGACATTCCTTACATACCGGATTAACAGGTTTAACAATTTTAAGCAAATCCCTAACAACTTATATATAATTGATCTTGATCAATGAATCAAAGTTTACATGACACATTCTTCTATGCCACAACCAACTCTCATCTATCTTAGCAATCAAACAACTTTTCTTACTAGCATTCAGATGAAAAATGTTACGTTTAGTCTTAGTTCCACATGCAATCTCTATACAGGAGGCATTCAAGATCTTGCATTTTCCATCTTTCAATTGTAGATCACAACCCTTATCAACCATCTATCCAACACTCAAAAGATTATGCTTCACACTTTCAACATACAAGACATCATCAATGTTATGCTTACCATCAAAAGAAATAAAACCTCTCCCACGGATTACACAGGCTTTGTCATCTTCAAATCAAACTATTCCACCATCATACCTTTCCATGCTTACAAATTTGCTTTTATTACCAGTCTTATGATGTGAACAACCGCTATCAATCACCCATTCACCCTTTTCTTCTATCTTAGCAATCAAAGATTTCTCCTCAACAAAACAACTAGTGAAATCAATAGGCATAGGTCTATCCTCTTTAATGACAATAAACACAACTTCATCTCCTTCTGATTCATCATCTGTGACACCTTAATCTACAACATAATAACAGTTCTTCTGGTTCCTAAACTTTTGATTATAATTATAAGGCTTATCATACTTCTCATATCTATCATTCCTATCAAGTTATCAAACTTATCATGTCTGTCATACTAAGCCATTCTCTCCGGGCATCTAGAAGAAAAATGTCCTATCTTATTAGAAGAAAAACATTTGAAGGGAAACTTTCCATCATACTTATCGACACCTTTAGGAAATCTCTGGGCAATCAATGCTTCAAGATCATCAAGCTCTCTTTATCTCACTGCTATCTCTCTTCTTTCTCTTTCCTATATGGATATCCTGCACTCTTTAGGATCATATTTCTCTTACTGGACACAGTATCTAGTGCTTTGAATGCTGTCTCAGACTTTCCATGCGATTCTCCAAATTCACTCAGCTCAAATACAACAATTTTTCCCACCAACACATCTCTTGTCACTGTAGTTACACTCCAGATCTTATCAATAGCGGCAACCTTGTGTTTATAAGCAGGATGCAAAGATCTCAACACCCTAGAAACAATCTCATCTTCTTCAATATTTCCACTGACAGATCTGATACCAAGGACAAGCTCATTCACCTTAGCCATGTATGAATGTATGTTCTCATCATCTCCCATCTTCAATGTCTCATAATTTCCTTTTAAACTTTGCAACTTAGCAATTTTCACTTGACTATCACCTTCATACAAGATTTTAATCTTCACCGAAATCTCATGTGCAGTCTGAAGTTCTCTAACATTTGTCATTTCAGAATCAGTCAGGGCACTGAGAAATGTTTCCTTCACTCTGATCTTATATTCAGCTTCCTTAACCTCATCAAGAGTGGATGGTCCATTATGAGAAACAACATAGGCATTCTAAGTAATCTTCCAATAATCTTCTCGAAGACATTTCAAATGCACTTCCATCTGTCTCTTCCATATAGTATAGTTTCTTCCATCAAACCTCAAACCGTCCTTCTTGAAAACAATACCTTGAGTTTCCATCATGGATCTCCTCAAGAAATTAAGCTTCTACCTGAGGATTTAGCTCTGATACCAATTGTTAGAAACAATCAAGAGGGAAGACTGAGAGGGGGAGTTTTGAATCAGTCTTCACCAGATCTCAACAAAATAAACTCCAAAACATAAACTATAGAAATAATAGATAAGAAAATTAACAGCATAACACACAACACCAAGATTTTGACATGGAAAACCCGATTAAGGGAAAAACCATGATGGGAACCTACCCATAGTAAGATGATACTCTGCAGTAGTATGTGAAAATATTATAATGGGGAATGCACATGCATTCAGGAACACTGCCTAGAGATCACTGCTCAAAAGATACATGCTCGAAAGGCTACAACCCTCAGGGAAGTCTCACTAACTTACAATATGATTCAGACTACAATCCAAAAGGAATGAACTGCAATGATAACATCTACAAATGCCTGATGGCAGTTCTAGTTAAGCACAATTATCTTCTTTGCAACTCCAAACACATCTCAATACTTTGCTGAATGATATATTCTTATTCACATATTCATCTCTCTCTGATAATATAGACACAATACCGACACATAAATTACATAAACATATTACCTATATATACAAATCATCAACCTTGATAACAAGATCAGCTAAAACCTCAACTCATAATTACAAAAATTACATTGCATGATACAAAGATCAACCACTAGACCAATATTATGATTTCCATTACATAGTATGGACCTAATTCAAAGTCCCAAATGATTACAGCTAGTCGAAATCCCACCAAGATCAACCGCAACATGCTACACCACTAGAAATACTGCATAATACGCAAATAATCACTGGTTCATAGAAATCACCAAAAAATTGCACAACGATCAATACAGATCACTAAAACAAATAGGAAACGACTAGGAAACACCAAAAAGCACATTAGAATCATCCAGAATAGTTGCACCAACACCTCTTTTCAAATCTTCATCGGTCAATGTCTCAAAGATCAAGAACACAACCAATTAGCAATTGTCACGAGAAAAGATAACTTGCAGAGCCCCAAATCAAGAACCATCTGAAATGAAGATACATAAGATAACCCAAAACAATAATCCAAAGACTGAACACAAGATCTGATTGCACCAAAATATACCAGAGGAAATACCAGATTCTGCAAAACAGTGATCAACAAAACCAAACTACAAAACTAGATAAAAAACTCTTCCCAAACTCACTAGAATAACTCACAGGAATTTGTTGACATCAATGACAACAACATATCCTAGCAAAAAAAATGTTCAACCAAATCTAACAATCTCCCCAATAATCCAACAAAAGACACATTTTGATCTTGTTGCAAGAATTTTCAGATGACAAGTTTGTCAAGAAGAATAGAGGTGGAGAAATTTAATGGAAGTAATTTTGAGATGCAGAAGCTGAATATGGAAGATCTGCTAATAGATTGAGATCTGTGGGATGTTGTTAAAGAGAATGTCTTAAGACCTACAGATCCTACTGCGACTACTCAGTATGATGTTATGCACCGAAAAGCTAAGGGTCTAATCAAATTGTGCTTGGCAGACTCTATTTTGATCAATGTCCATGAGGAGAACTCTACACAAAAGATATAGACTAAGTTTGGTGAAATGTATCAAGCCAAATCCTTATTGAATCATATTTTCTTGAGGAAGAAATTGCATTCATTGAGAATGGAAGAGGGTGGATAAATTATATACTACTTGAAAGCATTTAATATGTTGGTGGCTCAATTGGCATCTGTTGGGGTTAAGATGGATGAGAAGGAGATTACTTAGTTCTTTGCCTGATTCATGGGATTCTCTTGTTATGGCTAAAGGTATTACTTCTGTTGTTTTGAAGTTTGAAGATGTGATGAGTGTCTTTCTTGGTGAAAAGATGTAGATGAAAGTATCCATCAGTTCAAAGGAAGCCCTAACTATCTGTGGAGGACCTAAGAAAAATTACAAGAAGAATGAGAAGCGTAATAAATCCAAGTCTAGAGAGAGATGATAATCTTCTGGAAAGTCTAAAGTCATCTACTAGAATTGCAGTAAACCAGGTCACATCCATAAGGATTGCAAAGAAAAAGAGAAGAAAAAAAAGAAGTATGATTCTGATTTCAAGTCTTAGAAGGAAGATGGTGATGCATTCATTATAACTTTGGCTACTCATGTAGGTAATGATGCATGGTTAATTGACTCAAGTGCATATTTTGATATGACTTCCAATAAATATTGGTTTTCTGAATATGAGGAATTTAATGGAGGTAAGGTGTACTTGGGTGATGATTCACATTTAGATGTTATTAGTAGTGGTAAAGTTAGAATTAGGTTTCCTGACAGTAGAATACAAAGGATTAGTAGTGCGTTGCATATCCCTAGATTGAAACTAAATTTATTATCCGTGAGAAAATTGATAGATGTAGGTGTGCACGTAGTCTTTTCTGATGTATGATGTAAGGTGATTAAGGGTGATATGGTGATTTCTATAGGTGTTAGGCTCAACACTTTGTATAAGCTAGAGGCATACAATGTTGAGTGTAATAACACTTCTATAAAAAGTAAATATGTGGATTTTTCATTGAAATATTTGAGGGTTACCTTTAGCGGATGGACATGGTTTTTGGGTACCTAAGGGTGCTCTTTCTTCTAAATAAAATATACTTGTAGAGAAGACTATGTTATGGCAAAAGACTTGGCCACATTGGAGAAAAGGGTCTAAGGACCTTGAAAAATAAAAACCTCGTTAAAGGTTTGAATGATTGTAATCTTGACTTTGATTTTTGTGAGCATTGCATTTATGAAAAACAAAAGCGTGTTCAGTTTTACTTGAGTTCAAGTAAATCTTTTTGGTGTTTTGGATCTTATTCATTCTAATGTGTTTGGTCCTGTAGATGTTCCTTCCATTGGAAAATCCACATATTATGTTTCATTTATTGATGATTTTAGTAGAAGGACATGGGTGTACTATTAAAAGAGTAAATAAGAAGTTTTCAGTTTCTTCAAAGAATTCAAAGCAATGGTTGAGTTGTAGACTAGAAATAAAATTAAATGTTTGAGGACTGATAATGGAGGTGATTTTTTCTCTAATATCTTTGATAGATTTTGTAAAGACTGTGACATTAATAGAAAAAAGACAACTCCATATTTTCCACAACAAAATAGATTTGTAGAAGGAATGAATAAGACACTGATGGAGAATGCTAGGAGTATGCTAAGTGGTTCTGATCTAGAATAAAAGTTTTAGGCTAAAGCTATTGCCACTTCTTGCTACCTGATTAACAGGTCTCCTACATCAGCTCTTGTTGATAAAACACCTATGGAAGCATGGTCAGGTCACAAGCCTTCATTGAGACATCTTAGAGTTTTTGGTTGCAAGGCATATGCACACGTGCCAAAGGAGAAACAAAGTTGGAGAAAAAGGCTGTGAAATGTATCTTCATCAGTTACAATTATGATGTGAAAGAATGCAAGCTTTGGGACCTTGTTCAACAAAAGGTAATTCATAGTACAAGTGTTATTTTTAGAGAAATCAAGGCTCATTCTGTTACATTACAACCATAATAGACTAAACATGAAGATGTGATTCAATTCCCTTCTACGCCTAAAAGAGTTGAATCGAAACCACTTGATAGGCAAGTAGTTGAGGAGAGCTCATCTAGTTTTGAATCTTCAGAAGAGGAGGAAGAACCTCCAACTCATCTTGTTTGAAGGTATACAAGACATAGAAAACCACTTGAAAGGTATTCACTTGATGATTGGAGATTTTTTTTTTCTTTGAATACTAATGTGGATGAACATAGATCTATAGAAGAGGCATCAGGTGTGAATGATGAATAATTGAAAGATTTCTATAGAAAAAGAAATGACATTTTTGAAAAGGAATGATACATGGGATCTTGTATCATTGCCCGAAGGGCGAAAGCCGGTTGGTTGTTAATGGGTGTTCAAGAAAAAGATTGGTTCAGATGAAAGCATTGAGAAGTATAAAGTAAGGTTGGTTGCAAAAGGCTACTCTCAGGTTGAGGGTATTGATTATGGTGAGATATTTTCTCCTGTTGCAAAAATGACATCCCTTAGATTTTTCTTTCTATGGCTATTCTTTATGATTTAGAGTTTGAGCAAATGGATGTGAAAAATGCTTTCCTTCATGGTGATTTGGAGGAGGATATTTATATGACACAACCAAAGCACTATGTGGTAAAAGGTAAAAGTAATTTGGTGTGTAAATTGAAGAAATATTTGTATGGACTTAAACAAAGTCCTAGGATGTGGTACCATAAATTTGATACATATGTGTTGAGTTTGGGATTTGAACATTCTAAATCAAATAAGTGTTTATTATAAATCCGATGGTGATCATTTCTTGTACATTGCATTATATGTTGATGATATGTTATTCATTGGCAAAGGGAAAGGTATGATTTTAGAATTAAAGTCTTAGCTTGCTACTAAATTTGAAATGAAAGATCTTAGTGTAATGAAACACATTCTTGGGATGGAAATTAGAAGAGATAGAATAAACAGAAAACTATGGCTAGGCTAGAGTAAGTATGTTAATTTTAGTATTCTAGAGGTTCAACATGCAAGATTGTAGACCATTATGTATTCCCTTTATAATTAGAACTAAATTAACTATTTCAAATTGTCCCACATCTCCATCAGAGATGGAAGACATGGGCATAGTGCTTTACTAGAGTATAGTTGGTGTAGACACCTAAAATTGTCCAGTCTAATTAAATAAATATTTTATTTATTTAATTATCTAAGCCTAATTCTTCTATTAATTAAATAAATCTTTATTTATTTAATTAATTCATTTATCCTCTTCTAGCCTTATTTCTCATTTAAATAAATACATTTATTTATTTAAATTATCCTTTTCCTAAATTAAATAAATATTTTATTTATTTAATTATCCCATTTCTTCTATTAATTAAATAAATTTTTATTTATTTAATTAATTCATTATATTTTTCTACACATGACACATGTCATTCATCTCTTAATTCCTACACTACCTACCCCTTTCACTATTTTACTATTTCTTATACCTACCCTCTAATCCTAGCCGACCTCCTTTTTACACCTCTCAATCTTATCCCTCCATTTCATATTGTGTCTTCTATTTAAGGAGATGCTTTCTTCATTATCAAACCCTAATCAAGCATTCTAATCATTCTATGCACCCTAATGATCCTAATGAGCTAACAACTTGATCAATTGACTACACTACGATCCTACTTGCAACCACATTCCGTTATTTGTTGAGCTCTTGTGCATATAAAAATCTGAGAGCAAATATATCAAGCAAGATCAATGGAGATAGGAAGAATGGAGATCAAAACCCTATTGGACATGTGATGGTATAATCTTTGTGATTTCATTTGATTTGCATTGTCTTAGGTAATCTTCATATGTTATGGTGGATCTTTGTTGTTGTTAGGCTAGGGTTTGGTGGTTGGATTCATTTAGACTTTCAATATTGTTATTATTGTTATCCATTTTCACCATACACATTTTGGCACGCCCGGTGGGACCCTTGTCCCTTTGCATTTAACCTTTTTGTTGCAGATTTTGAGTTTTTGAAGTTGCAGATCAGACATTTTTCAACGACATTTTAGGTTTTTCCGTGTTTGAGAACTTTCGGATCGCGTCTCTGATTTTCAGGAGCATCTGCGGATACTGGAGTCGCATCTGTGTTTTTGACAAGTTTTATTTTGCAGGTCTCAGACAGGAATGTCTGTGTTTTATAAGCGCGTCTATGTTGTTTCTGATCGCGTCTGTGTCCGAGAAGGGCGTCTGTGATTTTTGACCGCGTCTGTGAGTCACAGAACCGCGTCTGTGTCATACAGGCGCGTCTGTGTCATGGGTAACAACGTTTGTGTTTTGAATGTTTTGGAATTTTCAAATTTTCATTGATTCGGTTTTCGGATTTCGTACTTAGGGTTTCAGATCTAGTTTATTTTTGGACTAACCCTTTCAGATCTAGCTAACTAAGTTTGTGCAGCTTGTTTTGGAAGCAAAAATGTTTTGGTTGAAGGCCTCTCTTTCACAAAGTCTTTTGGGTTTATAAAATTTACCTAACTTGTGTGCTTGCAGGAAGGGGTGATCATTTGAAACAACCCAAACTACTAACAAATTTTGTTGCAGGTCCTTGGCTAGGGTTTTGAAATTTTGTTGTGTGCCTTGTTTTTATAGACTAGAAAACACTTCCATTGGTGCACTAAAATTGAATCATTGTCTTTTGTGTCTTGAGCAATAGGCTCTTTTTGTTTAATCTTTAGAGGGCCTGTCTTCCCATGTGGTCATTAGGACTACTAGTGAGAAGAGAACGACCCAAGTGGTAGCGAGGAAAACCCACCTCATCCAAACCACTATAATCAAATGTATTCATGGTGAAAACTATGAATAACGTGTGCTGATTAGTTCATACCGACACTATGTCTCCCCATAAACCCGTTTGATCAAATTTATTTGATCATTTGTAGGGCGTAACCCCTACCGGCTGGGAGCCTTCTGTATTTACAGAGCTGAAAGTGCCACATGTATGGCCACATGAGCAGATGCCCTTACTAGCACCTTTTTGTTTTAGAAGCCCAAATCCTTCTAGTTGTTGGGGCAGGAGGTCGGACCTCTGGTAGCGGCCCACACACATACGGTTCTTAGTAGAGATACAAAGTTCGCCATGGGGAGTTTTCATGGGGACTGATGCTTGGCTAACCTGAGAAGTGAGTGTCGAGGGTGGAGCCAGTGAGGTCAAGCATCTAAGTATCCACTCTGAATAGCGTAGCCTCAGGGGTAAAACCCTATGTGGGATCAACAACTATTGTCTTGGCCAGCCATAAGAATTGTGCTTGTCTTATGTTAAACATTCAAAACATTCAAGACCAAACAACAAAACATTGTGTCTTTTGTGTCTTCAAGTGTATGCAAAACATTTTACATCAAACAACACACTTTTGGAGTCTAAACACTTGCAAACATTGAGTCCTCATCAACATTGTGTCCTCTTGTCACGAAAAACAGTCACACAGTCAGATTTGGTCACAACAAAACAACTTTACAGATTGGAAAAATTGCACGAAGTTTACAGAAATGCGTCTGTGTCTGTTTTAACCGCGTCTGAGTCATCTAAGCGTGTCTGTGAAGGGCATAATAGCGTCTATGTGTCTAGTAGCGTCTGTGTCGAATAGAGACACGTCTGTGTCTGGGAATCGCGTCTGTGAAGTATACAGAAGCGTCTGTGTCCAGAATTGAAAAATTTCACAATCCAGCAAACAAGAGAAATCAGTTTCAGAATACTTGAGCTTCCTAGGTTGTTTCTTTAGGTTTCATCGAGCATTCAACCTGTCTCTGGGTCTCATACCATCCATCATTGCTTCACATCTCATTTTACATTCATACTTGTCTAAACTTGGGTCAAAAGGTCACTTGCTTGTCCTCATCATACTTTGTCAACATACTACATACAACTACACTTTGCTAAGTGGTCCCTCATCAAGGTTTCTTACCTTTGGGTCTCATTTGGTCTTACTTAGAGTCAAGGTCAGCTTACCTCATCAAGAGAAACAATCATCTCTTTGGAAGTCACACCTACTCTACTACTTACATACTTGGTCTTACACTTTGGACATTTGCAAGTAAACCTCAGATTCATTTACACTCCATACAACTCTTGGTCTTCCATACTCTTTCCATTTTTCATCTAGTCTCTCACATCTTGGTCAAACACCTAGTTCATGGTGGAAACTCATCTTCAAAAATCTAGGAGAAAAGCTAAAGAAGCTCAAGAGTCCGCCAACATGAGTTCTTATGAGTATGACAACGATTTATTTTTCAATCCTGAGTACACTACACTGCTTGACATGGATGTTTATAGACACATTCCAAATGTGGAAAATGCATACACTACAAACAACAAGGCTACACACAATGACAATGTGGACAACTTTTCAATACAATCAGCAGATGTAGAAGAATCCATAATGAATCCTCATTTCAATAGATTGGTTGAAGAGATAATGAAGAGGGATAGACAATACTTCTTACACATGATGGCACAAAGTGGAGCTAAAATACCTCATGACTTTGACATGTCTCAACTTATGGAAAACCGACCCTCGCAACAAACTCACTCCAACATGGATCAAAGGAGACCCAATAGTGGAGGAAATAGAGGACCTCATATGGTACCTGAATCACCATTAGCTTTGCTTCAAAAACCAGAAATCCCACATACACACGGTCAAACATATGATACTTACCTTCGAAGACCATTATGGAAGTCTTATGCAGATAGATATGCTCAATCACATGCTCAAGCTATGGATCAATCAAAACAAGTGGACATTCAAAGGCATGCTCAAAATTTGGACACAAGGAAACCTCATGTCAAATTTGGGGGCAACACAATAGAACATGACGTGCCTATAGAATATGGTATATATGCACAAAATAGATATGGGGTTCCTCAACATGAAGCTATACCAAGTGCTCCCTATATGCCGCATCAATATAAACCTCCTCCATATGAACATGTCTATGATCAATATCATCCATACATGCAACAAGCTCCTCCTCAAATTGGTGTCTCAAACATGGGGTATGCTACAAGAAATCGATCGCCACCTAAGAATAATTTGGATCAACAAATCAGAGATTTACAAAAGAAAATGGAGGACATGAGTACACCAAAACCAACATACACTATGAGAGACATATGTCCTTATCCATTTGATAAGAGCATTCCAATGCCTCCATTCCCTGCACACTTTGTGATGCCAAAATTTGACAAGTATAGAGGAAAAGGAGACCCCAAGGCACACATACGACAATTTTTCACAGCTTGCATAGAGGTAGCGATAGAAGAAACATATTTGATGAGGTTGTTCCCGCAAAGCTTAGGCAATCAAGCTATGGAATGGTTCTCTCAATTACCTCCTGGTATTAAGTCATGGGGTGATTTAGCAGAGGCATTTATTCAGCATTTCTCCTACAATATTGAGACAGATATCTCAGTCACTACTTTGTGCAATACTAAGCAAAAGGAGGGAGAATCTTTTGCGTCATTTTTACAAAGATGGAGAAATCTAGCCAGCAGATGCTCTTGTGAAATTCCCCAAAAACAAATGGTAGAAATGTTCACACAAAATGTTAACAAGGATATTGGCTATGATCTAAGGAAAGCTTGTTTGTCCACCTTCAAGGATGTTATTGAAAAGGGCTTAGCAACAGAAAAGGTCTTAATTGAGCAAGGAGTCATTAAGATATTCAAGGAAAACAAAGATGACTTTAAAGGAAAAGACAAGCCAAGATTTTGGAATAAAAACAAGAACACAATCAATGATGGTGTTGTTGATGCCAATACAGTGAGACCCAAATTCATCTTTTCGGGATCAAGTTCTACAAACAATCAAGTGAATACTCAAACAACTTCTAGATCATGAAGGAAGTACACCCCATTGGGAGAACCACTTGAATCAGTCTTCAAAAAGCTAGTGGCAAACAAAGTGATCATAGTTCCAGATTTTCCTCCATATGAACCAAAGGTCAAACCAAATTGGTGGAATGATGATGAGTATTGTGAGTTTCATAAGAGCAAGGGTCATAAGACAGGAAATTGCCATCGACTGAAGAACATTGTGCAAGATCTCATTGATAGAGGTGACATTGAGATTGAGGGACACTCATCCAATCAAGAACATGAGATGTTTAAGGAACCATTCCCAAAGCATGACAAGGGAAAAGCCAAAGTCACAGATGATCATGCCAACTATACTAGAGCACCTTACAACTATGATTCAACTATCAATCACATCTCAATGGACAATCATATCTCTACTATTACCATCAAGAACAAAAATCCTGAGAATCCTCCTCAGAGACCCAAGATTGTTCTAAGAGGTGTTGGATCTTCTTCCGAACCTACCTCTGAATGTCATGTTACAACTCGTCGAGGTAAGATTACGTTTCCAGGTGCCTCCACTAAAAATACGGCTTCTTCATCAACCAAACCTGAGTATGACCTTGTAGAACAGTTAGGGAAGACACCCGCGCTCATCTCCATCCTTGAGCTCCTACGTATATCCCCCACTCATAAAGCTATTCTTGACAAAATCTTGAGAAACACTGTCGTTCCTACTGATCTGAACGTGGACCAATTTCAAGCCATGGTGGGATACCTTTCCATTCCACATTCCCTTACATTCACAAAAGCTGATGACGCCTCCGTAAGTCAGCCACATAATGCACCTTTACATGTTGAAGCCTTCATACACAAACATCGAATAAAGTGAGTCCTGATAGATGGAGGAGCTGGTCTAAACATTTGTACATTGAGCACCATTAAACAATTGGGATATTCTAATAAAGCTGTGAATTCAACAAATCAAATCACCATCAAGGCATATGATGATGAAGAGCGCTCATCCAAAGGCACAGTCACCTTACCTCTAAGAATTGGGCCAGTCACAAAGGATGTGGTTTGTCAAGTCCTAGATCTGGATCTCACATACAACATATTGCTAGGACGTCCTTGGATTCATGAGATGAGGGCAGTCCCATCAACATATCATCAATGCATTAAGTTTCCTCATAATGGAGTCGAGGTAACAGTTAACGGTGATCCTAATCCGTTCATATATTGCAATAACTTGAGATCACATACAGAGACCATCATTCCCAGTAATCGTGAAGCTGTTCCTTCTTCAGCATACATTGACCCTGAGTCATTGAAACCTTCGACATCAAAACAAGGTGAACTTAAAGGCAAATTTCAAGACAAAGGCATGGGAGAATACACTTTAAATCAGACCATGTATTTATGACAAGTCATGAGCTCTCCGAAAGAATATGGAAGGCCACATCCTAACAAGCAAATATCCATCATGATACTCAAATGGGTTCCTACTACCTTTCAAAGATGGGGTGAACTAGAAGAGGAAGATTTATACAAAATGCTCTATAAAGACATTGAAGAGGACACACATGATCAGATCAATATACCTTGTGAGAAATATGGCAAAGGCTTCAAGATTCTACAAAAATTTGGGTATGATGGAAAAAGCCCTCTTGGGTTACGCAAAGAAGGCGTCATGGAACCCTTACAACCTGAATTGACTGTAAAAAGGGAATGCTCAAAGGGACTTGGTTTTCTGACTTCCAAGATCCACACTAAAAGGATAGAAGAGGCATCACAAATCAAAGTTGCCAAAATTCAACAAGAGGATTGCTATTCCACAGATTCCAATGAATGGGAATGGGGTTCAGACAAATCCTCCAGTGACTATGAGCTCACCAAGACATTCAGAGAGCCAGATGAACCCACAGAAGAAGAGGAATTTTATAAAAAGTTTAGAGTTGGTCAAGAAACAACCCATAAGGATTCCGCACAGTCTTCGTCTCAAGGTTCTAGGTCAAAATCACATAGGATGAGGACACCTGTCCCGGAAGGCGCTACTAGTGACGACAATTTGGATTCGCTTGCGATCGAAATTGATGAGGAGAGTGCCATCGATGACCTCGACGATTGCCTCGATATACCCGAATATAACCACATCTTCACTCTTAGCCTTGCAAACTCCGAAAACATTAAAGGCCTTCCCCTTGTTCACCACCAACTCATTGACTGGGATTATGAAGAACCAGCACAATTTGACACATTTCAAAATGACGAAGCTATTATTGACTATCTTGGCATACGAGATGATCTTCCCCCTAGGACCACAAAGCAGGATACACCATAGAACTCAACAACATGGCATATTTTGGTGAGGGTGTCGGACCTTCCAGTCACAAAAATGTGAAAATAAGAACAAATCAAGGGTCTTATGGCGAAAACCACACTGTGGCGCTATCTGATTCCAAAAAAATAAAAAGAAAGGACGTATCTGAGGGCGAAAACCTCTCTGAGGCACCCGAAGATGGAAGGCTCGACATTCTCCCAGCATCATATGAGGAAAAATCATCCATGTTGGTAGAGGAGACTATCAAAACAAACATTGGTACAGAAGAGGTTCCACACAACATATTCCTGGCTCAATCATTAACAGAGTTCGAAAGATCAAAATTCATAAGCTTCTTCAAAGAACGACAAATCAACTTTGCATGGTCATACGCTGATATGCTTGGACTAGATCTGGATTTGGTAATGCATCATTTGACAGTCAAACCGGGGGCAAAGCCAGTGAAACAGAAATTAAGGAAAATGCATCCACAAGTGGCATTACTAGTCAAAGCAGAGCTGGAGAAATTACTAGATGTCGGATTCATATGCCCAATTGATTATCCCGAATGGATCTCCAATTTAGTACCTGTCAGTAAACCAGATCACAGCATCAGAATATGTACAGATTTCAGAGACATCAACAAAGCTTGTCCGAAAGATGACTTCCCATTACCAAATATCGACTTGATCGTTGATCTCACAGCAGGTCACGAAATGTTATCTTTAATGGATGGATTTTATGGTTATAATCAAATCAGGATTGCACCCGAGGATCAACACAAAACATCATTCACTTGTCCGTGGGGAACTTTCTGTTGGAATGTCATGCCCTTTGGGCTAAAAAATGCAGGTGCTACATATCAAAGAGCGATGACCACTATCTTTCATGATCTCATGCACATAACCGTGGAAGATTATGTTGATGATCTCTTGGGTAAATCAGTAGACAGAGATACACATTTGGACATACTTTCAGTCGTCTTTGATTGGTTGGAAAAGTACAAGGTAAGATTAAACCCCAAGAAATGTGTCTTTGGAGTAACCTCCGGGAAGCTCCTAGGATTCATTGTGTCCAAAAGAGGAATCGAAGCCGATCCAGCAAAAGTCAAGGCTATCTTGGACATACCGCCACCCAGAAATATCAGTCAACTTTGATCCTTACAAGGGAGACTCCAGTCTATATGAAGATTCATAGCACAACTTGCAGATAAGTGTAATCCTTTTCAACACCTGCTACATAAAAATATCAAGTTCAAATGGGATGATAACTGTCAACAAGCTTTTCAGATGCTCAAAGATTATCTTTTGAATCCGCCGGTTTTGATGCCACCAATTCCAGATCAGCCTTTGTTACTATACATATCAGCTACTCCAACAACACTGGGGGCACTCCTAGCACAACAAATAGCTGACGGTAAGGAAAAAGCAGTATACTATATCAGTCGCACATTGGTGGGATATGAGCTAAACTACACACCAATCGAGCGTGCATGTCTCACTGTGGTCTTTGCTTCAAAAAAATTACGACATTATATGCTCACTCACAAGACTAAGTTGATTGCAAGAATTGCAACTGTACTTTGATGGCTCATACACACAGCATGGGGCAGGAGCTGGTATTCTCTTTATAACTCCTCAAGGTGATTCTATACCAAAATCATACCGCTTATCATTTCCTTGCACTAACAATATAGTGGAATATGAGGCATTAACAACTGGATTACGAATTGCAGTTCAGTGGAAGATCCAAGAACTTCATGTTTTTGGGGATTCTCAACTTGTCATCCGTCAAGCAACTGATGATTACCAAATAAAAGATGAAAAATTAATGCCTTACAAGCAACTGGTAGATGATTTGAAACAACACTTCACAAAGATAGATTTTGAGCAGATACCAAGAGAGCAGAATCGTGCCGCAGATGCTATGGCTACAATTGCCTCACTAATTGACCTGCCTCAAAATGAAACCTGCTATGAGTTCTTGGTAGACAATCTGTTGGTTCCTTCATATGAGATCACTCCTACTGAAATGATATGCGTTGTTGGTCCTGAATCCCAGTTATATGGTTCCATATTCACATATATTTGCGACAATATCTTACCTTCTGATCTATCAAACAACCAACGCCGCACTTTCATTCGCCAATCCTCTCGATATGTCATTCTAGCTGATATCCTATACCGACGAGGTCTAGATGGCACTCTTCTTAGATGTTTAGAAAGCGACAAAGCTCAGATTGTGTTATGTGAAGTGCATGAAGGGATATGTGGTCCGCATACTAGTGGTCCTACCTTGGCTAAGAAACTCATCAGGACTGGATATTACTGGCCCAATATGGAAAAAGACTCATATCAGTTTGTCAAGAAATGTAAGCAATGTCAAATTCATGGAGACCTCATACATGCACCAGCACAAGAACTACAACCACTTGCGTCTCCTTGGCCCTTTTGTCAGTGGGGACTCGATCTCATAGGCAAGATTCACCCTCCTTCTTCCAATGGTCATAAATTCATTATCACAGCCACAGAGTATTTCACAAAGTGGATTGAGGCTGTGCCTCTCACAAAAGTCACTGGGAAACAAATTGCTACCTTCATCCTTAACTATATCATTTGTCGATATGGTATTCCTAAGTCCATTATTACTGATAACGGGCGTCCCTTCAAAAATCAGGATGTTCATGAACTCTGTGACCGCTTCCATATTTCCCATCATTTTTCCACACCATATTACCCCCAAGGTAATGGCCAAGCTGAGGCATCTAATAAAACAATTCTTAAAATCCTCAAAAAGACAGTCGACGACGCTGGCCGTAACTGGCATATCCAACTCAATCCTGCACTTTGGGCCTACCGCACAAGTGTCCGCACACCTACAGGAGCTACACCATATTCACTTGTCTACGGCGCTGAAGCCATCTTGCCTATTGAGGTCGAGTTACCTTCTTTACGGGTCTCTTTGCAAAACATCATCAGCGATGAAGATTACAGGGTCTCTCACTTACAAGAACTAGAACTATTGGATGAATGGAGACAAATTGCTTTTAATCATCTCAAGGCTTACCAACAACGAATGAGTCACAGCTACAATCACAAAGTCAAGCCTCGCACATTTGAGGTAGGTGACTTGGTTCTCAGAGAAAATCCCAAAAATCAGCAAGACAGAGAGAAGAAGGGCAAGTTCGAACCAAACTGGCTTGGTCCTTACATCGTTATAGCAGCCTATGGATCTGGTGCATATCAGCTCTCAACTACAGAAGGTGAACCTTTGGAGGATCCTATCAATAGCATGCACCTTCGCAGGTTCTACACATAGCTCTTCGGAATATCCTAACTCAAAAATACAAAAAAAATCAAAAAATTCAAAAATAAAAATAAAATAAAATAATAAAACAAAAAAATCGTTACTTGGTGAAAACCTGGCAAACAGGCGCCTTGTGACACAAAAAAAAATTTGAAAAATCAAAAAAGTAAAGAGAAATAATTTCGTCCAATGGTGAAAACCACTTCGGTGGCGCCTTGGGCATGTACCATGGTGAAAACTGGGTCACCAGCACCATGCGTAGAGACATTGCTCCTCCCTCCTTCAGGATTCACTTTCATCACTTCACATTGCACACACTCACAACCTATTCACTCACAATAAACTTACCCATTCCCATCATGGCTTGTTATTGATCTACCCAAGATTGGTTAGCCATTCATAATAAACCCCCCTTTTCACTCCCTTTCTATCCATAATAAATCAGATCCTATCTGTGGCTAAGGCAAATCCTACGTCTAGTGATGGGTGTGGAACTAAGAACACCACATGTTTCGAGGAGTACAGTTTCTTCCAACTTTCTTCAGTCTATTCGCGCTCAATCCGCAATAAAGCAACATTTGCATCACAGATTCACAATAAAGTTTCGTCTTCTCTGCAATAAAGTATCAGTTTCATGGATTTAGTCAGTTTGAGATGAGACACAGCAGCAACAATGGGCTTCAACAAATCAAATCTTTCAACAGACTCAGACAACATATGGTTCAGTGCTATCTATCCTTTTTGTGAAAGTAAACATTGTGACCACAATCAAATACGACTTATACAAGTGATAAGAGACACTAAACTTGAGGATTACAATGGATGTTGGTGTCGAGTCTTGGTTTTCTGTTGATTTTATCTTTTGGTGACATGTCTTTTAGCTTTTCCAGGATGTCTTTGACTAGAGATTCTATCTCCAGGATGTCTTTGACTAGAAAGGCGAGGATGGGGTATCGTCACCTATTTGTATTTGCTGTCTGTGGATTGTCTTTTAGTAATGCTATGACTTGTCCAAGGATATGAGGACATTGTGAGTCTAGTGTGAACTGGGTCATTCCTTGTTTGTGACTGTCTTATCTCCATGCAAACGGGTACAATGACTTTCTGGGTCAAACATATGCCTCGATTGTCATAACCTACTTGCCATAATAAGCTCAATGATGATAATGCACAAGAAGCTCTATCACTTCCATATCTTCTATCTTTCATCCCCCTTTCTTGATTGACTTCCACCATCCTTCTTGAGTCCGCGTAGCCCGCTATCACATGACTGAGTATAATGACACACCAAAAACATTTGCATTTCATGTAGCTGGACCTGCATTACCACATATAAGCATTTCATACATACATATAGATATCACAACTGCATCACATCCTGCACACAACACCTGTTAGCACAATTTACATTTACATTATTATATTCATCTGCATCACATACATTCACATTTGCATCATGCATCACATATACAACATAAAAGAACAAAAATATTGCATTGCATCATGTACATATTTGCATCCATATCATAAGCATCCATATCATAAAACATACATTATAAGAACATCTCATCACATAGGTACACATGCATATAGCTGCCGCAAAAATGAATCATCTCTCATATATATAATCAAAAGTGTCATGATACAATGATGTCAAAAAAATCATATGGCTACAATCACCCGCAGGTGTCTACAATACAAAAAATGGTACAAATACTGATACAAGGGAGCCCTCTATGGCTATGATGAACTCCCTCCCTCAGAGCCGCCTGGCCTCGATGGAATTTGAGCCCTAGAAGGACCTGCTCTAGGATCATCCTGCCTGTCCCTCCTATCTGGTGGTGGTGGAGGACCCATGACCCCACCACTCGATGCCTATCTCCTCTGGCTCCCTCCCGTAGCTGTCGCTGTCCACGATGGTCTATGGAAGCTCCTCGCCCACTGATCTGCTAGCACGACACCATAATACAGGTCCCTCCAGTAGGCAATCTCCTCTTTGGCTCACAGGACATATGCGTAGCCTGCTCCTGTGTCCTCCGCTGCCTGCCTCCCTGCCCTCAGCGCTGTCTCAGCCTCAGTGTAGCGCTGAATCGCCTGATCCCTCTCTCGCTCAGTATCCCTGATCCTGATTCTGAGTCGGTCCCTCTCCCTCTCCAGCTCCTGGATCTCGTCTGCCTGGCCCTGACAGATCTCCCTGAGCTCAATCAGCTCATCCTCCTCTGGATCCCCACCCTCTGCCTTTGCCTATGGATCTCCCTCTGCGGGTGCCTGCCCCCATACCTGTCCCTGTACCTGTACTGGTGCCTGAATGGGTACCTGTCTTGGTACATGCCTAGGTCCCTATACCTGTCTCTGTCCCTGTGCCTGTACTGGCACCTATCCCTGCACCTGTCCCTGTCTCTGTCCCTATGCTCTAGGACCCTGTGCTGTTGGTACGTGCAGGGGCACTCCACCGCGACCCCTCACCACCTAGGCCTGTCCCTCCTGTCCACCCTCTCTCCGAGGTGCCACCCTCCTCTCCCCAACTACTCCCCTCCGTCTCCATCAACCTCAGCCTCCATCACCCCCACCATCCTCATCATCATCACCTCCTCCATCGCCCTCTAGTAACTCTCCTGGATCTGTCAACCGTGGGAACAGATGCTCTGCCGAATATGCGAAATACTCTACATCCATCCCGACGTCCTCGATCTCTGGCCACATATCCCAAGGTAGGGGCACCATCTCTGCCAGCTGTGTGACTGCCTGATCATATGACAATAAAGGCCCGAACTGCGCCTAATCCCTAACTGTATGGGCATACGTACCCGAGCCTCATGGCATCCTCTGGATCCTGCCATACTGCCTGCATACTCTATCCACCAGCTGCCTCTCCAGTATATAGGGTGTCCGCCCAATCAAATACCTGCTCCGGAAGGTGTAAGGCAGCTCCACTGCATCATCCTCCCACTCCTCGCATCCCAGATACGGCCTCCAGATGATGACGTCAATGTCATCTATCACTCGCCGCCAATGCTCTAACCTGCCAATCCGAGGCTATGAAGTGATCATGTCGTACAGATGAACAAAACTCCGTCCATGACCTCTCCCTCTGAAGTGTATCGACCGCGTGATAGGCAGATGCTCGTATGCCCAAACCTGCAGTAGTGTCACTCCACAACCCAGTCCCACTGATCCATGGTAGACAAACTGGTGAAGCTCATAATATAGATGGGCCAACACACATGGACCCCACGCATATCTGGTGTGCTGCGTCACCAATATCTCCAGTGCTCCTCCCCAGCCCACTGCCAACCCCCGTGTTGCCCTGTCCAGACATAGGAACCCATTGATAGCTCCTCAAATCACAGCTGGCAAGGTTAATCCTGTCGTGGTCATGGTGTCCCATGCCACATGTCCTGCTCTCATCTCTAGGCCAGGATCGTGAAACACCCGTCTCAAAGCCTCTCTGTCTCCATCGCGATCATATGGAATCAGCTCTCCATCGATCGGTATATGTAGAATCCTATAAACATCCTCAAGGGTGACTGTCATCTCATGCATTGGCAAATGAAATGTGCATGTCTCTGAATGCCATCTCTCGGCCAGTGCAGTCAGCAAACCCATGTTTGCCTGAAACTCAGGCACATACAATACGTGTCTCAAACCCATCTCCTCGATGGCAGCTCTATCCTGAAAGGACAACTCTGGTCGCAACCTCTGTGTGGACGGGAATCTCTCCCGTGACTCTAGCATAGGCAAATACTCCTGCAGTCAAACAAATCAATCATGTCCGTCATGGTGGCATTCACTGTTCATCACAAAATGCTACTTGCTATCTAAATGCATATGGTTATCTATTCTAGTGACACTCACTATTCATCACAAAGTGTTGTTATCTATCCTAGTAGTGCTCCCTATTCATCACAAAGTACTACGTGTGTGACATTCCCTGTTCATCACAAAGTGTTACTCACATTTTGCACTCCCCGTTCATCACAAAGTGCTGCTCATACTTTGGGTACTCCCTGTTCATCACAAAGTACTCTATCTTGGTGCTCCCTGTTCATCACAAAGTGCCTTGATCTATCCTAGTCTTCCTAGAGGACCTGCTTGAGTGTATCCTCTCAGCAGCTTATCCAATCGACAGCGTGTGTTCATCACAGAACTGCCGATTTGACCTAGAAAACCAAACCTTGCATTTTCAGACATAAACGCGTTTTTAACTCACAAACGTGCCTATCGACTGCACAAGCGCACCTAAACAACACAGACACACCTGTTTGACATAAACGTGCCTAAATTGTTCACACACGTGACTTTGCAACATAAACGCCCCTGAAGGACGTAGACGCGCCCGCATTTGGCACAAACGCGGTTCCAGACACAGACGTGCCTGGCACCGACACAGACGCGCCTGGCACCGACGCAGACGTGATTTCATGTTTTTGCACTTTTTTTGTACACTATTCCTAGGCGCATTTATTGCTCTATTCGATAAGCATTAATGACAAAAGCAAATGCGTCAAAGTACGAGGAGGTTTGGTGGTACTTACCGGCTCTCCTGCCTCTGCTAGTCTCTGAAATCGGCGAACATGGTCGAATCTGCGTACGAAAGCCATCGCTGTTGACTGCTGCTGCTCTTTTTCTCGCTCTGCACTTTGATCTCATGAAGGTGTAGATGACAATGAGGATGTCTTTTGCCCGTGGTCTATCTTATAGCCTACCCTAGCCTCGCCTTCATTTTCCGAGTCAGTCTTCATTATCCCGTGACTTTTTCACTTTATCCAGTCAGTCCATTCTAGCCTTTCTTTCTTATCGAGAGATTGTCTGTAATTCTTTTCAGACATTTTCATCCAATCTCTCGAGGGGGCATATCATTCCCATACTGGGGCAACTTTGTATCAGTTCATCTTATCTTCTTTGAAACAACGCGACAAGTCGCATTGTCTCAAAGAGGGGCAAAATGTAGACACCTAAAATTGTCCAGTCTATTTATTTAATTATCTAAGCCTAATTCTTCTATTAATTAAATAAATCTTTATTTATTTAATTAATTCATTTATCCTCTTCTAGCCTTATTTCTCATTTAAATAAATACATTTATTTATTTAAATTATCCTTTTCCTAAATTAAATAAATATTTTATTTATTTAATTATCCCATTTCTTCTATTAATTAAATAAATTTTTATTTATTTAATTAATTCATTATCTTTTTCTACACATGACACATGTCATTCATCTCTTAATTCCTACACTACCTACCCCTTTCACTATTTTACTATTTCTTCTACCTACCCTCTAATCCTAGCTGACCTCCTTTTTACACCTCTCAATCTTATCCCTCCATTTCATATTGTGTCTTCTATTTAAGGAGATGCTTTCTTCATTATCAAACCCTAATCAAGCATTCTAATCATTCTATGCACCCTAATGATTCTAATGAGCTAACAACTTGATCAATTGACTACACTACGATCCTACTTGCAACCACATTCCGTTCTTTGTTGAGCTCTTGTGCATATAAAAATCTGAGAGCAAATATATCAAGCAAGATCAATGGAGATAGGAAGAATGGAGATCAAAACCCTATTGGACATGTGATGGTATAATCTTTGTGATTTCATTGGATTTGCATTGTCTTAGGTAATCTTCATATGTTATGGTGGATCTTTGTTGTTGTTAGGCTAGGGTTTGATGGTTGAATTCATTTAGCCTTTCAATATTGTTATTATTGTTATCCATTTTCACCATACACAGTTGGAAGTTTGATGTATGCTATATGGTTTGTACTAGACCAGACATTGCCCAAGCAGTGGGAGTTCTTTCCAAATATATTTTTAATCTTGGTAGAGTTCATTAGGATGCATTCAAAAGAGTTTTTAGATATTTGAAGGGCACCTCAGAGTATTCTTTGTGTTATCATGGTAATTTGGTTAGAGACATGATTTCCCTTGATATGTATGGTTATGTGGATTCAGACTGGGCAAGTGATATTGATAGCAGAAGATCCACTAGTTCTTTTGTGTTTACTTTATTTGGTGGTGTAATTAGTTAGATGAGTAAGTGACAGGCTATGGTTGCTTTGTCCACTATAGAAGTAGAGTATATGGTAACTACTCATGCTTGTAAATAAGCATTTTGGCTTAAAAGACTGTGTTCAGATATTGGAATAAAACAAGGTGCAGTGACAATTTATTGTGACAGTTAGAGTGTGATCTACCTAGCTAAAAACTTGACATTTCATGCCCATACCAAACACATTGATGTTCAATATCATTTTGTCAGAGACATGGTCGAAGATGGTAGGGTGAAGCTGGTTAAGGTGGAGACTTTGATGAATGTTGTAGATTTTTAAACTAAGGCTATAAGCATAAAGAAGTTCATATGGTGTTTAAGGTGTATGGGCCTCATGGCCCCTAGCAATTAAATTTATTGTGTTGATACTCCCTTTTATCTTGCAAGGTGTTCAACAAGTGGGAGAATGTTGGGAAAATGGTGTCTCTATTAGGATAACCAGTGAACAACTGAGAGGGGGGGGGGAGGGTGAATCAGTTGTTAACAAATTATGTGAATTAAAAAACTTAAAACCTTATACCAGTATAACTAATTAAGCATTAAAGCATAAATGAAAACCAAAGAATCAATACCATGCAACCATAACACAAAAGACATGATTTGTACGTGGAAAACCTCAATGAGGAAAAACCACGATGGGAAATCCTACCCATAGTCAGATGATACTTCTACAACAAGTATATGATTACAATTGGGGCCTGCACATGTAGGAAGGCACACTACCTAGAGCGCACTGCTCATCACATAGGAGTCTCACTGACTACAGAGATGTCAACCACCTCAAGATGTTTGGACTACAATCTAGAGAGAAGAACAACTGGTGATAGCATCAAACATGCCAAATTACAGTTCCAGTTAATCTCAATACCGAGGTCTAAAAACTCTTACATAAACCCAACTTGATCACCTATGATCAACCAAATCCTCTGCACAAATGTTTATTACATTATTCTCTCCTTGCCTGTATCCATATATCCACACTTGATCTACAATAAGATCTTACATACATTTATACCAACCCGAGACCTAACCAATTAGGTTGGCCACACAAATGATAATACAATAGATCCATTACATAATCCTAAAATAAAATTATAACATATGTCAGCCTAAGGCCAAACAAACAACATCCAATCAGTGAAACATCCTGAAAGCACATCGGAGGATCCACCAACACATTTCATGCAAACTGTTCCATAACCTAGATAGCACCAGACTTAAATTAAATCCACACATGCCAAAGAAATAAAACCAATCAATTGAGACACAAACACAATCACCATCAACATCCTGAATCCCTTCTAGAAGTTGCAATAACACCACTTATGCATTACATCAAAGATCTTCAATAAAGCTCTGCTAGTGAAACCCTTGCCAAACCAATAAGGAAAGCTTACTAGAACATAAGATAACATCCAGTCATCAAGTCAATACTAGCTGATTGAAACATACTTCATAAGCATATGAACCATCCATACAAATATATTCCATCAACCGGATCATATCAGTGGCAATCAACTGATTATCTTCCCAATCCAATCCTCCTACCGGAAACTGGTAAACAACCAAAACAACAAGTGTTGACATCAATGACAAAACATCAATGCAACACATAATCAATTCTATTATATGGCCAACAATCTCCTCCTTTGGTATTGATGGAAATACTATATGTGAAAAACATCCAAGTGTCAAGAAAATGCCAAACAAGTCTCCCCAATGGAAGACCACCAATAATCTCCCATGAAATGTATTAACAATGAAGCTTTGAACCAAAACTAAAATAAAAGGACCAAATACCATGAAACTCCGCCTAAGGAGTGCAATCAATTGTTTTTCATATATATTCCTCCTCCTTTGACAAACATTCCAAAGAATAAAACATAATAAATAACTCTAAAGCTCAAGGCTGACTACTCCCCCTGAGTAGTAGCATTGATTCATCAATCCAAAGAAAAAGGTAGCTTTGATAATGCATACCAGATTGATGCACAACTGCATCAATTAAGTCTCTACCGAAGGGGTAGAAATCCCCAATCTTTCTCTTAAATACTCAAATGATTCCTGGGACAAAGGTTTAGTGAAGATGTTCACATAAACCCATCTGACTTCTTTTGCTTCCACCTTTTCCTTCAAAAAGTTATACTTAATTGATATGTGCTTAGTCTTGGAGTGAAATACCAGATTCTTTTATATGTCAATAGCTGCAGAATTATCACAATGGATAACTACCAAATCATTACAACTCACTTGTATATCCTTCAACATATGCTTCATCCATAGAACTTGAGTACAATTGGTTGTGGCTGCAACATATTCAGCTTCAACAGTAGATAAAGAAATGCACGACTACTTCTTGCTGATCCATGAAACCAACTTCTTCCCAAGGAAGAATGCTCCACTGGATGTGCTCTTCCAGTCATCAACATGACTTGCCCAATCTGCATTTGTATATGCACATTAAGTAATGTCATCATCTTTAGGGTACCATAAACCATATTCAATTATTCCTTGCAAATACCAGCATATCCTTTTTATTGCACTTTCATGATTTTCTCTTGGATTACTTTAAAATCTTGATACAATACTGATTGCATTCATTATATCCAGTCTAGTCTGAGTTAAATATAGAAAACCACCAATCATGGATTTATATCTTTTAGAATTTACTGAAGGGGATACATCCTTAATTGACAAATTTGCTCTTGTAACCATATGAGTACTTAGTTTCCATACCAAATTTCTTCAATAATTCCCTTAGATACTTAGTTTGATAGATACAGATACCTTTGTCAATCTGAGTGATCTGTAAACCTAGAAAAAATTCTTATTTCTCCAGTCATAGACATATCAAATTCACTCTGCATATTATTAAAAAATTCCATGTACAATTTTTCTTCACCTCCAAAAATGATATCATCAACAAATACTTCAGTAATTAGAATATCATCATTAGTGATCTTATAATATAGGTTATTATCAGCATTACCTTTTATAAAATCAAGCTTCAAAAGGTACTTATCCAACCTTGCATACCAAGCTCTAGGAGCCTGTTTTAGTCCATATAGGGCTTTCCTTAATCTGCAAACCATATTTTTGTCATCTGTCAGTAAAAATCTATCTGGTTGCTCAATAAAGACTTTTTCTTTAAGTTCTCCATTCAGAAATGCACACTTAATATCCATCTGATAGACCTTGTAGTTCTTATAGGCTACATAAGCAAGAAATAGTCTAACTGCTTCAATTATAGCTACCAGTATAAAAATTTCACCATAATCAATTCCTCCCTTTTGAGAATATCCTTTGCAAACCAATCTAGCCTTGTTTCTTACAACTTAACCATCCTCATTTAGTTTGTTTCTATAAACCCATTTAGTTCCAATAACATTCTTATTTTTAGGTCGGGGAACTAAAGTCCAAGTATTGTTCTTTTCTATTTGATCTAATTTATCTTCCATAGCTTTCATCCAACATTCATCTTTACAAGCTTCAACTACTGATGCCGGTTCAATCTGAGAAATGAAACATACCTCTTGATTTACCAATCTTCTCCTTGTCATAACTCCCATGTTTTTGTCTCCAATTATCTGATTTTTAAAATGATTTAGCCTTACATACCTTGGTGTTTTTCAAATTTTCAGGTTCTCTGTGTTGCTCTTCAGTTACAGTTGAGTTTTTTGATGATGCCAGAGTAACTGGTTCAGTATTCTGTTCTGGTATAGGCACTACCAGTTTGGTTATGATCATTTCTACTGTTGGTTCACTGTCATAAGATTTAGCTTGGTCTTTGTACTTCTCATCCACTTTTACATTAGCGCTCTCCACAATTTTCTATAATTGTCATGCCCAAACTTTTGGGCACAAACGAAATAATTTTTTTTTTAAAACATAACCTAATAAAAGTAAATTTGCTAAAATAATGCAATAACAAGTCTTGTCTTAACTATGTTTGAATTCTTATCAACTCAAGTTACTCTAAACAACTAAATCAAGTAAACGAGATAATCTAAATTAAATGCGGAATATTAACTCTCCAAAGAAATTTTTATTATCTCATCAATTTTAATGAACAATTAAATTAAAACAAAAGCCCTACATTAATTGACAAGAGATATTACTAATCTCAAATAATCTTTTAATTGTTGCAGGATTTAATTAAATTTAACTCTAGCACTTGGATCTTAAAAACCTATTAATTATTTTAAAAATAATTATAATGTGTCTAAAATTTGACTAAAGGGCCAAATATATCTATAATGAAAATTGCCCTATAAAGTTAAATCTCGAAAAGCCTAAATTTAGGTGGACTAAAATAATCTCTTATGGCCAATTAACTTACAAAAATCGTTAAATTTTTTCTAAAAGATTAAACCCCCAATGAATTAAAATTTAAACATCATATTCAATATTTATATACCTATATGTGTTTATAAAACATATATAAAATATGAACGTATAAACCAAAATAATTAATCTAAAGTTAGATTTATACATTCCTACACACACACACACACACACACACATATATATAGGATCCCTTAAAACAAAGGAAACTAAAAAATAACACTTAACTAAAATATTTAAAGGTTATAATATGTTTAAATTTTCTAAACATAACATTATTTAAAGGTTTCCCCATCTAACCTAATTTTAAAATAAACAACTTCATTTTCTTATTACACTATTTATGCTTCTACCCTAAATAGAAATTATAAAATAATCCCTACCCTCTAACCTAATTTCCTCCTACCTTATTATCTTCCCCTAACCCAAATTTCGGGCTAGGGCTTGACTGTGTTATTCATCTTTTATTTTCTTAGTTTTCTATGTTGTGTTGTGTGTGTGTGTGTTTTGTTGCAGGGACAGATGAAGGAAGCGGCGACCAAAGGTTTCAGTGGAGCCAAGAGAGGGGAGGCGGTGGTGGAGGTTATCACGGGCTCCCCACAGAGACGACCGCAACTGTGTTTGCGGGTCACGACCCATAGTGGCGGCCTTGGCCGTTGTTGTGGGTCACGGCCCGTAGCATGGCTGCCACCGCCACTGTGGGGCGCCGCCCATAGGGGATGGCCGAAGCCACCCCGACTGTGGGTTGTGGCCCACAGTGTGGCTATGGCTGCCGCTGGGGGTCGCCGCCCATAGCGTGGGGGGGGCCGCCCTGCGGGGATTCCATAGGAGCCGAGGCTCCCATTTTTTCTGGTTTCCTTTTTTTTTTTTTTTAAAATGTACAATGCAAAAAAAAACAATATATATATATATGTATATATATTTATATAAATATATGCTTATATATATACATATATATATACTTATATATATGTATATATACTTATATATATTTATATATATCCCTGTAGGTTGGATTAACATATTGATAATATAATGGAGTAAAATATGTAGTCTCACTCACACACACACACACACATACACACACACACTTAAACAAATCTATTTTTCTGTTTATATGATGCAGTAGATACATTAAAATGTGATTGTTTGAAGGCAAATAGAACAACACTAACATAAGTCTCTCTCTCTTTTTTTTTTTTGCTTTAAACAATCTATATATATATATATATAAATTTCTTTAAAGGTAGCAATAGCTAATATGACAACGATTTAATGGCAGCAAGCATTAACTAACTGTAACATATTAGTTTTCTCTTTTATGAATAAATCCCAGTAGAGAATAAAATTAATTTTGCCTACCCTTATTTTCTGCATTATTATTTTTCTAAATAAATGACAGAAACATTTAAATTACAACAACATTAATATAGCTAGAATTTCATTTAAAACTATTTTACCATGTTAAATACAACATAGTGTTCATACTAAAGGCTATTTACCTATGTATGCATTTTGGAACTAAATAAATAGGACTAAGATATCATTTCCAGCTTAATAACTTACATGCTATTCTATTTTATATATCTGCACTATTTTCATTATGCATAAGAGATAGATTGGACTTTTATTTTCAAAATAACATGAATACAACAAATATTATTTCAATAACTATAGGAACTTAGTCCAAACATAAACATTTCATTTTTGCAATAATAACTTAATAGAACAATGCATTTCTTTAAAGCATATTTAGAATACAATATAGTCAACATTACAAATTGGTGAGATAGCCAACTAGTCTCTCATTCCTATTAAATGAGGACTTTAAATAAAATGAATACATTTCTTTTTCAAATAAAAGCAACATATAAATTTTCATTTATATTTCTGTGACTAAAATATACTATCCCATTCCCTATTCCTTTTCTGTAACTTAAGTAAAACCAACAACCCCTAGCTTGTCTTTTCTTTTCTTTTCCAAACACCCTACATACAAATCATAAGGCTATGACCATGGAGAGCTCACCTCCCAACCTAGGCTTTCTAGAAGACACCCCCGAGCTTGGAGAACCAATCCCTAGACGGGTTACACTCAACAAACACAAACAAGCAAGGGAAAACAACTCAACAAACACTTTCCCAACCAAGGCTAAACTTCACCACAAAATGTGGTGCTTTCACAAGGGTGGAAGTGGACCAAATACCTTGAGGAGACTGCAAGAATGGTAGATCACAAGCCATCTCATGGCAACCAAAAATACAACATAAGTCCATTAACCCCACATCCTTATGCCCCCCAAGGCATACATGCCTTACTTTCTCCCCTTATGACCCCTAAATGCATACACAAGACTATGTAGGAAGGGTCACATAAACAACCCTTGAGATCACTCTCATAATGAGAGCCTCTCACTCTAAGGCTGTCAAACTCCTTCCACCCCAAGACCATTCTACTCTCCCAAGAGTAGAAGGTCTTGGATACTCCCAATTCACAAGAAGAATGCATAAAGGAAATAAAAAGAAGATCACATAATATTTTCACAAAAGGAATTTAAGAAAACAACATTCACATACAAGCAATCTTTTAAACATAAATATGCAACATGAAGGGAAGAACCTGAACCAACCTTCAATCTGCCCAAAGGTTTGCTAGAACTACTTTGAGGAAGAGCAGCCCAATTCAACAATACTTTCCTCCAACACTTAGCCAAAATTCAATCCTAAAACTATTCTTTTTTCAAAAATTCAAGATCTCCAAAGATGGAGAGTGGGTGATTACTCACTAAGTCCCTAATCCTTTCCTAAGAAGGCCTCTCTCACTCTCCCCAACCTCTTGGATAGAGTGAGAGTTCTTTATTGATTGGTCTTCCCAACCTCTTATAGGTATACTCTATGGACCTTAGGAAAAACCCTTAAACTACCCCTAGGAGTCCATTTGACCTCTTAGAAACCCATCTGAATTTAACCTTCGGGTCAAACCCGAGTTGACCACTCCAAAGACTCTCTACCCGAGGAAAATTTGGGACCACACTCAAATATTTGAAGAGGGATTTGGTTAAAACAACTCCCTCCAAAAGACAAGTCAAAATCAATGACACTAATTAGCACGTGTCAAGTGACACAATAAAATACATTACAAAATTACACATGGAAATTGTCTTTTGTTGGATTTAAACAAATCAATAAATTACACTTTAACACACATGCAACATTTACTTTCATGAATAAAATATGATACATACGGGGTGTTGTCTCTCCAAATAGACAACCCCTGGTTTTACGAACGTACATAGGTCTAGGTTTGGTTCTCCATAATATTTCCATGGTCACATGGATAATTTTCCTGCGCATCTCAATTACACATTAGTAATTCCAAATAACCTCATATAATATTAAACACATGAATAAGAATACACATCAAACACTCTGCATACAATTGACATTAACAAATCAATATCTCATATATCCTAATTAATCAACATAAGCAATTATCATAATCCTCATAATTTGATCCATTCATAAGATATGCATCCTATTCTATCATCATAATAAAGTCCTGCAAATGCAATAATGACATTCATCATCTCAAAGTTATCCTATTCTAGAATCATATAAAGTTCTATATCCATAATGCATAGAAATGAAGCATCAATTTTCATCAATGTTATCCAAATCATAGAATCATATAAGTTCTAAATCCATAATGCATAAAAATAGAGCATCCACAATAGTCTCAACATGAAAATCACTGAAATGATAGGATGAGTCGGGGTAGGGCCTCACACCCTCCCCCTCTAGGCATGAACTTCCTCCTAGAGTTCATAAAAAAGATGGGGGTACTGAGATCTCATATGTGCTACATCCTCCCATGAAGCTATAACCTCATCATAGCAATCCCACTAGACACTAACTTGGTCCAGCTCTCGACCTCGAAGGGCCAGCGTCCATCATGCCAAAATGTGAATGGGCTCCGAAGCTAGCTACCTGTCCGACTCCATCTGCAAGGCATCCCAATCTAAAATATGAGACTCATCATAGATATACTTCCTCAAAACTGATACATGAAACACGTCGTGGATGCATGACAGGCTAGGTGGCAATACTAAATGATAGGCAACTGGTCCTATCCTTTCAAGGATCTCAAATGGTCCTACAAAGTGAGGTGTGAGCTTAGAACCCTTTCCATAACAGATTGGACTCTTATGCAGTCGCACTCTCAATAAGACTCTGTCTCCAACCAAGTAGCTATGATGTATTCTCTTCACATTTGCATACTTCTTCTGTATATCTTGTGCCTCTCTAAGACGTTGCCTAATCAAATCCACCTGCTGCTTCATATCCCGAACTACATAAGGACTAATAGCAACTCTGTCCTCTATGCGGTCCCGACTCAATGATGTCCTACAAGGCCTGTCGTATAATGCCTGATAGGGTGGCATCCCCAAAGAAGTGTGATGCCCATTGTTATAGGCAAACTCCACTAAGGGAAGGTACTCTTCCCATCTGGTCTGGTGATCCATGATGTACATGCGAAGCATATCCTCTAACACCTGGTTAACCCTCTCTGTCTGACCATCCATTTTCGGATGATAGGCTGTACTGAAATTGAGCTTGGTGCCCATAGCTGCCTGCAATGCCTTCCAAAAGGAAGAAGTGAAGAGGGAATCCCTGTCAGAAATAATCTTGCGTGGAACACCATGAAGTCTGACAATGTCTCGCAAGAACACCCGTGCTACTGCTGGTGCTGTGAAGGTAGTCCGAACTGGTGAAAAGTGGGCCACTTTGGTCAACTTGTCAACTATCACCAAGATGGCATCGTGGCGACGAGATGACATGGGGAGACCAATGATGAAATCCATGGATATAGTATCCCACTTCCACTCTAGTATAGCATGAGACTGGAGCAACCCACCTGGATGGCGATGCTCTGCCTTGACTCTGACACTCAAGGCATCGGGCTACTAACTCAGCAATAAGCTGCTGTATTCTTGGCCAATGATATAATTGTCTCAAGTCAACATGCATCTTCTTAACTTTGGGATACACTGCATAAGGAGCTCTATGAGCCTTCGTGACAATTAACTCTCGCAATCCCTTGGAAGAAGGTACATAGATGCACCCTTTATGGCATAATAGTCCATTGGACTCAAGGGAATAATCCACATATTTCCCTTCTAGAGTTTCCTGAGATCGTATCACCTGACAAACTTCTAAATACCATCCGTCCTCTGGCAACTGCTGCAATATACGATCTCTCAAATATGTGCCCATAGATATGGTGTATACCTTGTGACGTCCTACTCAAAGCATTTGCAACTATGTTTTCTTTCCCTTTGATGTAGTGAACATCAAAATCATACTCGCACAAGAACTCCATCCATCTCCTCTAATGTGCATTAAGATTCAGCTGAGTGAATATGTACTGAAGGCTCTGATGGTCTGATTGAAGCTCAAAATGATGACCCAAAAGGAAGTGTCTCCACCTCACAAGTGCATGCACTACTGCTGCAAGCTCAAAGTCATGAATAGGGTAGTTAAGCTCATGATTCTTAAGTTTCCTAGACTCAAAAGCTATAGCCCTACCCTCCTGCATAAGGACTGCTCCTAAACCCTCTAGGGAAGCATCTGTGCAAACCATGAAGTCAGCTGAGGGATCTGGCACTACAAGGATAGGTGTGCTAGTAAGTGCCTTTTTGAGTTCCTGAAAGGCCCTCTCGCACTTTTCTGTTCACTCGAATTTCTTCCCTTTATGCTGAAGAGAAGTAATAGGATGTGTGACTCTAGAGAATCCCTCAACAAAGTGTCGGTAATAACCTGCTAAGCCCATGAAGCTCCTGACCTCTGTCACACTGGTTGGCACTGACCAATCCATAATAGCTCTGATCTTTGATGGGTCAACTAAGATCCCATCACCGGATATAACGTGCCCAAGGTACTTGACCTCTGATCTAAAGAAAGCACACTTAGACAAACTGCCATACAACTGATTGTCCGTCAAACACTGAAAACTTGTCTCAGGTGCTCCTCATGCTCCTTCTCATTCCAAAAATATATCAATATGTCATCGAGGAACACAATCACAAAATGGTCAAGGAATGTGCGAAATACCCCATTCATGAGGCTCATGAAAACAACTGGAGCATTCATAAGACCAAATGGAACCATAGTGAACTCATAGTGGCCATATCTAGTGCAAAATGCGGTCTTGTGGATATCGCTGTCCACTATCCTCAACTGATGGTACCTTGACTTTAGATCAATTTTGGAAAATACTTTGGCACCCTGAAGTTGGTCGAATAAATCATCGATCCTGGGCAAACGATATTGGTTCTTGATGGTTACCTTGTTCAACTAACGGTAATCCATGCATAACTGAAGAGATCCATCCTTCTTCTTCACGAAGATGACCGGTGCACCCCAAGGGGATACACTAGGAAGAATGTGGCCCTTCTCTAGGAGTTCCTCAAGCTGCATCTTGAGCTCATTAAGCTCATTAGTGGTCATCCTATATGGTTCTCTCGAAACTGGCTCAACTCCAGGTACAAGGTCTATATGAAAGTCAATCTCTCTACGGGGTGGCATTCTAGGTAGCTCTGAAGGAAACACGTCTGAATATCCCTTAAGGATAGGATGGTCATCAATCGAAGGTTCCTTTTCATCCTCCTCTTCTCTGTCACTAATGGTGATGGCAAATAATTGACATCCCTTCCGCATGCTCTGCTTAAGCTGCATTGCATAAATCATACAAAGAGACACGGGTCTTTGAATCCCAGTGATTACTATGGGTGAACGATGATCATCCTCACACTTGATCTTTTTTAGGTGACAATCCATCTTGGCTCTGTGGGCATAAAGCCAATCCATGCTAAGTACGATGCCATATGATCCAAGTGGTGTAACTCTAAGGTCTACTAAGGTGGTGGTATTGCCAATTTGAAGCTGACATCCCCTAACTTCTGATTCCACTGACACTCTAGCCCCTAAAGCTAACTCCACTTCCCAACTGACACCTTGTCTAATTGCCACTAGCCTACAACGCTCCACAACCAATGGATATATAAAGGAGTCAGTAGCTCTTGAATCAAATAATATAGGTACACTACTACCACTGATCATACTTGCAGCCTCAATAACTGTGGCCTGATGCTCTGCATGGCGGTTGTCAATCGCTGCGAAGACCCTATGGGACTTGCCCATATCCCCAACTATAGGCTCTGATGCTGCCATCCTCCGCCTGCCTGCCATCTGACCCTAAGGACACTCCCTCACCATGTGCCCCATGGCTCCACACGTGAAATAAGCACCACGTGCTTGAAACTGCACATCCTGAGGCCTAGAGAAAGACTGTCCCCCAGTCCTACTAGAACCACTGTACCCACCCCTGGAGGATTGTTGAGTCCTTGCCGGAGGTGTGTAAGGAACCTGGGATTACTGATCTCGCCTCTGACCCTGAGACTGCCATTGCTTGGGCTTTGCGCCCTGCTGAATCTGCGGAGGCCTCTGCCTCTGGTTCTGATGTGACTGCTATGGAGGAGGGGGTTTGGAGAACCTCGATGTGTGTCTTCTATTACCCTTCCAATGGGGTTTTTGAAACTCTTATGTCTAGGGTATAGAGTTTTGGTTTGGGACCCGATCCCTTGTGTCCTGTGGCCTGACCTGAATCTTCTCTGCTATCAAGGCCTTCTCCACGGCAACCCGAAGGCTCCCAGGAGTGGCCATCCTTACTGGTCCTACTATGCCGACATTTAGCCCTCTGATAAAATGGTTGAGGAGAAGCTTCTCATCTTTTAGGTAGTCCATGTATGGTAAGAGCTCGAAGAACTTTCTCTCATACTGGGTCACTGAGAGACCCTTCTGCTGGAGGTCATGGAACTCATCTACCCTACGCTGTTTGTAATGCTCTGACAAGTACCTCTCCCTGAACCTCTCTGTAAAAATTTCCCATGTGAGGGTGTCTGTGACTAGGCCACACTTGTATTCCTCCTGTCTCCACCATGTGGAGGCCGTTCCTCTCAATAGGTGGATTGCTACTCGTACCTTCAAATTGCTCTCATAGGAGCGCAATGCAAAACATTTGTCTAGGCTCAAAAGCCAAGCCTCAACTTCTACCCTGTCGGTAGATCCCCCAAAAGATGGTGGCTGGAGGCGCATAACCTCTCTGATCAGATCCCCTGGATTTTGACGTGATCTTTCATAATACATTGGTGCTGCCACTGGAGGTGGTCTTGGTAGATGGATGGACTTAGGCTCGTGCCCAGCCTGACTCTCTATGGGGTTAGGAGGTGGACTCCTACTCCGTTCCCCATCTGCTGATCTATGGCTCCCTGAGTTTTGGTTTTCAACATGATGATCCACTGCTGGAAGCCTATCCTAGACTATCCCAATTAGGTTTTGAAGTGCTAATAAGATGTCTCGGTTTGGGTCAACCGACCGTTCAGGAGGAGCCTTTGGGTTCCTTTCCAGAACCGATTCCTCCCTATCGACCTCTTCGCGTGCCATGCGTACATGCCTAGGACCTCTACCACATTTGCAAGCTTGTCGTGTAGTTGGAGGCATCCTTATGAGAAAAATAAAATAGATAAATAATTAAATAATTTTTCGAAGAAAAATTTAATTAATTAAAAATAAATATCATAAAAATCAATATAATATAATAAATTAAATAATTAAAGTGAAACGTAATGGAGAAAGGTTCCTAGTGTTAAATTTAATTAATAGGATTCTGAGATAAATAATTAAATTAAAACAAAAGCCCTACATTAATTGACAAGAGATATTATTAATCTCAAATAATCTTTTAATTGTTGTAGGATTTAATTAAATTTAACTCTAGCACTTGGATCTTTAAAACCTATTAATTATTTTAACAATAATTATAATGTGTCTAAAATTTGACTAAAGGGCCAAATATATCTATAATGAAAATTGCCCTATAAAGTTAAATCTCGAAAAGCCTAAATTTAGGTGGACTAAAATAATCCCCTATGACCAATTAACTTAAAAAAATCGTTAATTTTTTTCTAAAAGATTAAACCCCCAATGAATTAAAATTTAAACATCATATTCAATATTTATATACCTATATGTGTTTATAAAACATATATAAAATATGAACGTATAAACCAAAATAATTAATCTAAAGTTAGATTTATACATTCCTATGCACACACACACACACACACACACACACACACATTTAAAACACACACACACACACACACACACACACACACACACACACACATATAGGATCCCTTAAAACAAAGGAAACTAACAAATAACACTTAACTAAAATATTTAAAGGTTATGTTATGTTATGTTTAAGTTTTTCTTAACATAACATTATTTAAAGGTTTCCCCATCTAACGTAATTTTAAAATAAACAACTTCATTTTCTTATTACACTATTTATGCTTCTACCCTAAATAGAAAATTTAAAATAATCCCTACCCTCTAACCTAATTTCCTCCTACCTTATTATCTTGCCCTAACCCAAATTTCAGGCTAGGGCTTGACTGTGTTATTCATCTTTTGTTTTCTTAGTTATCTATGTTGTGTTGTGTGTGTGTGTGTGTTTTGTTGCAGGGACAGATGAAGGAGGTGGCGGCCAAGGGTTTCGGCGGAGCCAAGAGAGGGGAGGTGGCGGCGGAGGTTATCATGGGCTCCCCACAGAGATGACCGCAACCGTGTTTGCGGGTCGCGGCCCGCAACACGACTGCCGCCGCCGCTGTGGGGCGCCACCCAGAGGGGATGACCGAAGCCACCCTGACTGTGGGTTGTGGCCCACAGTGCGGCTGCGACTGCCGCTGGGGGTCATCGCCCACAACGTGGGGGTGGGGAGCCCTGCGGGGATTCCGCAGGAGCTGAAGCTCCCATTTTCTTTGGTTCCCTTTTTTTTAAATGTACAATGCATATATATATATGTATATATATATATGTATATATATATGTATATATATACATATATATATATTTTATATATATATATAGTTATATATATACTTATATATATGTATATATACTTATATATATATATCCTTGCGGGTTGGATTAAGAGGCTGATAATATAATGGAGTAAAATATGTAGTCTCATATATATATATATATACTTAAGCAAATCTATTTTTCTGTTTATATGATGCAGTAGATACATTAAAATGTGATTGTCTGAAGGTAAATAGAACAACACTAACATAAGTCTCTCTCTCTTTTTTTTTTTGCTTAAAACAATATATATATATTTCTTTAAAGGCAACAATAGCTAATATGACAGTGATTTAATGGTAGCAAGCATTAACTAACTCTAACATTTAGTTTTCTCTTTTTTGAATAAATCCTAGTAGAGAATAAAATTAATTTTGCCTACCCTTATTTTCTGCATTATTATTTTTCTAAATAAATGACAGAAACATTTAAATTACAACAACATTAATATAGCTAGAATTTCATTTAAAACTATTTTACCAAGTTAAATACAACATAGTGTTCATACTAAAGGCTATTTAACTATGTATACATTTTGGAACTAAATCAATAGGACTAAGAGATCATATCTAGCTTAATAACTTACATGCTATTCTATTTTATATATCTGCACTATTTTCATTATGCATAAGAGATAGATTGGACTTTTATTTTCAAAATAACATGAATACAGCAAATATTATTTCAATAACTATAGGAACTTAATCCAAACATAAACATTTTATTTTTGCAATAATAACTTAATAGAATAATGCATTTCTTTAAAGCATATTTAGAATACAATATAGTCAACATTACAAATGGGTGAGATACCCAACTAGTCTCTCATTCCTATTAAATGAAGACTTTAAATAAAATGAATACATTTATTTTTCAAATAAAAGCAACATATAACTTTTCATTTACATTTCTCCAACTAAAATATACTATCCCATTCCCTATTCCTTTTCTGCAACTTAAGTAAAACTAGCAACCCCTAGCTTGTCTTTTCTTTTCTTTTCCAAGCAACCTGCATACAAATCATAAGGCTATGACCATGGAGAGCTCACCTCCTAGCCTAGGCTTTCTAGAAGCCACTCCCGAGCTTGGAGAACCAAGCTCTAGATGAGTTACACTCAACAAACACAAACAAGCAAGGGAAAGCAACTCAACAAACACTTTCCCAACCAAGGCTAAACTTCACCACAAAATGTGGTGCTTTCACAAGGGTGGAAGTGGACCAAATACCTTGAGGAGACTCCAAGAATGGTAGATCACAATCCATCTCATGGCAACCAAAAATACAACATAAGTCCATTAACCCCACATCGTTATGCCCCCCAAGGCATTCATGCCTTACTTTCTCCCCTTATGGCCCCCGAATGCATACACAAGGCTATGCAGAAAGGGTCACATAAACAACCCTTGAGATCACTCTCATAATGAGAGCCTCTCACTCTAAGGCTGTCAAACTCTTTCCACCCCAAGACCATTCTACTCTCCCAAGAGTAGAAGGTCTTGGATACTCCCAATTCACAAGAAGAATGCATAAAGGAAATAAAAAGAAGATCACATAATCTTTTCACAAAAGGAATTCAAGAAAACAACATTCACATACAAGCAATCTTTTAAACATAAATATGCAACATGAAGGGAAGAACATGAACCAACCTTTAATCTTCCCAAAGGTTTGCTAGAACTACTTTGAGGAAGAGCAGCCCAATTCCACAATACTTTCCTCCAACACTTAGCCAAAATTCAATCCTAAAACTATTCTTTTTTCAAAAATTTAAGATCTCCAAAGATGGAGAGTGGGTGATTACTCACTAATTCCCTAATCCTTGCCTAAGAAGGCCTCTCTCACTCTCCCCAACCTCTTGGATAGAGTGAGAGTTCCCTATTGGTTGGTCTTCTCAACCTCTTACAGGTTACTAAAACTGAAAAGAGAAAAGGTAAGAGGAGGTGGGGAAGAGAGACTGACATCAAAAAGGAAGGTTATCTAACCTAGGTGGAACCTTCTAAGTTGAATTTTCGCTCATCTTGGGAAAACCACTTTTTGGGGTGACTAAACAGTCACATGTTTAAAAATACCCCTAACCCATAGGTATACCCTATGGACCTTAGGAAAAACCCTTAAACTACCCCTAGGAGTCCATTTGACCCCTTAGAAACCCATATGAAGTTAACCTTCGGGTCAAACCTGAGTTGACCACTCCAAAGACTCTCTACCCAAGAAAAATTTGGGACCACACTCAAATATTTGAAGAGGGATTTGGTTAAAACAACTCCCTCCAAGAGACAAATCAAAATCAATGACACTAATCGGCACATGTGTTAAGTGACACAATAAAATACATTACAAAATTACACATGGAAATTGTCTTTTGTTGGATTTAAACAAATCAATAAATTACACTTTAACACACATGACCAGTTACTTTCACGAATAAAATACGATACATACGGGGTGTTGTCTCTCCAAATAGACAACCCTTGGTTTTACAAACGTACATAGGTCTAGGTTTGGTTCTCCATAATATTTCCATGGTCACATGGATAATTTTCTTGCGCATCTCAATTACACATTAGTAATTCCAAATAACCTCATATAATATTAAACACATGAATAAGAATACACATCAAACACTCTGCATACAATTGACATTAACAAATCAATATCCCATATATCCCAATTAATCCACATAAGCAATTATCATAATCCTCATAATTTGATCCATTCATAAGATATGCATCCAATTCTATCATCATAATAAAGTCCTGCAAATGCAATAATGACATTCATCATCTCAAAGTTATCCTATTCTAGAATCATATAAAGTTCTATATCCATAATGCATAGAAATGAAGCATCAATATTCATCAATGTTATCCAAATCATGGAATCATATAAGTTCTAAATCCATAATGCATAAAAATAAAGCATCCATAATAGTCTCAACATGAAAATCACTGAAATGATAGGATGAGTTGGGGTAGGACCTCACAGTAATCTTTTGTTATAACATCTATATGCTTTTCTTTTAGTTGAATAACCAATAAATATTCTTTCATCACATCTAGGGTCAAACTTTCCAATGGAATAATCTCTTTTGAAATAACACTTACTTCCAAAGATTTTGAAATATTTAAGAGTAGGAGAATGACCAAACCATAATTCATAAGGTGTCTTACCTGTATCTCTTTTGATATGAACTCTATTGAATGCATAAACTATTGTACTTATTGCTTCTCTCCAGCAAATATGAGGCAAATTAGCTTCCATCATCATGCTTCTGACTACATCCAAAATGGTTCTATTCTTCTTTCCACAATGCCATTCTGCTAAGGTGTCTAGGGTGCAGATAATTGTCTCCTAATGTCATTTTTCTCATAATAGCTATTGAAGTCACTGGATGTGATTTCACCACCTTGATATGATCTTAGACACTTTATTTTCATTCCTATCTTTGTCTCAACCATATATTTAAAGATCTTGAATTTCTCAAAGGCTTCAGATTTGTCCTTTAGAAAAGCAACCCACATCATTCTAGAATAGTCATCAATGATTAACATAAAAAATATCACTTTGAAAGCTTCTTGTATTAGCAGGACCACATAGGTCAGTATGAATCAAATAGAGAACATCATTAGATTTATCAAGTATTCTCTTAAGATAAGTTCTAATTTGCTTACCCATTTGATATTCTTTACATACCAAATTATGAGGCTTCACAATATTAGGTAAATCTCTAACTGCCTTAGTTGAACTAATATTTACAATGCAATCAAAATTTACATGACACAACCTCTTATTCCATAGCTAAATTTCATCAATATGTGCAATCAAGCATGTCTTTTCAACGGAGTTCAAATGAAAGATGTTACCTTTTGTCTATGTACCTGTTGCAATCTCCAAACTTGATTTGCTAATGATTTTGCACTTTGCATCGTTGAATTGTAATTGAAATCCTCTGTCTACCAACTGTCCTACACTCAAAAGATTATTCTTCAAACCTTCAACATAATAGACATTATCAATGTTATGCTTACCATCCAATGAAATGGTTCCTCTTCCTTTAATCATGCATGCCTTGTTATTACCAAATCTGACTTGACCACCATCAAATTCTTGCAGGGTTAGAAACTTTCATTTTTCACTTATCATATGATGAGAACATCCATTGTCTATTACCAATTCATCCGTGTCTTCAACTTTTGCTGCAAGGGCCTTTTCCTCATTCTTGATAACTGGTTCTGGATCATCTTCCTTCATAACAAAAAATACCCAGTCTTTTCCATTGCTGGATCCACTAGCTAAATCTACTGCTGATTCTTCTTCTGAGTCATCAATTACTCCTTCCTCATCAGCATAGTAACATGACTTGTTTTTGTATTTCCTGTACTTATGCTTGATTTGATATTCAGGGTTAGGCTTAAAATATCTTCTTTCTCTTTCTTCCAATTTTGAATTCCTTTCAGGACATCTAGATGCAAAATCACCTATCTTATTACATGCAAAACATTTTAAAGGAGATTTTCCTTCATACTTACTTCCTGACGAACCTCTAGGTATCCTTCTAGCAAATAGGGCTTCAAGTTTCTCAATCTCTTCATCTTCTTTCCCGATCTCTTCCAATTCCTTTGCATATAAAAATTTTCAATCTTGCTTGCCGGTTGATGATGTAGATGCCGTAAATGTAGTATCAACCTTTGTAGCTCTAGGAGGACCAAATTCTCCAATCTCAAAAGCAAATATCTTCCCAACAAGAGTATCTCTATTAACAGAATAATTAGGCATGGTTCTTAGCTCATTAATTGCAGTTACTTCAATCTTATATGCTGGTGGCAAAACCCTTAATACTTTTGAAATAATCTCTTCCTCGCTCAGCGATCCACCATTGCACTTAATTCCCAATACAATTTCATTAACCCTTTCCATGAATGCAGAGTTTCTTTCATCTTCTTCCATCTTCAACCTTTCATATCTTACCCGGTAACATTCAAGTTTTGAAATTTTAACAGTAAGATCACCTTCATTCAGAGTCTCCAACTTGGCCCATATAGATTTTGCCGATGATTTGTCTGATAGTCCCATTATTTTATGATATGATAAGGCACTTAAGAAGGCTTCTCTAGCTCTGCAATCATTATCAATGATCTTATCCAAGTCTGCCGATGTGGGAATTCTAGTGTCAGATTATGAGGAGTGTAACCATTATGAGTTATTTCCCAAATTTACTTTCCAATGCATCTTAAATGAATCTCCATCTAAATCTTCCATACTCCATAGTTTGTTCCATCAAGCTTAGGGCCGTCCTTCCAGAAAACATGAGTTAAACTATTAGTTGCCATAGGATCTTCCTCAAGTGGTTAAGCTTCTACAAAAAGAGGAATAGGTTTTGATACCAATTGTTAGGATAACCGGTGAACAATTGAGAGGGGGGGGGAGGGTGAATGAGTTGTTAACATATTATGTGAATTAAAGAACTTAAAACCTTATACCAGTATAACTAATTAAGCATTAAATCATAAATGAAAACCAAAGAATCAATACCATGTAACCATAGCACAAAACACCATGATTTGAACCTAGAAAACCTCAATGAGGAAAAACCACGGTGGGAAATCCTACCCATAGTCAGATGATACTTTTGCAACAAGTATATGATTATAATTGGGGCCTACACATGTAGGAAGGCACACTCCCTAGAGTGCATTGCTCATCACAATGGAATCTCACTGACTACAGAGATGTCCACCACCTCAAGATGTTTGGACTACAATCCAGAGAGAAGAACTCTCGGTGATAGCATCAAACATGTCAGATTATAGTTCTGGTTAAGCTCAATACTAGAGGTCTAAAACCTCTTACACAAACCCAAATTGATCACCTATGATCGACCAAATCCTCTGCAGAAATGATTATTACATTATTCACTCCTTGCCCATATCCATATATCCACACCTGATCTACAATGAGATCTTACATACATTTATACCAACCCGAGACCTAACCAATTAGGTCAGCCACACAAATGATAATGCAATAGATCCATTACATAATCCTGAAATAAAATTATAACACATATTATCCTAAGGAAAAACAAACAACATCCAATCAATGAAACATCCCAGAAGCACATTAGAGGATCCACCAACACGTTTCATGCAAATTGGTCCATAACCTAGATAGCAGCAAACTTAAATGAGATCCACACACGCCAAAGCAATGACACCAATCAGTCGAGGCATGAACATAATCACCATCAACATCCTGAATCCCTTCTATAAGCTGCACCAACACCACTTATGCATTACATCAAAGATCTTCAATAAAGCTCTACCGGTGAAACCCTTGACAGACCAATAAGGAAAGCTTACTAGAACATAAGATAGCATCTGATTATCAAGTCAATACCAACTGACTGAAACATACTTCAGAAGCATATAAACCATCCATACAAACATATTCCATCAACCAGATCATACTAGTGGCAATCAACTGATTATCTTCCCAATCCAATCCTCCTACCAGAAACTGATAAATAACCAAAACAACAAGTGTTGACATTAATGAAAAAACATCAATGCAACACATAATCAATTCCATCATATGGCCAACAGTCTCAACCTTGCATTTACATGAAGTTACTATTTATAGTAAGTTTTCGTTTGAGTATGAAATGGTGTGAAATTTTCCCCAAAGCTTTTGATTGGTTAGATAAGCATGTCGGTAAATTTTCATCGCAAGATCACAACTAGTTTTGAAGATATTAAAGTTTCCATTTTTGGAGCATGCAATGAAAGGTTTAAAATTAATTTTGAGGACTTTAGAGGCTCTGAAACACCCTGAAAAGTGGGTGTAACCAATATAGTAGGTTACAAAATGATAGAGAACTTCAATATCTTTTTGATGCATCAAACGGTTTTTCAATTGGACACACAACTCATAAATTATGGCCTTCAAAAGTTTGGACTCCTGAAATAGGAAATATAAATTGCATCAGACACATAAATGAGCTGTAAAAGGGAGGAACACATGTTGATGTGTGTTTTGACATGTCATAAAGCATCTATATTATAGATAAGGCCGGCTCTACTTTATTGGGTGGCTTTAGCCCATGGTTTTGTAATACCGTTTGATGATTTCTTGTATTGTATTGTATCTCATGAGATAGAGGTTGTGTGTTATAGTCTTATGGCTATTGAGTTACCTCTTGTCTCTAATTAGTGGTACTCATGTGAAGAGATTTCTCTACAAGTATATTTTAATCTGTTATTGATTGCTGAATAATATATTGATCTCCTTTTGGAGTGTGGTGTTTTTCTTTTGAAAGGGGTTTCCCTACATAAATCACTGTATTGTGGCATGAATGCTATTTATGATTATTTTAGTTAAATTTTTGTAACTGTTATAACTATTTGAAAAAGTTTTGCATTACCCTCCTCTCAAGGTTAGTTTAGAATTTGTTCCGCTAATTAACTTCCTTATACATTTATCCCTCCACCTTTTAATCCCAACCCTCCATTTTTAGGGTACTCTTTATAAAAGAGGATCCTTTCCCTATCCTTCCATTTAGGAATCAATCGATCAAGCATCTACACTCTATCGAATTACACAACCACAATCCATTCTTTATTGAGCTCTTATATACATAAAATATGATAGCAACCATAATTAATATCAAGCAAGAACAACGAAGATAGGAAACAATGGAGATCAAACCCTAATAAGCATGTGAATGGTATAATATCTCTATTTTGATGTTTGCATATTTAAAAGGTTCTTCATTGGTGTATGGTGGATTTAATTGTAGAACTAAGGTTTTTATGTGGTTGAATCTTATTAAGTTTTACAATATTTTGATTTTCAATTCCATTGTATACATTTTGGCATGCCCAGTGGGACCTAGTCCCTATTTTCTAGTATTTTAGTGTTTTTGTTAGGATTCCCAAAGATACTGAGAAGGGGGGGGTGGGTGAATCAGTATCTAATCGGTTATAGAATTTACTTGATTTAAAACATGTAAAGCATATCAATACAGTATACCGGTAAACTAAAAATAATATAGTAAAAAAAGATAACAACATCCACATGAAAAGTACACCATAACATAGTAGTTTAACGAGGAAACCCCGTGTGGGAAAAACCTCGATGGGATTGTGACCCACAATATTCACTTACTGGCCAATAAGTGAATATTACTCTTACAATAGTGGCCTGCACATGTAGGAAGGCCAAGTGCCTAGAGCTCACTATTCAACTACAAAATAAGAAGTCACATTGACTTACAAAATGGATTATACAAATCCAATGTCTTGTACTGCTTCAAAATAACATCTGCTATGCCAGATCTAGTACTGGTTTTAGCACTGCTGCATACATAAACCCTTAACCTATAATTTGCATATTAGGTCTGCCTTATTTCACCTATCACATTATTTCAAAATGTTCTACAATGATCTCATACATATATGAGTCATATTACAATTCGCCATGTCGGCTTACAATGATTTTACAATTAATTACAAAATACATTATAAACAAAATTCCTATCGGCCAGGGTGCCGGTATCCTTCCTTTGTCTGCCGGTGTCCTGTGTGCCGGTGTAGAGTCTGCCATTGCCGGTGCCGGTATATTGTCTTGCTGGTATCATATGATTGCAAGGTTTCCATCAATGACAAAACCTTCAATCACCTACAATTTCTCATTGGAGTGTGCATTTTCCAACAATCTCCCCCTTTGGCATTGATGGCAACACTCATGAGAAAAATCTAAAAAGTGTCATTAAAAAAGTGTCATCCAAAAATGAGTCTGCCAGAATTGTCTTACCAAAAAAAAAATGATCTCCCCCTGAGCTGATGAGCCATTTGACATCAATGACAAAGGTTGTCATTCACTATCAGTGGAGTTCTATTTGGTTTCTTGTAACTAGTGGGTTACTCTTTGAAAAATATCTGTCAAAATTGAATTTATGTCGTTGCTGAATGTTTTACTGTCTTTTATAGCCTCATGGGTTCTCTGCACTGTACCGGTGAGTATGTGCATTTGTTCTTCCAGTGTCTTTAGTTTGGGAACCAGAGTCTGAGATATTTCTTTTCTCAAAGAAATAAGATACTCTAATCTTGGACCAAGTCAGCATTTTAAGTCCTTTGCTTTGTCCTTTATTCTTTGTTTTTCATTTTCCAGTTTTCTGATTTTCTCTTCTTGCTTTGCAATTTTCTTTTCTAATTTCAAAAATGAATCTGATGTCCCAATTAGATTGTCAGCAATATTGCTAATCTTATCCTGTATCTTTCTGATTTCTTTGTCTAGATCTTCTGTTAATACATCCATTTTGCATGTATCCCTGTATAGTTTCTTGAAGTCAAAAATGATTTCATTGAGTTTCGGTAAAAGAGTGTCCATCTCTCCCTTGTTCTTCTTAACTATATCCTCAAAGAATTTTTCTTTTTCCTTTACCAATCTCTCCTTAAATGTATCCTCATTTATTTTGTCCAGTGTTATTAGATTACCGGTTATATACTTAGACAATGTGTCTAATTGGTTCAAAGAATCTTTGTTGTCTATGTTACACTTTGGAGCTATCATCTTCAAAATTGGTATGGTGTCATCAATAGCTTTATATGCTAGTGCATTACAATCTGTTATTTTCTTAATTGAATCTAGCAGTACCTCTATCACATTTGTTGGTCTGAATTTAGACATGGAGGTTTCAAATGTTTGTCCAACTGACTTCACAATTTGTAATCCGCTAGTGGTGATAATAGCATTGCTTTCCTATTTTACTGGAGGATCAGTTTGTGTCTCCATTTCAGCTACCAAAGTTTTAGGTTTTTCAGTTGTAGCCGGTGGCACTGTCTCTGAATGTATTTGTGAATGAACCTGTTGTTCTTCCTGTTTCTTTGTGCTCTCTACTGATGGTTTCTCTGATGGTGCCTCTGATGATTTTCAGTGGTATCCACTGCCAGTTTTTCTACTTGTGATTCTATATTTTCTACTAGTTTCTCTGTGCTTGCCCCTAAAATGTTTTCAGTCGGTTGCTCAATACCAGTGCTATCAGTTTTTCTTGTATCCGTTGTCTATTCAGTTTGTTGCTCACTCCCAATTTCAATGTCTCCAACTATATCTTCAACATTAGTCTCACCTGTTGTGTCTTCTACCGGTGGCTCAATTGCCACATCTCTTTTCTCACTTGTTTCCTTATCAACCACAATGTTGACTTCCTATGTGTCAATATTCATTGTGTACAATACCTCAAAATCAAGATTTGTATCCTCATGTGTTGTCTTCATACTCTCTGTTTCCGGTTGATTTTCAGTAGTGTCTATCGGTGGAGTATCTAAAGGTGGTGGGGGTAAGTTGTCTATTATCTCTATACTAGGAGGTCCACCAACCTTGCCTTTTCCTTTGTCCCTATCCTTTTGATATACCTTGAAGGTTTTAGGTTTTTGATACTCTTCCTATTTTTCTTTTTCTACCATGAATATATCCCATGCATCTGCTGTTTCCTCTATTATCTGATTCACTCTCCCTACCATTAGTGCTACATGCCAGTGAGTAGTTGAAAATACTGACCGGTTAGCCTCATAGATCAATTGATCTATCTCATCAGGTGAGTTAATAGGATGTACATCAAGTAATTTTTCAATATTTATTTTCTTATCAAGCTCAATAATAGCTACTCTTATAGCTTCTAGTCTGTTGTATAGATCTACCGATATTTCATCAACAACTTGCATAAAAAATTTCTTGAAAATATCTAAGTGTAATATTACACTGTTCTCTAATTTCTCCTTGTCATCAGCGGATAGTGTGTTATACAGTTTGGTGATATTCTTCAACTTGCCATCCTTAGTAATTTCATCCAGTAATTTATCAATAGGAGCTATAGTTTGTTTTGACTTCTTCTTAGGAGTCAACTTCTTTTTCTTTGGAGTTAATTTCTTTGCTGGGGGCCTTACTACCTATTGCTTCTGTCTTTTTGGTGTGGAGAAGGTGCTGGTGAAGGTTTTCTCTTCCTCTCAACTCTCTTGAATACTGTAGGTATGTCACTTTCTGAAGAAGTTCCAATCAGTGAAAGGTGTGTTACCGGTTGGATTGCTTCCAATTCACCTTTAGTTATATCGGTTTGCTTTAGCACATCTTCTTTAATAGCTTTTGCCTGACGGGTTCCTTTTCTAATAACTACCTCAACCTTTTTAACTATTTTCTTTGATTGAATTTGACTTTCTATAGTTTCAGCATTGCCAAATACTTCTTCTTCAGGTTCCTTAGGAGCTTCTAGGAGGGCTTTTGCATAGGTTTCTATTGTGTTGTCATCAGTCTCATACCCCATTTTAGTGACCTAGATGGTTCTAGGAACAACTGCCTCCATCCAAATTTCATCTTTCTTTATTACAAAAAAATTTCCTTTTGGTACTTATCCACAATAGCTTGTGATAACCTTACTCTCATTTTCATTTGGGCTTTCAATGCCTGAAAATACTCATTTAAGTTCTTTTCCCTGTTCTCTCCCATGTTGTTCAACAATACTGATAGTTGTTTTCCTACCGGTATATCATATCCAAAATCTTTGGTGCCAATACCGGGTACTTGTTTGGTTATATATAGCATCAGACAAACAAGTAGGTTTCCAAATCTGAATGTTCCTTTCTTTTCCCTTTTGATCTTTGCTAAATTGTCTATTAGTTCATCTTTAAGCCATTCACATATGTCTATCCTTGCATTATCATTTACCATATCATAGGCACTCTTAATACATAGGCTAGAAACTGAGTTTAACCTATTTGCATGTGTAGTCTTGTAACCTAAGATCATACTGATAAATCTGATATTTGTATCCTTTAGATCATTTACCCTTAGTGATCTCTTATCAAATGTTGCACCGGTTAGGGTTGTCACTAGATCATTTGAGACCTCCTTATTTTTGTCAAGTCTGTTGCTGGTGGAAGGTAACCCTGTCACAACCTTTACTGCTTCTTTTGTGATTTTATGAACCAAGTCCAACCAGAAAAATTCACCATGTACTTTGCTTAATACTATCCTTATGATATCCTTGGGGAAATCCGGGATACTGAGAATTTTAGTGAAACCTAGGGTTTCTATTATCTTGTGTTCAGTTTTGACATTTCCCAATTCATCACAAATCACCGATTCATACATATTCTTAATTTACTCATCACCTAGTTCATCAATATGATAATGTATATACATTCTAGGGTCTTTAACATATACAACCCCTTTATTTATTTGAGAGAATGCACCTAAACTATCATCTTTCTTCACAATTTCGGGAACTAGCTGGAATACGGGTCTAGGGCATTTAATAAATTCAACAACAGTAGGGTTTGAATAAATTCAAGAGTAGATGAAGATGCCATAGCTATAAATACCTTAATCTGCCTTAGGGATGAAATATTTGATAGATTGCTTCACTTCTTTGCTTGGAATGCCTTTTCTCAGGATTTTTGCGCTCTCGAAGATTTGAATGCTTGGTAAAATGAAAATGGAGCCAAAATACTTGTTTTATAATATTATTTTCTTCACCTGCCACATTTAATGCTTGCCGGTTAAGTCACAACTTAACTTATTTGCCGGTAAAGAAGTAATCTCAACTTCTCACCATCAACCAAGGGAATAATAACATGTTTTACATTCAGTTGCTAAACCCTCAAAAGGATTTTCCTTCAATTAGATGAAGAGTCTCCTGCCGGTGGAGTGTTACTCTATTCTGCCGGTGGAGGAGTATTCCCATCAACATTCTATTTTGATTTTCTGATCCATTGTTTTGATAATTCTTGCTTTACCTCTTCAACCTTTTCTTTACCTTTCAAACTAGGACCTTTGTTATTTGCCGGTGAGGACTTGCTTCTACAAAATTTAGCAATGTGTCCAATCTTGTTATAGGCATAACAAGTCACATTGTTTTTTCTGAATTGCTTTCCCATATCCTATGCCGGTTTGTGTTCTGCATTGATTAGATAAGTGTCCAAATCTTCCAAAAACATAACATCTTACATTCATTCTGCAATTCTCTGAATTATGACCAACTTTGTTGCATTTAGAACACTGACCGGTGGGTGTATTGGTGTTCTGATAATTTCTAGATCTACATTGATTCACTCTATGACCATACTTGTTACAGTTAAAGCATTTGCCATTAAATTTGTAAGCAATTGGTTGTCTTACCGGTTTGCTATGATCATGTGTGTTTGTAGTACTAGAGCTTTCACTAGCTTCAAAGCCAAGGCCATTAGTGTCACCATTAGGTTTCTGATTCTTCAGCATGTCACCAAGTTCTTCTAAGCTTTTCTTGAATTTCTCCTTGTGCTGATTTGTAGTAGCTAGTTCTCTTTCCAAGATTTCTTTCTGTCTCATAAGTTCATTTGAGTCATTCTGTGTGTGCATCGGATCTTTCTTCAATATATCATTTTCATACTAAGTCTTGTGTTTTCATTTGCAGCATCATTCAGTCTTCTAGTCAGATCTTCTTCATTTTTCTTCTTATCTTCAATTTCTTTGTAAAATCTCATAGTCATATCCTACATCTCATTCTATGTTGTACTTATCTCTTGTCTTAGTTTGTTTACTAGATCATTAAGAGTTTCCTTTTCATCTCCTTCTTTCTGCATCTTCTCACAAAGTTCTCTTCTTTTATTCCTTGCTATAGTGTAATTCTCTTGAAGTGCTTGAATGATATCCTGAGCAACTTTTAGATCATCTTCAAGTTTTATATTCTTCAATTTTTCTATATCATAGTCTGAAAGAGCTGTTTCCAATTGTTTCTTCAAGTTATCCATCTCTACCTGTTGCCAGATCTTCCTCAAGCTGTTATGCTTATGAAAATAGAGGACCAGGCTCTGATACCAATTGTTAGGATTCCGAAAGATACTGAGAGGGGGGGGGGGGGGGGTGAATCAGTATCTAATCGCTTATAGAATTTACTTGATTTAAAACATGTAAAACATATCAATACAGTATACCGGTAAACTAAAAATAATGTAGTAAATAAAGATAACAACGTCCACATGAAAAGAACACCATAACATAGTAGTTTAACGAGGAAACCCGACATGGGAAAAACCTCTATGGGATTTGTGACCCACAATATTCGCTTACTGGCCAATAAGTGAATATTACTCTTATAATAGGGGCTTGCACATGCAGGAAGGCCATGTGCCTAGAGCTCATTGCTCAACTACAAAATAAGAAGTCACACTGACTTACAAAATGGATTATACAAATCCAATGTCTTGGATTGCTTCAAAATAGCATTTGCTATGCCAGATCCAGTACTGGTTTTAGCTCTACTGCATACACAAACCCTTAACCTATAATTCGCATATTAGGTCTCCCTTATTTCGCCTATCACATTATTTCAAAATGTTCTACAATGATCTCATACATATATGAGTCATATTACAACTCGCCATGTTGGCTTACAATGATTTTACAATTAATTACAAAATACATTATAAACAAAATTCCTATCGGCTAGGGTGCCGGTATCCTTCCTTTGTCTGCCGGTGTCCTATATGCCAGTGTAGAGTCTACCGTTGCTAGTGCCGGTATATTGTCTTATCAGTATCATATGATTGCAAGGTTTCCTTCAATGACAAAACCTTCAATCACCTACAATTTCTCGTTGGAGTGTGCATTTGCCAACAGTTTTTAGGTTCGTAGATCCAAAATTTGTGATGATTTTAGTTTTGGCATGTTTGCAATCTTTTCTATTGCATCCGGGGCTTTGTTTATGTCTTTATTTTGATTATATGTTTTTTCTAATTTTCGTCACATTTCTGGTTTTTTGTCGTGTTTTTGGTTTTACAAGTTTTAGAGTTTTTGTAGGTTGTTTTCTAACACATTTTCATCTCTTCTTGGTGCATTTTTCTTAGATCCTAGCCTGTTTTTGTGCATTCCCAACATGTTTCTGGTTCATTAGGACTTTCTATTATTTTATAAATTAGATCTTATTGCGTTTGTAACCTATCTTGTCGTGTTTTTATCCCATCCTGTCACATCTATGGTCAATCCTACCACGTTTCTAGTTCTTATAATTTTTTGGGTTGCAGGTTTCTGGTGCCTTTTTTTTCAGTTTCCATAAAGTCTAGATGGCTGGTCCTACCACAAATAAGGTTAAGATATTTCTACCATTTTACTAACTCCTAATGCATTTGTGGTCTATTATGTTGCTTCTATGTCTTGCAGGTTGGTCGAAGGTTGAAGCATCTAATGTTTGTAGAAGGCCCCTTTTGATTTCATTTTGTAATATAGTTCTTTTGGTTGCAAGTTGGGGTATTTTTGAAAACTACTAATACATTTGTTCTTGCAAGGGTAATTAGGAGAGTGCTTATTTTTATTAGATTAGAAAATGCTTCCATTGATGCACTAAAAAGAACATTTTGTATGAAGTGTTTGGGGTGCTTGCTCAATTTGTTGTATAATCCTAGGTGTTTAATGATAGTATCCTCTCCCCTTGCCTTCGTGGATCTTGGGTGTAAGAGAAATCACCAAGAATATCTTTTTTGTAGAGAGCCTACTTTGGTGGGAAAAACTACTCACCCCAAGGTGACTCAAGTGGTATTTTCCTCCAATCTGATATATAAAAAAGGGCAGGGACATAATTTGTAACCCAATTAGTATTAGATTCTGTCATACTCTTCAATCTAAAAGGGGTTTCGTACTCCAAGTAAGGTTGATTTAGATGCCCATAGGGTGTTGGTGACCCAAGATTGTGACTAGAAACTTTAGTAGTGGCCCACCCTATTTATTACCAAACATCATGATAGCTTCAATGCAAGGGCATAGCTCAAGTTTGTCCCCCAATATACTCACCATAAGGCTCCCTTGAGATGAGACAAATAGCCCCAACTTAGTATTAGCTACTTGTATCTTTTCGAGATGGTGATTGAGTCATGCTTCAAGTCTTGGAGGACCCTACATGTCATCTCTTGAAAAGATAAAATAGTGTACACACCCATTAAGGTGTCCTTACAGTTGAGTTGATAGAGATTCAAACATGTGGGCTAGAGTTATTTTCATGATACATTGATCTTAGGGCTAAGAAGTTTTTGAAGTGTATTCATTTGTGTTAAAGACCTCGAGAAATTGGGTTATTTCAACCTATAGACCATACACATTATGCTCATATTTGGATAGAAACACTTTCAGACATTATGTCATCTTGTTTGTTGTGTCTCTTGCCACCAAGACATCAACTTTAAGATCTAGTCAGATTTTTACTACTTCAAACTTTGGAAGGACCTGAGAGAACAATTTTTTTTATTAGAATCACGTATGTGGCACTTACCAGCGTGTATTTAGTCATTCTAGTCACGTCTATGTTCATTTATAGTATATTTTTTAGACGTCCTACTATTAGGATTCCCAAAGATACTGAGAGGGGGGGGGGTGAATCAATATTTGACCGGTTAAAGAATTTTCTGAACTTATTATATGAAAAGCATACCAAAACTGTGTATTGGTAAACCAAAATTAATGCAACAAATAAGAACAATAAGCACAACATGAAAGACACACCATAACACAATATTTCAATGAGGAAACCTAGTGTGGGAAAAACCTCGGTGGGATTTGTGACCCACAATATTCTCTTACTGGCCAATAAGGGAATATTAGTGTTTACAATAGGCACATGCAGGAAGGCCAAGTGCCTAGAGCTCACTGCTCAGTTACAAAAGAAGTCTCACCGACTTATAAAAATGGATTATACAAATCCAATGTCATGTATTGCTTCAGATCAACATCTACTATGCCAGGTTTAGTACCGGTTTAAGCTCTGCAATATTCATAAACCCTTATCCAAAATCTGCCTTATAATTCACATATTAAGTCTGCAATAATCCTTCCATCTTCTCTACTTTTAAATAATCTACAATGATCTTATACTTATATGAGTCATATTACAATCCACCAAGTCGGCTTACAAAATTTTTTACAATTAAATACAAAATACATTTATACAAAATTCCTGTCGGCCATGGTGCCGATAATCTTTCTTTTCGGTGTCGGTGAAGTGTATGCTGGTGTAGAGTTTTCTGGTGTCGGTGCCTGCTGGTATCATATAATGGTAAGTTTGCCATCAATGACAATAACTTCAATCACCTACAATTTCTCATTGGAGTGTGCATTTTCCAACAATCTCCCCCTTTGGCATTGATGGCAACACTCATGAGAAAAATACAAAATTGTATATCCAAAAATGTTTTGCCAAAATTGTCCTACCAAACCTGTGTTGTCAAAAATGCTCCCCCTGAGCTGATGATGTCTTGTGCCATTGGATTTTTCTCAGTTCCACTATTCCCCCCTTGACATCAATGACAAAGGTTGTCAAAGTGTCAACTAAGTGCAGTTTCAGCTTGATCCTTGTAACCGGTTGGTTACAATCTAGAAAAGGTCTGCCAATACAAGATTTAGGCTCTCAGTGAACCTGTTACTGTCCTTCAATGTAGCCTTTGTTCTTTGAATTGTACCGATGAGGTGTTTCATTTTCTCTTTTGGTGTCTTCAGTCCTTGAACAAGTGCCTCTGAGATCTCTTTTCTCAAAGAGATGAGGAAGTCCAATTTGGGATTGAGTCTGCATTTAAGATCTTTTGCCTTTCCTTTTATTCTTTCCTTCTCTTTTTCCAATTTTTCAAGTTTCTCCTCAAAACCTACTATTTTCTGCTCTATAACTAGTAATGGTTCAGATGAATCAATGAAATTGTCAGCTGTATCATTTATTCCTTTTTGTACCTTACTAATCTCCTTGTCTATATCTACTGTCAAAATATTAGTTTTACATGTGTCTCTATACAACTCCTTAAACTCCTTCATTGTTTTGCTTAGTGCCGGTAAAAGGGTATCAAATTGTCCCATGCACTTCTTTATTTTCTCATCAAAGAATTTCTGTTTTTCTTTCTCCATTTTCTCTTTGAATGTCTCCTCATTTATCTGATCAATTATCACAATTTATCGGTGATATACTTAGTCAATGTGTCTAGTTGATTTAAAGAGTCTTTATTTTCCACATTGCACTTGGGTGCTATCAATTTTAGAATAGGAATTGTATCATCAATAGCTTTATATGCTTGTGCACTACACTCTGTGATTTTCTTAATTGAGTCCAATAATACCTCTGTCACATTTGTTGGTCTGAATTCTGTCACGGAAGAACCAACAATCTGCATTCTGTTGGTGTGAGTAACCTCTTTGCTTGTATTGACCTCTGGTAGGTCAGTTTGTGTTTGCACTTTTATTAGAAAAGGCTTGGGTTTCTTAGTTGTTTCCGGTGGCACTATTTCTGCATGAACCTGTACCTCAACCTATTTCTCAACCTGTGTCTCAATGGGTTTCATTGTGCTCTCTACTACCGGTTTCTCTGATGAAGTTTCAGTATTCATTGCCAGTTTCTTAGTATGCACCTCTACACTATCCACTGCCGATGTCTCAATTGGTTTGTTAGTCTATTGCTCTAGCTTAGTAGGTTTTGTATTAGTCACCATTCCAATAGATAGGGGATCAACTGATTGTTCAGTTTATGTCTCAACCCTAATCTCAACATCTGCAGCCGGTGGCTCAGTAGCCACATCTTTCTTCTTATCTTTAGTGGTCTCTTTATCAACAACAATATTTACCTCTTGGGTGTCTATGTTCATAGTGTACAAAATTTTAGACTCAGGATTTGTATCCTCATGAGGAGTCTCCATACTCTGTGTTGCCGGTTGTGTGTCAACAGTTTCTATCGGTGGAGTATCAGAAGGAGGTGGGGGAAAGTTATCAGTTATCTTTAGGCTTGGAGGTCCACCTACCTTACCTTTCCCCTTATCCCTATCCTTTTGGTATACTCTGATAGTCTTAGGTCTTTTAAGTTCTTCTTGTTTCTCCTTTTCAACAAAGAATATATCCCATTGATCTGCAGTTTCTTCAGTGATTTCATTCACTCTTCCTGCCATTAGTGCTACATGCCGGTGATGAGTTGAAAATACTGCCTAGTTGGCCTCACTGATTAATTGATCTATCTCTTCAGTGGAGTTTACTGGGTGAACTGCAAGTAATTTTTCTATTTTTCTATTTTTATCTAGCTCAACAATAGCTACCCTTCTAGCTTCTAATCGTCTGTATAAATTAGTTGGTATTTCATCAACAATCTCGATCAAAAATTTCTTGTATATGTCTAAGTGTAAAATTACACTATTCTCTATGCTCTCTTTATCATCAGTATACAGCTTGCTAATATTTTTTAGTTTTCCATCCTCTGTTATTTCACTTAAAAGTTTGTCCAGTGGAGCAATATTCCGTTTTACCTTCTTCTTCTTTGGAATTAACTTCTTAGCTGGAGGCCTAACTGCCTGTTGCTTTTGTCTTGTTCTTAATGGGTGTAGGTGAGGGTTCTAGTGAGGGTTTTCTTTTCCTTACTACCATTTTGAACTCAGCCAGTATATCACTTTCAGAAGAAGTTGCAACCGGTGAAAGATGAGCTTCTAGTTGAAGTCCTTCCAAGTCACTTTCCTTAATACCAGTTTTGTTTAATACATCTTCCTTAATTGCTTTAGCTTGTCTTGTACCTTTCCTCACTATTTGTTCAGTCTTCTTGACTCTTTTCTAAGATTGAATACCACTCTCAATTGTTTCTGCATTGCCAAAAACTTTCTCAGATGGTTCCTTTGGTGCTTCAAGGAGGGATTTTGCACAAGTCTCAATTATGTTAGCATCTATTTCATATCCCATTTTGGTTACCTAAAGAGTTCTAGGGACAACTGCCTCCATCCAGATTTCATCTTTCTTAATTACAAAACATATTTCCTTTTGATATTTATCTACAATTGCCTGAGACAACCTTACTCTTGTCTTCATTCTAGCCTTCAGTGCTTGAGAATGTTCATTTATATGTTTCTCTTTGTCTTCTCCCATGTTGTTTAGTTTGTCCAATAGTTGCTTTCCTATCGGTATATCAAAGCCAAAGTTTTTCTTACCAATACCGGGTACTTCCTTGGTAATGTATAGCATTAAACATACAAGCAGATTTCCAAATCTAAATGTTCCCTTCTTATCACCTTTGATTTTCTTCAGGTTGTCTATCAACTCATCTTTAAGCCATTCACACACATCTATTCTTGCATTATCATTTACCATGTCATATGCACTTTTAATACATAGGCTAGATACTGAGTTTAACCTATTTGCATGTGTAGCCTTATAGCCAAGAATCATATTGACAAATCTGACATTTATGTCCTTCACATCATTTACTCTTAGGGATCTTTTGTCAAATGCTGCACCGGTTAAGTTTGTCATAGTGTCATTTGGAACTTTCTTAGTTTTGTCAGGCCTACTACCAGTGGAAGGTAAGCATGTTACTACCCTAACTGCCTCTTTAGTGATCTTATGGATGGAATCCAACCAAAAGAATTCGCCATGGACTCTACTTAGGACTATTCTTATCACATCTTCAGGAAATTTAGGAATGCTAAGAATATCCACAAAACCTATGGTTTCCACTACCTTGTATTCCGGTTTGATATTACCATTTTCATGACAGATTATAGTCTTATACATGTTCTTGATTTCATCATCTCCTAATTCCTCAATATGACAATGTATATATATTCTAGGATCCTCTGCATAAACTAATCCCTTAGGTATTTTTGAAAATGCTCCTAGGGTATCATCCTTTTTTGCAATTTTGGGAATCAGTTTGAATACAGGTCTAGGACACTTGATAACCTCAATCACATTAGGGTTTGCAATAAATTTAGGTGCAGATGAAGAAGCCATAGTTATAACTACCTCAATCTTCCTTTAGGATGATTTGCTTGAATGAACTGCTTCACTTTTTTGCTAAGGATGCCTTCACTCGGGACTTTTTTGCTAAGGATGCCTTCACTCGGGATTTTCATGCTCTCGAAGATTTGAATGTTCGGTGAATGAAAAAGAGCCAAAACACTTACTTTATAATGTTATTTTCTTCAACTACCACATTTAATGCCTGCCGATTAAGTCAAACTTAACACATTTGCCGGTAAAGAAGTAATTCAACTTCTCACCATCAACCGAGGGTATATTAGCATGTTTTTCAATTTGTTGCCAAACCCCCAAAGGATTTTCCTTCAGTTAGATGAAGAGTCTCCTGCTGGTGGAGTGATACTCTATTTTGCCAATGGAGGAGTATTCCCCTCAACATTTTGATCTGACTTTCTGATCCATTTCTTTGAGAATTCTTGCTTTACCTCTTCAACTTTTTCTTTATCTTTCAGGCTGGGTCCTTTGTTGTTTACTGGTGATGTCTTACTTCTACAAAATTTTGCAATATGTCCAATCTTGTTACAAGCATAAGAAGTCACATTGTTTTTCTGAATAGCTTTTCCATATCCTATGCCGGTATGTGTTATGAATTGATTAGATAAGTGTTCAAATCTTCCACAAACATAACATCTTACATTCATTCTGCAATTTTTTGAATTATGACCAACTTTGCTGCATTTAGAACATTGACCGGTGGGTGCATTAGTGTTATGATAATTTCTAGATCTACATTGATTTTCTCTATGACTATACTTGTTATAGTTAAAACATTTCCCATTAAATTTGTAAGCATTAAGTTGTCTTACCGGTTTGCTATGATCATGATTGTTTGCAGTACTGAAGCTTTCACCAAATTCAAAGCCAAGGCCATTTGTATCACCATTAGGTTTTTTATTCTTCAGTATGTCAACAAGTTCTTCTGAAATTTTCTTGAATTTCTCCTTGTGTTGATTTGTAGCAGCCAGTTCACTCTCCAAGATTCCTTTATGTCTCATGAGTTCATTTGTGTCATTTTGTGTATGCATCAAGTCTATCTTCAACATATCATTTTCATGACTAAGTCTAGTGTTTTCATTTCCAGCATCATTCAGTCTTCTAATCAAGTCATCTTCATTCTTCTTTCTATCTTCAATTTCTTTACAAAATCTCATAGTCATGTCTTGCATCTCATTCTTCATTGTACTGTTTTCTTGTCTCAACTTTTTTACTAGATCATTAAGAGTTTCCTTTTCATCATCATTATTCTACATCTTTTCACAAAGTTCTCTTCTCTTATTCCTTGCAATATTGAGATTTTCTTGAAGTCCTTGAATGATATCCTGTGCAACCTTCAGATCATCTTCAAGTTTGATATTCTTTACTTTTTCTGCATCATAGTCTGAAAGAGCCGTTTCCAATTGCTTTCTCAAGTTTTCCATCTCTATCGGTGTCAAAATCTTCCTCAAGCTATTAGGATTTTCAAAATAGAGGACCAGACTCTAATACCAATTGTTAGGATTCCCAAAGATACTGAGAGGGGGGGGGGGGGGGGTTTGAATCAGTATCTGACCGGTTAAAGAATTTTCTGAACTTATTATATGAAAAACATACCAAAATTGTGTACTGGTAAACCAAAATTAATGCAACAAATAAGAACAATAAGCACAACATGAAAGACACACCATATCACAATATTTTAACGAGGAATCCCGGTGTGGAAAAAACCTCGGTGGGATTTGTGACCCACAATATTCACTTACTGGCCAATAAGGGAATAATACTATTTACAATAGGGGTCTGCACATGCAGGAAGGCCAAGTGCCTAGAGCTCACTGCTCAGTTACAAAAGAAGTCTCACTGACTTACAAAAATGGATTATACAAATCCAATGTCATGTACTGCTTTAGATCAACATCTACTATGCCAGGTTCAGTACCGGTTTAAGCTCTGCAATATTCATAAACCCTTATCCAAAATCTTCCTTATAATTCACATATTAGGTCTGCAATAATCCTTCCATCCTCTCTACTTCTAAATAATCTACAGTGATCTCATACTTATATGAGTCATATTACAATCCACCAAGTCATCTTACAAAAGTTTTTGCAATTAAATACAAAATACATTTATACAAAATTCCTGTCGGCCATGGTGCCGGTAATCTTTCTTTACGGTGTCGGTGAAGTGTATGCTAGTGTAGAGTCTACCGGTGCTGGTGCCTACTGGTATCATATGATTGTAAGGTTGCCATCAATGACAATACCTTCAATCACCTACAATTTCTCATTGGAGTGTGCATTTGCCAACACCTGCCACGTCTTTGCAACTTTCTCACACATATACAAACAATATTTTTGGACATTAATCAGACTAAGAAAACACATTTCTAAGACATCCTCTTGTGTTTATGCTATTTTCTAGTGCGTTTCTGAGATATCATATTGCATATTTGGACAAGAGAGAGAATAATTTTACAACTGTTAGACTTTTTTTTGTACTCTTAAGTTGTATATGTTGGTGTAAATACAATCATTTGATATGTAGTTAGTATTTAACTTGTCTAGTTGGTGACCTATTCACATTAACTTAAGTTTACTTAGTGATTATTTAGTGAGTTGTCTCACATCATGTATTGTAGACACATGTTCTCACTTTATGAGACACCTCCTTTATGTACATTTTCCACTTGGTCATACACTTGTTAAGTGTTCTCATATGTGTCACCTATTGTGTAGGGGTAGTTAGTCATAGTTTCCTACCTTCTCAATCATCTACCTTGCCTATATATGCAATGCTCTTTGTACATTTTAGTTAACAAATACCAAACCACAAATCATGAGAAAAAAAGCCAAATGAATAATGTCAAAGAGTAAACTAAAATGTAAAAAGAGCCTTGCATATATAGGCAAGGTGGATGCTTGAGAAGGTGTGAAACTATGACTGAACATTCCTACATAATAGGTGACATATATGAGAACACTTAACAAGTGTATGACTAAGTGGAAAATATGCATAAAAGAGATGTCTCATAAAGTAAGAACACACATCTACACCACACAAGGTGAGACAAATCACTAAATAACCACTAACTAAACTTAAATTAATGTGAATAGGTCACCAAGTAGATAAGTTAAATACTAACTAGATATCAAATGACTCTATTTATACCAACACCCCCCCTCAAGTTCAACTTAGGAAGAAATGTAAGGACCAATGATGGGTCCTTGCTACTAGACTTGTTAGGTACCCATGTACAAAAGGATCTCTCATAAAGTGGAGTAAAAAATAAAATCCAAAGGGAAAAATATTTCCTCCAAAAAAGAGATAATAAAACAATGAATGTACAAGTGAAGAAGATATGTCATCGAAGGAAGGACTAATCAGACTACCAAATAACTACTTCTATGCACAAGTACAATGAATTTTCCCTCCATATGAGATAAATGAGAGACTATGCAGCCCCCAATAACATGATGCATGTAGATGCTCGTTACTGGATATTGAAGATGATCCATACTCGCTAAAAAGCACCACCAATGTGTGCAAGATGAATTACAATTCTGGATATGTAGGAAGTGATGTGACTTTATCTAAAGTTTAAAGATGATCCAAATACTGAATGTCGTCATACTGGCTTCCAAATCTGCAGTGCTAAAAACTAGTTTGCATAATTTGTTGCAAGGAATCATGCATGCTCTCTGTGAAGCATTTCTAGATTCATAAGCAAAAACAAGTAATAAGATCACAATGTATGTCATATGAATACATTGTACATCCCTTTAATGCTTAAGAAGGCATGGAAGTATTCATAACACAACTCATATAATTACTTAGGCACAAATCATGATACCCCCCTTGATTGATGTTTTTGGTGACCCCCTCAATTTTTGGCACTTTATAAATTAGTTCTTTTTATAAGAAAAATAGACCCATTGGATACAAAATGAGAAAATATGAATTTCTGTAAAAGAGGATACTCAATTTCGAGTTACCGTTCAAAAATTATTACAAGTTAAAATTCTTGCTACACATGCTTATTTTAATTACAACAACATTAACTGATTAAAAAAAATACACAAAGGAGAAATCCAAACTATACATGCGACCACTCATTGGAACTGACCATTGGTAAATGTTGTCATTAATGTCAACTAGGTCAAGCAGTTGCAGGTTGCAGAAGAATTGATATGCACAAAAGAATTGTTTTTATATGTTGTAGAGGAGTAAATGGTGTGTTTTTATGCTCTACATGTGTCTCACATTGTGTTTGATCCATCACTTTTCATCTATGAAAGTTACAGATTGAAAAATGTTGAAAAACTCTTGTTTTTGTAGTTTTTGGCAAGACTCCCTCCTTACCTTGGCAACATACCTTTCATTTTGGCATAAAATGCACTATTGGTAAGACAATTTTATCTTCTTATCGAGCTTTATCAACTATTCCGATAGGGTTCCCTTTTCGATTTGGCAGGTGGTTAGTCTTAGCAACAAACTTTCTTTTCTGTGGGACATACGATATGTCTCATCGACATGTCCCTTGTCGATGAGATCTCGCCTTTCAACAAGACTCATTTGTGGTTTTGGCGGCTTGTGAAACTTCACTGAAATCCCTACCCTAGTCGGACCCACTTTATACACTGTATTTGCAGGATTTTTGTTGGCAAGCGTTGATTGGCCCACGTGTGCCATGGTTAGCTTGCATGGTACCCCCAATGGTATGGCTATATGTGTCCTTGCAATGAGACCACTGTCGGGCCGGTTTGGCTCCTATGTCTATGGTTTTTCTAGATGGAGCTTGTCAATTAATCCACCTCAAATTAGTCTATTTTATGGGGCATGTCCTCTTTTTTGCTGACTTCACCCTTCAGCAAGACCTATTTTATCTCTCTCTAACCCCTTTTGTGTTACATCGAAAATACTCCTTTTCGGTGTGACAGACTCACTGTGTTGGCGATGAAGTCTCTGTTGGAAACGGAAATGAAGGAAGATTGAGAGGGGGGGGGGTGGGTGAATCAAACTTCACTATATCTACAAACTTGATCACAAATATAGATATGATAAACTGCAGCAATAATAAAGATAAGAAAATTTAAAGCACAACACACAACACCAATATTTTTGATGTGGAAAACCTGGTTAAGGGAAAACCACAGTGGAAACCTATCCATAGTAAGATTATACTCTGCAGTAGTATGTGTAAATATTACAATGGGAAATGCACATGCATCTAGGCATATTGCCTAGAGCTCATTGCTCAAAATATAATGACCCAGAAGGCTACAACCCTTAGGGAAGTCTCACTGACTTACAACAAGATTTAGACTACAATCCGAAAGAAATGAATTGAAAGAATAACATCTCCAAATGTCTGATTATAGTTTTGGTTAAGGTCAAATGTCTGCTCTGCCACACCAATCTCTGCTCAATCACAATGCCGAAGGATGAATCACTTGCTCACACATACACCACTCTCTGATAATGTAGACACAACCTAGACCACCAAATTACATGACAATATCACCTATATATACAAATCATCGACCTTAACAACAAGGTCAACTAAACCCTCAACTCACAATTACAAAATTACATCACACGATACAAAGATTGACCACTAGACCAATATAATGATTTACATGACATAACATGGATTTAATTAAATTACCCAAATGCTCAACTCCATCGAAAATTACACCAAGATCAACCACAACATGCTACACCACTAGAAAAACCGCATAACACAAAGAATATAACTGGTTCATGAAAACCACCAAAAAATCAGACAACGATCAATATAGATCATAAAAAAAAATAGGACATAATTAGGAAATACAAGCAAGCACATTAGAATCATCAGTAACATCTACACCAACACCACTTATCAAATCTTCATTTGTCAACGTCTAAAATTCAAGAACATAACCAATCAATAACTGTCACAAAGAAAGATAACTTGTAGAGCACCAAATCATGAACCATTTGAACAGAAGATATACAAGACCATCCCAAAAAATATCCCAAAATCTTAGCTCAAGATCTGATCACACCGGAATATACTGAACTCTGCAAAGTAAAACAAAATTGCAAACCGGATCATAAGATCTTCCCAATCTGCAACCACCAAAGCAAATCATAGGAATATGTTGACATCAATGACAACATCAATGACAACACCATATCCTATCAATAACAATGACCAACAATCTTTGACAATCTCCCCCTTTGGCATTGATGGTTACATATGAATGTGAAAAATAGTCAATGCAAATAAAGAAGGTATCTCCAACTAACTCCACCTAAGATCAAGACAGATAAAGGAGTTTTTCACATGATCTCTCTCCCCCTTTGACAACAATGCCAAAGATCTCAAAAAAAAAAACCTAAAAAATAGAAACATGAATTTCAAGAATCTCTCCCCCTAAAACACAAACTACTCCACCGAGGAGCAACACCAACTCATCAATCTAGATAGAAAGTTAAGGTTTTGAGATCCACCAGATTGATGCAACTCAATGCATCTAGTTCTCATCAGAATGGGTGGATACCCCTAGCTTGTCTCTAAAATAGACAAATGTATCTGCAGGCAAAGGCTTAGTGAAAATATCAACAATATGTTTGTTTGTAGATACATACTATAGCTTCACTTTCTCTTCACTGACTTGTTCTCTCAAGTAATGATATTTGATTGACACATGTTTAGTATTTGAATAATGCACTAGATTCTTTGACATGTTTATAGCACTTGAATTATTATAGTATATGACAATAGGCTCATCATAGACAACTCTGATATCCTTCAACATTTGCTTCATCCAAACTACCCGAGTGCAATTACTAGCAACAACAATGTACTCAACTTCAATAGTAGATAAGGATACTGAATCTTGTTTCTTACTATCCCATGAAACCAATTTATTACCCAAAAATAATTCTCCATTGGTAGTGATCTTCTGGTCATCAACATCACCAACCCAATCAACATCAATATAAGCACATAACATGAAATCACCATTCCTCAGATACCACAATTCATAATCCACAATACCCTTCAAGTATCTAAATATCCTCTTTACAACAGTGACATGATTCTCTTTCAGATCGGCTTGATATCTAGCAACCATGCACACAACATGCATAATGTTCGACCTAGTCTGAGTAAGATATAGTAGTCCACCAACCATATATCAGTACAAGCTTTGGTTAGCTTTTAGAGATTTATCATTCTTAGATAATTTACAACTAGTCACCATAGGAGTTCCAACCGGTTTGGAGTCATCTAACCCAAACTTCTTCAACAATTCCTTCACATATTTAGTTTGAGATATAAATATACCTTTCCAATCTATGAAATCTACAAACCTAAGAAACATTTCATCTTACCTATCATAGAAATCATAAATTCTTTCTGCATATCACCGACAAACTTCATGCTCAAGTCATCATCACCTTCAAATATAATATCATCAAAAAGACTTCAACAATCAATATGTTATCATTCTCAATCTTAAAGTATAGATTACTGTCAACAACACCTTTATGAAATCCCAATTTGAATAAATATTTATCTAATCTAGCATACTAGGCTCTAGGATCTTGCTTCAATCCATAAAGAGATTTCTTCAGTTACATACCATGTCTCCATTATCTGATAATGAAAATCCATCAGGTTGCTCAATGTAGACTTCTTCCTTAAGATCACCATTCAAAAAGACAGATTTGACATCCATTTGATATACCTTGAAATCTTTGTAGGCAGCATATGCAAGCAACAATCTAACAACTTCAAGTCTAGGCGCTGGAGCAATAGTCTCCTCATAATCAATTCCTTTTTTTTGAGAATATCCTTTGCATACTAGTCTTGCTTTATTACACCCATTTAGTACATATAGCATTCTTATCTTTAGGTCTAGGCACAAGCTCCCATGTGTTATTCTTTTCAATTTGATTTAATTCTTCTTCCATAGCTCACATCCAATTTTCATCTTTAGAAGATTCAACAACATCTTTAGGTTCAATTTTAGAAATAAAACATACCTCTTTAGTAGCTAGCCTTGTTCTAGTCATCACACCTTTATTTTTATGGTGCAGACAAGGTAGGGAGATCTAATGAAGGACAACCCCGCCTTGCAACCTATGACACAAATACCATGAAAGATACTAGTAACCGGTTCACGCAACACAAGATATAACAAGTAAAACAGAAAAGAGAACCTTTATAACAATTTAATGAATTAAAAATTCCCTTAGGCTTTACACATGGTGGACCGCAGCCCTAGAATACAAAACAATCCTTACAACTCAAAACTATGATCTATAGATCATCTGCTTAGAAATTCGGCCTCCCGTAATAGTCTGCACTGATCCAGACCTCATTCCCTCTAGACTTTAGTCTCCCCTAGACCATAATATCTCCAGAAGCTACATATTCTCTCGATCTCTTCTTCTTTAGACCTCTATCTTCCAAAATGAATCTCCAAACTTCCTCTTTATACCATCCGCAAGCAACAATAACTAGATCAAGTCGGCCAAGATCAACCAATTCATGATGAAACATGCAAACAATAAGATGTCAGCCCAAATCACCAAGAACACTTCCAACAAGGCATAGAACTTCACAAGAATATTGGTCAGGCCCAAAACAACATCTCCCAATGATCCACAAGTTACGAAAACCATCCACAACCCAATTCAGCTTTGTTTTACTCACTGCTAGACCAACCGGTAAGAACACACCAACACCAAGACAATACCAGAATCGATATCTCACCGAAATCAAATCCAGACACCAAGAATCTTGAATATGATCAAGACAAAGACCTCAAGGTGATATTCAAAACCCACAACTCAGAATGCAACAATCTCCAGGAAACTCCATTGTTAATTGCTCCTACCGGATGAACTACTCTGGTGCTCCTACATCAGCTGAATGAACTACTCTGGTGCTCCTGCATCAACTAGATGAACTACTCCAGTTCTCCTACATCATTTTATCTCCAATGATCTGATTTTCATAATGTTCCAATCTTAGACACCTCAGAGTCTTCTGATTGTTCTGATTTTTCAGGTTCCTTCACTTCTTCACCAACAACAACAACATCCAGATTAATAGTCTCTATGAAATCATTCTTCTTTGGCTCTTCAGTATGAATAGGGTTTAGAAAAATATGCTGACCGTCATCATATCTGCATGCTATAATCTTTTTCCCAATGTTCTCATCCACCTTCACATTTCAACTCTTTCTACTATCTTTGTCAGTCTCTTATTGTACTAGCGGTAGGATTTTCTCTTTGTTGAATATCCCAAGAAAATTCCTTCATCTCTTCTAGCATCAAACTTTCCTATGTCTTCATCTCTCTTTATTTAACATTTGCTACAAAATACTTTAAAATATCTCACAGTAGGAACATGACCAAACCATAACTCATAAGGAGTCTTACCGATATCACCTTTAATATGAACTCTGTTGAATGTTTAAACAACAATGCTGATAGCTTCTCTCTAGTAGATCTTTGGAACATTCCCTTCAATCAACATAGTCCTTGCAGCATCCAAAACAATTCTATTCTTCCTTTCAACAACTCCATTCAGCTGAGGGATTCTAGGTGCAGATAACTGTCTTCTAATTCCATGCTTCTCATAGAATGAATTAAACTCACCAGAACAAAATTCTCCACCTCTGTCAGATCTTATGCATTTCACCTTTAATCCCAACTCATTCTCAACCTTTGCTTTGAATATCTTGAATTTGTCCAATTCTGTTGATTTATCCTTCAAAAAGACAACTCACATCATCCTGGAATAATCATCAATTAGTAACATGAAATATCTATCTCCTTACACACTTCTAACATTTGTAGGTCCACATAGGTCACAATATACAAGATCTATTAATCAATCAGATGTATACTGCTTGCTCTTGAAAGAAATCCTTGTTTTCTTACCCAACTGACATTCTTTACATACCGAATTAGCAGGCTTAACAATCTTAGGAAAATCTATAAAAACTTGAGTAGAAATGATCTTAACTATTGAATCAGAAGTTACATGACACATTCTCCTATGACACAACCAAATTTCATCAATCTGAGCAATCAAGCAACTTTTCTCACCAACATTCAAGTGAAAAATATTACCTTCGGTCTTATTTCCAGAAGTAAACTCTATACCGAAGGCATTTAGGATCTTGTATTTTCCATTCTTGAATTGTAGATCATAACCTTTGTCAACCATCTATCCAACACTCAAAAGATTATGCTTCAAACCTTCAACATACAAGACATCATCAGTGTTATTCTTACCATCAAAAGAAATAGAACCTCTACCATGGATCACACAGGTTTTATCATCCCCAAATCTTACTATTCCACCATCATATCTTTCCATACTCACAAATTTTCTTTTACCACCAATCATATGATGTGAACAACCACTGTCTATTACCCATTCATCTCTTTCTTCAACTTTAGTGGCTAAAGCTTTCTCCTCAACAATACAGCTAGTGGAATCAACATGTACAAGTCCATCTTCCTTAATGGCAAGAAATGCAACTTCATCCCCTTTAGATTCATCATCTGTAATACCTTCATCAATAACATAATAGCAGTTCAATTGATTCAAATACTTCTGGTTAGACTTGTAAGGCTTAGCATACTTCTCATATCTATCACTCCTATAATGCTTGTCAAACTTACCATGCCTGTCATATTTAGCCATTCTCTCTGGGCATCTAGAAGCAAAATGTCCTATCTTATTACAAGAGAAACATTTCAATGACAATTTTCCATCATACTTACCAGCTCCCTTAGGCAATCTCCGAGCAATCAATGCTTCAAGCTCATATAGCTCTCTTTCTTTCTCTTCCATCTCTCTTCTCTCTCTTTCATATCTGGATAGTCTGCACTCATTAGGATCATACTTCTATTTTTCAAATACAAATGTTGATTCTCTAGATGCTATCTTAGACTTTTCATGTGATTCTCCAAATTTTCTTAGCTCAAATGCAACAATCTTTCCAACCAACATATCTCTTGTCACTGTAGTCACACTCCAAATCTCATCAATAGCAGCTATGTTATGTTTATAAACAAGAGGCAAATATCTCAGCACCTTAGCAACAATTTCATCTTCTTCAAGGGTTCCACCAACACATCTGATACCTAGGACAAGATCATTCACCTTAGCCATGAAAGAGTGCATGTTCTCATCTTCTCCCATCTTCAACATCTCATACTTTCCTTTCAATCGCGACAACTTAGCAACTTTAACTTGTTTGTCTCCTTCATACATGATTACAAGCTTCTACCAGATCTCATGTGTGGTTTTAAGTCCTATTACATTTGTCATCTCTGAATCAGTCAGGGCACTAAGCAATTCTTCCTTCTCTCTAATATTATATTCAACTTCCTTGATGTCATCTGTAGTAACCGGTCCATTCGGAGGAGTAGAATAGGCATTATTTGTAATCTTCTAGTAATCTTCTCCAAGACATTTCAAGTGCACTTCCATCTAGTTCTTCCATATAGTATAGTTACTTTCATCAAATCTTGGATTGTCCTCCTTAAAGATAACACTTCCAATTCCAGCTGCCATCCTGGATCTCCTCAAGCGGTTAAGATTCTTCCAGAGGATCAAGCTCTGATACCAATTGTTGGAAACAACAATGAAAGAATAATGAGAGGGGGGGGTGAATCATTCTTCACCAGATCTACAAAATTGATTACAAATATAGATCTGATAAACTTTAGCAATAACAAAGATAAGAAAATTGAAAGCACAAGACACAACAACAAGATTTTTGAGATGGAAAACTCAGTTAAGGGAAAACCCATGGTGGGAACCTACCCACAGCAAGATGATACTCTGCAATAGTATGTGTAACTATTACAATGGGGAATGCACATGCATCCAGACACACTTCCTAGAGATCACTGCTCAAAAGATAATGACCCGAAAGGCTACAACCCTCAGGGAATTCTCACGGACTTACAACAAGATTTAGACTACAATCCAGAAGATATGAGCTGAAATTATAGCATCTCCAAATACTTGATTATAGTTCCGGTTAAGATCAAATGTCTAATATGCCACACCAATCTCTGCTCAATCACAATGCTAAAGGATGAATCACTTTCTTGCACATACACTTGTTGGAATCCAAGAACGCTGAGAGGGGGGGGTGGATCAGTGTTCTGCCAGTAATATAAGATTTTACTTTATTATAACATGCACATATAAACCAGTAAATGAAGAAACATATAACATGAAGTAAATAAACCAACCACATGAATGAACACCATAACACACAATTTTATACGTGGAAAACCTCAAATAGAAATAAACACGATGAGATTTGTGACCCATAATATCAATTCACTGGCCATATGAAAGATATTACATAGCATGGGGGCCTGCACATGCAGGAAGGCACACTGCCTAGAGCACACTGCTCAACACAAAAGAGTCTCATTGATTACAAGCTTTTGCTCTGATAAAATAATAATGGTGAACTCACAAAATGCATCTGCAATGCCAAAAATATTTCCGGTTATAGCTCTGTTTTGTACCGGTTCATAAACCCTGAACCCTTCTACCGGTATCTCCTTTCCTCCAAGAATGCTTTACAAACCATCTACTGATCATGATATTACTTTCCTATACAAATGACCTACATACATATCCTTTGCATCACTTTTTTTCTTCTACCTTATCATATTTTAAAATGACCTAATAGACTGACTTATATACCCTTTACAAACAATATGCCTTATGTCGGCTTACAATACAAGAGATATTCAATGTCGGCCCTATACAACAATTACAAAACTATTTTACAAATAAAACCTTTCAGATCCAGACTGATGTCGGCTTCACTAAAGTGCTGGATGCCAGTGCCGGTGCCGATTATGACCCTGATTACTCCAATGCCGGTATCTACTAGTGTATGCCTCCAAATGCCGGTATCTACCAATATATGCACCTTCAATAGAATCTTGTTTCCATCAATGACAACATATGAATCTAATGAGTGTCAATTGCTAATAATATACCCCTTTGGCATTGATGGCAAGACTCATGTGAAAAATAGATTCCCTGTCGGCTCAACTGAAACATGAAACATGAAACATACTCCCCCTAAGATGATTGACTTTGTCTGATATCCTCCCCCTAGGATTATATACATATACATAATTTTCACATAATATACACTCCCCCTTTGGCATCAATGCCAAAGACCAGTGAAATAAATGAAAGAATAATTATAGATTACTTTACCGGAGCTTGACCAATTTCAAGATTTCCGGATAAGATTTTTCTAGAAACTGTATATAGGTATCCCAACGCGCTTTGAATGTTCTAGATATGGATACAAGTCCACTCAGTAAATGTGCAAGTGTTTCTTTCTCAGTGAATTCTGTCAATGTGGGCTTCACAAGCATATCCATACATTCCCTCTTATGTACACCAAGTGAATCCAATCTTGGACTCATCAAACCTCTGAGACTCCTTTCTCTCTGAATAATCTTTTCTCTTTTTGATCCAGAGTACTCAGCAAGAAATGTACTAATGGGCCTACTTCTTGGTTTATACACCCAAAGATTTATTTCTCACTCCTAAGTGGTCCATTGGCTTCCTAGATGGAAGGAATGATCTCCTAAGCATGTTTCACACCCCACACTTCTTCCTTGGGTTCTAGGGACCTTACACAACTCCAACCAAGATTGGGCTTAGGGACACTTTCCTTAATTTTGACGAAAATATGGAAATCTGGTCTCCGGTCAACAAATTCTCAATCTGATGATTGGGATAGTTTACTTATGGCTAATATAAGGACAATCAACCACAAATTGGGTTATGGGACCTCCACAAGGCTAAGAACCCTTATAGGGCTAAAGGATCCTAGTAGGTCTCTTTAGCCAGTTTATGGGCAACAACTTACAAAAATTCCAAAGGAGTAGAAAAAAATCACTTTTTTGGATACCCTTTTCGGCCTTACAAAAGATCCCAAAGTTGGAGGAATTGAGTCTACTCCAGCATACCCCAACCCTTACTATGTTCATAGACCTAATGGACTAATTAGGCTTAGTTAACAAAGCAAGTATCAAGGAATGGGTGCATAGAACCAATGCAGAACTTTGGTTAGGTTCTCCTACCTCCAAATGAATAGGATCCACTATTAAACCGGCCACCTTACTTGTTTGGTTGACTGTTCACACAATGGTCTCATCGCTTGGGCTAAATAAATAGAGATATTTAGCCTAAGACTTGGTGGTTGAGGCAACATAAAAAATCCTCCAATATTGAGCCTTTAGGGTCTTACTATACACTCCCCTAAATTTCATTTTCCCAGTGGCCGTGAGATTCCACTACAGAAAAGACAAGTTAGGGTTCCATCTCTGTACTAACCCTGAAATTAAGGGTTTGTAGACCAGTTAGAACATAAAGAAGATAAAACCAATACTCCATTCACCAAGTGAACTCCACACATAGGGAAATAAGAGATGATTCAATTTACCATCATTCCATGCCCATAGTTTTGATCTAGAAATCCGTACTGTACCGTACTATCTAAGAAAAAAAACAAAATTGCTCAGGAAATTCAGTACTTTTCAATCAATTATCCACCAAAATAACATCCAATCACTTCCCCCCTTCACTTGGAAGGTTTCACATGCTTACATAGATCCTTTCCAATTAATCTAACCATATTTTGAATGTTTTTGACTATTAGAACCAAAATGCAACTTCTCGGAGCAATATTGCAAAAGTTGTTGACAACATTTTTGACAATTTTTGCAACTTTGGGCAATTTACATCCTCCAAGCTTAGACATGTTTAGGATCTATTCTAAAGTCATTTATTTTCTAAAACAATATGAAAAACACTTATGACATCCTATTCTAAGGTCCTATTGGTCTAATGAGACCCAAGGTTGTCTTAGGTACCTTTGGGACTCTTAGCCTTACAAATTGGACCAAAACATTATTAGGTGGATCCAAAGAATCAACACCATGATTACTTCCTTTTAACCACTTACTAAAACTTAGTGACTCTTCAAGAGTCTGAGATATGCCTTGGGTTCCCTCCACCACTTTCCTTTTCAAAAGAAAAAATTTGGTTCTCCAAAGTCAAAATTTATCCATCAATAGATGTTGTAAGTGAAGTTAGTCCATCAAAAGAATTAGTAATATTAGCAATCTGTTCATATAACTCCTTTATCCTCTTATCTACATTTGCTGTAAGAATTTCTATATTACAACAAACCCTATAGATGTTAGTACACTGTTTCAAAGAATTTTCAGTAAGTATAAGTTTCTCTTCAACCTTCCTCTTCTCTGTCTTAATAATCTACTCAAAAGCGGCTTTCTTGGCCAGAGTAAATCTTTCAAGTGCTTGCCGATTGGAAATATACTGTAATGATTGACAGTTTTTATATATGTGCTTTGTCAATGCCTTAAGCTTGCCAGAAGGGCTTACTTCATTTTCAATCATACAATTAGGAATCAATCTATGAAAATCTGTTATTGATTGATCTATTATTCCTTTGTCTGCAAATCCTTCCTTCATTAGCTTTTGAGTAGCCATCATCATTAGCTCTGTGGGAATCATCTTTGTGATTGATTTCTTCTCAACTTGAGAAACGTCAATTGCCAAAAGTTTTGCCAGGGAATTAACTGTCGGTATGGTACTGGGTGTCTTATCAGTCTTGTTTTCCTTATCCTCTCCCGATGTATCCCTTTTCTCATCCTCTTTTGCACTGATGGCTTCGCCACTTGGTACAATATCTATTCCTGCTGGTGGAGTATTATCCACAATATTATCAGTATAATGTTCATTACCTATATTACCTTTCTCAGACTGTACAAATGTACTCTCTGCCAGTTTAGTTTGTACACTCTCATCAGTTTTAGGATTATCTACCGGTTCATTCAAAATTTGATCTAAACTTCCCAAAATTACTCTTCCTTTAGATTTCTCCAAAATGGTGGGAGCTGTTGCCTTAGCAAATTCTTCTTGAGAAGTAAGGAAATCAAAATTATTTTGGAAGAGTTTAGCCCAACCATCTCTGGTCTCATTTATTATTTCATTGACTCTACCCATCATTAAGCTTGTTTGCTGGGATTTGCTGCTAAAGATTGTTCTATTTGTAACTTCTATACATCTTTTCATTTCCTCATTATTTATAGAACCACACATACTCAAAAGTTCCAATTCCTTAATCTCTCCGTCCCTCCTAACTACATCTAATTTCCTTGCATCTAACTTATTATACAATGATAAAGGAATTTCCTTCAAAATATCTACCAAAGCCTTCTTATATATGTCTAAATGTAACAAAATTGCGTCTTCCATTTCATTTTATTCATTATCATCTAAATCTTTATAGAAATTTGACACATTCTTCAAGATTCCATCTTTAGTTACCTCATAAATTAACTTTGCACAAGTCATTGGGGGGGATGATGGTAACATTACTAGATTCAATTAGTTCATCTATCATATTCTTTTTCTTCTTGCCGGTGGTTGCAGGAGCAGATGGAGCAGGATGCCTCTTCTGAGTAGGTTTCCTTGCCGGAGGTGTGGATGTTGTTGTTACCTTTCTTACTAGCTTCCTCCTTGGTTCCACCTTCTTCTCTTCTATCAGAGGCTTGTCATATTTCTTCCTCTGTACCCTTCCGAATGCAAGAGGTTGATTATCCTATGGATTAGAGTCAAAAGTGATAGAAGAAATGAAAGTGTCAAACCTCTTTACCTCAAGTGCACTAGCCGCTGCCGATTGATCTACCGGTTTAGATCCAGAACCTAGTTCTGTATCTATCCAATGAATTACATTTTGAACAAACGTAGACATTTTGTCTATCTTCTTTTCCCTCCTTTTCTTGTTGAAACCAATTTTAACCTCAAGAGACTTCTCCTTTGTAGTGCCAAAGTGTTCAACCTTATCATCCAAAGGAACATCAATCAACATTTTAGAATATAGCTCCAAGATGCTGTCATCTACTTCATTGCCCAATTCAGTGACCGTTATTGTTCTAGGTTCCACTACTTCCATGAGTGTCTCATCTATTTTTTCCATGAAGAAGATATCGATGGAGTATTTCTCCATAATGTGTTTGGAGACTCTTTACCTCAGTCTCATGTTCTCTTGAAAAGTTTTAAAGTAGCCCCAAAGCTTCTCATCCCTGTTACTACCAAAACCGGTGATTGCATCTTTGATCTGCATACCTACCAGTATATCATGATCCCAATGTTTCTTTCCCAAACTCGGTAGCTCATTCATGAAATACAACATCAAGCAGACAATAAGATTACCAAATCAAAAAGTTCCTTTCTTAACACCTTTGATCTTGCAAAGTTTTAACATTAATTCACTTCTTAACCATTCACACAAGTCATACTTTCCATTATTCTTTATCATTTGATATGCAACATGGATACATGAACTGGAAACAGAGTTCAATCGACTTGATTGAGTTACCTTGTAGCCAATGATCATGCTGGAAAATTTCACATCTGTATCTTTGATGGTGCTAACCCTTATCGACCTTCCATCATGGGTTGTGTCGGTGAGCTTTTCAACCTCAGTGTTGGAGATCTTCTTTCCTGGTTCCTGTCAAATTTTGGGTAAGTCGGTGAATGTCTGAATAGCTTCTTTGGTGATCATGTGGGGCCGATCCAGCCAAATAAATTCATTATGGACCCTTTTGAGAACATATCTGATCACTTCCTCAAATTCTGGTATGTACAGGATTTCGGTTAATCCTACGTCTTCAATGATTTGATATTTCGGCTTGATTGTTCTGGAGCTGCCTAGTATCACAGATTGATACATTCCCTTGATTTCCTCAGTGCCTAAATCCTTGAAGGTGCAGTGAATATAGGCCTTGACATCTTCCACATAAACTACACCATCGGGAACCCTAAAAAATGCACCAGTAGAGTCTTCCTTTATTGCAATTTGAAGAACTTCCTTGAAAATAGGTCTAAGCCTATCCTTAACCTCAACAACAGTGGGATTCACAATGAAAGTAGGAGCAGATGATGATTCGGATGCCATTTCAAAGAAATACTTGGATAACAGTCACTGGGTGAAAGATCTTGATTACTTCTCAGATAACTGCTGGAAATCCTTTGGAATGCCTTTGCTCGCTCTTGATTGCCTATGATTCCCCTTTGATTTGCTCTAGTTTTCTTGAGTGGTGGGTGAGTGAAAATGAGTCCATTTTCCCTTTTTATCAGCGAGTAAACCCTAATTCATCACTGTCATAAATGCTTAGCAATGTTCCCTACCAGATACCGGTTTCACAGTTTTATGCCAGATAAACCTCCATCAATGATCAATACCACTCTCTAGATCTCTTTCCAGATCTCTTCTAGGGAATATGCAACATTTTCAATGAATTTTCCAACCTCTAAGGCGTATGCCTCAGTTACCAGTTGAATTTCTTGCCGGTGCAGGAATGCTTTGTTCTACGAGTGGAGTTAATGGTGCAGTTACCAGTGTAGTTGCATCTCCACTTGGTTCTTCAAACTTTCTAACCCATCTCTTGGTGTGATCTTTTTTTATTTCATCTACCTTCTGCTTTCCTTTCTCAATTGCTTTATCATTGCTAACGGGTGTAGTCTTGATGTTGTAGTACTTAGCAATATGACCTATTTTGTTGCATGCATAACATGTAACATTGTTATTTTGAATTGATTTGACATATCCGGTGTCATTCCTGGACCTACATTGATTAGCGGAATGTCCAAATTTTCCACATTCATGACACTTTACAATCATTCTACAGTCTTCTGACTTTATGACCATATTTCTTGCAATTTGTGCATTGACCAGGAACTGAATTGTAGTTTTGATTTTCTCTATTTCTACATTATCTAGCCATATGCCCAAATTTATTACAAACAAAGCATCTACCATTGAATTTGTAAGAATTATATTGCCTTACTAGTTTCCTTTGGTCTAATGAGTTTTGTATACCACTCGTCTAATCTTCATTTGCAGTACCAGAGCTTTCGCCTTGTACAAATCTAAGTCCAATAGAATCTTCACTCTGCCTTTGTCTTTTCAATAAATCATCCAATTGCGCAACACTAATCCTAAATTTTTCTTTATACTCACTTGCAATAGTCAGATAATCTCTTAGATTCATTATTTGTCTTTCTAGCTCTTGTTCATTATTCTGGGATTGTACCAAATTAGTTCTCAAAAGATTATTTTCATGAGCCAATCTACCAAATTTTTCAAATTTTTTCTTCATAGATATTGCAAGATTTTATTCCTTCTTCTTTTTGTCCTCAATATCTTTTGACATCCTCATAGTTAGGTCTTGCATTTTATTTTTCATGAGCATGTTTACTTGACTTAGTTTCTGGCATTGTTCCTTGAGTGCATTTTTCTCTTCATCATCTTGGTTTTGCAAAAGTTCCTTCATCTTAGCTTGAGAAGATGATAACCTTTCTTCCAGAACACGAATACATTCATTAGTAGAATTCAATTCATCTTGCAGTTTTAAGTTCTTCATCCTTTCAGCATCATAATCCTCAAGTGCCATCTCAACTTGCTTCTCCATAGCCATGTTCAATAATTCTGATTTCAGGATCTTCCTCAAGCTGTTAAACTTCCTTTGAGGTACCAGGCTCTGATACCAATTGTTGGAATCCAAGAGCACTGAGAGGGGGGGGGGGGGTGAAGCAGAGTTCTACTGATAATATAAGATTTTACCTTATTATAACATACACATATAAACCGGTAAATGAAGAAACACATAACATGAAGTAAATAAACCAACCACATGAATGAACACCATAACACACATAATTTAATAGGTGGAAAACCTCAAAGAGGAAAAACCATGGTGGGATTTGTGACCCACAATATCAATTCACTTGCCATATGAAATATATTACATAGCATGGGGGCTTGCACATGCACGAAGGCACACTACCTAGATCACACTTTTCAACACAAAAGAGTCTCACTGACTACAAGCTTCTACTCTGATAAAATAGTAATGGTGAACTCACAAAATACATCTGCAATGCCAAAAAGAGTTCCAGTTATAGCTCTATTCTGTACCGGTTCATAAACCCTAAACCCTTCTACCGATATCTCCTTTCCTCCAAGAATGCTTTACAAACCATCTACTGATCATGATATTACTTTCCCATACAAATGACCTACATAAATATCCTTTGCATCACTTTTTTTCTTCTACCTTATCATATTTCAAAATGACCTAATAGACTGACTTATATACCGTTTACAAACAATATGCCTTATGTCGGCTTACAATACAAAGGATATTCAATGTCAGCCCTATACAACAATAAAAAATGATTGTACAAATAAAACCTTTGGGATCTAGACTGATGTCGGCTTCACAGAAGTGCTGGATACCGGTGCCAATGCCGGTGATGACTTTGATTACTCCAATGCTGGTATCTACCAGTGTATGCCTCAAAATATTGGTATCTGGTGGTATATGCCTTCAATAGAATCTTGTTGCCATCAATGACAACATATGAATCCAATGAGTGTCAATTTCCAACAACACCACTGTCTGATAATGTAGACACAACCTTTACCACCAAATTGTATGATAATATCACCTATATATACAAATCATCAACCTTGACAACAAGGTTGGCTAAACCCTCAACTCACAATTACAAAATTACATCACATGATACAAATATCAACCACCAGACCAATATAATAATTTACATGACATAACATGTACCTAATTCAAATACCCAAACACTCAACTCCACCAAAAATTACGCCAAGATCAACCACACACTCTACACCACTAGAAAAACCACATGACATGAAGAATATCACTAGTTCATGAAAACCACCAAAAACTCGCACAACGATTAATGTAGATCATAAAAATAAATAGGACACAATTAGGAAACACCAAAAAGAATGTTAGAATCATCAATAAAAACTACACCAACACCACTTATCAAATCTTCATGTGTCAATGTTTGAAACTCAAGAACACAACCAATCAGTAACTATCACAAAGAAAGATAACTTATAGAGAACCAAATCACAAACCATCTGAAATGAAGATACACAAGACCATCCCAAACATTATCCCAAAATATAAGCTGAAGATCTAATCACACCGAAATATACTGGAGGAAATACTTCTCTGCAAAGCAAAACAAAACTGCAAATCGGATCATAAGATCTTCCCAATCTGCAAACGCCAGAGAAAATCATAGGAAAATGTTGACATCAATGATAAAATCAATGAAAAAAACATATCCTAGCAGTAGCAATGACCAACAATCTCCAACATCCTCTTTTGTTGCAACGTGTGCGCCCTTGGTCTCCTTTTGCTGTGCAGTGCAACGCTCGGGTTTGTGACATTGCTTAACCACCTCCTATGGATTATATGTCTAGTTGTTATATCGAGCATTAATAGGTTGATATTTTGGTGTAATGAAAACTACACTTGTAAAAAGTGGTATTAGAGCTTGGTCAGAAGTTCAAACCCCTTGGTTGTGCTTGGGGGGGATTGTTGCAAGGTGTTGCGCTCTTGGTCTCCTTGTGCTGTGCAATACAACGCTTGGGTTTGTGACATGGCTTAATTTCTTCCGGTGGATTCTATAAGTCTAGTGGTTGTTTCAGACATTAATAGGTCGATATTTTTTGCAACAACAACCACACTTGTAACATCTCTGTCCGTGTAACATAGTGTTTTGGTATGACTCCTAAACGCCTTTTGCAAATCATTGGACTTGTAGCGATAAGAACATACTTTGCTGTAATGATAGATGGGTCTAGTCGAAATTCTTATATATATAGATATTGACCAAAATGATAGGTTTTCTTATCACCAAAGGATTCCGATAGATGATTGGTCCATGTTGGTAGTTGACAAGGGTTGACACGATGACATGGAAGGATCCCGAGTACGCAAAACACATAGAAAGAATAAATTTCCATCTAGATGATAAAGCTTTTACTTGTAGAAGTTGTCAACATGATTGCTCCAAATCTGGTAGGTTCAATAATCAATCAAAATTGGTCAATGTAGAAATAAGGGACATTGGCATTTAATGCAAACATAAACTGGAAAAGGTGGAGTAGCTCCAGAATGATTTGAAAATCTTTGAATGGGATACAAAATCCAAGATTACTAAATATAGTAATTTGTGCTCAGAGATACAATCTGAATGCAGAAGGATGTCAGCAAGATGCATCTATTAATGGCACCTAGATGTATGAAAATAATGTCCAGAGAATCCAATTAGAAAGCAAATATGATCTCTTAGAGTCTCGAAAAGAATTAAAAAGCTCAAAATTCCTTTTTAGAGGAAAATTTCAAGAATTTACAGAGCTGACCAAATGAAGATATTTTTGATGTGATGTAGAGTAGGTAGATTAGCTGGGATGGTAGAGATAATGAAGTGTATGCTGAATTGAGAAATGAGTCAATCTTGTGAAAGTGTGATTGCATAGAAATAAGAGAAAAATATAGGGCTAAGGGTGAGTATTGCAGAACATAGATGTGTGTGATTTCAGAGAATTGCAGAAAATAAAGAGAATTGATTGCAAAGCAAAATATATAAGATAGGGAACACACTGGTGAAGTAGAAGAGGGAGAAGTCTTCAGAGAAGGATACAAAATAAATTGAGAAGAAGACATGAAGATGTGCAGAGAATAGAAGGCAATGAAATGATACTAGAGAGTCAACATTTCAGAGCAGTAATGAGTGCATATCAATCATATTGGAAGGGTTACAAAACTCATTTGTAACAAGGTTTCTCATTGTATTGTTTTAATCTTTGAGCCATTGTAATTATTTTCATGGGAGCTCAAAGTAGGAGTGGGGGCTTGTTGAGTTGGTGCCCTAAAAAATATTGTAATAAGACTATCTAGCAAGGTTGGATTAGAGCAGTATATACTATAGCAACTATTCTCATTGAGGTTTTTTCCACATTGGGTTTTTCTCATAAATTCTTTGTTATGTGGCTTGCTCTTGTGTGTGTCTGATTTCAATTTGATTGTTGCATTAATGTCTTCTCACTTTGTTTAAAATTATAAAATCACTGATTCACCCCCTCTCAGTGGTCACTTTGTTAGATAGTTCAAATATCTAGAAGACAACTAAGAGGGGGGGGTGAATTAGTTGTCACTAGATTACTAGAACCTTAAGCAATTAAAACTTTAATACTAGAACAAATAAGATCAATACCAGAATACATAAACCAATTACCAAAATAGAAGATATACCAATTAAGCACAAACAACAATTAGAGAATAGATACCATCCACATGACACCAAGATTTGTACTTCGAAAACCCAGTAAAGGGAAAAACCATGGTGGGAAGCTTACCCACAGTCAGATAATACTTATATAGTAAGTATGTGATTACAAATTGAGGGGCCTGCACTTGCAGGAAGGCCAACAACCTAGAGAACACTGCTCATTACAAAAGAAGTCTCACCGACTACATAAAAATCTAGACTACAATCCGGATGGAAGAATGAAATGCAATGATAAAATCTCCAATGCCTGAGTATAGTTTTCATTAAGCTCAATACCAGAGGACTTAGTCCTCTTGCATAAACCCAACTCGATCACCAATGATCGACCAAATCCTCTGCATGAATGATTATTACATCATTCACTCCTATACCATCCTATCATGATCTACAATGAGATCTTACATCATATATATACAAACCCTCGACCATAAACAATAAGGTTGACCACCAGACAATAAACCAATTACATAATTATAAAATATATCCTCTTGAGACAAAAAAAATATTATCCAACCCATAAGACATCCCGAAAACACATTGAGAAGACCAAACAACACGTTACATTAAGCCGGTCCATAACCTAGATAGAATCAGACCCAATTTAGGTCCACACATGCTAAAGCAATGATCCCAATTAGCCAAGTCTTGAACATGATCACCATCAAAATCTTGAATCTCTACTAGAAGCCACACTAACACCACTTATGCGTAGCATCAAAATATTTTCAACAAAGATTTGCTGATGAAACCCTCACCAAATCAACAAACCAAGCTTACCGACATATAAGATAGCATCCGATCACCAAATCAAAACTAACTGACTGATAATGAATATGAGTAGAATGAATAGTATATCTAAACCAATTCCATAAGACAAAGCATGCCGAAGTATACCAGATTAACATGATTTTACCAACTAGAAACCAATCAACCTACTGGGACCAAAAGGATATCGGTAAAGCAACCAAAATAGCTAGTGTTGACATCAATGATAAAACATCAATGCAACACATAATCAATTCCTCGAAATGGCCAACAATCTCACCCTTGGGCATTGATGACAACACTAGATGTGAAAAACATCCAAGTGCCAAGAAATGCCAAACAAATCTCCCATACAAGAATATATCAATGAAGTTCTGATCCATACTTTCCCTAAAGATGATATCACAGTTAATTTTTGCAAATTTCTCCCCCTAATGTATATATCTCCTTAAGTTTTTCACATGAATATCTCTCCCCCTTTGACATCAATGCTAGAGATCTAACATAAATATCAAAGAAAAATCATAAACCACTGAATCATAAGACTAACTACTCCCCCTAAGTAGTAACATCACCACATCAATCCAAAATGAATAATATCTTTGATACTGTATATCGGACTAATGCCAAATAGCATCAATTAGTTCTCTACGGGAGGGGCAGAAACCCCTAATCTATTTTTGAGGTACTCAAATGATTCTTTAGGAAAAGGTTTAGTGAATATGTCTACAATATGCTCTTTAGTGTTCATATAAACAAATATGACTTCATTTTCTTCCACCTTTTCCTTCAAAAAGTTGTACTTGATAGATATGTGTTGGCATTTTTGATGTTTATGTTGTGATTGTCATTGATGGACACACACTTGCATTAAGATCCTCTTTATGTGTATGAGTATGAGCACAACCGATATTTGTTCCAACCGGTATGTTGTATTATAGTCTTTAGACTATTGATGTTTTGCAAAATGTGTTTCCCGGTCTAAAGAGGCATGTTGACTTCAACTGGTACGAGGGATTAAAGTGGCATAACACATTTCGACCAGTCTTGATTTTTGTCAAACCGGCAACCGGTATTTTGCATGAACTGGTAATACTCTGTGATGAGTTACCAACCGGCATTTTGTGATAAGTTATCAATCCACCGATTGTTTGACGGTGCCGACACACTGGCGGTGCTTCTTGTGTCATGTTACTGAGTATGTCTAGATTCATTGAACCTAGGAAATTGAAATGTAATCCTATTGGACCGACATGAAATCAGATTCCTTTAAAATGACATCATGTCTAGGGTTTTAGGTGGTTGCTAAAAGGGTTTATGTTGTGACTAGGGTTTAAGGTGGTTGAGGAGTTGAAAATAATATGAATGCGTAGAAGACTGAAGTAATGCAGGAGTGCATTAAGAACGAGCTATCAAGGATCTAACTAAGCAGTCCGTGCTATTAGATAGGTCAAATACTTGTTGATTATTCACATCTTTGACAAGTCTGAAGCCCTTAACTGGGTAGGCCCAAAAGCCTTTTGTAAAATCCTCTAACAAGGTGGTTCACCTCTGTGAATCTAAAATCCTCTAGCAAGGTAGTCCTTGATTGGACTTATCTCCTAATAGAGATTGAGATTCCTAATAGTATCTGTTCTGGTGAAGAACATTGTAAGACCTTAATTGGTCTGACCTTAACCGGTCTGGTTTCTATTATGCAAATAGTGACTTGTGAGTTCCATCTCACCGTGGTTTTTCCCATTTGGGTTTCCACATCAAATATCTTGTGTTATGGTTGTATTGCTTTTGTTGTTTCTACAATACAGGGGAAGTACCAACCCTAAGGACAATTAGCAAAACTAAGATGTCCAAGCTCACCAGTTCAGTGAGTGACTCACGGGGCATGACTATAAATTCAATCAAGGATGATTTGGTTAAGTATGCCTACATGGTGATAGGCTACCAGATGTTCTCAGCCAGCAGAATCAACTTTGTATTTGCTGCAGCAGTAAATGCCACTTACTGAATGATAAAGGAGGATGCATCATTTGACCTATGCACCATTATGTAGAGGCAACTCCTATTGAACCTGAAATCAATCAAAAAAGATAATGTACCAGGGTTAAAGTTTGGACAACTATTGGTTGGGTTGTTCTTTTACTTTCAAGGATATTTCCCAGGAGTAGGAGACGTTCAGTGGTCTGGTGACCAACCGATAACCAAGAAAATCAAGGAAAGCATTGAAGCACTTGGAACCGGTTACCCTGATATTCTGAACAAGTATTTTGATGAGTTTAGAAGGAAGATGAGCCAAAGAGTGAGAATATCAGGAGACATCGTCAAGAAATATGAAGATGATATCTGCTTCACCATCCAAGTAGACAAATGTATAATGGAGGCTGTTGAGCCTAGAATGGAAGAAGTGGAGCCAATGGGCTATGAGGTGATGTATGACATGCTGGAAGGGTATGCCTCTACCCTTATTGCCTCACCACTTGATCCTAAGGCAAAGAGAACCGACACCTACCTGGAGAGGATAGCACCAACTGAGGAACCACCAGCAGTGAAAGGGAAAGGACTGGCAATGAAGAAGGCAAAGGCAGTTCCTACAACATCAGCACCGGTTACTACTGCAACTCCAAAAGTGACCAAGCAGTCACCAGCTAAGAAGAAACCAGAAGCAACACTGACAAAAGTCTTTGAGAGGAAAAGGAAGACAAAAAGCAATTCTCCAGATTCAGAAGAAACTGTGTCTGAGGAGCAGCTCAAGAAGGCGAGACAGACAAGAAAGAAGACAAAGAATGAACCGACATCATCTGCACTAGTAAATATTGATATCTCCTCCTACAAACCTTTGACACATTGTCAAAGAACTATAAAAAACATTAGGAGAAAAGTATTGAATGATTTAATTGATTATTTTGATGACTTTAATGATGATGAAAAGGAGGTGGTGGAAAAAGAAATAATTCAATATTTATGTATTAATGACCGGTCCCCTTCAGAAATTAGATATGAAATACCAGATTCTTTGTATAAGTCCTTGGACAATAAATGCCGCATTGCCATAGAGCAGGAACAGGAAATGAGAGAGAAAATTTTTGCTGAACACTTTCCTGATGTATCAAATTTAGAACTGTTCGATGTAATGAACAAATACAAAGGTATTTTCTTCATGAGAAGATGAAGACTCCTGTTACTGGAAGGAAAAGGAAAGGAAGTGCTCAAGGATACACACACTCATGCTCTAGATGCTTTGAAGATGCATCGAGTGGCTGAAGCCAATTGACAAGCTAAGAAAGAACCAGTTATATCCAAACCGGATGAAGTTTTTGATGAAGAAGGGAACCCGATTGTAGAACTAATCAACACTATTGATATCGATGCCTTGGATGTAGAAGATGTCACTCAGGACATACCTTTTGAGGGAACAGGATAGGAGCAACAGGCTGAACAGGGCAATGAGCAAGCCGAGGATAGACAGGAAGCGGCTAGGGAACAAGCAGAGAAGAAGAAGAGGGATGAAGATGAGGAAAAGCAGAAAGAAGAAGAGAAGAGAAAAGAGAAAGAGGAGAAAAGAAAAGGTGAAGAGAAGAAGAGACAAGAAGATGAGAGGAAAAAGAAAGAAGAAGAGGATAAAGAAGAGAATAAGCAGAAGGAAGAGGAAAAGAAGAAGAAGGAAGAAGAAGATAAAGAAGAGAAGAAGTGGAAGGAAGAGGAAAAGAAGAAGAAGGAAGAGGAAGATAAAGAAGAGGAAAAGTGGAAGGAAGAAGAAAAGAAGAAGAAGAAGATAAGGAAGTAGAGAAAAGGAGAGAAGTGGAGAAAAATAAAGCAGAAAAGGACAAGACAAGAGAAGCAGAGAAGAGCACACAGATGGAGACTCCGAAGGCAACCGGGAGTCAAGCCAAACCGACTGATATCACCAGTCCTATCGATCTCCAGTCTGCAAGTGAATTAGAGCTAATGTAGAGCATCAAGGTAGCTCAAGAGTGCCTTGAAAACATTTGACAGACGGAGGAGCATGATGTAATCCAAGCTGCTGTGGACACGCTTACCGGTTTGATACCCAGTACAAATCTTCCAAACACCGATTCTTCATTAGCTAGACTAAAGCTCCTATGCACAACAGTAGATGATCAAGTGCAGAGTCTTGAAGAGGTAGCAAAGGCTAATGTCAAGAAGGAGCATCAAAAGGCTCTTAATATAGCTCTGGTGAAAAAGTTGAATGAGCTCCGGTCTATACTAAAGAAAGAACAAAAGGACATAAGGGACGCTCTAGATGAGGGGAATATGCTACTCATCAAAATCTGTCAACCCCATCTGTTCTATGATAATGTGCTAGCTCAGAAGAAAAAACTTGAATAGGACTTGCAGTCCTACTTAAGCACATTCAAGCTGCCTTATGATTCCTTCACAACTTATGGGCAAACCGTTCACTAGTTTCATATCCAGTCAGCCAAAATGGAGCAAGAAATCAGCACATGGTCTAGAGATTTGCAAGAGCTACAACTAGTTTTACTTCCACATCTGCAAATTCTTCAAAAGTGTTATCTAAACCTGGATGCCTTGACAGTTACATAGGAGATGAGCACAGTTGATGCCATGGAAGAACAGGTCTCCTAGATGCAAACAGAGAAAGAAGTGGCCACCTTGCTACTTGAGTACTGGTCTCTATCAATGAAGCAATTCTTGCAGGACTATAAATCTATTTTTAACAAGTACTACTCCTTATTGTCATAACCTTTTATTGTTTTAATATCAAATGGAAATAGGGTTGTTCAACGGTACTTTGTCATTGTTGGCAAAGGGGGAGAAGTACTCTATTTTGGAGAAGTATAGGGGAGAAGTATCTAGTTTTAAAATTTTTCTATATGCTTTGATATATGCTTTGTATGCAAAATTGCTATTCATTGTATTGTTAAAGGGATAGTGTATATGCTTAGGGGGAGCAATTTTTCTAATGGCATAATTTTGTTGTAAAACACTTAGATGTCAAAATTTTATTTTCCTAAGTGTTGCCATCAATGCCAAAGGGGGATATTGTTGGCATTTTTGATGTTTATCTTGTGATTGTCATTGATGGACACACACTTGCATTAAGATCCTCTTTATGTGTATGAGTTTGAGCACAACCAGTATTTGTTCCAACCGGTATGTTGTATTATAGTCTTTAGACTATTGATGTTTTGTAGAATGTGTTTCCTGGTCTAAAGAGGCATGTTGACCTCAAGCGGTACGAGGGATTAAAGCAGCATAACACATTTCAACCAGTCTTGATTTTTGTCAAACCGACAACCAGTATTTTGCATGAACCGGTAATACTCTGTGATGAGTTACCAATCGACATTTTGTGATAAGTTATCAATCCACTAATTGTTTGACGGTGCCGACACACTGGCGGTGCTTCTTGTGTCATGTTACTGAGTATGTCTAGATTCATTGAACCTAGGAAATTGAAATGTAATCCTATTGGACCAACATGAAATCAGATTCCTTTAAAAGGACATCATGTCTAGGGTTTTAGGTGGTTGCTAAAAGGGTTTATGTTGTGACTAGGGTTTAAGGTGGTTGAGGAGTTGAAAAGAATATGAATGTGTAGAAGACTGAAGTAATGCAGGAGTGCATTAAGAACGAGCTATCAAGGATCTAACTGAGCAGTCCATGCTATTAGATAGATCAAACACTTGTTGATTATTCACATCTTTGACAAGTCTGTAGCCCTTAACCGGGTAGGCCCAAAAGCCTTTTGTAAAATCCTCTAACAAGGTGGTTTGCCTCTATGAATCTAAAATCCTCTAGCAAGGTAGTCCTTGATTGGACTTATCTCCTAATAGAGATTGAGATTCCTAATAGGATCTATTCTGGTGAAGAACATTGTAAGACCTTAACCGGTCTGGTTTCTATTCTGTAGATAGTGACTTGTGAGTTCCATCTCACCATGGTTTTTCCCATTTGGGTTTCCATGTCAAATATATTGTGTTATGGTTGTATTGATTTTGTGGGTGAATGCGATATTTGCATTTTGGTTTGCATGTGTGATAATCGGTCTGTCTGTTAAACTGCTTTACCGGTTTATCTTTAGACTATTTAAGTGTTTAAGTGCAAGACTTTTTAGTATACTAATTCACCCCCCCCTCTTAGTATTCATCAATATGTGCTTTATCTTAGAGTGAAATACCAGATTCTTTGACATGTCTATAGCAGTAGAGTTATCACAGTGAATAACTACTAGTCCATTGCAATGCACTTTTATTTCCTTCAACATTTGCTTCATCCATAGAACTTCTGTACAGTTAGTAGCTGCAACAACATACGCAACTTCAACAATAGATAAAGAAGTACATGACTATTTCTTGCTGATCCATGAAATAAGTTTCTTTCTAAGAAAGAAAGCTCCATCAGAAGTACTTTTCCAGTCATTAAAATCACTTGCCCAATATGCATCTGTATATGCACATAAAGTAAAGTCATCATCTTTAGGGTACCACAAACCATATTCAGATGTTCCTTGTAAGTATCTAAAAAATCTTTTCACCACACTCTCATGATTTTCTCTAGGATCACTTTGATATTTTGATGCAATGCAAACAACATTCATTATATCTGGTCTAGTTTGAGTCAAATATAACAGACCTCCAATCATAGACATGTATCTTGTAGGATTTACTAGTGCAGATTCATCTTTCCTTGTCAATTTCTCACTTGTAACCATAGGTGTATTAACCGGTTTAGAATTTTCCATACCAAATTTCTTCAACATCTTCCTAGCATACTTAATTTGACAGATGAAAATACCTTTATTAGTCTGAGTAATTTGCAAACCTAAGAAAAATTTCATTTCCCCAATCATAGACATCTCAAATTCATTCTCCATATTGTTAGAAAACTCCATGCACAACTTATATTCACCTCCAAAAGTGACGTCATCAACAAATAATTCAAATATCAATATATCATCATCAGTGACTTTATAATATAGATTACTATCAACATTACCTTTAGTAAAACCAAGTTTTAAAAGATATTTGTCCAACCTTGCATACCAAGCTCTAGGTGTCTGTTTCAATCCATATAACGCTTTCTTTAACCTACAAACCATGTTTTTATCATGTCAAAGTGAAAAACCATTAGGTTTCTCAATATAAATTTTCTCACCAAGATCCCCATTCAGAAAAGCACACTTAACATCCATCTGATAAACCTTGTAGTTTTTATGTGTAGCATAGGCAAGAAATAATCTTAACATACCTCATTAGCTACCAATCCTCTTCTTGTCATCACTCTATTATTTTTATCCCCAATGATCTGATCTTCTGAATGATTCAACCCTACATACCTAGGAGTCTTCTGACTCTCTATTCCTCTTTCCCATTCTTCAGTTACTATTGAATTTTCTGATACTGCCGGAGTAGCTGGCTCAACATTATGTGTCAGTAAAGGTGTTGCCAGTTCACTTATGATCATTTTCACTACTAGTTCTTGCTCATAAATTCTGATTTGACTTCTATTTAGCTCATCCACCTTGACATTAGCGCTCTCCATAATTGTCTACAATATTTTGTTATAATATCTATATGCTTTGCTTTCATTAGAATAACCAAGAAATATTCCTTCATCACATCTAGGACCAAATTGTCCAATGGAATCATCTCTCTTGATATAACATTTACTTCCAAAGATTCTAAAATACTTAACTATAGGTGTTGCCAAACCATAATTCATAAGGTGTCTTACCAGTTTCCCCTTTGATATGAACTCTGTTGAATTTATAAACTGCTATGCTCATTGCTTCTCTCCTGTAGATATGAGGTAGATTAGCTTCCATCACCATGGTTCTAGCAACATCCAAGATAGTTCCATTCTTTCTTTCCACAACTCCATTCTACCGAGGTGTCTGGGGAGCAGAAAATTGTCTCCTTATGCCATGCTTCTCATAAAGGTTATTGAACTCACCAGATGTGAACTCTCCACCATGATCTAACCTTAAGCACTTAATCTTCAATCATGTCTCAGTTTCAAATTTAGCTTTAAATATTTTAAACTTTTCAGAAGCCTCATATTTTTCCCTTAGAAAAGTAACCCACATCATTCTAGAATAATAATCAAAGATTAGCATAAAATATCTATCACCTTGAAAAGTTTTGATTCTAGCAGGGCCACACAAATTAGTATGAATAAGATCAAGAACATCATTAGATTTGTCTTGTATACTCTTAAAAGAGGTTCTGACCTATTTTCCCATTTGATATCTTTTACATACCAGATTACAGAGCTTCACAATCTTAGGTATATTTCTAATTGCCTTAGTTGAACTGATCTTTACCATGCAATCAAAATTCACATGACATAGCCTTTTATGCCAAAGCCAACTCTCATCAATTTGTGCAATCAAACATGTCTTCTCATAGGAATGCAAATGAAATATATTACCTTTTGTTTGAGTACCAGTTGCAATCTCCAATCCAGATCTATTAATGATCTTGCATTTTCCATCCTTGAATTGTAATTGAAATCCCTTATCCACCAACTATCCTACATGCAAAAGATTATGCCTTAAACCTTCAACATAATAAATATTATCAGTATTATGCTTACCATCTAATGATATGGTTCCTCTTCCTTTGATCATGCATGCTTTGTCATCTACAAATCTAACTAGACCGCCATCAAATTCTTGCAAAGATAGAAACTTTGTTCTATCTCCAGTCATATGATGTGAACATCCACTGTCAATTACCCATTCATCCTTATCTTCAATTTTAGCAGCAAGGGCCTTTTCTTCATGTACATTCTCTTCCACTTCCAGATCATCTTCCTTGATAGCCAAGAACACCCATTCCTTTTCATTGCTAGAACCACTAGCAGAGTCTTGTGCTAGTTCATCATTAGAATCAGTCACACCTTCCTCATTCGCAAAGTAACATGATTTATCTTTATTTTTCCTATACTTATGCTTGTTCTGATATCTAGGGTTAGGCTTAAAAGATCTTCTACCTCTTTGTTCAAATATTGAATTCCTTTCAGGACATGTAGATGAAAAATGACCTATCTTATTACATGCAAAACATTTAAAATATGATTTTCCTTCATACATACTTCCTACCGGTCCTTTAGGTACTCTTCTAGCAAATAGGGCTTCAAGTTGCTCAAATTCTTCATCTTCTCTCTTCATATCATCCAATTCCTTCACATACAAATCTTTCCAATCTTGCTTTCCAATCTTGCTTTTCGGATGATGATGTAAATGCATGAAAAGAAGGTTTAGTCTTCACAGCTCCATAAGGTCCAAATGCTTCAAGCTCAAAAGCAGATAATTTCCCAACCAAGGTATCACTATTGACAAAAGTATTAACCATTATTTTGAATTCATTAATTGCAGTAGCCTTCATCTTATAAGTCGGTGGTAAAGCTCTTAGAAACTATTTCATCTTCACTCAGAGATCCACCACAACATTTAATTCCCATGACAATTTCATTTACCCTTTCCATGAATGTAGTAATCCTTTCATCTTCTTCCATCTTTAATTTTTCATATCTCACCCGGTAACCATCAAGTTTAGCAATCTTAACAGTAGGGTCACCTTCATTTAGAGTCTCAAACTTGTCCCATATAGCCTTTGCTGATGATTTGTCAGTCAATACCATTATTTGCTAATCAGAAAGTGTACACAAGAGGGATTCTCTAGCTCTACAATCATTCTTAAGGTCCTTATCCAAGTTGGGAGGATTACTAGATGCCGGATTTAAAGGTGTTACTCCATTCTCTATGATTTCCCAGATTTCCTTACCAAGACATCTTAGATGAGTCTCTATCTGAATCTTCCATACTCTGTAATTTATTCCATAAATCCAAGGGATTTCTCTCCAGAAGACAGCTGCAGCTGAACTAGATGAATTTGAATGTTAGACGCTATAGGATCTTCCTCAAGTGGTTAAGCTTCTATAGAGAGGACCAGAGCTCTGATACCAATTGTTAGACAGTTCAAATAACCAGAAGACAATTGAGAGGGGGGGATTGAATCAGTTGTCACTAGATTACCAGAACCTTAAGCAATTAAAACTTTAATAATAGAACACATAATATCAATACCAGAATACATAAACCAATTAGTGAAATAATAGATATACCAATTAAGCACAAACAACAATGAGAGAATAGATACCATCCACACGACACGAATATTTGTACGGGAAAAACCTGGTAAAGGGAAAAACCATAGTGGAAAGCTTACCCAAAGTCAAATAATACTTCTACAGTAAGTATGTGATTACAAATTGAGGGTCCTACACTTTCAAGAAGACCAACAACCTAGAGAACACTGCTCATTACAAAAGGAGTCTCACTGACTATATAAAAATCTAGACTACAATCTGGAAGGAAGAATGAACTACAATGATAGCATCTGCAATGCCTGACTATAGTTTTGGTTAAGCTCAATACCAAAGGACTTAATCCTCTTGCATAAACCCAAATCGATCACCAATGATTGACTAAATCCTTTGCATGAATTATTACTACATTATTCGCCCCTATACCATCCTATCATGATCTACAATGAGATCTTACATCATATTTATATAAACCCTTGACCATAAAAAATAAGGTCGAAAACTAGACAATAAACCAATTACATAATTATAAAACATGTTGACCCGAGACCAAACAAATATTATCCAACCCACAAGACATCCTAAAAACACATCGAGAAGACCAAACAACACGTTATATTAAGTTGGTCCATAACCTAGATAGAACCGGACCCAATTTAGGTCCACACACGCTAAAAAAATGATCCCAATAATCCAAGTGTCAAACACCATCACCATCACCATCCTAAATCTCTAATAGAAGCCACACCAACACCACTTATGCATAACATCAAAATATTTTCAAGAAAGCTCTTTCGGTGAAACCCTCACTAGATCAACAAACCAAGCTTACCAGCATATAAGATAGGATCCGATCACCAAATCAAAACCAACTAACTGAACATGAATCTGAGTAGCATGAATAGTAGATCTAACCCAATTCCATAAACTAAAGAAGACCAGAGTATACTATATTAACGTGATCTTACCAGCCAGAAACCAATCAACCTATCGAGACCAAAAGGATACCGGTAAAGTAGCCAAAACATCTAGTGTTGACATCAATGACAAAACATCAATGCAACACATAATAAATTCCTCCAAATGGCCAAATAACATGTGTTCTTGATTGAATTAATCACCATTTTCTACTCCACGTGACCTCAATCTCCATCTTTCTTATTTGGAAGCAACAATAAACAATTGTTTGTTTCTCTTGTACTTGGCATTTAGTACTCAATCAACTCTACATTAAAGGATCTTTGATATCTAGTTAGTATTTACCTTGTGTAGTTGGAGACTTATTCACATTAACTTAAGTTTAATTAGTGGATATTTAGTGATTTGTCTCACCTCATGTGGTGTAGACTGTTGGCATTTGGTATAACTGATGCAAATTAGGTGATATAGTTGAAGTTGGATGACTGCACTGGTAAAGGATAGAAGTCTATTTGTGATGAAGAGATTGAGCTTCTATGAATAGATGACACGATAAGTTATTTGTATTGTCATTGCTGGCAACTGATGTTCCTGATGTTTTTTTTTATCATCTAAGTGATTTGGTTTACCGGAAGATAGGTTAATCGAGAGTGAACTAAAGTCTATGAAGTAGGTCTTTAAATGATAAAGCAGAATTATTTTGATTGGGTTGGTCGATCAGTGATGATAGGTGATTTGTGGTTTGGATGGTGAACTTTTATCATGGAAAGGTGTTTATGACCAGAACTGGAAATTTTGATGATTACTAGAAGGCATGTTTCAAATTTCTGATGAAGTTTTGCTAAGGTTTTAGTAGGGTTTAAGGACCAGTGAAGAATCATCAAACCGGTGATGATTTTTGTTATGACGATGATCAACAACGAGTCTACATGAAGTTGGTAACATGACACAACCAGTGTCAAATATTTAATAGCTATTTTGGTGCGATTCAAGGAAGATTTTCTTGAGAATCGGAGAAACGCTTAGTAGAGTGTTTTGAGGATACATATTGGATTTCCGTGATGGGTTATGATCAACCAATGATTGATATTGCATTGTAATTTTTTTTAATGATATGTATAGCGATCTATGATGATCTCTTGTGATCCAATTATAAATTGACGATGAAATTAGGTTTTGTGGCTGACCTAGTTGAGATGGCTTTTTAGGTTGACACAGTTGATGTTTATTGTTTTGGTGGTCTTAGAGAATGTGTTAAGCCATCCAAGTGAAGTGTAAGATCTACCTGAGAGTTGCAGAGTGCTGTGTATAACTTGATTTGATCAATTAAGCAGAGAAGTGCAAGTAAATAGATCATTTTCTTACTGTTGTTCCCTAACAGTTGCAGGAGTTAAATCCCTTTACCGGGTAGTTCCTAACAAGCCTTAAACATTTAAGTCCTCTAACAAGGCAACTCTCAAAAGAGTGTTAAATCATATCACAAGGTTGATCCTTATAGAACATCAAACTCCTAACCAGGCTGCAAGGCAAATCCCCTAATCGGGTGACTCCTAACAGGGTCTGCTCATAACCGGGCATATTGTAAGATCCTAAAAGGGCTAAGCTCCTAATAGGTCATACTTCAAAAGAGTATAAATATTTGTGGGTGCCAACTCCGATCATGGTTTTTCCCTATTTGGGTTTCCATGTCAAAAAATTATGGTGTTCATGTGTGGAATGTTTTTCATGTGATGTTCTTTTTTATATTTTATTTCATGCATTATTTTTGAGACACCGGTTATGATGTTTTATCAGAAGTTTATTAGACATTACCGGTACTGACAAGAAGTTATTATTTGATCTTATTTATAAGGTTAATGAATTGGTAATTGATCAATTTTATATGATTGCTTTGGTGGTGAAAGTATTGGTAAATGGTTTGATTAATGTGTTCAAAAAATTTGATAAAGAGGTTATTAGATCTAATTACAAGAGTTGAGATATTTATTAAATGGTTTCAAATCTGAGATCAATTTGATTTTGAGTTAAAGTTTCAATTGGTCTTAATATTGATTCACCCCCCTCTTAGTATTAACCGAATCCTCATACGATTAACAATTGGTATCAAAGCATTGGTCCAATGTGTGCAGAAAGCCTAACCGCTTGAGGAAAAAAATATGAGGAATTCAAGATGATGAAAAAGAGGTTCCCAAGTTCAACAAGGATAACTACAAGATCTGGAAAGGCAAAGTGAAGATCTATATCGACGATCTTGGTGCACAATATTGGAGGCAAGTTGAAACAACATATGTTGCTCCTACCACTACTCCCTTGACACTCGATGAACTTAGAGAACAAAAAGATAACATGGAATTACTAGAAGCTATTGTAAGTACTTTATTTGATTCAAAATATATTGATGTTGAAGGATTGGAAACTGCAGGTGAGGTTTGGGAAAATTTAGAGACAATCTATGGAGGAGATGAGTATGTTTAAAGAGCCAAAGAGGAAAGCTTGAGAGAAAAGTTCCATGACATGAGAATGCTTGAAGGAGAAAATATTGAATAGTATAGTTAGAGAATCAAAGAAGTTGTTGGTGGCATATAGAGTGTTGGAGGCAAAATAGAAGATGATGAAATAATAAGTAAAATGACTAGAACTCTTCAACTTCAGTATGCCATTAGAGTATCGACAATCCAATAACTTAGATCTATTTCAAAGGATAAGGTAACTATTGATTCATTGATTGGTAAGCTTACAACTTTTGAGTTAAATAGTTTTGACAATAGTGTGACAAAATCTACTGAGTATGCCTTTAAAGCTTCTGTTATAGGTTCATCTGCTAGAAAAGGAAAAGATATATGTCAAAATCATTAATGCAGGACAAGTCATGGAAGTAATCGGGGAAATGAAGACAATGAAGATCAAGTGATGGAACTTGAGGCATTGTTAGCAAAGAGATTTACAAGAGGTACTAGTAAGTATAAAGGAAAGCTACCTTTGAAGTGTTTCTCTTATAATAAAATTGGTCATATTGCTATTGATTGCCCTAACACCGATAAGAAAGAAAAGTTTAGAAGATTCAAAGGAAAGGGCAAGAAACATTGTTATGTTGCAGTAGATGAAGGTGTGACTTATGAGGAGTCAGAAGAAGAAGATGACAATGAAGAAATTGTGTTTGTAGCAATGAATGAGGAGCTCTCTGATAAAAAGGCACTAGTATTATGATATGGAGAATAGTGATGAATGGATTATAGACAGTGCATTCTCACACCACATGACCAAAGACAAAAGTAAGTTCATAACCCTTAATGAATTTGATGGAGGTGTTATTAGATTTGGAAACAACACTCCTTGCATGGTGAGAGGTAAAGGTTCAATCTCTCTAAATGGAAAGAGTAATGCTGATGATGTATTTTGGGTTGATGGTCTTAAGCATAATCTTTTAAGTGTTGGTTAGCTCAATGATAAAGGTTATTTTCTTGAGTTTAAGAGTGGAGTCTGCAAAATTCTTAGAGGTAATGGTGAACTCATTGCTACTGGGAAACAAACTAGAGGTAACTTATTCCATTTGAATAGTAATGTTAATAATTGTCTGGTTACAAGAATGGAAGATAGTTGGTTATGGCATAGAAGATGTTGTTATGTTAATTTTGATAATATGAAATTAAGATAAGCAAGTTAAGTGTTGTAAGAGGATAACCCCAACTTGTCAAACCGGATAGTATGATATGCAAAGATTGCCAAATTGATAAGATGACCTCTATTTCTTTCAAGTGCAAGAGTGGTATTTCTGGGAATGTTTTAGATTTGGTACATACTAAGCTCTGTGGGCCTATGAGAACAAAGAGTTATTATGGTGATAGGTATTTCATGATCTTCACTGATGACTATTCTAAAATGCTGTGGGTAACATTTTTGAGAAAGAAATCAGAAGCTTTTAATAAATTTAAAACATTTAAAGCTCTAGTTGAGAAGGAAACCGGTAAGAACTTGAAGTGTTTAAGATTAGATTGAGGATGTGAATTCACATCTAATGAATTTGTTAAGCATTGTGATGAACAAAGTATAAAGAGACAGATGTCTGCTCCGAGGACACCACAACAGAATGGCATAGTAGAAAGGATGAATAGAACAATAGTTGAAGCTGCAAGAACCATTTTATTGCAGGGTACTATATCCAAAATGTTTTGGAGAGAAGTAGTCAATACTGCTGTATACACTTTAAAGGTACTGGTAAATAGAGGTAACAATAAGACACGCTATGAGCGATGGTATGGAAAAATGCCTTGTGTTAGTTATTTTAAAATCTTTGGAAGTCAATGTTTTATTAAGAGAGATAACTACACTAAGAAGTTTGATGCAAAATCTGATGAGGGAATTTTTCTTGGTTACTCTTCTAAGAGTAAAGTATATAAATTTTACAATAAGAGAACAAAGATTTTTAAAAAAAAAGCTAATGTAAAAAAAGATGTATTATCTGATAAGTCTGAATGTACAAGCATATATGAACCTAAAAGGGATGATAATGAGGAAAAGTTTGTGATCATTGAACCAGAAGCAAAGAATAATGAAGAACCGACAAATGCAGAACTAGGTGCTCAATCAGTAAGCAATGACATTGAGGAAGAAGATGAAGAACTCGATGAAGAAGATGTAGAACTGACACATACAATACCTAGATATGCTAGATTGAATCATTCACAAGAGAAAATAATTGGTGATAAGAATGCAGGTGTGCAAACCAGGAGAAAGATTCAAGAGAACTCATTTTTGATATCTACAATTGAACCCAAGACAGTTAAAGAAACACTTTAAAATGATGACTGGGTTAGGGAAATGAATGAAGAATTAGATCAAATTGAGAAGAATTAGACATGGTCACTTATTCCTAGACTAGAGGATAAGAATGCAATTGGAACAAAATGGGTCTTTAGGAAATGATTGGATGAAGAAGGAAGTATTGTAAGAAACAAGGCAAGGTTAGTTTGCAAAGGGTATGCTCAAGAGGAAGGTGAGGATTATGGTGAAACATTTGCACCTATTGCTAGATTAGAAGGTGTAAGGATGCTTCTGGTATTTGTTGTGTATAAGGGATTCAAAGTCTACCAAATGGATGTCAAGTCAGCCTTTCAGAATGGGATTCTAGAAGAAGAAGTATACATTGAACAATCGGATGGATTTTCCTTGACTGATGATAAAGATATGGTGTTTAGACTGCACAAAGCTTTTTATGGTCTTAAGCAGGTACCAGGAGCATGGTATGAGAGATTACATGCACATTTGATCAATATTGGATTCCAACGTACTGGTGAGGACAACAACATTTATTTGAAGACTGATGGAGAAAAGATGCTGATAGAAGAATTTACTGAAATAATGATGGAGAAAAGATGGTGGCAATGATGATATGTGTATCGAATTTACTAAAATAATGACAAAATAATTTGAAATACCTCTAATCGGTGAAATTAAGTTCTTTATTATCTTACAGGTTTAACAATTGGATGGTGGTATCTTTATTTCTCAGACCAAGTATATCAAAGAGGTGTTGAAGACTTTCGGCATGGAAGACTGCAAATCGATAGGGACACCGATAGTGACTGGTTGCAAGTTGTCAAAGGAAGATGATTCCCTTGCTGTTAGTGAAAAATAGTATAGATCTATGATTGTCAAGCTACACTATGTTATCCATAGTAGACAAGACATTGCTCATGCTGTTGGATTAGTGGCTAGATTTCATAAAGAGCCTAAAGAAACTCACATGGTGGCTGTGAAAAGAATTTTTTGGTATCTCAAAGGTGCAGTAGAATATGGTTTATGGTATCCCTATAAAGGTGATTTTACTTTAGATGTCTTTAGTGATGGTGATTGGGCAGGTAATGTGGATGATTGGAAAAGCACAATTGGTGGAGCTTTTCTTCTTGGAGGAAGATTAGTGGCATGGACGAGCAAGAAACAAACTTGTGTTTCTCAATCTACAACTAAAGCTGAGTATGTAGCTGCATCCATGAATTGCACGTAGGCAATATGGATGAGACATGTGCTAGAAGGATTAAAGATAGACACGTCAGAACCATCGACTATCTATTGCGATAATACTAGTGCAATCAACATTTCTAAGAATTTTGTACTTCATGCTAGAACCAAGCACATTGAATTGAAGTATAACTTCCTAAGGGAAAGAGTTCGAGATAAGGAGGTGAAGATGAAATATTGGAAGAGTAAATATCAATTAGCTGATATCTTTACTAAGCCCTTACCGAAGGCTACCTTTGAGTTTCTTAGAGGTAAACTAGGGGTTATACCCCTACACTGGAAGAACTAAAATGATGAAGATCCATCAATCCAGTGGATTTCATGTTTATTTTTCACTAAGGATTGATGAAGGTACAAGCTACTCCTTTGGGGAGTGAGTCTGATGTAAAGTTCTGATTTAATGCTCTGTTGTAGTTTTTATAATTTATGTAGCAGAGATGATGGAAGAGGCAGCAATAGAGTTAAAGACAAGTGATGCATTTACATCTTTGGCATTGTTGTCAAAGGGGGAGAAGAAAAGAATAGAAATAAGATATCACAGACATGTGAGAAGTTGAAAATTAAATTGAGTGAAGCATTGGTTAAGGGGGAGATGACAAAAGAAAAACCGACAGAATGTGATATCAGCAAGTAAGTTGCAGATGATGATGTTATTTTGATTGTATATTTGATTAGTGTTCCATCGATGCCAAAGGGGGAGATTGTTGGCATTTGGCATAACTGATGTAGATCAGGTGATGCAGTTGAAGTTGGATGACTGCACCAGTAAAGGATATAAGTCTATTTGTGATGAAGAGATTGAGATTCTCTGAATAGATGACATAATCAATTATTTGTGTTTTCATTGCTAGCAATTGATGTTCCCAATGTTTTTTTTGTCATCTAAGTGATTTGGTTTACCGGAAGATAGGGTTTACTGATAGTGAACTAAAGTTTGTGAAATAGGACTTTAACTAGTAAAGCATAATCATTTTAATTGGATTGGTCGATCAGCGAGGACTGGTGATTTGTGGTTTGGATGGTGAACTTGTATCATGGAAAGGTGTATATGAATAGAACCATAACTTGTGATGATTACCAAAAGGTGTGTTTCAAATTTCTGATGAAGTTTTGCTAAGGCTTTAGTAGGGTTTAAGGACCAGTGAAGAAATCATCGAACCGGTAATAATTTCTATTATGCCGGTGATCGACAACGAGTCTACATGAAGTTGGTAACATGACGCAACCCACATGAAAGTTTTAATAGCTATTTTGGTGCGATTCAAGGGAATCGGTGAAAGCTTAGTAGAGTGTTTTGAGGATACAAATCGGATTTTTGTGATGGGTTATGATCAACCAACGGTTGATATTGCATTTTAATTTGTTGTAGTGATTCGTATAGCAATATATGATGATCTCTTGTAATCTAATTGTAAATTCATTTTTGTGGCCAACGTAGTTGAGATGGCTATTTAGGTATAACTGGATCTGATCAAGCAAGCAGAGAAGTGCAAGTAAACAGATCATTTTATTACTGTTGTTCCCTAACAGTTGCAATAGGTTAAATCCCTTAATCGGGTAGGTCCTAACATGCCTTAAACATTTAAGTCCCCTAATAGGGAATCTCTCAAAAGAGTCTTAAATCCTCTCATGAGGTTGATCCTAACAGATCATCAAGCTCCTATTCGGGCTACCGGGCAAATCCCCTAATCGGGTGACTCCTAACATGGTCTACTTCTAACCGCCCATATTGTAAGCTCCTAATAGGGGTAAGCTCCTAATGAGGCATACTTCAAAAGAGTACAAATATTCATGGATCCTAAATCCCACCGTGGTTTTTCCCTAATTGGGTTTCCACGTCAAAAACTTATGGTGTTTATGTGTGGAATGTTTTTCATATGATGTTCTTGTTTATATTTCATTTCATGCATTATTTCTGAGACACTGGTTATGATGTTTTATCAGCAGTTTATCAGAGATTACCGATACTGATAAGAAGTTGTTTGAGAAAGTATTTGATCTTATTGATAATGTTAATGAATTGGTAATTGACCAAGTTTATATGATTGCTTTGGTGGTGAAAGTATTGGTAAATGATTTGATTAATGTGTTAAGAAAATCAGATAAAGAGGTTATTAGATTTGATTACAAAAGTTGAGATATTTTTTAAATGGTTTCAGATTGGAGATAAGTTTGATTTTGAATTAAAGTTTCAATTGGTGTAGTTAATACTGATTCACCCCCCTCTCAGTATTAATCAGATCCTCATAGTATTAACATAGACACGTGTTCTCACTTTATGAGACACCTCCTTTATACACATTTTCTACTTAGTTATACACTTGTTAAGTGTTCTAATATGTTTTGAGTAAGGGTAGTCAGTCATAGTTTCCTAACTTCTCAATCATCTACCTTGCCTATATATGCAAGGCTCTATGCACATTTTAATTAGCTCTTTGATATTATTAATTTGGCTTTGTTTTCTCATGATTTTCTATTTGGTATTTGTTTTCAAATTTTGGCTAATCCAACAACGTATTCGAGACATTTTGATGCATCTTTGGATTAATACTGCATCTGTGGTGTTGGTCTGAATTTCGGACTACTTTGTTTTCTCTTCACAAATTATGCCCCTGTTTACAAAAGAAGAGAACAACAAGAATAGGAAACAAGACAACATTAACGAGGTTTACAATGAAAAAACCTCCTACACTTCAATCTTTACAAAGCTTAGGTGGGTGAACCTAATTGTGACTATTTTCTCACAACCTAGCAGATGGTTTACAAAAAACCAACGCGAGTTTTTGCAAACTTTTTCAATTTAGTGCAGCCAAAATGAATGAAAAATTTGTTTTGATTATATGGGACCACAAATATGTCATGTATACTAGCAATTTAGAGTAGTGCCTTATCCGGGCATCAGAGTCATCAAAAACCAGACTGAAATTTGACAACAAAATTCATATACATATCACTATTTTTGATCTATTAAATCTGTATATGGATGACATATACATACTTCTAATCTGTACTAGACCTAGTAATCAAATTCATGTGAATATACTGATATCAATGAAGATGAATTAAGTATATTTAATTTTCCTCCTTGAGAAAAAGACTTAAAACATTCCCATTAATTGCCTTGCAAATCATCGAATTAAACAATCCTTAATTATTTAATTAAAAATCAAAACGAACATGAAAACATAAAAACAACACAAATCTGAGCTCGAAATATTTTGACTATATATTATTATTCCCTCATCAAGGATTACAGAGATACAAGAATGATTCAAAATGCCAAAAACAAAGTCTGTATAAATTTCGCCAGAGCTTCGATACCAAATTTTAGTGATGCCTTCTAGGTAGTCCTGGTATCCTTTTTATAGAACTTTGGATGCAACAAGATTCAGACCTCCCTAGAAGAATATTCCTATCTTGACAATCATTCCCTCCAAAAGTTACACTGATTACAAGACTGCAATTGAGGGAGAAGCATAACTTCTCTTGGAATGCATGCTTCTATAACTGATTGGTCATCTAGCTGGAAAATGGCCAAAAGGGTAGGTTCCTGACATGTGGTGCCTTTGTCTTAAGGTATTTTGATTAGCGATCTGTTAATTATGTTGGAGATACCAGCGTTCTTTTCAAAGGAAATGTGCAACACATTTTAGATAACTAACCTCCCTATATTCACGGATCAGGTGCTAGGTGTCCTCAACTCTTCAAGGTTCCAATTACCCAAAATCTGTTACAAAAAGCCAATTGCTTCAGGATGCTAGTGAACTATCACATGCTAGAGAATCAGTGGGACCTTTTTGTTCTCTCGTCTCTTTCAAAATGTATTTTCTTTCCCGTACTTTAAACATCTCATCATTGGACCAAGGAAAGTTGATAATTTTAAGCTTTTGTTTATTCTAACTTTTCCATTTCATCCTTAATTGTTTAACCTCCTTTTCTAAAAAATCAAAATATGATTTTGTCTTTTCAATTTCCTCAATAGTTTGAATAAACAAAAAGGTATTATCTGTGTTTATAATATTATTTATGTTAGGTCCTGGAGGCAACTAAGAGGGCGGGGGGGGGGAGTGAATCAGTTGTCTATTAATTTCAAACCAAAACTAACTTAACCAAACTTAGTGCATAATACCGACATAATACCGACAAACCAAACTTTAATGCCGGTAGACAGTTTAGTAGATAATAACAGTATCGGTAAAGTTTAATGCATGAAATAGAAAAGACAAATAACATACACAACACACCACAATTATTTGTACGTGGAAACCCTGTAAGGGGAAAAACCACGATGGGAAACCTTACCCATAATCAGATGATACTACTCTAGATAGTATGTGTGTACAAATGGGGTCTGCACATGCAGAAAGGCCAACTGCCTAGAGCTCACTGCTCAATCACAAAATGGGAGTCATAGTGACTAAAATTGGATGGTTAAATCCAATGATAATGTACTGCTCAGAATAGCATCTTCATATGCTAGATTCAGTACTGGTTAAGCTCTGATTTTCCTTCTCCAAAAGGCTCCTTGAATCTTCAAATGATGTCTATGTGTATAGCTCTGCTTATATTCGCATATACCTTATTACAATCCTTTTTCACACTCACCTCTACTTCTCTTTAATCTCATAAATGAGATCTCACATATATACCAAAACCTAAGACCAAATGTGTAGGTCGACTCACTAAGATATTACAATAAAATCAATTACAAATGAATCAATATGCGATGCATGATGTCGGCTCAAATCATCTCCATAATGTGTCATTCTGATTTGGAATAGATAACGCTTGCCATTCCATAAACTAGACCTATTTGCCGGTAACAAAAAATATGCAAACTCGATTAGATCAATGACCAAATCACCAAAACCAAGTGTCCAAATAATGTCTTCGACGTAACCAAGTAATCTCTAGATGATAACAGATCATCCTTAGTGTCAGTGAGCAATATAACCTGTTGGTGAACCAGATACCGGTGATTGTGCATAAGTCACTGAACATGCCGGTGAACATAACCAAAGATCTCCAAGTTTTCTCAAGTGTTGACATCAATGACAAAACCAATGCAACACATCCATAATACCAACAATTTATCGTTTGAGACAACCTATGATCTAGCTCCTCAATCCACATTCCCTTTTCTTTCATTTTGTTTGCACTTAAGAAACCTCCAAGAAATAATTCAAACTTTTCTTTGGCATATTCCTTTCAAAATAAATTTTCCCCTCTTTCAATGTTTATTCTTTCAGCTGTAAACCTGGACAAGTCTTTAACTAATTCATAAGTATACTTAATTGTATCATCAACATCTACTTCTTCCTCAGATAATGAATATGATGACTCTAAGTCCACTTCTCTTGCAATCCACTTGTCTAAGATTGGCTCCAAAGTAGCCTATTCCTCCTTCAAAGAATCTAAGAGATTCATTATTCTTTTCATTTTCAAATATACAATTGCTACCTCAACAATTTTGGCAAATTTCAAAATAGTGTCTCTGACTTTTTCTTCATACTTGTTTGCCAATATTTACTGAGCCTGCTTTGACTTTAGAATTTCATCTTGAACACTCTCTATTAACTGAAAACTAGAAGTCATGGGGGAAAGAGGAAATTCAATGATAGGAATGGAAGAAGGGGGCTTGGCAGGAGAAGAGGCAATCATCAATTGAGAGGACCCACCCTTTTGCTAATGTCCTTCCAATCTACCTTTTAATTCTGCAATTGTATTCTCCTTACAAGTGATTTCAATCTTTGCATCATTGTAATCCTTGAGAATTACTTCTAATTTTACCCGAAGATCTGCCTTCTCCTTTTCCTCCTTCTCAGCCACTGCCATTCCAAACTTAGCAGACTCTAAAGTCATGCTAGCAGCTTCTCTTGCACCTGTATCTTTGACACTCTTCACTATCATCCCCCTTGAGTAATTAGACCTTGAGGATTCACCCCTTCTTCTGTTCTCTTCTCTTTTTAATGACCACATTACAAGAGCTGCATGGTCATTACTATAGGTTATCCCCTCTAGGGGTTTAGTTTCTTTTCTTACTGCATCAAAAACCACAACACCTACTATATATCCCACTCTTGGAGAATTAGCACTCCAAGACTTTTAATTAATTTTCTCCCCTCCTCTGGGGTAATAATCTCAAGTTCTTTTAGCATTTCTTGTTTAATTTCTACTTCAATAGCAGATGGATCTTTATTTGGTTGTTCAACTTGTCTTTTTTCACATCTCTTCTTAAACTGATCCATATGCTTTCTCCAAATAAATTGCGAAATGGCCCTTGACTTCACAAAATTATCATCAGGCAAAAACTCATCAGAGGCCTTTTTTATAACATGATCCAATTCTCTTCTAGCAAATTCCTCAATAGTTAAATCCATTTTAGCACCTGCTGGCTACTTTGGCACTCCCTCCTGCAATTCTCCATAAGTAAAACAAATTTTTCCCAAGCTTCCTAATTGCAGTAGTTTCTCAGCTACAACCTTCTCATCACCTATAGGTAATGGGGATTGGGATGGTGAATACATAGCTTCACTTGGTTGTCCCTCTTCCTCCAATCTCTGCCTCTTTGGGGAAGTCTAGAATTCAGGAGCATCCTCCATTGGCCTTTTCCCCTTTGATGTAGAAGGCTCATCCCTCCTAGGCATCACCACATTATAGCCTGATTTCTTATACATTACATATTTACTAGGAAGAATGATATTAGCAAAGATAGGTTTAGTGAAGATGAGTTTGGCCTTTTTCAGGATCTACCTTTATTACTGCATCTTTTTTCTCATTTAGGGTTTGCATGGTGTCCTCAAAATATTCTATTAGAAACTTTACCTTTTCCCCAAATGGATGAAATCTCTTTAGTGGATCATAGCTTTTATCAAAATACAGGACAAAGTCAAGAGTTTTCTTATATACCAAAATTTTTTCTTTCCTCACCTCTTGCTCCACTAGATTAAACTCATTTCTTATTAAATCTTCAGGGAAGTGGAATTGATGAACTTTAGCACCACACCTGACCTTCTTTCTAAACATGCCATTGAAATAATCATGTGGGTCAGCAAATCTTGCAACTGGTATTTCCAATCTGTAGGACTTGAAGAACTTGTCAAAATGCAGCCAACCCCCTTTAGTAATCACAAATTGGTGTGCAATGGTAATCGTTGGAAAAATTGTTCCTCTCCCCTTATTTGTTAATTCTGCTTCCTACAAACCCCCAATCTGCCTTATGATCTCAACAATATCTATTTTCAACGGGACTTGATAAGAGAGAAAATATGGGTTTCCCCTAAAGCCATATGCTCTAAAAATAGTAGAACTAGGATACAAAATTATATCACCATAATTATGCACAATTTTGATATCTTCTACAAATTCCTTGGGTCTAATAAATTCAAGAAGAGCTTTTGAGATCCTAGGGTTCTCTTGACACATGAGAATTCTTAACCTTGATGCAAAACATTTGTCAAACTTTAAATCCCTGGTATCTTCTCTATCCCAGGATAGATCTGCACTCCATAATTACATTGGCATATTTTCACCATCTTTTACTCTCAGTAAGTCCATGCCCTTTTCAAAATAGTCTACGCCCTTGAACAAGAACATGTGCATTAACAAAGAATACTAGCCAAAAGGTCTATCCACCTTGGCAATATTAATCCCAATCAAACCCTCATGGATCACATTTTCTCGATAAGGTGCAAAGTCATAAGCTACTACTATATATGGATTGAGAATTTGTGCCATTGTGAGCATATAATGTGTTGGCATAGCGTTTTCTGCATCCTCTCCAAAAATATGACACAAAGACCAATATACTCCTTTAGCCCTCAAAGTGAAAATTTCATAGGGAAAGGTTCAACTGTACTGGGCCCTACCAATGTTAGCCCTCCTATTTTTACAAAGAATTCCCTTATTAGTCCACCTCTAAGATGATCTTTTTGAGTATCATAGACCTTCTTTAACATTTCAAAATCAATCAGCTCTAGATAATTTGAAGATTCATTTAGCCAGAAAACCATTCTAATCTCATCAGCTATAACTTCAATCAAAGGGCTTCCACTTACATTCCTTACAATTCTGGTAACAAAGTCATAATTCTTTACAATTTGGGTCAACAAGTCAACATCCATAAAAACTCCAGGGACCACCAATTTCCCGACATCTAGTTGCCATAGGTTGTTTGCAGGAGCAAATGCATTTCATTGACTAAACCCCACCCTGAACATACCTAAACTAGACATGCCTATCTGGGGATTTCTTAACCAATTTCCTTTGTTGAACAAACCATCACCAATTTGTAAGCAATAAGATTTGGGCACAAGTTCTTTTTGTCTGGCAGAACTATTCGTAGACTGAACCAACTATTCTAAAAAATCATCACAGATGGCCCTTTCCTGATAATCTATTTTCCCTTTGAATTCCCATTGTGGTGCCATTTTGATAATTTAGGGATTATCTTATTTTAACTTTTTGATTCAAACAACCGTTCAAATTTTTGAGAACCAGACAATGCCAACACACAAGAGTGGAAGTTGTAAATATAACAGTCACATAACAACTTACTTGTCACCAGAAAACCCATAGAAGCTGCAAACTTTGTCTTCGCAAACCCTTCGCGAAAGCCTTTTACAATCAAAATCTCAAAAAAAAAAATGATTTTATGAAGCAACCTTGGCGGCAAATCAACATTAATTCTCATCGACCAAGCCACACGCTTTGCAATTAATTCTTTTGAATTTCAAACTTTCTGCTCCAACGGACCAAAAGGATTTCTTTAGTGCGCTTTTTCTTTCAGTCGCTGATCCACGAAGAGTAAAGAACTTGCAACTCTCATTCACAGCTCAACGACAACCATTAGATCGCTCAGATCTAACATGCCCTTTAATCAATTAAGTCTTGTGAAGAGGGCCTACCATACTATATCTGTCGGTTTTTAGTCACTGAGTCAGGATGGGTAAAAGATTTGCATCTTCCCATCGCAGTCTCACGAATACCGTTGGATCTCTTAGATATGACAACACTTTAAAGAGCTTTAGCAGCTCACTCTTGTCGGGCCCACCCTTTAGTCATTGATTTGCGAAGGGTAAAGTTCCTGCTACTTTCCATCATAGTCTTACGACCATCGTAGGATCAAATCTTTATCACTTGAACTTTAAGACACCTTCACTGTTTGACCGCCACCGCTCCACTGCTGGATCTTTGCCCGGCCCCACCACTGGTGGCTAGTCGCTGAGTCACAAAGACTATTCAATGCACAACTTCCCTTCATGGTTTCACAACGTCCATTGGATCTGTTTAGGTCTGCCCAACTTTTAAGAAACTGATACATGCGTTAAAGATCTTATTTAGGACTTAGGGAATATTAAAGCATTCCAACTTTAATAAAAATGAAACCCACCTAAGCTTAAGACTTTAAATGGCCCCTTTCAACGACATAATGACCCGTTTGGTTAAGTGGTGAAAAGGTAACTATTAAAAAGACCTTCCCTTAGGACAAGAGACATAGAAAGGTTTTTTTTAGAATGATTTAAATTCATTAAACCCTAAACCCTTAGAATCTTAAACCTGCAGACTTAGAACATTGAAAATTTGCATAAACTTTCAGAGATATCAAGAATATTACAACACCACCTAAATTATTGATAACATGTGGTTATGATATTTAACTAGCTTCTAAGGCTGATTCCATAGAATCTCATTTATTCAACCATCATCTTTTCACATCTTTCCATTCACTTTCAGAAATTTTTAGACATCATTTTCCAAATTCTCACTTACGTCTTCCAACTAGAGTCAAAAGGTTGTTTATTAGTCCTTATATTATCTTGAAAACACATTATATACCCCTCTGAGTGGTTTTGACATCAGATTTATCATCTTGGGTATCATTTTGACATCTTGAGTTAAGGTCTACTTACCTACAGGTATTTGTCATCTCCTACGAAGCCACACCTTGCTTAAATCATCATATCAACTTTGGAACAACTTTTTGGGACATTTCAAGACAATTGTAGACTCTCCCTCCATTTCCATAACTACCTTATCTTTCATAATCTCATTTTTCCATCTATTCTTCCATACTTCCATTTTGGCCAAGTTCTTTTCATGGTTGAAACCTAATCCCAAAGGTATAGAAGACAAGGCGAAGAAGCTCAAGGATATTAAAACATGGATTCATATATGTTTATAATGAAGAATTTTATAATACACAACATAATGTACATGAATTTGACAATGAGTCCTTCACAATTGTAGAAATCTAAGATCACATGTCCAATGCAAGATTAAATAAGTTGCTTTAGGCAATTTTGAGGAGAGACTGCCAAAGATTTTTCCACATGTTAATTCAGGATGGAGGAAGATTACCCCATGATTTTTATGTGACATAAATTTTGGAAGAAGATCCAAATCAAGATAATAGTAACGATGGTGGACCTAGACATGAGCATATTGTGGCTAAGTTACCCTCATCCCTCTTTCAAAAACACAAAGTTCCTAATGCTTATACTCATACCAATTATGCTAGACAGACTTATGAACAACCTTGTGCATGTACTTTTCAAGGCCAAAGGAATACCAATGCCTATACCCAACAAAAAAAAGATACTCAAGATCCTAATCATGATAATGCTTGTAATAGAAGACCACATGTCAAATTTCATGACCATATCCAATATCATGCTTACAATACCAATTATACACATGGTCATGACACATACATTTGCCCAAGGCCTAGTGCACCTCATCACAATAACATACCAAGTGGCTCATATAGAAATTACATTCCTCCACCACTTGAACACATATATGACCACTATCATCCTTACATGCAATATTTACCTCCCCCTCCTCTTAGTGGTTCAAGCATAGGGATAGCTCAAATAGACAAAGCACCACCTAGTAATGATTTGTAACAACAAATGGAAAGTATGTGAGAACCCATAAAGAATTATACAATTGAGGATATTTGTCCTTATGAAAAAAGCATACTTATGCCACCTTTGTCTCCTCACTTTGTGGTACCTAAATTTGATAAGTATAACGGAAAAGGAGATCCAAAGAAACACATTAGAGAATTTTCATGGCTTGCATAGAAGTTACTAGAGAGGATTCTTATTTTATGAGCTTTTTTCCACAAAGTTTACATGGACAAGCAATGGAAGGGTTTTGTACTTACCACCTAGAATCAAATCATGGTGTGAGTTGGCAACGGACTTTATATAAAATTGAGTATGAAGTTTTAGTAGCAATATTGTGCAACACTAAACAATGGAATGGGGAATATTTTTCATCATTTTTACAAATATGGAGAGGCTTGGCTAGTTGATTCCCTTGTCACATTCAGCAAAAGAAAATGGTTGAGATGTTTGCTCAAAATGTAAATAAATATATTAGATATGACCTTTGTAAAGCAAGTTTGTCTATATTACAAGAAGTTTTTGAAAAAGGTCACTCTATTAAGAAGGCCCTCATTGAGCAAGGCACTATCAAGATATTTAAAGAGAACAAAGATGAAGGAAATGGGAAAGAAAAACCCTAATTTTTGAACAAGAACAAGAATATAGTCAATAACGGGATTGTTGATGCAAATATGGTTAAATCAATAATAAGTTTTTTCGATGCTAGTTGATCTAATAATCAAGTAAATACCCAAAGAGCACCAAAACCTCCGAGGAAGTACACACCTTTGGGGGAGCCAATTGAAAGTGCATTGAAGAAGTTGGTTTCCAATAAGCTCATTACATTACCAGACAATAGACCATTTGATCTGAGGGTAAAACCTCCATGGTGGAATGACAATGAATTTTGTGAATATCACAAGAGAAAGGACCATAAGACTAGAAATTTCCATAAATTGAAGAATCTCATTCAAGATCTTATTGACAATGGCACAATCGAAGCTGAGGGTCACACTTCTAATGAAGAACAAGTGATGTTTAAAGATCCATTTCCAAAACATGATAAGGGAAAATCCCCTAAGACAAAAAAAGTGAATAACATTATTGCAGCCTATGACTACACTATCAACCAATCACTGAATTGGACACCATGCGTCTACAATAAACATAAAAGGCAAAGACCCCAAATTAAATGTCACTACTCAAGGAGGTAAAGTTACTTAACAAGGTGCTACATCTAAAACAACTTTATCATCCAACAACTAGTATGACCTTGTAGACCAATTGGGAAAGACACCCACTCACATTTCGATCCTTGAACTCTTGCGCATTTCACCTTCACACAAAGCCATTTTGGACAAAATTTTGCAAGAGACATTTGTTCCTGCTGATATAAACTATTAATCCTATAGACGTCTAAAAATGGTCAACGCTTGCGGAGTCATACTTTAATATTGACGCATTGCCTTATTTTAGGGTTTTTGTGTTGCATTAAAATTTCTCCTATGATTTGCACTTGGTCTTTATCATTTGCGAGCATCAAATCCTTCTTCTGCATTCTTCAGTTATCTCGCTTTCGAATTTGGTCTTGTCGATAAAAATCTTCAGTCATGATTTTGGTCGATCTTATCCTGTCGCATCAATGTGCGTGCTCATTTGGCATATTTGGACATCGTCAATCCTAATCGATGATGGAATTAGGGTTTTGTCCTCTTATCAATCTTGTCATCATGCGATCGATTTGTCATCGATCATTGTCGTTTTCAATCTTGTCATCTTGCGATCGATTTGTCATCGATCGTGGTCATTTCCAATCTTGTCATTTTGCAATCTATTTTGTCATTGATCGTTGTCATTTTTGTCATTGTGTGATCGATTTGACATCGATCATTGTCCTTCTCAATCATGCCAATTTGGATCAATTAGTCATTGTTCCTCGTCAATTGGCACATTTATCAATCAAATCACTTATCAGCATTGGTCTTTTATTAGGTCAGAATCATGATCAAGTCGATCCTACATCAAGACCTAATTGTCGTTCTTGCATTTCTAATTCATCTTCTAGGGTTTCATGATTTATTCATTTAACCTTGTTTGTCATTTCTCCCTCTAGGTTAAATGATTTATCTATCCTAAGTCTTCTTGTCACAATTAAATGTTTATTTAATTGGCTAATTAATTCCTCCTCTTTTTGTAAATTAATTAATGAATGAAAAATTATTAATTAATTTACCTAATTTGCATCAATTTCCTAATTTCCAAGTCATTATTTCTAACTTAATTTTCTAATTTCTCCTAAATTCCTAAATGTCTATTTCTATTTCAAATTCTTGTCATAATCCTTGCATAGCAATTTGTCATAAATTGTCATAAATCCTTGCATAGTAATTTGTCATACACTTGTCATAATTTTTCTATTCTTGATTTGAATTTCCATTCGAATCACTTTCATGCTAATGTGGTCTTTTCTCCAATTTGTCTATAAATTGGATGAATTTCTTCAATCAAAAGGCCGAATCAATCACTCTTCTAGTACCCTTATGCTGTCGTCTTGTCTTGTCAATCTTGCTCTCACATTATGCTTATGCACTTGAAGGTGAGATCCATAAAACAAAGCTATTTGAAGGAGAAAGAAGGACAATGGAGATTTCCAGAGGATACATTCACGTTTGCGTTGGTTTGCATTTGAATTGAATGTTTTATTTCCCTTTCTCTATTGAATGTTTTTAGGATTGTCACTGCACTTTTGCTTTCGTGATTGAGCTAGGCTAATTTCCATTTGCTTTGATGATTTCCAAATTCCTATCTACATTAATTTGTGAACCCAACATGAAACTTAACCCCTTAACTATGTTTTGAAGGCCTTTGAGCTGATTTGCAGGTGAAAAACCCAAGAAATAGGGCAATTCAAGGCTTTCTGGGCACTTCTGCGCTTGTGTTACTGCATTCTGCACCTGTCTCAAGTGATCTGTGCTTATGTTACTGCATTCTACACCTATGTCAAAGGGATCTGCACCTGTGTTACTACATTCTGCGCCTGTGTCATTGCATTCTGTGCCTGTGTAAGACATTCTGCGCCTGTGTAAGGCCAGAAATAGAGGTAAAAATCAGTGTTTTTACTTGCAAATTACTTTGTTTTGTATTCTGTTTCTGTATTTTGGTTTTTCTTTGGTACTGATCCTCTGTGCAACACCTTGGCGTTATGCATGGCGAAGACAAAAATGAAACTACTAACAAATCTTATGCAGGTTCGCTAGTCAAAGACCAAACAAATCAAACTTCTAACTTAGTGATTTTGCAGGTTGCCTTGTATTCCAAGCGAACTTTTGTGTTTGTGATTCATAATTAGGTACCTAGTATGATTTCTAAGTAGGATGGAATGAACATGTGTCTTCTTTGATTGTCGAGTTTGACATTGGAGTAGGAGAGTATGCTCTCATCCTTCTTAGGGTGATCAGAAATCCAGATCTTCGATACCATTCTCATGTCTTGGATTGTTTGTTACCTCTAGAGGGCCTGCCTTCCCGACCATTTGCTTTCTTTTGCAAGCAAGTGACAATCGTGAGAAGGGAACGAACCAAAGTGAGCATAGCCAAAGTACCTTGGCATTCTAACTCACTATAAATAAATACCTGATGGGCGAAAGCTTTGAAGGAAGGGTTACATGGGAATTGTAGTTACTTGGGAAGTGATGACCCTTGGACTCTTTCTCATATCAACATCTAAGTAGGGCCTCATGGTCTAAATCATTCTTGTGTGACTACATTTGTTTGGTATCTTGGTGGACTTATGTCTCAATCACGCTTGCGTGACACCAAGGAGTAACGCTTAACAAAAATCCTTACTAAACACCTTGTATTTAGAGGCCAAAAATCCTTCTAGTTGCTTGAGAAGGACGAGTTCGGATACTTGGAAGAGATACTATGTTCGCCATGGGGAGATTTCCATGGGGACTGATGCTTGGCTGCCTTGAGAAGTGAGTGCCGTGGAGGGGAGCCCGTGGGGTCAAGCATCTATGTATTCTCCTTGAATCTCATAACGAGTCTACCTCTCAAGTACCTACTATCCTTGCCTACCATAAGAAATGTGTGAATGAGCATGATTGTCTTGAGTCTAAGTTAAAATATCTTGTCTTTTTTTCTTGTCAAAAGTTGAGTTGTGTCTCATTTGAAAAACAAGACAAATTGATACAAAACAAGATTAAACACAAGAGTATTTCATTCAACAAAGTTCAAAACACCTTCAAACATGGTTGTCAAACATTTTTCAAAATCTTGTCTCAACATTCATGTCACTTAGATTTAGGTTCATCCTAGGTTTTCATTTTGCAAATTCATTGTCAAATACCAAAGCTAAGTTTCACTTAGGTCATACTTCTTTGCATATCAATAAGAGTCATCCATTTGCATGTGTCCTCTTGCATTAGAGTAATACCATTTCATAATTCAACCTTAGGTTTTGTCTTAGGTTGACATTGTCATATATTTGTATTTGCATCTTTGTCCTCATAACATTAGGTCATATTTGCATACCCTTGGTCTCTTCATTAAGCTTAGGTCATTATCATATCATATTAGGGTCATTTGCATAGTAATTGTCCCTTTGCATATAGTGTCAAAACTAGGTTTTGTCATACTTGAGTAATCCAAATCTTTGATTAAACCCTAAGTTATTGTTAGGAAGTCTAGACCTTATCAAACTTTTTTCTTTTGTCATCATTTTCATTTGGTCAAACCTAGCTTAGTATCCAAGCATATAGGGGAGACATTGTCATTTTGTCCTTTTGTCACTCGGTCCTTTTGTCCTTTGAGGTCTAGACATCATTTCAATTTCCTAAGGGTCTCTTTCTTAGATTTGCATTCCAAAAAGTTTGTCAAAATCTTGAAAAACAACAAAAACATAGGTTGCATTCTTGCTATAGATTGAATTTTCATCTATTTTAGTTTGCATTTAGTTGCATATCATACATTATCCTTGAAAAATTCCAAAATATTGCATTTTCATAGTGACATGCCTGTCGAGACAAGGTCAAAATCTAAGAAGATGGGCGAACCAACATATCAACCCATTGACAACATATCAAACTCACAGTTTCAAACTAGTTCAACAGTACAAATTGAAGGTTCATCAAACACATCATTACCACCATATGGAATGGTTCAACTTGGACCACCTCCATTATATGAACCGGTATTTGTACCCATGAAACTAGGACATGGGAGTGTTCCACCAACACCAAGAGGAAATGCACCTTTCGATTGGAATCAACCAAACCTGCAACATGATATTCAAACATTATACGAGGAAAAAACTCTTACACAAGGATTTGGTTCAGATCAAGGCATTCAATAGGAGACAAATCCAAATGTTTTACCAGATTCTTCATCAGATTCTGATGCTTTTGATGATGTTGATATGTTCCTTAAAGATCCTAAGATGACAAAAAAGATGGATAAATTCTTGAACAAGGTCTTTAAGATGTTCCCACAAAAATATCTTGACATTGTGAGTAATGTGACCTCCTCAAGTGAGCAAATCAATGTGCAAAAACAACAAGGCGGTGAGCTGTTAAGTTTTTCTCCACATCCAAACGAGGAAAATGTGCAACAAGAAACTCAACCTACCTTGATGGGTAAACGTGCTTCAAAGGCATTGACAGTGACTATTCCTCGAAAGTCACCATTTGAAACAATAAATAATCCATTATTTAATACAACACCTGTAACACAAGATCAAATGAGGACCACACAAATATTGACAGCTGTCCCTCAACAAGAAGTGGTTCCTTGCATGCATAAAATTGGATCAAAATCTAAGATGCAAGAAAAATTCACGACTGGAATGCCTGATCTCACCAATGTCCAAAACAATTCCACAATGTAGCAAAGTTCCTATGTCCCATTAAGCTCAATATATTTGCCAAATACTCAAGTACCGGCTATGCAATCTATTGTGACAGATCCTTCGATAATGGTGACACAAAGAGCTACAGATAATGATTTGCATCAACAACAAATGTTGCAACAATTGAGTAATACACAAAAGGTACAATCGAATGTGAAAACAAACAATGCACAACAACAACAATATCACATTCAACAACAAGTTGCAATGCCTTCTGCCCCATTACAAGTTAATGCAAACTTGCAACCACCACAATGGATTGGACAAACAACACAACAAGTCAATGCAAGTGTCATACCCCATCTAAAGGAGAAACAACAAAAACCTCCCAAACAAAGTTTTTTGCAAATGATGGGATTTACATCGAGACAACAACAATTGGCACAAAGTCAACAAATTCTGATTTGCAACATCAACAACATATGCCTCAATATGTGCCAAGACAAGCAAGTTATCATACTTCACAACCACAATTGATGTTTGTGCAATATCAGCAACACCCTCAATTGCAATATCAACCTAGGCTACAAATGACGATTCCACCACAAGAAGCACAACAACAAGGTCAATATCAAGGCATGGTACAACCACAACAGCAAGAGGTGTACCAAGAACATTATATGCCGGAGACACCAAAGATGGCAATTTCAGAGCATCAACAACCAATTGGAAACACGATGTATCGACAAAGAGTGCCCACCAGGATTAATGATGGACCTCCAAAATCTGACACAATTGTGCAACAACTTGAGAAGTTGCAATGACAAGTCAATGCATTGGAAACCAAAGGAACAAAGAAGTTGTATACAGATCAAGATTTATGTCCTAATCCATTTGACAAGAGCTTGTACATGCCTCCCTTCCCTAAGCATTTTGAGGCACCTAATTTTGAGAAATATAAAGGGAATGGCAATCCAAAAGATCACATTCGAGCATTTTTCGTGGCGTGTACTGAAGTGAGTTATGAGGAAACATATCTAATGCGCTTATTTGCATGAAGTCTCACAGGACAAGCCATGGATTGGTATTCACATCTGCCAAGAAATATAATGACTTGGTCAGAATTGGCTCAAAAGTTTATATCTCACTTTGCATTCAACATTGACAGTGACGTGGCCATGTCAGATTTATGCAACACCAAGCAAAAGCAAGGTGAACCATTAGTGACTTTCTTGCAATGATGGTGAAGCTTGTATAGTCATTCTTCCCTAGATATACCTAAAGAACAACAAGTGAACTTGTTTATCCAAAATTTGGTCCTAGAAATGATGTATGAACTCAAATTGAAAAGTCCCCGTACTATTGAGAAACTCATTAAGAAAAGGACGAACATTGAAACTGCTCTTGTAGCTAAGGGAATCATTAAGCTCAACAAAGATAGTGACAATACAAACAATTCAGGGGACAAAAATAGATTTTGGTACAAAAACTAGAATGTCACTAATGATGGAGTTGTTGATGCAAGAGCGGTGAATGCAAATCAACCCCCGTTCACAATCAGGAAATTGAGTGCTCCTAATATGTCAACTATGGAACAAAATCAAACACCAGCGAGCAATGTTACTCAACAGCCACAATACCAACAACATACTCAACAATACACTCAACAATATAATCAACAATAAGGTCAGCAACAAGGTCAGCAACAAAACCAGCAACGTAAACCTTTTCGATCAAGGGATGGGCCTCCTTGATAGTTTACGCAATTGGGAGAGCCTATTGAGTCAGTAATGAAATAGTTAATGCAAGCAAAATTTATCAAGTTACCAGATATCAAGGCCAAACCATTGGTAAAGCTGCATTGGTGGAATGATAATGCATATTGTGAGTACCATCGGTCAAAAGGACATAAAACTGCATCGTGTTTTCAATTGAAACATATGATTCAAGATTTGTTAGATCAAGGAGTCATTGAGGTAGATCCACCCAACGCGACCTCTAACACTGATCATACAATTTTCAAAACTCCTTTGCTTGATCATGACAAGGGTAAAGCATCTTCTTTGAACTCCACCCAAACAACAAATTATGCAAATACTAGTTATAGCAATGTCATCAATTGTTTTCAAGCTTCAAATGAGTATGTTTCCACCTTAAGAATAAAGGGACAAGATCCTTCTTGCACAGTCACCACTCGTCGATCTAAAATAGTTCTGAAAGGAGCTCCTACAGTTCCTCCCAAATCAACTCCTGCAAGTCAGTATAATCTCCTAGATCATCTGGGAAAGACACCTGCACAAATATCAATCCTTGAGTTGTTGAAAATGTCCCCCATGCATCGCGCAGTCCTAGATAAAGCTTTAATTGAGTCCATTATCCCGATAGACATTGATGTTGACCAGTTTCAAGCCCGAATTGGACATCTAGCTGTTTCCTAACACGTTGCATTTTCTGATAATGATATTTCACCTGATAAGCTCCCTCATAATGATCCTTTACATCTTGAAGTCTTTGTCCATAATTGCAAAATCCAACGAGTCTTGATAGATGGTGGAGTGGGTCTTAATATTTGTACTCTGAGGGTAGTCATTGGCCTTGGTTATACAGAAAATGACATTAATTCTTCCAAAAGAATTACAATCAAAGCATATGGTGATGCCAAGTGCGCATCTAAAGGGATCATTTCATTACCTATCAGAGTTGGTCCAGTGATAGAAAAAACTTTGCTGCAGGTCTTAGACCTCGATCTCCCTTACAATATGATTCTTGGCTGTCCATGGATCCACGCAATGAAAGCAGTTCCATCCACTTATCATCAATGTTTAAAATATCCTTACAATGGAACTGAGACAACAATTCCAGGAGATCCTAATCCATTTCAATTTTGTGCTACTCTAAAGGATTCCCCGCAGCAGCAAGTCCCAGTCAATAGAGAGGCCCACTCACATAGTTATGTGGATCCTAATGAATTGTTAGATGCTGTCAAAGGAAAATTGAAGATACAGGACCAAGGATGTGGAGAGTATTCAATGGCTCAAACATTCCTCATCAGGAATTTACCAATATCTCCAAAATCATATGGCAAACCACATTTGTTGCAAAAGGAACCTAAGGTAGTTATTCAATATCAGCCCCCCACTACATTTACAAGATGGGGTGAACTTGACAAAGAAAATTTGGATGATGATGTCATAGTCTGGCTTTATAAGGATCCAACTGAGACACCACCTATCAGGTTGCCGGTGGAGTGGTACAACAAAGGATTTACTATGCTGCAGAAGAAAGGATATGATGGCTGTAGTGGCTTAGGCCCTGACAAGAAAGGAAGGCTTGAACCTATCATACCCAAGATGCGACCTCCAACTTTAGGGTTAGGTTTTGTACCATTGCGAAATGGACCTTTGTCTACCAAAATGACCACATGTAGAAAGGGGCGTGACTCTGATGATGAAACAACACCTAAGGATACCCGACCCAAAACTGATTCCAATGATGGGAGTGGAGTTCCTTTTCCTCTAGTTCCTATGCTCTTGACAATGTTTTCCTTGACCCTGATGATTTGTCCATGGAAGACAAACATGAAATAACTCCCCCTCCCAAAACATGTCCTAATGCTTGGATAGAGTCATTCTGGGACCCAAGCTCTGAATTAGATACAAGCAGTTCAGATAGTGATACCATGGACATTTACATCTTTACCATCTTAGCCCTCTCTCTCCTTAAAACTGATGATGACATGCCCCTCATCTATCCCCAGCTTATCCAACATGACCAACAAGAACCACTCACATTGGATTGTTTTCAAAATGATGAAGCAATTGCAGAATTCCTTGGACTACGGGAAGGCATACCACATGGTGATCATAAAGGGGGGTTTGCTATTGATCTGGATTCCACAACATATTTTGGGGAGTCAACTCCATCTTCCAGTCATAAAAATGAAAAAAGAAAAGAAAAAGTACAAAATCAAAAAGATAAGTCTTTGAGTGAAAACCATAAGGCACTCTCTGACCATGAAAAATTAAAAATAAAAGACGTACCTGCGGGTGAAAACCTCTTTGAGGTGCCCAAAGGTGGAAGATTGGACGTACCCCTATCAAGTCAGGATAAATCAACATTTCTTGTGGAAATGACCAAAGAGATAAATTTGGGTACACCTAACAACCCTAAGGTCATTCATTTCACTGCTTCTTTATCAAAATAGGAAAAGATAGATTTTGTCAATTTCTTTCTTGAGAAGAAGATCAGCTTTGCATGGTCCTATGCAGATATGCCTAGCCTTGATCTAGAATTAGTCCTTCATCACTTGCCATTAAAAGCAGATGCCAAGCTTGTCAAACAAAAACTTAGAAAGATGCATCCCCAGGTGGCTCTCTTGGTCAAGGTAGAACTAAAAAAATTACTAGACGTGGGCTTTATCAGACCCATTGATTATGCAGACTGGATTTCCAATTTGGTACCAGTTAGCAAGGTAACTGGGGGCATCAGAATCTGTATGGATTTTAGGGATCTCAATAAAGCATGCCCTAAAGATGATTTTCCATTGCCAAATATAGACATCATAGTTGACATGACTGCTGGATATGAGATGATCTCATTGATGGATGGTTTCTCCAGCTATAACCAAATTTGCATTGCTCCTAAAGATCAACATAAGACTACATTCACATGTGCTTGGGGTACCTACTATTGGAATGTGATGCCCTTTGGTCTTAAAAATGCTAGCGCAACATATCAAAGAGCGATGACGACAATTTTCCATGATTTTATACATACTTTGATGGAGGACTATGTTGATGACTTATTACGCAAATCCATCACTAGAGATAGTCATCTAGCCATCCTGGGCCCAATCTTTGACCGAATTGAAACTTACAAGCTTAGACTCAATCCAAAGAAGTGTGTCTTTGGTGTCACAGCCGACAAATTACTAGGGTACATTATTTCTCACTGAGGCATCGAAGTCGACCCGACCAAGGTTAAAGCAATAATGGATATGCCTCCTCCTTCCAATCTCTGTCAACTAAGAAGTTTGCAAGGAAAGCTACAGTCAATTCACTGGTTTATAGCTCAATTGGCAGACAAATGTCATCCTTTCCAGCATTTATTGCATAAAGGAGTCGCTTTTAAATGGACTGAGAAATGCCAATCAACATTTCAAGCTCTTAAGGATTATCTGCAGTCTCCACCTATTCTAATGCCTCCTATAGAAGGGAAGCCATTTATATTGTATATTTCTGCAACTGAAACGACACTAGGAGTTCTCTTGGCCCAACAGGATGAGAAAGGCAAAGAGCGGGCTATTTATTATATCAGTCAGACACTAGTGGGCTATGAGCTGAATTATTCAACTATTGAATGGGCATGCTTACCAGTGGTCTTTGCAACACAGAAGCTTCGACACTATATGTTAAGTCATCAGATATTGTTAGTTGCAAAAATTGACCCCTTGAAGTACTTTCTTAGTAGGGTAGCTTTGACAGGTCGCCTAGCAAAGTGGGTTATGATCCTCAGTGAGTTTGATATTGAGTACATGGAGTGAAAGGCAATAAAAGGACAAATCATAGCGGATCAACTTGCAGAGGCTCCTATTTATGATGATCATCCCATGTTGACAGATTTTCCAGATGAATCAGTCTTTTCTTTCACATCTTCTACTGAATGGAAGTTATATTTTGATGGATCCCATACCAAGTTTGGGTCTGGAGCAGGTATATTGTTTATCACCCCTCAAGGTGATGCTATTCCCAAATCCTACAGAGTAACTTTCCATTGTACCAATAACATTGCAGAATATGAAGCTCTGGTCATAGGACTCCGAGTAGCGATCCACTGGAACATTACACATTTACAGGTCTATGGAGATTCTCAGTTAGTCATCCATCAAGTGAATGATGACTATGAAACAAAAGATGAAAAGCTTATTCCCTACAAACATATGGTAGATTTCTTGAAGACAAAATTCATGGCTATCCATTTCAGTCAAGTTCCAAGAATTCAAAATAAGTCAGCAGATGCGATGGCTATGATTGCTTCCATGTTAAATATGCCCCACAATATGGACAAATGTGAATTTTTGGTCGAACAGTTGCTTGTCCCTTCTTTTGAAATTCCAATAGCAGATGTGATGTGTGTTCTTGTTGGTCCTAACTCCCCATGGTACAATGATGTCTATCAATATTTGAAATCCCAAACCTTACCACCTAACCTTTCCGCTAACCAATGCCGAGCCTTCATTCGACAGACAACCAAATATGTCATCATTGCCAACACCCTTTACCATCGTTCCTTTGACCATACCCTCCTCAAGTGTTTGGATTTTGATGAAGCACAAATGACTTTACACGAGGTTCACAATGGTATATGTGAGGGCCATTTCAATGGTCTGAGCTTAGCCAAAAAGTTGATTTGTGTTGGGTATTATTGGCCCACTCTGGAAAAGGATGTTCATGATTTTGTCAAGAAGTGCTACAAATGCCAGATCCATGGAAATTACATTCATGCACTAGCCCAAGAGCTTCATTCTGTCATATCTCTGTGGCCCTTTTCTCATTGGGGATTGGATCTTATTGGCAAGATTCACCCGACATCTGCAAATGGACACAAGTTCATCATTACCGCCACAGAGTATTTTACAAAATGGATCAAGGCTATCCCCATGACTTATATTACTGGTGTACAAATTTCAAAATTCCTATTGAATTATATCATATGCCGATATGGGGTTCCCCTTGCCATAGTCACAGATAATGGCCGCCCATTCAAGAATAAAGATGTCAAAGAACTCTATGACAGGTTTCACATCCAACACCGTTTCTCCAATCCATACTATCCACAGGATAATGGTCAAGCCAAAGCATCAAATAAAACCATTATCAAGATCCTAAAAAAGGTTGTCAATGATGCTGGTCGAGATTGGCATGTACAATTGAATCCAGCACTATGGGCTTATCACACTTTTATCCGCACACCTACTGGTGCAACACCTTATTCCTTGGTGTATGGTGCGGAAGCCATTTTACCCTTGGAAGTGGAGATTCCTTCTTTGCGTGTTTCCTTGCAACATCTGATTGATGATGAGACACACAGAGTCTTTCGGTTGCATCAACTTGAGATGTTGGATGAGAAACGTCAGACAACCCTGACACATTTGCAAGCATATCAAAACCGTCTCCGTCGCTCTTATAATAAGAAGGTCAAAGGGTGACACTTTAAAGTGGGAGATTTGGTTTTAAAGGCAAACCCCAAGAATGCACAATCTACTAACATCATCAAAGGCAAATTTGAACCTAATTGGGCTAGGCCTTTCATAGTTACTGCAGCCTATGGCTCGGGGGCATACCAACTTGCCATCCCAGAAGGTGAACCTTTGTCTAATCTTGTAAATAGCATGCACCTTCACAAGTACTGGGCATAATTTTCTATCAGCACTTCTTCAAGTATGATCCTGAAAAAAATACAAAAAAAAAACAAAATCAAAAAGCTCAAAAAATACAAAAAAAGTGAAAAAAGTGAAAAACAAAGAAAAAGAACAAAAAAGTAAAGAAAAATGATTCGCCCTCTAGTGAAAACCTGGCAAACAGGCGCTTTAGGAAAGTACCATGGTGAAAACCTGGCAAACAGGTGCCATGTGTAAAACGATCATTTCTTTGTCATCTATCATGACCTCTAGCTATGCTTTCTCTCTACAGGTTTATCGTGCCTATCCTTGTCTTGACCCAATGTTCTGTTTCAGGCCTGTGATTGGTCAACATCATTGTCTTGCATACTCCGATTTCTTGTGTATATGTTTCGGTCCTGGTCTCTATATATGTCTTTCAGATGTGCATTGGGTGGATTCCCCTTGTCATGATCAATCACTGGAACTTTCAAATTGAAAAATGTCCTAAAATAATCCAAAAAAATTGAAAAATGTCTTGAAATAATCCAAAAAAATCAAATAACATCTTGAAATAATCCAAAAAAATAAAAATAAAATGTCCTGAAAAAATCCCTAAACATCAAATAAAGTCTTGAAAAAATGAACACAAAAAAATTGTAAAAACTCGAAAAGCAAAACAAAAAAAATCCCCTTTGTGCATAAGGCAGATCACTGAGCATACCTCCAACGACACGCAATCAAACATTGTGCTTTAATGACATCACACATTAACAGATGAACTTTTTCAATCAAACCAGGCAATCAAATTGATCACACTTGTCTTATCAATTGAACATCAACATCAATATCATTGGTCCTTGTCAACATTATCATGGGTCTTATACAGGGTGTGGTATACTCAAAACCAGACTGTGTCCTATCTTAGACGGGGTACCGCATTCCCTGAAACTAGACAGCATGATCATTCTTGTTTTCCACTTTTGACAATGACGATCAGACTGTTTGTTTGACTTGGTTGAATTTGTGCGTCTTATCTTTTTATTGATTTATCTTTGGCTTCGATCATGTTCCTATGTTGCTCGATGATGTCACTAAGTGATTTAGAGTGATCGGGATGGTTCATGGTCCCTTTTTCTTTTCTTTGTTGTGTTTGCTATTTGTGGAATGTTTGTCACAAACTGGGGCAACTATCTCATTGGGTGTCTGTGATAAGTACGTTCGCTTTATGAATGCCGCACATACCTCGACCCTTGATGTATGCACCCTAGGATGCTTCACTCATTCCTTGTGTACGATGTGTCTGTCTTTTGCAAAAGGGGTTGCGTTTCAGCTCTGGCCTTCAATGCCATGATGCTATGCATCCATTTTGCTACATTAAATAAAGGTTCTCACCTACAAAGTGTATTGGTGAAAGCAAGTTTTTCTTCATCTCTAACTGTCCTCTATCTAATTTCTTCTTACTAACATTTATTCTATTAGTTTGGGCAGTTAGTTCGGTCTAGTGCTCCGATTTCCACAAACATAAGCTGCATCCTGCATTCATTGATTAGTACATTTGCATTATATCAAGCCCATATCAAGCATTTTCTCCATTTCATATATACATAAAAAACACATAAAAATATATCCATACATGTTTCACAATGGTACATAAAGAGTGCACAAGACATCCATGCATGGAAAGTCAACACATATAGATGCATATCGTATCATATATCAAAATAATAACAGAGTAGAAAATTGGACTGTCTGTCCTAAGTATGGCCTGCAGGCTGAATACATAATGTCAAACTACATATGTCTCTATCATACGGAGTACATGCCTCTGTCACTGGGTGCTCCCTCTATCCTCCTCATCCCTACCATGTCTCAAGGATGATGTCCCTCTTGTCCCAGGTCCTGGCTATCTCCTCTTTGGTCTCTACCAACATCTATGCCATCTCACATGCACTGGCATCCCTAATCGACCCAATATACTCGGTGACTCTCTGTTCTTCTCGCTATGCCTGGGCTATTGCTATATCTCGAGCTGCTGTAAGTTTGGCTATCTCTGCTCTGAACTGATCATGCTCTATCCTCAAGATGGCATTCTGTCTCTCTAATCTCACAATATGATCATGCTGACTCGCTATGGTAGCCCTACATATCTCCATCTCCTCTATGCTAACTGTCTCGGGCTCTATGGGTATATCCTGCAATGACTCCTGATTGGCTGAATCTGGCTCATAATATTCATCCTCATCATCTCTGTCCTTATCATCCCCCTCATCCTCTCCATCCTCATCCTCATCTCTATCCTCATCATCTCCCTCCTCCTCTCCAGCGAGTGGGAAGTCCTCCTGTCTCCTAGGTACTGGAATATCAGGATCTGTCAATGGCACTGGCCGTCATCATGCAAACCATCTCTCATACTCCTCTGTCGTCCCAGTGTCCACCACATCTTAATTCCAATCCCAATATCTCTGCTATAGCTGTGTGAAGTCTGCATATGCTATGTGTGGCTGAATCATCCTCCCCCACTGACTCGTCTCTCTGTGAGATCGGGCAAAGTGTGTAGTCCCTCTAGGTACATCCTGCCTCTCTCCAAATTGTCATCTGACTCTCTTTGGTAGGTACATCTCAATCACTCTCTGGTGATTCATTGGTCGCCCAATCAGGTATCTCTCCTGTCTGGAATATGGTAGCTCATCACTATCATCTGACCATCTAGGGCAATCAAGATATGGCCTCCATGTGAACTCTCTCAATCTATCTAGCTCATCTCGCCAATACAATATGTATCCAAAAGGAAACTGTCTCAGTGCTCCCCCATAGTAGTACACATATGGTCGATGCGGTACTACCTGTCTCTCTGCAATCGGTTGACATATGGCTATGTGCTCAAATGCCCATACCTGTAATAGTGTGACTCCACAGCTCAAAGTTTGAACTCCCTGATATGCTATCTGATGCAACTGGAAATATAGCATAGCAAGCACGCATGGTTCCCATGCATATACAATCCCCTTTGTTGCCATCTGCTCTAGCACTCTTCCCCATCCAATAGGGAATCCATGTCCTCGTCTGCCCCCTGCTAATAGGCATGCTATAACCACTGCTATCACCACATATCGCCAATCATACTCTGATGCCATGGTCTCCCAACCAATTTCCCTCTCTATGATATCTAGATCATTTGCATCACACTCAAATAATCTGCACAAAGTGTCTCTCCCTGTCACTGGGTCATACTCTATAATCTCCCCATGAATCGGAATGCGGAGGATACACCATACATCCTCTAGTGTCACAGTCGCCTCTCCAGTCGCCAGATGGAATGAGGAGGTCTCTAAATGCCATCGCTCTGCCAATGCGGTGAGTAGTCCTGTGTTTGCCCTAATCTCGAGCATGAATGTGATATAGTATATTCCAAGTCCTGCTAATGTATCTCTATCCGTGCTTCTGAGTCTATGTTGTAACATGAAGCAGTCAGGTCGGTTCTCCCGCGTAATCAGTGGATACTGTCGACTCTGCATCACAATTGGGGCATATTTTGTTAGTTTTAGGGTTTCCTCCTATGGGCTGCATTTCCTTGTTTCATCCACAAATTAGGGTGTTTCTCATCTATTTTGACCTATCCTACCCTTATCCCCCTTTTCGGAACATTCGCATGCTGTTTTTGACCAAATTTGAGTTCCTAGTGCACAACTGTGCCTGTGTGCTGTGTCCTGTGCCTGTGTTGCTTCAACTTGTCCCTGTGTACCCTAAACAAGTGCAGGATACCCTACAAAAGCGCAGGATGCACTCACATAGGTGCATAAGTCACTTTCTTCATTCCCTGTGGGCCCCGCAATGTCCTGCAAGCGATCAAAATTCATAAAATTGACAATATGGGTTTTTGAGATACATACCGCTGCTCCCACATCATCTGGTCATTTGTAGGTGCATACAGGTTCCCCTAGGTGATCTGCCATTAGAATGTTCGCCATCTCTCTACAAGCGTCCTTTTCCAGAGCAACAACTCCTCCAATTTGGCTAGTGCAAATGAGCAATTTTCCTTCTCCTTGTCTCATTTATAGATCTTTTTTAGTGCATAGATGGATGTGCACTCTCTTCATCTTATGCTGGTCACGATCTTTTTCACCTTCAATTGCTTGTCCTTTGTGTATTCGATCTCTAATTTTCAGTCTGTTTGAACCTATCATTTTCTATCATTCTTATCGATCAATTGGCCGATTTTCTGGATGTTTCCGACCAATTCCTCGAGGAGGCATGCATATGTCATTGTCAGTGTCTGGGGCATTTTCATTATCATTCTTTGAAACAATGCTTAAAATCGCATTGTCTCAAAGAGGGGCAAAATGTAGACGTCTAAAAATGGTCAACGCTTGCGGAGTCATACTTTAATATTGATGCATTGCCTTATTTTAGGGTTTTTGCATCGCATTAACATTTCTCCTATGATTCGCACTTGGTCTTTATCATTTTTGAGCATCAAGTCCTTCTTTTGCATTCTTCAGTTGTCTCGCTTTCGAATTTGGTCTTGTCGATAACAATCTTCAGTCATGATTTTGGTCGATCTTATCTTGTCGCATCAATGTGCGTGCTCATTTGGCATATTTTTGTAAGGAAGTAAAGTAGCGGAAACAACTTCCTACACTAACCTTGAGAGGAGGGTAATGCAAAACTTTTTCAGATCGTTACAACAGTTACAGAAAATAGAAATAGATATAATAGCATTCATACCACAACACAGTGATTTACGTGGGGAAAACCCTTTCGGGAGAAAAACCCCACCCTCCAAAAGCAGCTCAATATTTTATTCAGCAATCAAAAACAGATTACAACATACTTGCAGAGCAAGCTCTTCGCAGGAGTAGCACTAATCAGAGATTCAGAGGCAACTCAATAGCCATAGGACTCTTACACACAACCTCTATCTCTCACACCTCATAAATAGGAGATACAATACAAGAAACCGTCAAACGGTATTACAAAACCATGGGCTAAAACCACCCAATAAGGTGTAGCCGACCTTATGTCCCTTCTAGACTCCCTATGACATGTTAAAGCACACATCAACATGTGTCGCTCCCTTTTACAGCTCATTTATGTATCCGATACAAATTATTTTTTTCCTATTTCAAGAGTACAAACTTCCGGAGGGCATAACTTGAGAACCGGGTGTCCGATTGACGAACCGTTTGAAGCGCCAGAAAGCTCGCGAAGTGCTCTATCACCTCGTAACCCGCTTCGCTGGTTACAGACACTTTTCAGGGAATTTTGGAGCCTCTAAAGTCCCCAAAATTAAGTTTAAACATTTTATTGCACCCCTCCAAGACGAAAACTTTAATATCTTCAAAACTAGCCGTGACCTTGCGACGCAACTTTACCGGAATGCTTATCTAGCCAACCAGAAGCTTCAGGGAGAGTTTCGCACCATTTCGTGCTCAAATGAAAACTTACTATAAATAGTAACCTCGCATAAATGCAAGGTTGAGACACCATTTTTCCCAACAAATCTCCCACTTGTCAAACACCTTGCAAGAGCGGAAGGGAATGTCAACACAATGAATCAATTGCTAGGGGCCATAAGGCCCATAGACTTTGAACACCATCTGAACTTCTCTTTGCTCACAGCCTTAGTTAAAGCATCTGCAACATTCATCAAAGTTTCCACCTTAACTAGCTTCACCCTACCATCTTCGACCATATCTCTAACAAAATGATACTGAACATCAATATGTTTGGTCCGGGCATGAAATGTCGGGTTCTTAGCTAGGCTAATTGCACTCTGACTGTCACAGTAAACTGTCACTGTACCTTGTTTTATTCCAATATCCGAACATAGTCTCTTAAGCCAAATGGCCTCTTTACAAGCATGAGTAGCTGCCATATACTCTGCTTCAGTAGTGGATAAAGCAACCACAGCCTGTCGCTTACTCATCCAACTAATTGCACCACCAAACAAAGTAAACACATAAGCACTGGTGGATCTTCTGCTATCAATATCACCTGCCCAATCTGAATCCACATAACCATGGATATCAAGGGAAGTCATGTTTCCAACTAAATTACCATGATAACACAAAGAATACTCTGAAGTACCCTTCAAATATCTGAAGACTCTTTTGACTGCATCCCAATGAACTCTACCAGGATTAGACATATATCTAGAAAGTACTCCCACTGCTTGGGCAATGTCTGGTCTAGTACAGACCATAGCATACATCAAGCTTCCAACTGCACTCTGGTAAGGCACTCTGCTCATGTCTTCCATCTCCAATGGGGATGTAGGACATTCTGAAACAGATAGTTTCATTCCAACTGTAAAAGGAACACTCAATGGTCTACAATTCTGCATGTTGAACCTCTGTAACACTGAATTCACATACTTACTCTGGCCTAGCCATAGCTTTCTGTTCACCCTATCTCTTCTAATTTCCATCCCAAGAATGTGCTTTGCTGCACCAAGATCTTTCATTTCAAATTTAGCAGCGAGCTGAGACTTCAGTTCTGAAATCATACCTTTCCCTTTACCAATGAATAACATATCATCAACATACAATGCAATGAATAAGAAATGATCACCATCAGATTTATAATAAACATAGTGATCTGATTTAAAACGTTCAAATCCCAAACTCAACACATATGTATCAAATTTCTGGTACCACATCCTAGGACTTTGTTTGAGGCCATACAAAGATTTCTTCAATTTACAGACCAAATTACTTTTGCCTTTCACCACATAGTGCTCCGGCTGTGTCATATAAATATCTTCCTCCAAATCACCATGAAGGAAAGTAGTTTTCACATCCATTTGCTCAACCTCTAAATCATAAGCAGTAGCAATAGAAAGCAAAAATCTAATAGATGTCATTTTTGCAACAGGAGAAAATATCTCACCGTAATCAACACCCTCAACCTGAGAGTAGCCTTTTGCAACTAACCTTGCTTTATACTTTTCAATGCTTCCATCTGAACCAATCTTTTTCTTGAACACCCATTTACAACCAACAGGTTTTCATCCTTTAGGCAATGGTACAAGATCCCATGTATCATTCTTTTTCAAAGCTGCCATTTCTTCCTCCATAGCAATCTTCCAGGATTTTGCATCATTCATACCTAATGCCTCTTCTACAGATTTCGGTTCATCCACACTAGTATTCAGAGCAAAAATACATCTCCAATCATCAGGTGAATACCTTTCAGGTGGTTGTCTATGTCTTGTAGACCTTCGAACAAGCTGAGTTGGAGGATCTTCCTCCTCTTCTGAAGATTCAGAGCTAGACGAGCTCTCCTCAAATTCTTGCCTATCTAGGGGTCTCGATTCAACTTTTTCAGGTGTAGAAGGAAGTTGAATCACATCTTCTTTTTTAGTCTGTTCTGGCTGCAATGTAATAGAAGGAGACTTAATTTCTCTAAAAATAACACTTCTACTGTGAATTACCTTTTGTGCAACAAGGTCCCAAAGCTTGTATCCTTTCACACCATAACTATACCCGATGAAGATACATTTCACAGCCTTGTTCTCCAACTTTGTTCGCTTCTCCTTTGGCACATGTGCATATGCCTCGCAACCAAAAACTCTAAGATGTCTCAATGAAGGCTTGTTACCTGACCATGCTTCCATAGGCGTTTTATCAACAAGAGCTGATGTAGGAGACTTGTTAATCAGGTAGCAAGCAGTGGCAAAAGCTTTAGCCCAAAACTTTTGTTCGAGACTAGCACCACTCAACATACTCCTAGCTTTCTCCATCAGTGTCCTGTTCATTCTTTCTGCAACTCCATTCTGCTGTGGAGAATACGGAGTTGTCTTATGCCTGTTAATTCCACAGTCTTTAAAGAATCTATCAAAATCATTAGAGCAAAACTCACCGCCATTATCAGTTCTCAAACATTTTATTTTCTTTCCAGTCTGCAACTCAACCATTGCTTTAAATTCTTTAAAATGACTAAAAACTTCAGATTTACTCTTTAGAAAATATACCCATGTCCTTCTACTAAAATCATCAATAAATGAAACATAATATGTGGATTTCCCAATCGAAGAGACATCTACTGGACCAAACACATCAGAATGAATAAAATCCAAAACACCACAAGTTTTATGAGAACTCGAGTAAAACTGAACGCGGTTTTGTTTTCCATAAATGCAATGCTCACAGAAATCAAAGTCAAGATTACAATAATTCAAACCTTCAACAAGATTTTTATTTTTCAAGGTCCTTAGACCCTTTTCTCCAATGTGGCCGAGTCTCTGGTGCCATAACATAGTCTTCTCTGCAGGTAACTTTGCTTCAGACGAAAGAGCACCCTTAGGTACCCAAAAACCATTTCCATCTGCTAAAGGTGAAACCTTCAAATCTTCCAGTGAAGTATCCGCAGATTTGCTTTTTACAGAAGTGCTATTACATTCAACAGTGTATGCTTCAAGCTTATACAAAGTGCCAAATCTGACACCTCTAGCAACTACCATAGCACCCTTAATCATCTTACATCCTGCTTCAGAAAAGACTACCTGCACATCCGCATCTATCAGTTTGCTCACAGATAACAGGTTTCATTTTAATCCAGGGATATGCAACACACCATTAATCCTTTTTATTCTACCATCAAAAAACCTGATTCTAACTTTACCTCGACCAACAATGTCTAGATGTGAATCATCACCCAAGTACACCTTACCTCCATTAAATCCTTCATATTCAGAAAACCAATCTCTATTGGAAGTCATATGAAAAGATGCACCTGAGTCAATTAGCCAGGCATCATTACCTGCATGAGTTGCTAAAGCCGCAATAAATGCATCGCCATCTTCCTTGTCGGACTCAGAATCAGAATCGAACTTTTTCTTTTTCTTCTTCTTCTTTTCTTCTTTGCAGTCCTTACGGATGTGACCCAGTTTATCGCAATTCCAGCAAATGACTTTGGACTTTCCAGGAGATTTCGATCTCCCTTTGGATTTGGACTTGTCGCACTTCTCATTCTTCTTGCCTTTCTCCTTAGGTCTTCCACGAACGGTTAGGGCTTCCTTTGAACTGATGGATACCTTCCTTCGCATCTCTTCATCGAGTAGGGCACCCACCACATCTTCAGATTTCAAAACAACAGAAGTACTACCGATAGCCATAACAAGAGAATCTCACGAATTAGGCAAAGAACAAAGCAAGATCTGACATTTCTCCTCCTCGTCCATCTTAACAATGATGGATACTAATTGAGCCACCAACATATTGAATGCTTCCAGGTGGTCTGCAATTCGTCCACCCTCTTCCATCTTCAAGGAATACAATTTCTTTCTTAAGAAAATTTGATTTAATAAAGATTTCACTTGATACATCTCACCAAGCTTAGTCCATAGCTTCTTTGCAGAGTTTTCTTCATGGACATTGATTAGAACAGAGTCTGCCAGGCACAGTCTGATTAGACCCTTGGCTTTTCGGTCCATAACATCATACTGAGCTGCCGCAGTAGGATCTGAGGGCCTTTGGACATTCACATCAACAGTATCCCAAAGATCTCGATCTATTAGCAGATCTTCCATCTTCAGCTTCCACATCTCAAAATTACTTCCATTAAATTTCTCCACCTCTATTCTCCCTGACGAACTCGCCATCTGAATATTCCTGTAACAAGATAAAAAAGTGTCTTCTGCACAAGCTCCCACTCAAATCTGGATTAGTTCAAAAAACCCAACTGTCCACAATTGAAACCAAAGGTGATTAGGCTCTGATACCACTTGTAAGGAAGTAAAGTAGCGGAAACAACTTCCTACACTAACCTTGAGAGGAGGGTAATGCAAAACTTTTTCAGATCGTTACAACAGTTACAGAAAATAGAAATAGATATAATAGCATTCATACCACAACACAGTGATTTACGTGGGGAAAACCCTTTCGGGAGAAAAACCCCACCCTCCAAAAGCAGCTCAATATTTTATTCAGCAATCAAAAACAGATTACAACATACTTGCAGAGCAAGCTCTTCGCAGGAGTAGCACTAATCAGAGATTCAGAGGCAACTCAATAGCCATAGGACTCTTACACACAACCTCTATCTCTCACACCTCATAAATAGGAGATACAATACAAGAAACCGTCAAACGGTATTACAAAACCATGGGCTAAAACCACCCAATAAGGTGTAGCCGACCTTATGTCCCTTCTAGACTCCCTATGACATGTTAAAGCACACATCAACATGTGTCGCTCCCTTTTACAGCTCATTTATGTATCCGATACAAATTATTTTTTTCCTATTTCAAGAGTACAAACTTCCGGAGGCCATAACTTGAGAACCGGGTGTCCGATTGACGAACCGTTTGAAGCGCCGGAAAGCTCGCGAAGTGCTCTATCACCTCGTAACCCGCTTCGCTGGTTACAGACACTTTTCAGGGAATTTTGGAGCCTCTAAAGTCCCCAAAATTAAGTTTAAACATTTTATTGCACCCCTCCAAGACGAAAACTTTAATATCTTCAAAACTAGCCGTGACCTTGCGACGCAACTTTACCGGAATGCTTATCTAGCCAACCAGAAGCTTCAGGGAGAGTTTCGCACCATTTCGTGCTCAAATGAAAACTTACTATAAATAGTAACCTCGCATAAATGCAAGGTTGAGACACCATTTTTCCCAACAATTTTGACATCGTCAATCCTAATCGATGACGGAATTAGGGTTTTGTCCTCTTATCAATCTTATCATCATGCGATCGATTTGTCATCGATCGTTGTCATTTTCAATCTTGTCATCTTGTGATCGATTTGTCGTCGATCGTGGTCATTTCCAATCTTGTTGTTTTGCAATCTATTTTGTCATCGATCATTGTCATTTTTGTCATTTTGTGATCGACTTGACATTGATCGTTGTCCTTCTCAATCATGTCAATTTGGATCAATTAGTCATTGTTCCTTGTCAATTGGCGCATTTATTAATCAAATCACTTATCAACATTGGTCTTTTATCAAGTCAGAATCATGATCAAGTCGATCCTACATCAAGACCTAATCGTCATTCTTGCATTTCTAATTCATCTTCTAGGGTTTCATGATTTATTCATTTAACCTTGTTTGTCATTTCTCCCTCTAGGTTAAATGATTTATCTATCCTAAGTCTTCTTGTCACAATTAAATGTTTATTTAATTGGCTAATTAATTCCTCCTCTTTTTGTAAATTAATTAATGAATGAAAAATTATTAATTAATTTACCTAATTTGCATCAATTTCCTAATTTCCAAGTCATTATTTCTAACTTAATTTTCTAATTTCTCCTAAATTCCTAAATGTCTATTTCTATTTCAAATTCTTGTCATAATCCTTGCATAGCAATTTGTCATAAATTGTCATAAATTGTCATAAATCCTTGCATAGTAATTTGTCATACACATTCTTGATTTGAATTTCCATTCGAATCATTTTCATGCTAATTTGGTCTTTTCTCCAATTTGTCTATAAATTGGATGAATTTCTTCAATCAAAAGGCCGAATCAATCATGCTTCTAGTACCCTTATGCTGTCGTCTTGTCTTGTCAATCTTGCTCTCACATTATGCTTATGCACTTGAAGGTGAGATCCACAAAACAAAGCTATTTGAAGGAGAAAGAAGGACAATGGAGATTTATGGAGGAGACATTCACGTTTACGTTGGTTTGCATTTGAATTGAATGTTTTATTTCCCTTTCTCTATTGAATGTTTTTAGGATTGTCACTACACTTTTGATGAGGATCCGGTTAGTACTGAGAGGGGGGGGGTGAATCAATACTAAGACCAATTGAAAATATAACTCAAAATCAAACTTATCTCAGATCTAAAACATTTAACAAATATCTCAACTTCTATAATCAGATCTAATAACCTCTTTATCAGATTTTCTTAACACATTAATCAAATCATTTACCAATACTTTAACCACCAAAGCAATCATATAAACTTGATCATTTACCAACTCATTAACCTTATTAATAAGATAAAATACTTTCTCAAAGAACTTCTTATCAGTACTAGTAACCTCTGATAAACTTATGATAAAACATCATAACCGGTGTCTCAAAAATAATGCATGAAATGAAATATAAACAAGAACATCACATGAAAAATATTCCACACATGATCACCATAAGTTTTTGATGTGGAAACCCAAATAGTGAAAAACCACAGTGGGAGTTGGTACCCACAAATATTTATACTCTTTTGAAGTACACCTTGTTAGGAGCTTACAATACGCCTGATTAAGAGAAGACCTTGTTAGGAGTCACTCGGTTGGGGGATTTTCCTTGCAGCCCGGTTAGGAGCTTGATGATCTATGAGGATCAACATCATGAGAGGATTTAACACTCTTTTGAGAGATGCCCTATTAGGGGACTTAAATGTTTAAGGCCTGTTAGGACCTACCCGGTTAAGGGATTTAGCCTGCTGCAACTGTTAGGGAACAACAGTAAGAAAATGATCTATTAATTGCACTTCTCTACTTGCTTGATCAGATCTAGTTATACTCAACACTCTGCAACTCTTAGGAAGATCTCACACTTCACTTGGACAACTTAACACATTCTCTAAGACTACCAACACAATAAAAATCAACCGTGTCAACCTAAATAGCCATCTCAACTAGGTTGGCTGCAAAAATGAATTTACAATTAGATCATAAGAGATCATCATAGATTTCTATACAAATCATTACAACAAATTAAAATGCAATATCAACCATTGGTTGATGATAACCCATCACGAAAATCTGATCTGTATCCTCAAAACACTCTACTAAGCGTTTTACTGATTCCAAAGAAAATCTTCCTTGAATCATGCCAAAACAACTATTAAATCTTTCATGCGGGTTGTGTCGTGTTACCAACTTCATGTAGACTCGCTGTCGATCACCGTCATAACATATTTCATTACTGGTTTGATGATTTCTTCACCGATATTTAAACCCTACCAAAACCTTAGCAAATTTTCATCATAAATTTGAAAGATGACTTCCGATAATCATCACAAGTTTCGGTTCTGGTCATAAACACCTTTCCATGATACAAGTTTACCATTTAAACCACAAATCACCAGTCATCGCTGATCGACCGATCTAATTAAAACAATTTTGCTTTACCGGTTAAAGTCATATTTCACAGACTTTAGTTTACTGCCAGTAAACCCTATCTTCCGGTAAACCAAATCACTTAGATGACAAAACCTAAACATTAGGAACATTAGTTGCCAGCAATGACAACACAAATAACTGATCATGTCATCTATTCATAGAATATCGATCTCTTAAACACAAATAGACTTCTATCCTTTATCGGTGCAGTCATCCAACTTCAACTGCATCACCTGATCTGCATCAGTTATGCCAAATGCCAAGAATCTCCCCCTTTGGCATTGATGGCAACACTGATCAGATACACAATCAAAATAACATCATGATCTAAAACTTGCTTGCCAATATCATATTTCTGCCAGTTCTCCTCCTTTTGTCATCTCCCCCTTAACTAATGCTTCACCGAATCTGATCTTCAAGTTCTCACATGTCTGCCATATCTAATTTTTATTGATTTCTTCTCACCCTTTGACAACAATGCCAAAGATGTAAATGCATCACTTGTCTTTAATTATGTTTCTACCTCTTCAATCATCTCTGCTACATAAATCAAAAAACCTATAACAGAGCATTAAATAAGAACTTCAAATCAGACTCGCTCCCCAAAGGAGTAGCCTATACCTTCATCAATACTTAGTGAAAAATAAACATGAAATTAACAGTATTTATGGATCTCCATCATTTTAGTTCTTCTAGTGTAGGGGCCTAACCCCTAGTTTAGCTCTAAGAAACTAAGAGGCAACCTTCGTTAAGGGCTTAGTAAAGATATTAGCTAACTTATCTCTACTCTTCACATATTCCATCTTCACCTCCTTGTCTTGAACTCTTTCCCTTAGGAAGTGATACTTAAATTCAATTGGTTCTAGCATGAATTGCATGATTCTTAGAAATGTTGATTGCACTTGCATTATCACAATAGATAGTCACCGGTTGTAACATATCTATCTTGAATCCTTCTAGCACATGTCTCATCCATATTGCCTATGTGCAATTCATGGATGCAACTACATACTCAGCTTTAGTTGTAGATTAAGAAACACAAGTTTGTTTCTTGCTCGTCGATGCCACTAATCTTCCTCCAAGTAGAAAAGCTCCACCGGTTGTGCTTTTCTGATCATCCACATTACCTAACCCATCAACATCAGTAAAGACATTTAAAGTAAAATGACCTTTATAGGGATACCATAAACCATAGTCTATTGTGCCTTTGAGATACCCAAAAATTCTCTTCACAACCACCATGTGACTTTCTTTAGGTTCTTTTTGAAATCTAGCTAGTAATCCAGCATCATGAGCAATGTGTTCTCTTCTATGGACAAGATAGTGTAGCTAACCAGTCATCTATCTGTACTCTTTTTCACTAACAATAGGGGAATCATCTTCCTTTGACAACTTGCAACCAGTCACCATCGGTGTCCCTACTGGTTTGCAGTCTTCCATGCCGAAAGTCTTCAACACCTCTTTGAAATACTTCATCTAACAAATAAAGATACTACCATCCAATTATTGAACTTGCAAGAGAATAAAGAACTTAATTTCACCGATTAGAGACATTTCAAATTCCTTTTTCATTATTTCAGCAAAGTCCATACACATATCATCATTGCCACCAAAAATTATATCATCAACAAACACTTCTACTATTAGCATCTTGTCTCCACCAGTCTTCGAATAAATGTTGTTGCCCTCACTGGTACGTTGGAATACAATCTTGATCAAATATGCATGTAATCTCTCATACCATTCTCTTGGTGCCTTCTTAAGACCATACAAAGCTTTGTGCAATTTACACACCATGTCTTTATCATCGGTCAAGGAAAATCCATCCGATTGTTCAATGTATACTTCTACTAGAATCCCATTCAAAAACGATGACTTGACATCCATTTGGTAGACTTTGAATCCCTTATATGAAACAAATGCCAGTAGCATCCTTACACCTTCTAATCTAGAAACATGTGCAAAAGGTTCACCATAGTCTTCACCTTCCTCTTGAGCATACCCTTTGCAAACTAGCCTTGCCTTGTTTCTTATAATCCTTCCTTCTTCATCGAATTTATTCTTAAAGACCCATTTTTTTCCAATTACATTCTTATCCTCTAGTCTAGGAACAAGTGACCATGTCTGATTCTTCTCAATTTGATCTAATTCTTCATTCATTGCCTTAACCCAATCATCATCCTTTATTGCTTCCTTAACTGTCTTGGGTTCAATTGTAGATATCAAACATGAGTTCTCTTGAATCTTTCTCCTGGTTCACACACCTGCATTCTTATCACCAATTATATGCTTTTGTGAAAGATTCAATTTGACATATCTAGGTATTGCCTATGCTAGTTCTACATCTTCTTCATCTTCTTCCTCACTATCATCGTTTATCGGTTGAGCACGTAGTTTTGCATTTGCGAGTTCTTCATTATTCTTTTCTTCTAGTTCAATGATCACAAAATTTTCCTCATTATCATCCCTTTTAGGTTCAGATCTTCTTGTACCTTTAGACTTATAAGATAAATAATCAACTTTTACATTAGCACTTTTAATAATTTTCTTGGTTCTCTTATGGTAACATTTATATGATTTTCTCTTAGAAGAGTAACCAAGAAAAATTCCCTCATCAGATTTTGCATCAAACCTCTCAGTGCAGTTATCTCTTTTGATAAAACATTGACTTCCGAAGATTTTAAAATAACTAACTCAAGGAGTTTTTCCATACCATAGCTCATAGGGTGTCTTATTGTTGCCTCTTTTTATGAATACCTAGTTCAAATTGTATACAACAGTACTGGCTGCTTCTCTCCAAAACATTTTGGATACATTGCCGTGTAATAACATGGTTCTTGTAGCTTCAACTATTGTTCTGTTCATCCTTTCTGCTATGCCATTCTACTATGGTGTCCACGGAGCAGACATCTGTCTCTTTATACCTTGTTCATCATAATACTTAAAAAATTCATCAGATTAGAATTCACCTCCTCGATCTAATCTTAAACACTTCAAGTTCTTATCGGCATCCTTCTCAACTAGAACTTTACATGATTTAATTTTATCAAATTCTTCTAATTTCTCTCTCAAAAATGTTACCCACATCATTTTAGAATAGTCATCAATGAAGATCATAAACTACCTATCACCATAATAAATCTTTGTTCTCATAGGGCCACAAAGATCAGTACCAAATCTAAAACATTCTCAGAAATACCATTCTTTCTTTTGAAAGAAATAAAGGTCATCTTACCAATTTGACAATCTTTGCATATCACACTATCTGGTTTGACAAGTTGGGGTAATCCTCTTACAACACTTGACTTGCTTATCTTAACCAAATTATCAAAATTAACATGACAACATTTTTTATACCACAACCAACCATCTTCCATTCTTGCAACCAAACAATTATTAACATTACTATTCAAATGGAATAATTTACCTCTAGTTTGCTTCTCGGTAGCAATAAGTTCACCATTACCTCCAACAATTTTGCAGACTCCACTCTTAAACTCAAGAAAATAACCTTTATCATTAAGCTGACCAACACTTAAAATTATGCTTAAGACCATCAACCCAAAATACATCATCAACATTACTCTTTCCACTTAGAGATATTGAACATTTACCTTTCACCATGCAAGGAGAGTTGTTTCCAAATCTAACAACACCTCCATAAAATTCATTAAGGGTTATGAACTTACTTTTGTCTCTGGTCATGTGGTGTGAGAAGCCACTATCTATAATCCATTCATAACTATTCTCCATATGAGATACTAGTGCCTTTTTATCAGACAATTCCTCCTTCACATCCACAAACACAATTTCTTCATTGTCATCTTCTTCTTCCGACTCCTCATCGGTCACACCTTCATCTACTACAACATAACAATGTTTCTTTCCCTTTCCTTTGAATCTTCTAAAATTTTCTTTCTTATCGGTGTTAGGGTAGTTAGCATCAATATGACTAATTTTATTACAAGAGAAACACTTCAAAGGTAGCTTTCCTTTATACTTACCAGTGCCTCTTGGATATCTCTTTGCTAACAATGCCTCAAGCTCCATCACTTGATTTTCATTGTCTTCATTTCCCTGATTACTTCCGTGACTTGTCCAACACTCATAATTTTGACATATATCTTTTCCTTTTCTAGCAAATGAACTGGTAACAAAAGCTTTAAAGGCAGATTCAATAGATTTTTTCACATTATTTTCAAAACTATTTAAATCAAAAGCTGCAAGCTTAGCAATGAATGAATCAATAGTTACCTTATCCTTTGAAATAGATATAAGTTCTTGGATTTCTGATACTCTTATGGCATATTGAGGTTTAAGAGTTCTAAGCATTTTACTTACTATTGTATCATCTTCTATTTTGCCTCCGAAACTCTTCATGCCGCCAACACCTTCTTTGATTCTCTGACCATACTGTCCAATATTCTCTCCTTAAAGAATTCTCATGTCATTGAACTTTCCTCTCAATATTTCCTCTTTGGCTCTTTGAACATTCTCACCTCCTTCATAGATTGTCTCTAAGTTTTCCCAAACCTCATGTACAGTTTCCAATCCTTGAACATCAATATATTCTGAATCAGATAAAGTACTTACAATAGTTTCTAGGGCTTGCATGTTATCTTGCTGTTCTCTGAGTTCATCCGGTGTCAAGGGAGTAGTGCTAGGAGCAACATATGTTGTTTCAAATTGCTTCCAATATTGTGCACCAAGGCCTTTGATGTAGATCTTCATTTTGTCTTTCTAGATCTTGTATTTATCCTTGTTGAACTTGGGACCCTCTTTCTTCATCATCCTGAATTCATCAGAATCTTTTCCTCAAGCGGTTAGGCTGCCTGCACACAAAGGACCAAAGATGTGATACCAATTGTTAATCCTATGAGGATCCGGTTAGTATTGAGAGGGGGGGTGAATCAGTACTAAAACCAGTTGAAACTATAACTCAAAATCAAACTTAGCCTAGATTTGAAACCATTTAACAAATATCTCAACTTCTGTAATCAGATCTAATAACCTCTTTATCAAATTTGCTTCACATTAATCAAATCATTTACCAATACTTTCACCACCAAATAAAGCATATAAACTTGATCATTTACCAACTCATTAACCTCATCAATAAGATCAAATACTTTATCAAATAACTTCTTATCAGTACCGATAACCTTTGATAAACTTATGATAAAACATCATAACCGGTGTCTTAGAGAAATAATACATGAAATGAAATATAAACAAGAATATCACATGAAAAACATTCCACACATGAACACCATAAGTTTTTGATGTGGAAACCCAAATAGGGAAAAAACACAGTGGGAGTTGGTACCCACAAATATTTTCACTCTTTTGAAGTACGTCCTATTAGGTGCTTAGCCTTGTTAGGAGCTTACAATACGCTCGGTTAAGAGAAGACCTTATTAGGAGTCACCCGGTTAGGGGATTTGCCTTGCAACCTGGTTAGGAGTTTGGTGATCTATTAAGGTCAACCTCGTGAGAGGATTTAACACTCTTTTAAGAGTTGCACTGTTAGGGGACTCAAATTTTTAAGGCTTGTTAGGACCTACCCAATTAAGGGATTTAACCTGTTGCAACTATTAGGGAACAATAGTAAGAAAATGATCTGTTACTTCCACTTTTCTACTTGCTTGATCAGATCTAGTTATACTCAACACTCTGAAACTCTCAGGTAGATCTCACACTTCACTTGGATGGATTAACACATTCTCTAAGATCACCGATACAATAAACATCAACTATGTCAACCTAAATAGCCATCTCAACTAGGTCGAGCACAAAACCTAATTTCATCATGAATTTATAATTAGATTGCAAGAGATCATCATAGATCACTATACATATCATTACAATAAATTACAATGCAATATCAACCGTTGGTTGATCATAACCCATCATGGAAATCTGATCTGTATCCTTAAAACACTTTACTAAGCATTTCACTGATTCCCAAGAAAATCTTCCTTGAATCATGCCAAAACAACTATCAAATCTTTCACGTGGGTTGTGCCATGTTACCAACTTCATGTAGACTCACTGTAAATCATCGTCATAATAGAAATCATTACCAGTTTGATGATTTCTTCACTGGTCTTTAAACCCTATTGAAACCTTAGCAAAACTTCATCAAAAATTTGAAACATGTCTTTTGGTAATCATCACAAGTTTCGGTTTTGGTAATATACACCTTTCCATGATACAAGTTCACCATCCAAATTGAAAATCACCAGTCATCACCGATCGATCGATCCAATCAAAACAATTTCGCTTTAACAGTTAAAATCCTATTTCACAGACTTTAGTTTACTGTCGGTAATCCCTGTCTTCGGGTAAACCAAATCACTTAGATGACAAAACAAAACATCAGGAAAATCAGTTGCCAACAATGACAACACAAATAACTGATCATCTCATCTATTCATAGAATCTTAGTCTCTTCACCACAAATAGACTTCTATCCTTTACCGGTGCAGTCATCCAACTTCAACTGCATCACCTGATCTGCATCAGTTATGCCAAATGCCAACAATAAACATGGACTAGTTTCAAGCCATGGTGGAGCATATTTGTACCCTTCATTGCCTTACATTCATAGAAGCAAATGATGCATCTCCACAACAACCACACAATGATCCACTTCACATTGAATCTTTCCTCCATAAACACTGCATAAAACGAGTCTTGATAGATGGAGGAGTAGGTCTCAATATTTGTACTTTGAAAGTTGTCTTAACATTGGGAATCTTTGAAAACATTATGGACTCTAGAAATAAGATCACTGTAAAGGCATATGATGATGAAGAAATCTCCTCAAAAGGAACAGTCACTCTGCCTCTCCTAATTGGTCCAGTAATGAGAGATACGGTATGCCAAATCCTTGATCCCAATCTCATATACAACATACTTTTGGGACAACCTTGATACATGTAGTGAAAGCAATGCCTTCAACATATCATCAATGTATCAAGTTCCCACACAATAGAACTAAAGTCATGGTTAATGAAAATCCAAACCCATACATGTATTGCAACAAAATTTGACCAAAGCCTAAGACAACAGTCCCCATAAATCAGGAAGCTAATCCATCTTCAACATATTGATTCCAAATCACTAAAAGCTTCCACTCCAAAATAAGAAATGCTTAAAGGAAATTTCAAGGACAAAGACATGGGAGAATACAATCTAAATGAAAACATACATCTAAAGCAATTCATGGACTCCCCTAATATTTATGGCAGAACACATCCCTCAAAGAAGATATCAACAATAGTCATAAAATGGGATCCCACCACTTTCTAAAGATGGGGTGAAATGGAAGAAGAAGACATTTACAAAATTCTCTATAAAGAATTAGAAGAACAACCTAATCAAGACCACATCAGAATACCAGTTGAAAATTATGGAAAAGGCTTTATGTTCTTTCAAAATATGGGATATGATGGAAAAGGTCTCCTTGGACTACAAAATAAATTCATTATGGAACTGCTACAACCCAAGCTAGTGCCAAAGAAACATAGAACTAAGGGACTTGATTTTTCACCATTAAGGTTACATGGTCTTGACTCCCAAGAAAAAACTCAAATTACTTATCCCTCTTCCACCAACAATAAACAATAAGACAAAAATTATTCAATAGACTCAAATGAATGGGAATGGGGTTTTGTTATATCATCTAGTGACTATGAGCTTGCAGAAACCTTCAGAGAACTTGACAAACCCACAAAGGAAGAAAAGTTTAGAGAATTATTCAAATTTGATCAAGAATCATCAAATTTTACACCCCAAGACAAGAAAGATAGTGGTGAAGCATGGATAAATAATTTTTAGTATCTTGAACCCTCTATGTCTCGAGGCTCTAGGCAAAAACTGCAAAAAGTGAGAACTCCCATAGCTGAGTGTCCTTCAGGTGATGTCAATTTAGATTCTCTTACAATTGAGACTCATGGGGAGGGTACCATTGATGACCTTGGTGACTTCACTGACATACCTGAAGACTCTTATATCTTTACCTATACACTTGTTGCCTTTGAACATACTAATGGCCTTTCCCTCATTCATCCTCAACTCATTGATTGGGATCAACAAGGACCTCCACAATTTGATAAATTCCAAAATGATGAGGCCTTCATTTATTACCTTGGCATAAGAGATGATCTCCCTCCTTGGGACCATAAAGCAGGATACATCATTGAAATCAACAACCTGACGTACTTTGGAGAGGGTGCCAAACCTTCCAATCAAAAAAATATTTAAATAAAATAAAATCATGGGGTTTTTAATGAAAATTGCAGCACAATGCTTTCTAACCCCAAAAAAGTAAAAAAAAAAGGATGCATCCAATGGTGAAAACCTCTCTAAGGCACGAGAGGATGTAAGTTTTGACACCCTCCCCATGACAACTATCAATAAAAGTCCTCTATGTTGATTGAAGAGACCATAAAAATAAACATTAGGATCAAAGAAGTATTGCATAACATATTCGTTGCTCAATCATTAACAAAAATAGAGTGACCTAAGTTCACAAATTTCTTCAAAGAGTGACATATAAAGTTTACATGGTTGTATGTGGATATGTCTAGATCATATCCCAATTTGGTTATGCAACATCTGATAGTAACTCCTGGTGCCAAACCAGTAATATAGAAGCTACGAAAGACATATCCACAAGTGACATTATTAGTGAAAGTTGAGCTTGAAAAGTTATTGGATGTTGTCTTTATTAGATCGATTGACTACCATGAATGGATTTTCAATATTGTCCCTATTGGCAAACTAGATGGCAACATCAGGATATGTGCCAATTTCAAAGACATAAATAAGGATTATCCCAAAGGTAATTTCCCAGTACCAAACATTGATTTGGTCGCCAATCTCATAGTAGGCCATGCTATGTTGTCACTTATGGATAGATTCTCTGGATAAAATCAAATTAGAATAGCACCTAAATATCAACACAAGACAACGTTCACTTGTTTGTGGGGCACCTTTTGTTGGAATGCCATGCACTTTGAATTGAAGAACGTAGGTGCCACATGTCAAAGATTTATGACAACAATATTTCATGACATCATGCATGTCATCATGGAGGACTATGTTAATGACCTATTAGGAAAATCATTTACAAGGGAAGGTCATTTGGATGTTTTAGAAGCGGTCTTTGATTGCTTGAAGAAGTACAAAGTTAGATTAAATCCTAAGAAATGTGTCTTTGGAGTGACCTGTAGGAAACTCCTGTGATACATAGTATCACAACAAGGCATTGAAGTATATCCAACAAAATTTAGAGCAATTTTAGAAATGCCACCTCCTAAGAACACTAGTTGACTAAGATCATTGCAAGGTGTGATGGTGAAAATTAGGGTTTCACCAATTAAGGTAACAAAACCACTAATTTTACTTGAGAGACCACCTCATTGAAAGAGGGATGGACCTAATAGATCTAGGCTTAGTCCCAATGGGAAATTTTTTGAAATTCTGATCAGGTTCACCTGGTTTGTTTGCCCCTCTTTCTATTTTGAAGAGTTTATTTGCCAAATGTTGAAATTGGGGTAAAATAGGTGAATATTAAAGAAATCAGGAATAAAAATGATCTAAAGTCATCGTATGGAGACACCAACCTAGATCTAGGCAAAAGAGGATGTTTTGGATATGTTCCTTGAAGTTTAGCTTGATTTTTTGAGACCGTGCTGCTCCAAGTCGGTCTAGTCCTCTGAAAAATGCTCTGTCGAAAGTTGAACCTATTTGTCTCTGTGAATTATGTTGATCCTAAAAAACACAACTTCACACATGTTTCCTACACATAGAAAGAAAGGAGAAATTATTGGAAATAGGGGTTTGCCTAAGTCAAACCCTAGTTTGGAATCAATCTTGGATGAAATAATGCAAATAGTGAAATAATTACCAAAGTAAATATACCTCAGATCTACAATTGCTGATGACGATGCTTTGTTTTTTGAATTTAATCACATATGTTGTATAAAATGGCATGAACATGAAAAAACCCTAATCAAACACACATGCTTGCATGAAATTGACATGACTTTTCTCTACAATACTAGATGATGAATATGCTATCTTGAAGATCTCGGAAAATGCCTGATAATGAATGCTTCACAAATACATGAATGCTTTAAAGGTAGGTTATGGACGAAGACTTAGATCTAAAATAAATTGATATAATTTTTTTATATAGGGGGTTCTAGGTAAATTACCAATTAGGCCGACCTCCAATGGTCATATGGAGCAACGACTATCAAATCTTACCGAAGATATGTCACCTACCCCATTTATAATTGGGGCTATATTAAGAGGGACCATGGCATTTTGGGGCGCCATGGTATAGACCAGGGCACTCCACACCATGGTCCCTCCATAATTAGCACCCAAATAAAGGTAAAATGAGGCACAAATATCCCCTAGTAGGACCCATAAAATGTTGTTCATGACATCAAATTTGGAGAATAGGTACAAACGATCCTAGAAAGCTGGTGAGTATAGGACATGCTAAAGTAGGGGCATAAACATGAGGTGTAAATTAGACCGGTGATAATTTACGATGCTGCATTTATCCCTCACTTTAATAGGAGTATTATCGTATGCAAATATTCATAGTAAAGTAGACGAAAAGATGAAAGAGAGGAGAAATTAGGAGCAAGATCACACGGAGATAAGATATCACTAATTTCAAGGAACCGAGCCGCTAATCCTAGGATCTTAACTCACAAAATCTCATGCAAGGACACACAACACAAGGGGTTAGTACTAAAAACAAGACTTCAAGCCAACTTGCTAAAGAGACCTCAATTATCAAAATGTCTCAACCACTAATATCAATTTTGAAAATGGCATCTCAAGAACATAAGTGATCACCTTAAAATAGTAAGAGCATGTATCATTTATGAACTATAAATAGAAAAGCTATAAGTTCATGAGAAGAAGAAAAGAGAGAGTCATGGATACACATTCTAGTTTTGTTTTTCTAGGTGATCCATGTGAAGAAGAGGGAGAGAGGATATGGATGTCAGATTCTAGTTTTTTTTTTCTAGGTGATCCATGTTGGGGAGGAGAGTAGGAATATTCTAGATGTGTTTTCTAGTTCTACTCATCCTATTGTGTATGCAATTGTTTGGTTTCAAGTGTTAAGCATCTCGTATAAGAGTTTGTTTTCTCTGGTTTCAAGCATTCAACAACCAATGTATGACATGAAATGAAAATGGAAATGTGTGTCTGGTACTGGGAACATCTCGTGTAAGAGTTTGTTTTCTCTTGTTTAGAGAATGTATAACCCCACATAAGACATAAATAAATGATTATTTTGATTTTGGGCATGAAGCATCTTGTGTAAGAGTTTGTTTTCTCTGGTTTCGAGAATGAACACCCTATTTAAGACATGCAAAAATATAGTACAATATCATACAAAGAGGGTGATATGTATGCCCCCCCTTAATATGTCAATATAGCCCTATATTGATGTATTAAGGAAACTACAAACAAAGATACTCACCTTCAACACAAAAGAGATATCCTTTCATGTCACAATGTTCCTATACCCAAGTTAAAGAGGCAATACTCTTACAAGCAAGGATAAGATAGTTGAAAAAGAGATATATTTCAACAAGTGTAAAGGGAATCTTTGGAAGAGAAGAGATATTTTCTCAAAATACATCTAACTACAAGAGGAGATTTTTGTAACTAATCCCGATTTAATCACCTTTGGTGTCAGTTGTGGGTTCTTCTACCTCTTTTGAAGATTCAGATCTAGATGATCTCTCCTCAACTTCTTGCCTATCAAGTGGTTTTGATTCAACTATTTTAGGCATAGAAGGGAATTGAATCACATCTTCCTATTCAGTCTATTCTGGTTGTAATGTAACAAAATGAGCCTTAATTTATCTAAAAATAACACGTCTATGAATTAAATTTTGTTGAACAGGGTCCCAAAGCTTATATCCTTTCACAACATAGCTGTAACCAATGAAGATACATTTCACAACCTTGTTCTCCAACTTTGTTTGTTTCTCTTTTGGCACATGTGTATATGCCTTTCAATCAAAAAATCAAAGATGTCTCAATGAAGACTTGTGACCAAACCATTCTTCCATAGGATTTTTATCAACAAGAGCTGATGTAGGAGACTTGTTAATTAGGTAGAAAGTAATGGCAACAAATTCAACCCAAAATTTTTATTCTAGACCAGCACCACTTAGCATACTCCTAGCCTTCTCCATCAATGTCCTGTTTATTCCTTCTGCAACTCCATTCTGCTATGGAGAATATATATTTTCTTTTGTCTAGTAATACCACAGTCTTTACAAAATCTATCAAAATCATTAGAGAAAAATTCACCACCATTATCAATCCTCAAACATTTAATTTTCTTTCTTGTCTGCAACTCAAAAATTGCTTTAAATTCTTTAAAATGATCGAAAAATTCATATTTACTCTTTAAAATATATACCCATGTCCTTCTACTAAAATCATCAATAAATGAAACATAATATATGGATTTTGCAATGGAAGGAACATCTATGAGACCAAACACATCAAGATGAATAAGATCTAAAACACCACAAGATTTATGAGAACTCAAGTAAAAATGAACGTGGTTTTGTTTTCCATAAATGCAATTCTCGCAAAAATAAAAATCAAGATTACAATCATTCAAACCTTCAACAAGGTTTTTATTTTTCAAGGTCCTTAGACCCTTTTCTCCAATGTGGCCAAGTATTTGGTGCGATAACATAGTCTTCTCTACAAGTAATTTTTCTTTATAATAAAGAGCACACTTAGGTACCCAAAGGACATGTCCATCTACTAAAGGTGAAATCCTCAAATCTTCCGATGAGGTATCCATAGATTTACTTTTTACATAAGTGCTATTACACTCAACAATGTATGCCTCTAGCTTATAAAAAGTGTCAAACCTGACACCTATAGCAATCACCATAGCACCCTTAATAATCTTACATCGTACATTAGAAAAGACTACCTACACAACTGCATCTATCAATTTTCTCAAAGATAATAAATTTGGTTTCAATCTAGGGATATGTAACACACCGCTAATCCTTTTTATTCTACCATCAGGAATCCTAATTCTAAATTTACCACGACCAACAATATCTAAATGTGAATCATCACCCAAGTACACTTACCTCCATTAAATTCCTCATATTTAGAAAACCAATCTTTATTGAAGGTCATATGAAATGATGCATCTAAGTTAATTAACCATGCATCATTACCTACATTAGTAGCCAAAGCTGCAATGGATGCATCACCATCTTCCTTCTAAGACTCAGAATCAAAATAGTCCTTCTTTTTCCTCTTTTCTTCTTTGTAGTCCTTATGAATGTGACTTGGTTTACCGTAATTCTAGTAGATGTCTTTAGAATTTACAAAATATTTTGATCTCCCTCTGGACGTAGGTTTATTATGCTTCTCATTCTTCTTGTCTTTTTCTTTAGGTCTTCCACGGATAGTTAGGGATTTTTTCAAATTGATGGATACCTTCCTCTATAACTCTTCACCAAGAAAGGAACCCACCATATCTTCAAACTTCAAAACAACAAAAGTACTACCTATAGACATAACAAGAGAATCCCATGAATCAGGCAAAAAAATAAGAAATCTCCTCCTCATCCATCTTAACACCAACATATGCCAATTGAGCCACCAACATATTAAATGCTTCTAGGTGGTCGATAATTTGTCTACCCTCTTCCATTCTCAAGGAATACAATTTATTCCTCAAGGAAATATGATTCAATAAGGATTTCTCTTGATGCATTTCATCGAGCTTAGTCCATATAGATTCTGTGCAAAGTTCTCTTCATGGACATTGACTAGAATAGAGTTTTCCAAGCAAAATCTGATTAGACCTTTAGCATAACATCATACTGAGTAGCCACAGTAGGATCTCTAGGTCTTGAGACATTCACATCAACAACATCCCACATATCTTGATTTATTAGCAAATCTTCCATGTTCAACTTCCCCATCTTAAAATTACTTCCATTAAATTTCTCCACCTCTTTTCTCCTTGACAAACTTGCCATTTGAAAATTCTTGCAACAAGATCAAAAAGTGATTTCTGCACAAGCTCCCACTCAAATCTAGATTATTTCAAAAAATCCAACTGAGCTTTGCACTACCAAGCAAAAAATAAGGGAATCCTTTGTCACATTTTTACAAAGATGGAAAAATTTAGTCAATCGTTGTCTATTCAACATCCTTGAGGAACAAGAAGTCAACTTGTTTATTGAGAAAGTAGTACTAGAACTGATGTACAAACTAAAGATCAAGAGTCGTAGTTCTATTCACAAACCTATCAAGAAATGAACAAACATTGAGAAAGTTATTAAACAAAAAGGGGTCATCAAAATCTCTAAAGACAACACAAGCAATGATAAAGGAAATTATGGTCTAGAAATAAAATTGTTACCAATGATGGGGTTGTGGATACAAAAATAATAAATAACACACATACAAAACTCATCCTCAAAGGAGCCACACCATTTAATACTTAAATGAATAATCAATCTCCTTAGCAAAATAATGTATCCACTCAACAACAAAATCAAGTGACCAATACCATGCAACAAAATCAACAACAAAGGTCTCCTCGAAACAGAGACACACCTACTTGCTAGTTTACACTGTTAAAAAAACCCATTGATTCTATATTAAAATAGTTAGTCATTAAATCTTGTACAGTTATGTAAGACTATAAGCGAACCAATATTTTAAATTGGTTGGTGGAATAACAATCAGTATTGTGAATATCACCACACAAAAGGACATAAAAATCCTTCATGCTTTCAATTAAAAAATCTAATACAAGACTTAATTGATCAAGGTTTAATTGAGATCGATTCTCTGAAAAATTCCTCAAACACAGATCATACCATTTTTAAGACTGCATTACCTGATCATGATAAAGGAAAGGCCTCTACATCTAACTTTGACTCAAAAAGAAATGCCAACTACACCAATGTTTCTTATCAATATACCATCAATTGTCTCCAAATGTTAGATAGTCATGTATCTACTATAAGAATTAAGGATCCAAGTTCCCAATGTGTGATAATCACTTGGCGATTTAAGGTTTTTATACAAGGAGATCCTCCTATGTCGCTAGTGTCACTGACGATTGCACCCGTGTTACTAAGTTCGAAAACAAGCAATCCTGTGAAACATGGAAACACCTTCGAGCCTCTGGGTTGCTCAAAGTTAAGGTGAATCTCCGGAGATCAGACCGACTTCCTTTTTGGTGAATCTCTTGTAAATACTTTTGATAAGAAAAGGGATAGAAAGATTGCATGTAATGTAAATCTATTCTAATGAAGGTGATGCACCAAATATCTTATCTAAGATTTGCAACCTGCTTAACTCATAAAAACCTTCAACAAATAGCCTTGATTGCTTCACAACTCAACTGAACATGTAGATGCATAAATATTTCCTAGAAAGGGATGAATTTAATGCATGCATGAAGGAAAACAACAAGTTTTCACAACTTCAAGCAATTAAAATCAACTAACACAAACTAGAACCTCCAACTAACACATATCTCCTTGCACCACAAATTGACTGAATGGGATAAATTAGAGGATAAAAATCACAGGAAATTATCAACTAATTCATTCACTAGATAATACAAGAAGTACCAAGAAGGAAATCTGCTACTATATTACTGAAAAATAAAGGAGTGTTGCTGTTACAAAACTCAAATACTGCTGAGCTACAATGCTTTTTTGCAAAAATGTGTATGCAAAAAAGAAAGAACCAGAGGGAAAAAAGAGAGAGAGAAGGAATATATAGAAATCATGATGAATCCCCTTCAAAACCCTAAGATAATTGCATGAGAAAAGCCTTGGGTGAATCTGCCCTAAAAATGGTATAAAAACTCATGCACAATACTGTAAAATAATAATCTTTACTGCTCAAAAGGATTGCTACTGATCCTACATGAAGAGAAAATTTTGCATGTCTAAATGCAAAAAATAGCTAACTCCATGTGAAAGTTGCATGATGAACTGAACTGTGACTATATTAAAAAGAAATCCCACTGAGAAAATCTTATGCATTCTTTGGCAACTATTCTCTGTGTTGAAACTTTTGTTAAAAATGGTTGTGGAAATGATCTCCCTATTTCACGAGCTTTCCAATGGTATGTAACACTTGCATATTCAGACAATCAATAAGCATTTGCATTAATCTTTCATGTAGAAATTATCTCCTTGCCTGGTGGGCTTTTCACCGTTTAAACAACCAGTTCTAAGTCCACCATGCAATATTTATTTATTGCCAGCCACTGGATCGCCTTCATTGACCATGGCCACTTGCATTAACTATTTCGTTTACTTCCTAGTGAGCCCCACCATTTGATCTATCGGGAATCTGCTTGCTTTTTACCTTTGCTTGTTTCTTTTATCTCTCCTATTGCTCTCTTCATCCCGGGCCCACGGGAATGAGCGGCGATAATGAAATTTGAACCATTGAACCACTTTGAAGCATTGAACCACTTTGAACCAGTTCAAAGTTTAAGTTCAAAGTTGACTTAAAAAATATAGACATTCACTTGTCTATAGGATTTTGCCATGTGTCAAGCTTTGATTTTCTCATGGGTCCACTTTGTCTACCATCTGGACCTGAACCCACCTTGTCGCCAAGTCACATCGATAACTGGGTGAGCAACTTTTCTTTATGGCTTAGTGATCATCATCGGATCTTCCCAGCTGACCGTGGGATGTAATCAATCACTCGATCTTTACCTCTCTGAGCACTTTCTTTTATATCATGGTGTCATCACGTGTTACTGCTTTTGGATCCAACTGGGCACCACCTTAACTGCCATGTCATGAGTCGCTATGTTGTAGGGGATAATCCTCAAGCATCTTCATCATGCGGTATAGCGATGACCATTGATCTACCCTCAAACTGCTCGATCTTTAGCACCTTAGCCGCTCACCTCCCCTTTGTCTTTTCCGCACGTGCTTTGTTGCCATGTTGCAAGGGATAATCAATGAGATTCTTTCTATAGTGGTATAGCGATAGCCCTTAGATCTTTTGGACTACCATTGATCTTCTCTTAATTTTCTCCACCTTTAACTTGACTGATCTTCTCTCTTCTGCCGCGTGTCAACATGTGTCACTCCCTGATTGGCTCCAGAGATTTGCTTGGGCACTACCTATTTGCCGAGCTTGCCACGCATCTTGCTCTATCAGATATCCTTCTTTCGGCCAAACTACTCCCTGGGCAAGCCATTTACTAGTCTCATCGAACCTGCAATTTCATCGATATTATTCTTTAAGTGGAACTATTTCTGATTTCTTTGATATACCCTATGTTGATGGAACTGAGCCTTTGGTGAAACTTTTTCGGGACTCATCACGGCCAAGGTCTTCTCGATGTTGATCATCCATGCCATGTCACCTGCCATTGGACTGCCACCTGTCTTTGGTCTTATACTCTCTGTTCTACCATGTCATCAGTTGCCAAGTCACGATGATAGCTCAATGTGCATCTTTCCATTGCGCCTTGGCAACCACCGTCTGATCTTTTTGCTTGACCATTGGATGTGATCAATCTGCTCGATCTTTACTCTTGGTCTTTTCAATCTGATGCAAAATATGGGTCGCCTTAAGATGCGCGCATGCGCAGGGTCCACTGGGCGATGAGCCTCTTCTTGCCAAAAGCCTGTAAGCTTTGACACTACAGTTATATGTGACCTTATATTTAAATGTGATAAATTCTCTCCACAAGGCCAATGTGGGATAAAAGGTCTTCCGACTTGGCAATTGAAACCGCTTGGAAACTCTAAGGCCTTTTAAAACCTTCTTTGGCGCCTAAGTAAAAAATTTTACACAGACCGATTGCATTTGCTCTAAGTTTCTTTTGGCCTTACATCAGCCACACCATTTCATTTTCAATGTAGCATAGATGTCTCTGTGATCTACAACATGCATGTTGAGCTCAACCCTTGTGGGAGCCACATTTTAACCCACATGCTATCTTACTTTCCTGTATCTTCACATGAAGCAAACAAGTTAGAGAAAAAAGGTGTAATTCTGATTTCTTGCTCATGATTTGGACCTTTTCAAAATGAATGCAAGGTTTCATTAGGGCACCAAATTTGGCATGTGCAAAATTTTGGTAACAGTCGCAAACTACTAGTCAATATGACATTCTTGATCATTTAGGAAAAATGCCTAGACAAATCTCTATCCTAGATTTGTTGCACATCTCTCCCACTCATAGAGAAGTCCTTGATAAAGAATTATAAGTCTACGATTCATACTGACATAAATGTCGACCAAGTTAAGGCTATGATAGGACATATTGCTCCTTATCGCTTTGTTAAATTTATTGAAAATGATGTTCAGCATAACAAGCCTAATCATAATGACCCTTTGCATCTAGAAATATTTGTCCATAATACCAAGATAAGATGAGTACTGATAGATGGTGGAGCAAGACTGAAACTTTGTACATCAAGAGTTATCATAGCTCCCAACTATTCTAAAAATGACATTGATCCCTATAGGAAGATAACTATCAAAGCGTATGATGATGCAAAATGCCTTTCAAAGGGTGTTATTGTCCTACCTATCACAGTTGGACCTACCACTAAAAATATAATACTGCAAGTCTTGGATCTTGATCTTTCCTACAACATAATTCTGGGTCGCCCCTAGATACAAGCCATGAAAGTAGTTCCATATACATTTTTAGATTCATGTGAATGTTGTCATTGATATCAAACCCTGTGATCTAGTCAGGACTGTATGTATCATTTGATCAGCAATGGAAGATAGGTATGTATGCGATGTTGGGAACGGAGGTATGTATGTATTACAGGAGTATTTTCTAAAAGATCCTTTTCTCTGGAATATATTATTTTTTGTAGTCATGGCTTGTATCAAGTGTTGGTATTAGTTGTGATAGTTGAATTTCTATTTGGACTTTGGTATTGCAATTTGATATATGAATCCTATACTCCATAATTTGTGGTATTTGTATTTTGAAGGTAGAATTCGTTGCACTTGGAATTTGTGCCTATGGGTTCATGCCTATGGGTCTGACATACCCTTGTTGTGTTTTGGTAATTAAGAAGGAAGCGTGTAGAAGATCAATAAAGGCCAACTTGGTTACCCTTGATTTGGTCAAGGCATATTCAAGTAGTGTGTTGATTTGAGCAATACATTATTGTATAAGCCTTTTTGTGCTTGGCTGAATTATTATCTTGGTGTATGTGCTTACCGGTATATATACATATGTCTTCTATATATATATATATGTATATATATAAGACAGATGTATGTGGATACAAGAGGATTGAAGTGTGTGAGGAACAAAGTAGTGGTATGCGAGGTGAGAAGGACAAAGAAACAAAGTGTATGTGAGCAATGTGTAGTATCAGTAGTGGAAAGAAAAGGTGTGTGTAGGTATAGAAAGTGGAAGTGCATAGTAGATATAATCCCTTACCAGCTACAAGCAGTTGAATTGGGAAGTTGTGGAGAGAGTTGCAATAATCCCTTACTAGATCTATTATCGGTAGTTGTGGATAGAGTTGCAGTAATCCCTTACCAGATCAGCTATAGGCAGTTGTGGACAGGTTAGAGAGATCCCTTACTAGATCTTCTATAAGCTATTTTTATATCTGAGCTTATCTTGGAGTTGACCTCAGACATTTGAGAGATGCAATTTTTCTCAGTTCACTTAATTCTATTGCATTGAGAATCCTAGTAGTGAGCCACCCTTTTGTAAACACCATATAATTTGTTATATTATCTTGAGAGTTAACCCTCTTCGTGGTTTTTCCCATTTGAGTTTTCCACGTATAAAAATATGGTGTCTATCTTGTGATTATGCTTTCTGTTTATTATGCATTTACTGTTTCATGGTGATGAGATTAATTTCTAAGGTTAAATCTATAATGTTTTTATTGCTATGAGAATATTGATTCACCCTCCTCTCATTATTCTGGTCCATTCAACCATCCAACAATTGGTATTAGAGCACGATCCCTTATTTGATAACTTAGTCATTTGAGGGATATCCTTCTTAGTTGAATCATGGCATTGATGAGTATGACCAAAGAATATCTTCTGGATGAAGAATTGAAGACAACCCTTGAAGATCTGGAAAGTGTGGAATCAGAGAATGAAGAATTGAAAGAAAATGTGAAGGTAGCAAATGAATGTGTACAGAAGCAAAGAGAAAAAATCTGGAAGTTCAAGTTGAGACATAAGGAAGTTAATAATCAGTTGAAGTAGGCAAATGAAACCATTAAAGATCTGATGCTGAAAATTGAGGAAAAGAACAAAGTGGAAGAAACTCTGAAAGATTCAATTAAGCTAAAGACTAAAGAACGTGAGAAGTAAAGAAGCTAAAGACAAAAACTAAAGTTCATGAAAGTAGAAAAATAATGGATGACTTGATTAATGTGTAGAAACCTTGTGAAGAGAAGATCGGACTATGATTTTAGACTGATGAATGTTCAAATCAGAAAAACAAAGAAAAAGGCAAGGAAGTTAAGGTGGAAGCAAAAAGGAAACTTGAAGATGCAAACATAATCCAGAATTGGAGATCTACTACAAGGAGATAGCCGGTTCATCAAATGAATGCACAAAGGTACCCATCATTTAATGGTTATTATTTTCAATGCAATAAATTTAATCATAAGGCTAAAAAATGTAGAAGCATACATGAAATAAATACTCAATGTTACAATTGCAAGAAGTTTGGTCATTACGCAAATTACTATAGGAATCATGTTATGAGTCAGAATTGTTATTCAGTTGGAATGAATAGGATGAATATGAATTTTCATGTCTATTGTCATCTATACAACAGTTATGGTCATAAATATAATTAGTGAAAATATAGAATATGTTCGGCAAATTCAGTGCAGAGGAACATCTAATGTTATTGGCAAACAATCCAAACATTATGCTAGTAAGTACAAAAATTTGGTTGCTGCGGAGAAGTCTATGGTGAAGAATGTAGGTCCTGGGGAAAACTGAGAGGCGGGGGTGAATCAGTTGTCTAATAAATTCAAACCAAAATCTTATTAACCAACTTAATGCTTAGTACCGGTATGACAGTTAAGTATGCCAGTAAACAGTGTTAACAGAAAATTGCTATACCGCATGAAACATAAACATAAAGTCATCCACAACACATGACACAAATATTTGGACGTGGAAACCCTGTAAGGGGAAAAACCATGGTGGGAAACCTTACCCACAATCAGATGATACTACTACAGATAGTAAGTGTACAAAGAGGGGTCTGCACATGCAGAAAGGCCAACAGCCTAGAGCTCACTGCTCAATCACAGATGGGAGTCACACTGACTACAGTTGGATGGTTAAATCCAATGAGAATGTACTACACAAAATAGCATCTTCATATGCTGGATTTAGTACCAGTGTAATGCTGATATGCTTCTACAAAAACCTAACTTCACCTTCAAATGATGTCTTCGTGTATATCTCTTCATGATCTCGCATATATCCTTCCTTAAATCTTTTTTGCATTCCACACTTGATCTTACAAATAAGATCTTACATTTATACCATACCCTAAGACCAATTTTAGTAGGTCGGCTCTACAAGATATTATAATAAAACATTTTACAAATAATACAATATCCGATGCAATAACTGATTGAACATGTCGGCTTAATGTATTTACAACAATAATAAATCATCTCCATAGCGTGCCATGCTAATCTGGAAAAGATAAACCTGTCGGTGTAACCCTAGATAACCTGGACCTATTTGCCGGTAAAAGTAAATATGCAAATAAGAATATACCAATGATTATTAATTCAAAGTAAAGTGTCCACATGATGTTTTCGACATTACCAAGTGTCTTCCATGTCAATGCAGGTACCGGTGAACATTATATCCTGCCGGTTAACCATATACTGGTGACTGTTTTGAACAGTTTACTGATTGCCGGTGAATGTTGCTGGATCTCCAAAGTAGGTGTATTTAGCAGGTGTTGACATCAATGACAAAACCATACCAAAATACCAACAAAGAATGTGGTCAAGACTTGAAAATCAAAGAAAAAGGTAGTCATGGTATGGAGAAAGAAGCAGGTAATAATGAAAGAAAACCAGATATACCAGACTTCAGTGTAGGAACCTCTTCCTCCAGTAACTAATCTTGTTTCTTTGTCTCAGGAGTAGTTTTCAAGGAAAATCATTCAACCCCCCTTTTCGAAGCAGTTCATGCTATGGGTTCGACGTGAATGTGTTAGATATAAAATCCGATATTTTGGTGATGATGTTGACATCATTGATAAGACACTCTTTTTGGTGGGTAAACCCTAGAAGTGTTTGACAAGATAAATATACAACTTTGAGATCATTTTCTACATTATGCAAAAAAGGAGTCCAAGGAGAATAAAATCCTTTGAAGAGTAGAGAAGCAGAGCAAGAGATTGCATCATGGAATCCAAGATGATCATCAGAGAATCAAGCAACAAAGAATTTCAGATTCTGGAAAAGGTACGATTGGATGAATTTGATACTGAAAAGAGTAGGAAGATGGAAAGCAATTTGAATGATGAAGAATTACAAAAGGTTATAGGGTTAAGGAAAAAAGGATTGGATCTATGGAGTGAATTTTATTGGTTTGAAGATGAAGGCTTGATCAAACTTATCTTGAGTTGAGTAAGAAGCGATTGCATTTTGCTAGACAAACCCTATCCAATGTCTAAAGATATCATTTCAATAATTACTGGGCTATGCGACAAAGGAACTGTTCTGGTAAATAAGATTGTGAAGAACAAGGAAGTCAAAACCCTAACTTAGTAATGGGAGGTCAAAGAGCATTGTTGATTGACATAATTGTTAATCCCATGTTGAGGTACATTGTGTATGACATGTCTTACAAAATTTATTGCAAAAATAGAGAAGGTTCTACCTCAGCTATTGTTGTATATGTTGCACTTAAGATTGCTATGGAAGATGTTGTTTTGAATTTGTGTGAATGGCTGATGAATCAATTGTTAGAAAATATTAAAATGACAAAGAATCAGGGCTACCCCTTCTGGTTTGGACCATTTCTTGTATGTTTAACAATGTATTTTCTAAGATCTCTACCAGCAAAAGAAAACATGTTATGGAAATTGCAAGTTCCTGGTTGCTAAGCAGATATATCGGTATCTAGATTGTTTGGAAAAGAAAGAAGAAGAATGCAAAGATTACTTTAAGAAATTTTAGGAGGTTTGGTGTATCAATCCAGTATCCCCTACTACTAGTTTTTCTAAGGAGACTCTCACTTCTGGAAAGAGGAAACTGAAGGATAATGTACTCTCTAGCTCTTCATAACCTGAAAAGAAGAAGAAAGATCAGAAACAAGAAGATGTTATTCAATTAGATGATTTAAAATCTCCCGTGGCTGAAGAAAAGGCAACTATTGTAGATCAAGGAGAAGATGTTTCAAAGGCAGAAATAGATAATGTACAAAACATTTTGGAGAGATGTAATGATACGCAGAGGACTTTGTTAAAATTCATTCATGAAATAAAGGACTATATTGATAGCGCCAACAAATTATACATATATTGTATCCAATGTCCGACTGCTAGTGTAAACTACAAGGTAAAAGATAAATCAATTGAATCAAAATTGAGTTCGATTGGGAAAACATTTGACATTTTGAGTGGTAAGGATGGAAGTTAGAGGAAAAGGGTAGATTCTTTGCGAGCTAAGTTGTTATCACTGCAGATGAAGAAGGAAGACATTGTGAGTATCTTCTGGAAGGTGAAATAAATTGTTGAAGCTAAATTAGAAAATTTTTGAGGGCTTCTTAGATATACAACAAAATTTTTGGAATCCAAGAACACTGAGAGGGGGGATGAATCAGTGTTCTACCAGAATGATTAATTTAAACCTTATTAACACAACAACTTAGAAACCGGTATGCATAAAAGTAGATAACAATAAGTAATAATGCAACCACAAAGATGAACACCATAACACCACATATTTATACATGAAAAACCTTAATGAGTAAAAACCACGGTGGGATTGGAGACCCACGATATGCTAAATAAATATTACATATAAGGGGCTTGCACTTACAGGAAGGCCAATAGCCTAGAGCACACTGCTCATCACAAAAGGAACCTCACTGACAACAAGAAATCTTTGGACTACAATCCAGAAAAAAGAATGAACTGCTAGAATAACATCTCCTATGCTTGAGTACAGTTACAACCTAGGACCTAAACAATTAGGTCAACCACCTAAAAGATAATACAATAAATCCATTACATAAACTGACAAACTAATGATAATCCAAGTTGGCCTAAGACCGAAACAACATTAACCAAACAATAAATCCAACCAGTAACGCATCGGGAGCATCCACAGACATGTTACATAAACTGGTTCATAACCTAACAAAATAACTTTAGGTTTGGTGGTAAACAGAACACCACCGATCAACTAGAACACGAACATGATAACCATCATCATCTCAAAAAACTTCTAGAAGCCTCACCAACAACATTTATCAAATCCATCAAAAGATCTTCAACAAAGCTCTGCTGATAAAACTAATCGGTAACCAAAAGGCTTACAAGAACATATGATAGCTTCTGGATCACCAAATCCTAAACCAACTGAATGCGACATGCACATGAATGGTATGAATGATCGAACCAAACCGATTCCACCAAACTAAACATACCGGAGAATACCAGAGATGATCTCCAGATCAACATCACAATCCAACCACTCTATCAGAACCCAGTAGACAACCAAACAAGCTAGTGTTGACATCAATGACAAACATCAATGCAACACATAATCAATTCCTCCAAATTGCCAACAATCTCCCCCTTTGGCATTAATGACAACACTAGATGTGAAAAACATCCAAGTGCCATGAAATGCCAAACAAGTCTCCCCCAATGGAAGACATCCAACAATCTCCCACAAATGATATATCAATGAAGTTCTGAACCAATTATCTCTGTACCAATTAACCATCCATAGACCTAAACCAAACTCCCCCAGTGGAATACAACCAATCTGAAATTATGTTCCTCTCCCTTTGACTGATATCTCTATTAAGCTATGTTTTCACATGAATATCTCCCCACCTTTGACATCAAAGAAAAACCATAGAACCTCTAAACCACATAGCTGACTACTCCCCTGAGTAGTAGAACCAACTCATCAATCCAGAATGAATGATAGTTATGATAATGCATACCAGACTGATGCCAATCATCATCACTTAAGTCTCTATCGGAGGGGCAGGGACCCCCAATCTATATCTAAAGTACTCAAATGATTCCTTGGGCAAAGGTTTAGAGAAGATATCTGCAATCTACTCTTTAGTATTCACATAAACCAATCTGATTTCATTTGCTTCCACTTTTTCCTTCATAAAGTTATACTTGATTGATATGTACTTTGTCTTAGAATGAAATACTAGATTCTTTGATATGTCAATAGCAGTAGAGTTATCACAGTGAATAACTACTGGTTCATCACAATCTACCCTTATGTCTTTCAACATTTTCTTCTTCCATAGAACCTGTGTACAACTGGTAGCAACAACAACATACTTAGCTTCAACAATAGATAAAGAAGTACATGACTATTTCTTGTTGATCCATGAAACAAGTTTCTTTCCAGGAAAGAAAACTTCACTAGATGAGCTTTTTTAGTTATCTATATCTCCAGCCCAATCCACATCTGTATATGCACATAGTGTAAAGTCATGATAAACCATAAACCATACCCAAAAATCCTTGTTACTGGAGCAAAAGATACATCATAATCAATTCCTTCCTTCTGAGAAATATCCTTTGCAAACCAATCTAGCCTTGTTCCTCACAACTTGTCCATCTTCATTCCATTTATTCCTAAAAACCCATTTAGTTCTAATAATATTCTTATTTTTAGGCCGGGGAACTAAAGTACATGTGATGTTCTTTTCTATTTGATCCAATTCCTCTTCCATAGTTTTCATCCAACATTCATCCTTACATGCCTCAACTACTGATGCTGGTTCAATTTAAGAAATTAAGCATACCTCATCAACTGCCAACCTTCTCTTTGTCATCACTCCTTTGCTCTTGTATCCAATGATATGATCTTCTGAATGATTCAACCATACATACCTAGGAATCTTCCAACTTTTTGTTCCTCTTCTCTGATATTTAGTTATTGTTGAATTTTTTGATACTACTGGGGTAATTGGTTCAACATTCTATTCCAGTTCAGGTGAAACCAAATCAGTTATGATCATTTCCACTTCCAGTTCCCTTCCATAAGTTTTGATTTGACCTCTATACTACTCATTCACCTTGACATTAACACTCCCTACAATTCTCTGCAATCTTTTGTTATAGTATCTATATTCTTTTCTTTCATTTGAATAACCAATAAATATTCCTTTCATCATATCTAGGATAAAACTTTCCAATTCACTACCAAAGATTCTGAAATACTTAACTGCAGATGTATGACCAAACCATAACTCATAAAGTGACTTACAGTTAAACCAAACTAGATCCAAGATCCAAGATCCAATAAATCTTTGTTAGTTAACCTTCAAACTGACTTCTCCGAAGTCTGAAACAAGCTTTTAGACCAATACCAGGGGAAATGCAAGATCTGTCATAAATTTGCCTCCCCCTAAGGCTAATGCCTTTGTTACCGGATGAGTTTCCTGTAGGTGCAGGAACATTCTGCTCTGCCGGTTGAGTAACTGGGGTATATGCTTTAGCCGGTTGATCCTTAGACTTCATAACCTGCTTCTTCTAATTATCCTTCCAAATATCATCAACCTTTTGTTTTCCCTTCCCATTGGATTTTTCATTTCCTACCGGTAGGTTCTTGCTTCTACAAAAATTAGCAATATGTCCTACTTTGTTGCATGCATAACAAGTGACATTGTTCTTTTGAATTGCCTTGCTATAACCTTGATCATTCCTTGACCTACATTGATTAGCCATATGTCCAAACTTTCCACATGCATGATATTTTACATTCATTCTACAATCTCCTGTCCTATGACCATACCTTTTGTAATTGAAATGCTGATCGATACTTGAATTATTATTCTGATTGACTCTATTTTTGCATTGACTTGTAATATGATGAAACTTATTTCAAACAAAGCATCTACCAAAAAATTAATGTGCATTGAGTTACCTTACCAATGACCTCTGATTCTGGTTGACTTGTGGATTCTCTCGATTGTTCTTCTAACCAGATGTATCATCCTGATTTGTAGTACCAAATATTTCTCCATGCTCAAATCCAAGACCTCTAGTGTCTCCACTATCCCTTTGATTCTTCAATAATTCATCAAGCTTTGCAGAACTGACCTTGAACTTATATTTGTACTCATTTGTAGAATCCAAATCACCTCTTAGGATTATCATCATTCTTTTGAACTCTTTCTCATTTCTCTTAGATTTTACTAATTCAATTCTCAATATATCATTCTCATGCGCCAACCTAATGCATTCTTCAGATCTGTCTTTCAGAGATTTGGCAAGATTTTCTTCATTCTTCTTCTGATCTTCAATCTCCTTGGACGTCCTCATGGTTAGGGCTTGCATTTCATTCTTCATGACACCATTTTCTTGACTCAGCTTCTAACATAGTTCCCTAAGAGCATTCTTCTCTCCATCATCTTGATTTTGTAATTGATCACAAAGTTACTTCCTTTTGGCTTGCGTAGATGACAACCTCTCTTGCATAGTAAAGATGAATTCCTTCCTAGATCTCAGCTCATCTTGCAGCTTCATGTTATTCAATCTTTCAACATCATAGTCTCCAAGAGCCACTTGAAGTTCCTTCCTCAAAATCAGCTCCATAGATTTTGGAGACATGATCTTCCTCAAGTGGTTAGACTTATTTCGAGACACCAGGCTCTGATACCAATTGTTGGAATCCAAGAACATTGAGATGGGGGGGGGGGTGAATAAGTGTTCTACCAGAATGATTAATTTTAACCTTATTATCACAACAACTTATCAACTGGTATGCATAAAAGCAGATAACAATAAGTAATAATGCAACCACAAAGATGAACACCATAACACCACATATTTATATTTCAAAAACCTCAATGAGGAAAAACCACGGTGGGATTGGAGACCCACAATATCTATCCATTGATCAGCTGAATAAATATTACATATAAGGGGCCTGCACATGCAGGAAGGTCAATAGCCTAGAGCACACTGCTCATCACAAAAGGAGCCTCACTGACTACAAGAAATCTTCAGACTATAAAATGGAAATAAGAATGAACTACAAGAATAGCATCTCCTATGCCTCAGTATAGTTTTAGTTAAGCTCAATACTGGAGGTCTTAAACCTCTTACACAAACCCAATTTGATCACCTATGATCAACCAAATCCTCTGCATATGATTACAATTTTATTCGCACATAGATAATCCCATAACCCACGATCGATGATCTACAAAGAGATCTTACATCATATTTATACCAACTAGGGACCTAAACAATCAAGTCGGCCACCTAAAAGATAATGTGATAAATCCATTACATAAACTTGCAAACCAATGATAATCCAAGTCGGCCTAAGACCAAAACAACATTAACCAAACAAAATCTCCAACCAGTAACACATCGAAAGCATTCACTAACACGTTACATAAACCGGTTCATAACCTAACAAAATATCATTAGGTCTAGTGCTAAATGCAACACGACCGATCAACTGGAACATGAACATGATAACCATCAGCATCCCAAAAACCTTCTAGTAGCTGCAACAACACTACTTATCGAATCCATCAAAAGATCTTCAACAAAGATCTTCTGGTAAAACCCTTACCGGTAACCAAAAGGCTTGCTAGAACATATGATAGCTTGTGGATCACCAAATCCCGAACCAACTGAATGTGACACAGACATGAATGACATGAATGACCAAACGAAACCAAACCAATTCCACCAAACTGAACATACTGGAGAATACCGAAGATGATCTCCAAATCAACATCGTAATCCAATCACTCTACTGGCACCCAATAGATAGCCAAACAAGATAGTGTTGACATGAATGACAAAAATCAATGCAACACATAATCAATTCCTCCAATTTGCCAACACAGAATATGAGTAGAATCTGTCCATTCCTGACAACTAATCTCATGCCATTGATCTATTAGTCAAAACTAGAAGTTTATTAAAAAATATCAAACTGGCAGTGCATTCCTTGAAGGTTCTCCTTCTGAAACTCAAGGAGAAATACAAGTATATTTTTCAAAAGAAGAGAAGTTAAGAGTTGTGTTTTGGTTGATACACAATTTTGATATCTTTTTTGATTATTGATTGAACACCCATTGTCCTTGATTTCAAAGGGGGAAGAAGGTAAAGGGAGAAATGGAGAGAAATGGGGAAATATGAGTGATATGAGTAAGGGGTAGATATATATATGTAGATTTTTGAGATGTTTTAACATCAATGACAAAGGGAGAGATTGCTATATTTATGTGAATATTGTCATTGATGTGAAACCCTCTTATCCGATCAGTACTGGATGTAGCATGTTGAGTAGCAGTGGAAGATAGGTATGTATGTGATACTAGGCAGTGAGGTATGTATGTATTACAAGAGTATTTTCTAGAAGATCATTTTCTTCAAAATCTATTGTTTTTTCTATTGGCCCAGTTTGCCGTTGTGTCAAAACACTGATCTATCAATGCTCGATACAAATTGTAGAGATATGGATGGCACGTGAGGCATTTAGTCCCTTGCCATCAATCACGAGGGGAGCGCTAACCATTTTGCCAACAATATCCCCCTCAACATTACCCGAGAGGATTAGAATCCATGACCCAATGCTCTGATACCATTTGTTGGCTTAGTTTGCCATTGCGTCAAAAGACCGATCTATCAACACTTGATACAAACTATAGAGATATGGATGGCACGGGAGGCGGTTAGTCCCTTGTCACGAATCATGAGGGGAGCACTGACCATTTTGCCAACATTTTCTAGTCATGGTTTGTGTGCGATAAAAAATGTGCATGCTAAACTAAGGGTTAAAAGAACAAGCTAAACAACTAAGTAAACACAATACATCATACACCTCAAGATTGAAATGGTAAAATCAAAGAAAACACAAAGAAAATCTATACAAACCCCAAATCCTTGCTTCAATTTTATTATTTCATGATTGGATGTGTTCTCATGACTTCGATTCAGACGCTCTATTGCATTCCATGATTTGATGAAGATGAAGATGATAATGCAAATGATAGTGGATTTGATGAAAACGATAATGGATATGGTGAGAGATAATTTCGATAGAGTGAGGATATGGATATGAAAAGGTGGATGATTTGGTCTAAAATGAGGGGGATTAAATAGGAGATGAGAGGAAGGAGATGGGATCCTAAAATACAACACTTGTCCTCAAAGAAGACAAGTGGCATGCCAAAGAGAGCCAAGTGGAAGAATATTCCACTCTTGTCTTCAAAGAGGACAAGTGGCTCAAAGGGAAAAGACAAGTGTCTCAAAGGAGGGACACATGTCTTCGAAAGGAATGACATGTGTCCTCAAGGACACATGCCTATTTGGGGAATAACCACCCAAATAAAGGAATTTATTCCTAATAAATAGGAATTTTTTTTAGAATGTGCACACATGTGTAAGAGGGGAGGAGGTTATAAGAGATATGATAAGGCTGGTTAGAATAGGATGACTAGGATAGGATAGGGTTGGTTAGGATAGGATTGGGGGCGAGGCGTGGAAGAAAGTGGTTAAAATGTAGGAGCCATATGCTCAAATAGGATTTGAGTCTAATTAATTAATTGAATTAATTAATCCATGGGGGTTGGAAAGAGGATATTTAATTAATAAAAGTAATTAATCAAAAGGGATGGACAACAACGATAATTAATTAATTAGGTTAATTAATTGGGGGGATGGGATAATTAATTAATTAGGAGGATATGATTGAAAAATTAATTAATTAGAAGAAAGGGATAGGGAAATTAATTAGGAGAAAGGGATAGGGAAATTAATTAGTTGGAAGAATAGGATTTAAATTTGATTAAATTAATTAGCCAAATTTAGGTGTCTATAGTTTGTATCAAGTGTTGGTATTACTTATGATAGTTGAATTGTTATCTAGACTTTGGTCTTACAATTTGATCTATGAACCCTATGCTCCAAAATATGTGGCATATGTATCTTGAAGGTAGACGTCATTATGCCTGGAATTTGTGTCTATGAGATCATGTCTATCCCTTGTTGTGTTCTGGTAATTGAAGTGTGTGTTTTGTTAATTAAGAAGGAAGCATGTAGAAGATCAATAAAGACTGACTTGGTTACCCTTGTTTTGGTCAAGGCATATTCAAGTAGCATGTTGATTTGAGTAATGCATTATTGTATAAACCTTTTTGTGCTTGGCTGACATATTATCTTGGCGTATGTACTTACCGGTATATATATATATATATCTACATATATGTATATATGTATATATATATATATATGTATATATATGTATATATGTATATATATGTATATATGTATATATGTATATATATATATATATATATGTATATATATGTATACACACACATACACACACATATATGTATAGATATGTATGTATATATATGTATATATGTATGTATGTATGTATGCATGTATGTATGTATGCATGTATGTATGTATGCATGCATGTGTGTGTGTGTGTGTGTGTGTGTGTGTGTGTGTGTGTGTGTGTGTGTGAGGAATGAAGTGTGTTAGAAATAGAGTAGTGGTATGCAAGGTGAGAAGTGTTGGCCAGTTGGTGGAATTGATTATGCGTTGCATTGATGTTTTGTCATTGATGCCAACACTATCTGTTTGGATGCTTTACATGCACCCTTTTGGTCCCTGTAGGTTGAGTGGTTTCTAGTTGATTTGGATTCAACATGATCCGGTAGGCTCTGATATAGTTTGGTGATGGAATTGGCTTGTTCATGATACTCATTCTCATATTTGGTCAGTTGGTTTTGGTCTAGTGATCGGATGCTATCCTTCTTGCCTAGAAGCTTGGTTTCTAGTTTCGGCGAGGGTTTCACCAGTAGATCTTTTGATGAATTTCATAAGTGGTGTTCATGTAAATTCTAGTGGAGTTTCATGATGCTATTGGTGATTATGTTCGAGACTCGGTGAATGGAGATCATTGCTATAGCGTGTGGACCTATATTGGGTCCCGGTTGTGTTAGGCCCAATATGGAAAGCTAATGTACTGAGAGGGGAGGGGTGAATCAACACTTCAAAACTTTTCTTCAACAATAACTTTACTATTATGCATAAACCGAATAGTGTAGTAACATAATATAAAGCTAAAACAAATAGATAACAATCATACATGATTCACTCCATAACACATATATTTTGGTTATGCAGAAACTCTTGGTTAGAGAGAAAAACTGCGGTGGGGATGGCACCCACAACTTCACTACTGCAATAATAAAGGTTGCTCGGTTAGAGCTACATGTTTAGCTATTTCTGATAGCTTACCCTATTAGGAGTATCAATATTTGTTAGATCTACCTTGCTAAAGGACTTTACAACACTTAAACTAAATGCTACACCTGGTTAGAGGCTTTACAATTTATAGACTTGATTAGAGTCTTTTACCTTGTTAAAGGTTTCTCTTACAACTTCAAAATATTACAATAAAATCATTACAAATATCTGCAACTTTACATCTGAAATGTTATAGCAGATTCTATGTGCTTAGAATAAGATTAGCTTGCTTATAGCATACCTCGGTAACCCATATAGTAACTCAGTAAACCCTTCTGTTTACTCTGTTGTTTGACTGTTCTCTGAAATCCTTCTCGGTGACCTCTGTGTCACTGTAACAGTCATAACACTTAGTGCTTTTCACATGTCTTGCTTCATATATTTCTATATCTTGCTTTCTGTCATGCTACATGTATATATCTAATCTTAATCCATGTTGTATAAATAGATCTCTTATTTCGGTGATCCATTCATTGCTTCGATCTTACAAACATGATTTATCGAATGAATAACCATGCAAAATATTTCATTGGTTAGATGACCTCAAAATCATACACAATCTGTAAGTGCAATTTCCAATGTGATAACGGTTAGATGTTCCTTGATCTTGTAACATGTTTCCATATGTATGTCCAGGTTCAATGAATCTGGTAACATGTTTCACTCGGTGTATATCAACTTGGTGTGTCATCTTTGCTGCTCGGTAGACATGGAATGATACTCGGTAGATAGCTCGATGCATATTGTGCTCTGAGACTACTTTCTTCTATAACCGATTGGACTGTGCATATCGACTGAATATTTTGGTAGAGATAACTAACTAGAGTATATAGAATAACTTTGAACATAAAACTAATGGCAACTTGATAAGTAGTAACAATCTCCCCTTTTGACATTAGTTGAGATGTTTGACAAAAACTACTTTCAAAGTTATAACTCAATAATGTATATACTTGCAAAATTTGACTATACTGGATGTATATACAATAGTCAATAAAATAATATATCCAGATATACTCCCCTTATCGATATACTATACAAAACTCTGATTTTGCATGCTCGATGATCAATGTTTTGTGTGTTGCACTTGTTTTGTTCACTGCTCGGTTCACTGCACTTGGATACTCTGCTCACTCTGCTCAGTATACTCCCCCTGTATACTACACTCCTATTGTTTGATATTATACTTTGATGCTTTGAATACTATATCACTCCCCCTTTTTGACAAACATCAAGACTTAGTTACCATTTGGTGGAGGCAACTGGTCAAAAATGGATTTATATTTTGTCCTTGCTTTGGTGAGAGCAACAAAGAGGGCGCCCTTTACACTGTCCATCAAAGAATTTTGTGCATGAATATCAGCCAATAATGATATTAAGCCATCTAGAGTGCTTCCCTCTTGTGTAGTAGACAAGTATGTGGCTCGGTTGATCTGTTCTTGGACAGATGAAAGATGAGGAAGGAATAATGTCTGAAGTGTCATTATGTCCATCTTGATCTTGTGTTCTTCATTTCTTAGGTCCAATTGTTGAGCCATGAGCTGTTGTAATTTTGTATAAAAATTTTGAATTGAATTGGGCTCTGTGGTCAACTTATTTGAGAGATCTGTGATCTCTTTCTCAATTGCTTCTATTTTATTTTTGATGTCTTTAATGAATAAAGAAAATGTATAGAGTTTCTGAAATAAATAAAGAATGTGCTTGAGTTGAGGGGTCAACTCAACAATAAATTTGACAAGTTTGACTTTGCCAATAGCTATAGCTTTCTGTACCTCTTCTATCATTTTTGTAGTGAGCTCCTTGTCTTTTAGCTTGCTCAAATATTCAGATGCATCTACTCCAGATGTCTCTATCTTGGTTAGGAGTTCATCCAGTTGAATGTAGATGGCTGCATCTTTGGTTATTGTAGCTTCAAGTAGCATATCTGTTAAGAGTTCTTTTACCTTCTGAAGTACTTTATTTTTCTTTTGAATGGCCATTTGCTTCTCTTGTTTGGCCTTTTCTTTTCATAGCTCACCGAAATCAATGAGTGTTTGCCCCTTTAATTTGGATATGTCAACATTGGGCAACACTATTGGTTTTGACAGATCTACTTTGAAATTATGCTTTTTCATCTTCTTTTCTTTACCTTTCACCAATGGAACTAAGACATTGGCTTGTGAGGCTTGATGGCCCTCGGTAGGTTTCTCGGTAGAGGCAACACTTTGGTCGGTTTCTTTAGCCTCTATAGTGTCCTTTGGAGTCTCGGTACTTGGTGTTCCAGTTGCAACATTTTCAGTGCTAGAAGGATCCTGAGACGTCTATTCGTGAGTAGTTCCTTCTCCTGCTGTAGACTTGTGATCTTCGGTGCCTGTATCTGTATCCTGAGAGGTTTCAATTGAGATAGATTGATTGACCAGTGGATAAGGCTGAACTTGTTCCAAGATTGATTCATTGGATACAAGTTTTGCAGATGCATTGCCTTCTATCATTTCCTATTTCGGTGCCTCTGTATCCATGATATCTTCATCTATTTGAATGGTGTCAGCAAGATCTTGCTCGGTAACATCAGGATCTTGCTCGGTGACATCAACTATTTCAATTTCAGCTTGCTCACTGACATCCTTGTTTCTAAAGATTTCCTGCCACTTTTCTTTTGTCTCATTTTCCACTTCAATATACAGCCCATTCATCAGTTTCAAGGTTTTTTGTTTGATGAGGAACTTTGTGTGGTAGGTTGTTAGATGTTCTTTTATTTCGGCTACCGACATGTCAGGAAAGAGATGTACCAGACTTCTTTCTCTGATCCATTTCTCTGAGTCCAAGGCATATTGCCACTTGTTATCAATATGTGCATATAATTCTTTTGGGAGAGAATTAGAGACTTCTAATGGGACTAATCAAAATTTCAGAAGTGTACAGATGACAACTTCTTCAATTTGTCTCTTTTCATCTTCAATTCTGGATTCATACTTAACATATCTGAATCCACCAAATCCACCATATTCTTTCAGATTAGCACAAAAATTTTCAACACTATGTACATTTACCTTCTTGCTCTTGACAATCTGAAATTTGCTTGCATCCTCAGATTCGGTGTCTTTAGACTCTTTTGCCAAAATGAGTCTTTGAGTAGATTTCTTGTAAGTTTTTGTTACCTTAGGAACAGTAACACTCTTTGTTTTCTTACTCAGTGAAGCTGCAAATGCTCTAGTGTTAGGTCACTTTGTTGGAGGAGTCGGTGAGACCTTTGATGTGTCCTGTTTCTTTCTTTTCAACACTCTTCCCTTAGGCAATTCGGTGCTCAGTGTTATAGCTGCCTCTTGGGCTTCAGATTCCTCTTCGGTAATGCCTATAGTGCCTTTGACAGGAGTGGAGGAATAATCTTCTTTGAATTTCTCCGATAATGCCTTTATCATCTTTGTTGCCTTTCTTGTTGCTTTGGGTACTACAATGCTCATTTTTACCTTTTCCTTCACTTCTTCATAGGTTCCATACTTCAGCTCGGTAGCATGCCTTGGTAATGTGAGAAATGCATCAATTTGCTATCGTGTAATGTCAAAATTAATCTCGTAACCCATAGGTGACAAAGATTGAGTTCTCGATTGCACAACATTCACATAACAGTAATCAGTGTCTACTTCAAAACATATGTCATCTTTGTATTTCGCCACTAGCTTGGGTGGAATCCGATACCTGTTATCCATTTTCTCTTGAAACTTACTGAAGTAATCATCCATAATATCATTGAAATTATCTCCTAACTTCTTAATGAAGTCATTGATCTAATGGGTGATTGGCCGGTGTAGTTCCCAAACAACTTTACCGATTGATGGATAGAATTTTTCAAAATAGAAAAACATGCATACAAGTAGTGATCCAAATTTTAGTGTATTAGCCAATTTGTTCTTCTTCGGCTTTCTGATGGTGTTTAGATTCTCAAACATGTTTTTTAGCAACACCTCACATAGATCAATTTTCATTCCCTTTTTCATAATTTTGTATGCTAGGTCTACTGCAGCACAGGGTACACTGTTTTCCCTTGCCGATTGGAAGAAACAGTAACCTATTACTCTAATGAAAAATTTTAGTTCTGCATGAGTGACATTGTTGAATTTCAGTCCTCTGCAATCTGATTCCACTCTGGTTAAATTGATCAATTCCTTCTGTGATATCATCTTTTGAGCTCGGGCATGATCATAAATAGGGTAACCGGTAATCAAATGAATGATTTCCTTGGTAATCTTAAATGGTTGCTCTTCTAGCCACATGAAATCATCGTGAACTCTACTCAGAACAAACTTGACCCATTGGGGTTTGAACACACGGGGATAGGTTAGGGCTTCAATTAATCCCTTGATTTTAATGTGCTCATACTTGCTATTTAATTTACCATTGGTGCACAATTCATCATAGGTGTCTTTGATTTCAACATGACCGAGTTCTTGAACACTACATTTCGTGAAGAATCTCACATCCTCGACTAATAACACTCTATTGGGGATGAGTGAAAATGAGGTTTTGTCATCCGGTTCAGATGCAACTTTGGGAGTTAAAGAGTATTTTAGTGAGGGTTTTTCTACATTCTTAACAACGATGAGATCTTGGATCTTAGGTTCCATTTGAAGATTTCAGATAAAAACTAACAAAGGATCCTTAGGATTTGAGGATTTTCAAACGGCAGATGCTTCACACTTAGCAGATAATAATAACTTGATAAGATTGGTAAACCAACTTAACAATGTGTTGAGATTGATGTAAATACCTCGAATTTTTCTTTGTAGGAGGTTTGATTGCCTTAGATTCACTATGCTCTGCTCTCTCGAAAACTTGGTAAGTGAAAATGACCACGTAAATGCTTTTAAGTACACAATATACCTTATCGGGCTCTGTGCGGGTTAGGTAAAAAACATTAAATGCACTCGGTTCCACTAAACTTTCTTTCATTTTTGCACTTTAACCGAGTAACCAAACTTCCTTTATTTACCGACTTGATAGGTTTCCTTTACCGATTAATTTGGAATAGGTGCACCTAACTCGGTAGGTAAGGTGCTTTCTTCATTTGACACAATTTCCTTCTTTCTCCAAATCATCTTTAATTTTTCTTTTATTTCTTCAGTGTCTTTTCTAGGTTGATCTCTGCAATCTCCAGCCAAGTGCCCAACTTTGTGACAATGAAAACATGCCATACCAGGATTTCTCCATGATCTTTGGTTGTTCATTCCAAAGCTTATAAAATAGTTGGCACTTATATGTCCATATCTTCCACAACATTCACACCATATCCTTGTATTGTAATCCCATGGTACTGCAAGAATACTGTTGGTAAGGATCTGTGTGAGCTTGGTAACCTCTAGAATTTGCTCGGTGTGCAGACCACATATAGTTCTTTTGCTTAAGCCAACACTTCTCAGTACTGTGTCCATATCTATTGCTGTTTTTACAAAACCCTTTGAATTTTGCCTTTTGATAATTGTTAATAGACTTTGTCCAACATTGATTAGATGTGTGACCATATTTATTGCAATTGTAACAATAACCTTTGGACTTAGTGACATTCGGTTGCTTACCTTTTCTGATTTGGCACATGTTGGCAGCGGGACCTTGATTTCCACAATAGTTGCAAATAGGCTTCTTTCTTTTGATGTTCTTCTTGATTCCAGCTTGCTTTGATGATTCTCCTCTCTCGGTAGTATGGATTCCCTTCTCGGTATAGTCTTTTCCTTTGTAACCGAGTCCTGCATCTTTGTTGTGTCTTCTTGTATTCAGTTGCTCATCCAACATCTTTGATGCTTCATAACTCTTCTTCAGTGTTTCTTTGGATTTCATCTCGGTTTCAAGTTCATTGGTCAACCTTGATACTTCAAGTCTCAATGCTTGATTCTCACCATCTTTCAGATTTGCTTCATGATGTGCATAACCTAGTTGTTCTGATAGGTTTTGTTGAATTCCATTCATCCTTATGATTTCATCATTCTTATCAGATACTAAGACTTCAAGTTGTTGTTTCTCTCTTTCTAGATCTCTTACTTTATCCTTAGCTGTCCTCAATGCATCAAGATTTTTAGTCATCTGTGTGCTGAAATGTTCATGTTCTCTTTTCATTGCTTTTAGTTGATCAGCCAGTGCTTTGTTCTTTTCTTTCAATACTCCAATCATTTCTTCAGTCTCTTTAGATATACTGTTCTTAGATGATGTCTCAATTTGTTCCACTAACTCTTGAGAGTCCTGCAAATCATCAGATAATCTTCTTCTCACTTTCAGAGATTTTTGCATTTGCCTTTGCATGTCTGCAATCACTTGATTAGCATGATCTAGCTCTTCTTGCAGATACACAATCCTCTGAGATTGTTTATAGCCTTCCATTGATAAGATCTATTTCTTTAGGCAGTTAAACCCTTTTCCAAGATTGAAGCTCTGATACCAATTGTTAGGCCCAATATGGAAAGCTAATGTACTGAGAGGGGAGGGGTGAATCAACACTTCAAAAATTTTCTTCAACAATAACTTTACTATTATGCATAAATTGAATAGTGTAGTAACATAATATAAAGCTAAAACAAATAGATAACAATCATACATGATTCACTCCATAACACATATATTTTGGTTATGCAGAAACTCTTGGTTAGAGAGAAAAACTATGGTGGGGATGGCACCCACAACTTCACTACTGCAATAATAAAGGTTGCTCAGTTAGAGCTACATGTTTAGCTATTTCTGATAGCTTACCCTATTAGGAGTATCAATATTTGTTAGATCTACCTTGCTAAAGGACTTTACAACACTTAAACTAAATGCTACACCTGGTTAGAGGCTTTACAATTTATAGACTTGATTAGAGTCTTTTACCCTGTCAAAGGTTTCTCTTACAACTTCAAAATATTACAATAAAATCATTACAAATATCCGCAACTTTACATCTGAAATGTTATAGCAGATTCTATGTGCTTAGAATAAGATTAGCTTGCTTATAGCATACCTCGGTAACCCATATAGTAACTCAAGAAACCCTTCTGTTTACTCTGTTCTTTGACTGTTCTCTGAAATCCTTCTTGGTGATCTCTGTGTCTCTGTAATAGTCATAACACTTAGTGCTTTTCACATGTCTTGCTTCATATATTTCTATATCTTGCTTTCTGTCATGCTACATGTATATATCTGATCTTAATCCATGTTGTATAAATAGATCTCTTATGTCAGTGATCCATTCATTTCTTCGATCTTACAAACATGATTTATCAAATGAATAACCATGCAAAATATTTCATTGGTTAGATGACCTCAAAATCATACACAATCTGTAAGTGCAATTTCCAATGTGATAACAGTTAGATGTTCCTTGATCTTGTAACATGTTTCCATATGTATGTCCAGATTCAATGAATCTGGTAACACATTTCACTTGGTGTATATCAACTCGGTGTGTCATCTTTGCTACTCGGTAGACATGGAATGATACTCGGTAGACAACTCGGTGCATATTGTACTCTGAGACTACTTTCTTCTATAACTGACTAGACTGTGCATACCGACTGAATATTTCGGTAGAGATAACCGACTAGAGTATATAGAATAACTTTGAACATAAAACTAATGGCAACTTGATAAGTAGTAACAGGTTGATCTAGGTTATGGACCGACTTTAATGTAACATGTAGATTAGACCTCTCGATGTATTTCTGGGAAGTCTTTTGTGTTGGATATTATTTGTTTGGTCTAAGGCTAACATGGTTTGTAAATATGTAATTAGTTTATTATCTGGTGACTGAATTGATTGTTTATGGTAGAGGGTTTGTATATATAGATGTAAGATCTCATTGTAGATCATCATGGTTATGTTTAGAGGTCATGGTCAAGGAATGTAATGTGCGAATAATATAATATCATTCAGGAAAGGGATTTGGTCTATCATTGGATATCGAATTGGGTGTATGTAATAGGATTTATTCCTCCAGTATTGAGCTTAACCAAAACTGTACTCAGGCATAGGAGATTCTATCTTTTACAGTTCAACACTTCTTTGGATTAGAGTCTAGATTTGTATGTAGTCAGTTAGGCTCCTTTTATGATGTGCAGTGTGCTCTAGGCTGTTGGCCTTCCTGCAAGTGCAGGCCCCTCAATTGTAATTCACATACTTACTGTAGAAGTATTACCTGACTGTGGGTAGGCTTCCCACCATGGTTTTTTCCTTTACCGGGTTTTCCATGTACAAATCTTGTTGTCATGTAGATGGTATTTATTCTGTAATTATTGTTTGTCCTTAATTGGTTTAACTGCTATTATGATTTTAATTTTTTGGGTTTCGGTATTAAAGTTTAAATTTCTCATAGTTCAAGTAATTTGTGACAATTGATTCATGCCCCCACTCTTAGTTGTCTTCCGGTTATTTGAATTGTCTAACAATCGGTATCAAAGCTTTGGTCCTCTCTGTAGAAAGCTTAACTGCTTGAGGAAGATCCTATGGTGACTAACAGTTCAAGTTCATCCAATTCTTCTGGAGCTAACTTTCACAGGGATATTCTGAGGCTTGACAAATTACATAGTATGGAAGATTCAAATGGAGACTCATCTAAGATGTCTTGGCAAGGAAAATTGGGAGATCACACAGAATGGTGTCCCACCTTATAATCCGAGATCTAGAAATCCTCCTCCAGAAAAACTGGACAAGGAGCTTGAGAATGATTGTAGAACAAGAGAAGCCCTCTTGTGTGCACTTTCTGATAAAGAAATAATGGGATTAACCGACAAATCATCTGAAAAGTCTATATGGGATAAGTTAGAGACTCTTAATGAAGGTGACCCTATAGTGAAGATTGCTAAAATTGATGTTTATCGAGTGAGATATGAAAACCTGAAGATGGAAGAAGATGAAAGGATTACTGCATTCATGGAAAGGGTAAATAAGATTGTTATGGGAATTCAATGTTGTGGTAGAACTTTGAACAAAGATGAAATTGTTTCTAAAGTCTTGAGAGCCCTACTACCGACTTACGAAATGAAGGCTACTGCTATTAATGAGTTGAGAACAATGGCTAATACATCTGTCAACAAAGATACTTTGGTTGGGAAACTATCTGCTTTTGAGATTGAAGAATTTGGACCTTCTGAAGCTGTGAAGTTTGAACCTTCTTTTCATGCATCTACATCTACAACATGTAAGCAAGTATAGAAAGATTTCTATGCAAATTAATTAGAAGATATGAAGAGAAACGATGATGGTTTTGAGTAACTTGAAGCACGATTTTCTAGAAGAGTACCTAAAGGATTGATAGGAAGTAAGTATGAAGGAAAAGCACCTTTAAAATGTTTTACATGTAATAAGATTGGTCATTTTGCATCTGGATGTCTTGAAAGGAATTCAAGATTTGAAGAAAGAGTTAGAAGATCATTTAAGCCTAACCCTGGATATCAGAACAAGTACAAGTACAAGAAAAACAAAGACAAATCATACTACATAGCAGATGAGGAAGGCATTACTGATTTTGATGATGAATCGACAAAAGATTTCGCTAATGGTTCTGACAATGGGAAGGAATGGGTGTTCCTGGCTATCAAAGAAGATGATCCAACATTGGAAGATAATGTACCTGAAGAGAAGGCACTTGCTGCTAAAATTGAAGACAAGGATGAATGGGTAATTGACGGTGGTTGTTCACATCATATGACTGGAGATAAAGGGAAGTTTCTATCTTTGCAAGAATTTGATGGCGGTCTAGTTAGATTTGGAGATGACAAAGCATGTATGATCAAACGGAAATGAACTATATCATTGGATGGTAAGAACAATATTGACAATGTTTATTATGTTGAACGTTTAAGGCATAATCTTTTGAGTGTAGGACAATTGGTAGATAAGGTATTTCAATTACAGTTCAAGGATGGAAAATGAAAAATCATTAATAGATTTGGTTTGGAGATTGCAATTGGTACACAAACAAAAGGTAATATATTTATTTGAACTCTGGTGAGAAGACATGTTTGATTACACAGATTGATGAGAGTTGGCTATAGCATATAAGGCTATGTCATGTAAATTTTGATTGCATTGTGAAGATCAGTTCAACTAAGGCAGTTAGGGATATACCTAAGATTATGAAGCCCTATAATCCGGTATGTAAAGAATCTCAAATGGGTAAACAGGTCAGAACCTCTTTTAGGAGTATACAAGATAAATCAAATGTTCTTGATCTTATTCAAACTTATTTATATGGCCCTTCTAGAGTTAAAATTTTTCAAGGTGATAGATATTTCATGGTAATCATTGATGATTATTCTAGAATGATGTGGGTTACTTTTATAAAAGAAAAATTTGAAGCATTTGAAAAGTTTAAAATCTTTAAGGTTAAAGTGGAAACCGAGACAGGACTGAAGATTAAATGTTTGAGGTCAGATCATGGTGGAGAATTCACATCCGGTGAGTTTAATAACTTTTGTGAGAAGCATGGTATAAGAAGACAATCTTATTCTCCCCGAACACCTCAACAGAATGGAGTTGTAGAAAGAAAGAACAAAACTATCTTGGATGCTACTAGAACAATGATGATGGAAGCTAGTCTACCTCATATCTACTGGAGAGAAGCAGTGATCACAATGGTTTATACATTCAACAGAGTACATATCAAAGGAGAAACTAGTAAGACACCTTATGAATTATGGTTTGGCAATACACCAATAGTTAAGTATTTTAGATTTTTTGGTAGTAAATGTTACATCAAGAGAGATGATATCATTGGTAAATTTGATCCTAGATGTGAGGAAGGCATATTTCTTGGCTATTCTAATGAAAGAAAAGCATATAGATGTTATAACAAGAGATTGAAGAGAATTGTGGAAAGTGCTAATGTCAAAGTAGATGAGCTGAACAAAAGTCAAATCAAAGTTTATGAGAAGGAACCAGTAGTGGAAATGATTATATCTGAACTGGTAGCATCTTTACCAGAACAAAGTGTTGAACCATTTACTTCGACAGTATCAAAGAATTCCATAGTAACTGAAGAACAAGGAAGATGAACAGAAAGTCAAAAGACTCCTAGGTATGTGAGATTGAATTATTTAGAAGATCAGATCATTGGGGATAAGAGCAATGGAGTGATGACAAGAAGAAGAATGACAACTAATGAGGTATGTTTAATTTCACAAGTTGAACCAATATTAGTAATTAAGGCATGTAAAGATGAATATTGGTTGAAAGATATGGAAGAAGAACTAGATCAGATTGAGAAAAATAACACATGGACCTTGGTTCCCCAACCTAAAAATAAAAATATTGAAACTAAATGGGTTTTCAGGAATAAATTGAATGAGGATGGTCAAGTTATAAGGAATAAGGCTAGATTGGTTTGTAAAGGATATTATTAGAAGGAAGGAATTGATTATGGAGATACTTTTGCACTTGTAGCTAGGATTGAAGCCGTAAGATTATTTCTTGCCTATGCTGCTTATAAAAACTACAAGGTTTATCAGATGGATGTTAAATGTGCATTTTTGAATGTGGATCTTGATGAGGAAGTTTATATTGAGCAACCTGATGGTTTTTCACTATCAAATGATACAAATATGGTTTGCAGGTTAAGGAAAGCTTTATATGGATTGAAAAGAGCACCTAGAGCTTTGTATGCAAGATTCGATAAATATCTTTTGAAGCTTGGTTTTACTAAGGGCAGTGCTGACAACAATTTATATTATAAGATTAATAATGATGATATACTGATTATTGAAGTATATGTTGATGACATTATTTTTGGAGGTGAAGATAAGTTATGCATAGAATTTTCTAAGAATATGGAGAAAGAATTTGAGATGTTGATTGGTGAGATGAAATTTTTCTTAGGTTTGCAGATTACTCAGATTGACAAAGGTATTTTTATCTGTCAAACTAAAATATACTGAGGAATTGTTGAAGAAATTTGGTATGGGAGATTCAAAATTGGTAAGTACTCCTATGGTTACAAGTGAGAAATTGACAAGAAAAGATGTTTTTGCACTGGTAAATCCTACAAGATACAAATCTATGATTGGAGGTCTGCTTTATTTGACTCAGACTAGGCCTGACATTATGAGTGTTGTTTGTATTGTTTCAAGATTTTAGAGTGATCCTCGAGAAAACCATGAGATTGTGGTGAAAAGGATTTTTAGATACTTGCAAGGTACATCAGAATATGGTTTGTGCTACCCTAAGGATGATAACTTTACTTTATGTGCATATACAGATGCTGATTGGGCTGGAGATGTCAATGATTAGAAAAGCACTTCCGGTGGAGCTTTCTTTCTTGGAAAGAAGTTGGTTTCATGGATAACTAAGAAACAATCATGTACTTCTTTATCTACTACTGAAGCTGAGTATGTTGCTGCTGCTACTAACTATACACAAGTTTTATGGATAAAACAAATGTTGAAAGATATAAAGGTGGATTGTGATGCACTAGTAGTTATTCACTGTGATAACTCTAATCCTATTGATATATCAAAGAATCCAATATTTCATTCTAAAACAAAGCACATATCTATCAAGTATAACTTTTTGAAGGAAAAGGTGGAAGCAAATGAAGTCAGACTAGTTTATGTGAACACTAAAGAGCAGATTGCAGATATTTTCACTAAACCTTTTTCCAAGGAATCATTTGAGTACCTGAGAGACAGATTAGGAGTTTCTGCCCCTCCGTTAGAGACTTGATTGATGCGGTTTTGCATTAGTCTGACATGCATTATCCGAGATACTATTTATTCTAGTACTGATGTGGGATGCTACTGCTCAAGGGGAGTAGTTGGCTTTGTGATTCAATGGTTTATGTTTTTGCTTTGATATTTTTGTTAGATTTCTGGCATTGATGTCAAAGGGGAAGAGCTATTGATGTGAAAAAGACAAAGAAAGAAAAAGAAAAAGTCATAGGGGGAGAGATATGCATAATAAAAGTAAAGGAAAAGAGATATTGACATTCAAAAGCTGTATGTGGGAGATTGTTGGCTGTCTTCCATTGGGGGAGACTTGTTTGGCATTTCTTGGTACTGAGATGTTTTTCACATCTAGTATTGCCATCAATGCCAAAGGGGGAGATTGTTGGCCATTTGGTGGAATTGATTATGTGTTGCATTGATGTTTTGTCATTGATGCCAACACTAGTTGGTTGGATGCTTTACCGACACCCTTCCAATCTCGGTAGGATGAGTGGTTTCTGGTTGATTTGGATATGGAATGATCCGGTAGGCTCTGGTATAGTTTGGTGATGGAATTGGCTTATTTATGATACTCATGCTCATATTTGGTCAGTTGATTTTGGTCTGGTGATCGGATGCTATCCTGCTTACCTAGAAGCTTGGTTTCTGGTTTTAGTGAGGGTTTCACCGGTAGAGGTTTTGATGAAGATATTTGATGAATTGCATAAGTGGTGTTGGTGCATCTTTTGGTGGAGTTTCAGGATGGTATTGGTGATCATGTTTGAGACTTGGCAAATGGAGATCATTGCTATAGTGTGTGGACCTATACTGGGTCCTGGTTGTTCTAGGTTATGGACCGACTTTAATGTAATGTGTGGATTGACCTCTCAATGTATTTTTGGGATGTCTTATGTGTGGGATATTATTTGTTTGGTCTAAGGCTGATATGGTTTGTAAATATGTAATTGGTTTATTATTTGATGGATGACCTGATTATTTATGGTCAAGGGTTTGTATATATAGATGTAAGATCTCATTGTAGATCATCATGGTTATGGTTAGAGGTCATGGTCAAGGAATGTAATGTGTGAATAATGTAATATCATTTAGGCAAAGGATTTGCTCGATCATTAGAGATTGAATTGGGTGTATGTAAGAGGATTTAGTCCTCTGGTATTGAGCTTAACTGGAACTGTACTTAGGCACAGGAGATTCTATCTTTTGCAACTCAACACTTCTCTGGATTGTAGTCTGAATTTCTATGTAGTTAGTGAGGCTCTTTTTGTGATGAGAAGTGCACTCTAGGCTGTTGGCCTTCTTGCAAGTGGAGGCCCCTCAGTTGTAATTTACATACTTACTACAAAAGTATTATCTGATTGTGGGTAGGCTTCCCACCATGGTTTTTCCCTTTATCGGGTTTTCCACGTACAAATATTGGTGTCATGTGGATGGTATTTATTATGTGATTATTGTTTGTGCTTAATTGGTTTAACTGCTATTCCGGTATTAATGTTTTGGGTTTCAGTATTAAAGTTTAAATTGCTAATAGTTACGGTAATCTGTGACAACTGATTCACCCCCCCTCTTAGTTGTCTTCCAGTTATTTGAACTATCTAACAAGAAGGGCATAGAAACAAAGTGTATGTGAGTAGTGCGCAGTATCAATAGTGAAAAGAAAAGGTGTGTGTAGGTGTGGAAAGTACAAGTGTAGAGTTGCATTAATCTCTTACCAAATCTACTGTAGGTAGTTGAATTGGCAAGTTGTAGATAGAGTTGCAGTAATCCTTTACCGGATCTACCGTAGGAAGTTGTGGACAAAGTTGTAGTAATCCCTTATTGGATCTGTTGGAGGCAGTTGTGGAAATATTAGAGAGATCCCTTACCAGATCTACTGTAAGTTATTTTGATATCCGAGATTATCTTGGAACTGATTGAGCATGCATTTGAGAGATGCAATTTTCCTCAATTTACTTAATTCTATTGCAATGATAATTTTGGTAGTGAGCCATCTAACAATGAGCCACCCTTTTGTAAACTCCATATAACTAGTTATATTATCTTGAGATTTAACCCTCCCTATGTTTTTTCCCATTTGGGTTTTCCACATATAAAAATATGGTGTCTATCTTGTGATTATGCTTTCTATTTATTATGCATTTCTTATTTAATTTTGATGAGATTAATTACTAAGGTTAAATTGGTGGAAAGTTTTTATTGTTGTGGGAATACTAATTCACCCCCCTCTTAGTATTTTGGTCCATTCAACCATCCAATAATACATACCACAAGTGCATAAAACTCCCATACAACAGACAAACATCACCATTCCAGGAGATCCAAATCCTTTTCAATTCTACGCTAACCTATAAGGAACTTTTGAATAACAAGTTCCTGTAAATAAAGAAGCTTTGTCATCCAATGCCACTTTTTGGAACATAGATCCTCAAATATTGGCTAGATTATCTAAAGGAAAACTAAAAGTTAAAGATTAGGGATGTGGAGAATATACTATGGCGTAGACATTCCACATTGGAAAATTACCCACTTCTTCTAAATCCTAAAGAAAGCCACATCCCATGCACAAGGAACCCAAAGTCATCATTCAATATCAACCTCCTACCACTTTCACAAAATGGGGAGACCATAATGAAGAAAAGATTGAAGAAGATGTATCAAATTTGCTCTACAAAGATGAGGAAGATCTTCTACCTGTACAATATTTTGTGGAAAATTATGGTAAAGGATTCACCATCATGCATGACAAGGGTATGATGGACATAGTGGTCTTGGCATAAACAAGCAAGGAGTTCTATAACCTATCCAACCAAGACAACAATGCCACACCAAAGGACTTAGATTTAATCTATTACAAATTGGTCCTTCCAATGCTAAGTTAACCTCATGTGAAACAAGATGTACTCTTGATGATGAAAAGACATCTATGGAACACCTTAGAAAACTTGATTCCAATGAATGGGAAGGAGATTCTTCTCCCTTTAGCTCTTATGCCCTAAATGACATTTTCATTGATCCAAATGATGTACCCATTGAAGAGAAACATGTCAGCACTCCCCTTCCAGAACAACCTTTTCATAGAGCTTGGATTTTAGACTTTTGGGATCTTAGTTCCTCCTTTGAAGAAGCCCATATTAAAATCAATGTTGATAGTGATACCACCGATATCCATATCACGAGTTTTACCTTTGCTACACTAGACCTATATAATATCGATGATAGCATGCCCTTAGTACATTGTGAACTTATTGATTGGGACCAACAAGGACCACTGAGTTTAGACTATTTTAAAAATGATCAGGCCATAGCAGCATTCCTTGAATTTCATAAAGATATATAAGCACAGTTTGGGGGATCAACTCCTTCTAGTCAAGAAAATGAAAAACATGAAAACAATGAGTCTCTTGGTGAAAACCGCAAGGCACCTCTAGACTTAAAAAAGTAAAAATAAATGATGTATCTGAGGGTGAAAAACTTTCTAAGGTGCACGAGGATGTAAGAATGGACAAACCCCTTTTAGAACATGCAAAATCTCTTCTCTTGGTGGAGATGACAAGAGAAATCAACTTGGGAACATCAGATAACCTTAAGGCCATTCACTTTGCAGCTTCATTGTTAGAACAAGAAAAGACAAACTTCATATCATTCTTTCTACAAAGACAAATCAACTTTGCATGGTCCTATGTAGATATGCTAGGGCTAGATTCAAAATTAGTACTACATTAGTTGCCATTGCAACCAGATGCAAAATTGGTCAATTTTTTTTGGAAAAAATGTATCCACAAATTACATTACTTGTAAAGATGAGTGAAAGAAATTACTAGATGTTGGCTTCATCAGGCCTTTTGATTATGTAGAATGGGTATCTAACTTAGTTTAAGTGAGAAAACTGAACATGGGCATCCAAATTTACACTGTTTTCCATGATTTAAACAAAGCTTGTCCAAAAGATGAATTCCCTTTGCCAAACATTGATACAATTGTGGACCTGACTATTGGTTATGAAATGATGTCCCTAATGGATGGATTTTGTGAATACAATCAAATTAGAATAGCTCCTAAAGATCAGCCTAAAACAATTTTTCACATGTGCATGGGGAACCTATTCTTGGAATCTAATGCCCTTTGGCCTCAAAAATCTTGGAGAAACCTATCAGAGAGTTATGACTACTATCTTTCATGATTTCATGCATACACTAATGATGAATTATGTAGATGACTTATTTTGTAAATCACTCACCAGAGATAGTCATCTGGGTATCTTGACTTTGATATTTAAAATAATAGAATAGTATAAGCTTAGGCTCAATCCTAAGAAATGTGTTTTCAAGGTTACACCAAGAAAACTCTTAGGATACATTGTATCTCATCATAAAATTGAAGTAGTTTGAGCGAAAGTGAAGACTATCATGGATATGCCTACAAGGGAAATTGCTGTCTATCAAAAGATTCGTAGCTCAGTTGGCCAATAAATGTCATCCTTTCCAACACTTTCTTCATAAAGGAGTAACATTGAAGTGGAAAGATTAGTGTCAAAAAGATTTCCAATAGTTGAAAGATTATTTTCTATCTCCACCAGTTTTGATGCCCCCAATTTAAAATAAACCCTTCATATTATATATATCAACAACCGCAACTCAAGGAGATGACAGACTCTGTAGGAGGAGGGGAGCAACGAGTGGGAAATTAAAATTTAAAACATGGGGATGGAGGATTTCTTGGGGATGGTGGTCTTTCTATGGTTGGAGCTGGAGATCATGCAGGTTCCCAAGCATCTTAGGGTACTGAGGGGGACAAGGCGACAGTCAAATCGGTGGAAGATAAAGATTCTAAAACTGGGGACCCACATGATAGAGGTAAAGAAAAGAAATGGATGGCTCTTTTTGGAGTTAGGCCTTTGGTGCAATCTGGACTTCTGGAAGTTAAAAGTCTTTCTGATTCAGCGATAGGGGTTTTTGCTATATCTATGCCGGATAAGCTGGTTGATTTCACTATTTTTGGATTAGCTATGACTTTGGTTGGACGGTTTGTTGGTGTTAGACCTAACATCGATGTTGTAAGGAAATTTATAAGGAGAAAATGGGTTCTCAAAGGTCGAGTGGATGTGGTGGCTTTTGCTAGGGGGTTTTCTTCTTTGCTTTTAATAATGAAGAAGATATGAACAAAGCACTCTGTGAAGGGCCATGGATGTTTGGCAAATCAACTTTGGCTTTACAGAAATGGGCTTCTAACCTTCCTATGGATGATTCCTTTTTTGTGTCGGCACCTGTGTGGATGCGTCTTCTTGGCCTTCCATTGGAGTTCTGGAATGAGGAGGTTTTTAAAGGGATTGTGGGCTCATTCGGTTAACTTCTGTTGATCGACCCGATGACTGCAACCAAATCTAGGTTGATTTTTGCTCATATTTGTGTTAATGTTAATTAAATGATGGATATGCCTCAATCCATTGAGATTTTGTCTAAACTGGGGAAATGGACCCAAGTGATTGAATATGAATCTCTCTAGTTTGTGTGTTTTCATTGTAAAAATTTGGGTCATTGGTCGAAATCTTGTCCATCTAAGAAGGGTAAGAATAGTAAAACTGATAGCAACTTGAAGAATAAATGGAAAATGAAAGGGAAGAATGATGATCCACCTTCATAGGTTATCCTTGAGAAGGAAGTGACCGAGATGGAAAATGAGGAAAAGAAGTGTATGAAAAATAAAAAGGAAAATTTGATTGTGCCTGTTCTAATAGTCAAAAAGAAAGTAACAAGGAGGAGGAGAATGGGACCAAAGAACTAGATCAAAAAATTGAATCAGAGGATTTGAAGGTTGATCCTATTAGCCAAGGTAAAGTTGGTGATTTTTCCAATGATGATGCTTTAACTTCATCTAATAATAAAGAAAATGAGGAAGACTTTAATGAAGCGCATGACTATAATATCTAGGAAATTGTGCCACTATTGTTATTAGCCAATGGAAGTCCTAAGCTGACTGGAAATATGATCTTGAACTCCCAATGCAAAACTCCTCCTAAAAGCATGGAGATGGTGGGTCATGAGGGAAATCCTAGGATTTTTTGGTATTAAAGAAAGTAAGTCAAATAATGGAGGACCCAATGGAGGTATTCAACCAGAAGCAAGAATAAGAAGGTTGCAGATGTTGGAAGTCAGAGAAAAAAATAGGGGAGACCCTCTCTAAAGAATAAGAGGGAACAAGAAAGTTGGAAGAACTGTGTTGATGGAACACAGAGATGCATTGAGTTAGCCTTATCCTCGGTTAAAGTATGAAGATAATTTCATGGAATATCAGAGGGTTGAACACCCCCCACAAGTAGAATGTGTTGCGTAATATTGTTAGAGATCATAAACTAGATGTAGTTCTTATTTAGGAAACTAAGATGTGTAAGGATAAAATGGAAAGAATTAGAATTTTCAAAAGTAATGGGGTAATTGGAACAAGTTTGGAGGGTGCCTTTGGAGGTACAAATATCTTTTGGAATCACAATTATATTAAAGGTAAGGAAATTGGTTCAGGGCTTAATAGGACCCCAGTTTTGCTTGAGCATATTAAGGATAACTTTGTCTGGGTTATCACTAATATATATACACCTAATTCTAAAGCTAGAAGAGATAAATTTTGGAGGAGCCTAGCTGAAGAGAGACAAAGTTTTTCTGATAAAAGTTGGATGATTATGGGAGATTTCAATACCCCTTTAAAAGAGGATGAAAAGATGAGAGGCCTTCCTTTGCAACTGGAGGGAAGACAAGATCTTATGAAATTTATTAATGATCAAGCTTTGATGGATGTGGATCTCCAAGGGATTAATTATACTTGGACCAATAGAAGAACTAACCATGATCCCATTCAAGTTAGGTTGGATAGATCCCTGATCTCTCCTGATTGGATCTCTAAGTATAATTGTTCTTTGGCGTCTATCATTAAGATTGGTTCTGATCATTATCCTATCTCTTTCACTACCAATTCCAATTCCTCAAAGTGTAATTTCCCTTTTTGATTTGAAAAAGCTTGGTTGTCCCACCCTTCATTGGAAAACATTGTTTCTGAATGGTGGAATTCGGAGGTTGAGGGTACTGCCTTATTTAGAGTGGCCAAAAAGCTTAATATTATCAAAGCTAAAGTCAAAATCTGGAATAAAGAGACTTTTGGAGATATCTTTAAAATGAAAGCTCATATTAAGATAGATATTAAAGAAGTTAAAGATAAAGTTCAAGTGGAAGGTCTTTCTGAGGACTCAAGGAATGTTGAAAATGGGTCGTTCTCCAAATACCATGAAATTATCTCTAATGAAGAAATTTTTTGGAGACAAAGATCAAGAGCGTTGTATTTGAAGGAAGGTGATAAAAACACTCAGTTTTTCCACATGACTGCTCTCAAGCATAGGGTGGCCAACAGGATATCCAGTTTATCCAGCAATAGGGGGATTTTGTCGGATGAAAATGAAATAAGAAAGGAAGCTGTGGATTTATTTAGTAATATTTTGGGAGGTGTGGACTCTCTGGATATCAGAAATCAAGACCTTCTAGATCAAGCTATCCCTCCCATTTTAAATGAGGATTGTTGGCATTGTGTTGTCATTTATGTCAACCGGTATGGGATAACCATTGGTAGATGAGTGTGTGTGCAACACTGATATGAAGGAGTACAAGATGTGACAGGTTGGATATCACCTTGTGTTGTTGAACATTGGTAATGGTAAAGAAGATGATCTTAGAAGTCATTAGTACACAAGTTAGCGCTTGACTTGTGTGATGAGATGGAGAAGTGTTATGAGCAGTTGCTTGTGATGAAGAGGCAGAATATTACTTGAATCACATCAACACTGGAAGAGCAGAATGAACTGGTACGCTACAAGGTTGCAGAACACCAAGACTCCCACCGGATGAAGAAGCAGTCATCATGAGAAGCTATGACAGACAGTAAATGTGCTCACATCAGATGACATGAAGAGCATTGCAGAATGCAGAAAACAAGGTGTTACTTTATCAAGTAAGTGGAGCTTATCTCCTATCATGCATTGAGTGCATCATAGTCTGGAGAGATAAGAGTGAAGAGGTAAAGGCAAACACTTGAAGGATTACACCGAATCCATAGGTGAATTGAAGGAATGCTTTAAGTGCATGAGATCAGGGTTATGCACCAGACCTAAAGAGAAGGCATGATGCAAGTATAGAGGAAGTATGAAATGTTTTTCATCTTGACAAACTAGTTATGATATGGTCAAAGCTAATCAAGGAAAAGACAAGGCTGAGTAGATGCAAACAGAGGAATCTGACCTAACTGAAAGAAGATGGATCCTTGAGAAAGAATGATGACATGGCATCATCAAGACTGGTAATCGGTATGTAAGTCAACTAGTTATATAAGAAAAGTGCAGTTGTAGAAGACCTCCCCATTGTGGGAATGAGCATACCTAGGACTTACCAGTCTGGAGACCAGTCTGAGAGTTCCATTGACAGTTCAAGATGAGGGCAGATATGAAAAGGTAACCGATAGAATGGTTGACACCGGAAGGGTTAGCAAATCAAAAGAAGTAAGAAACCGTTAGGGTGGTTGGTCAGTGATCCTACTTGGACCAACTTGAAGTGCCAAGCTAGCAGATAATTGACATGGAGTCAACATGGAAAACCTGAGTTTGGATAAAGATAGAATGTACATTGACAGGGTTGTTGTAGGGTTGGTCAGCTTTAATGAAAGACCACACAAATCATGAGACTTGCTGTAGAGTGATTGTAGGGGTTTGAGGCTTGAGGTTTGGAAGACAACTATGAGCTAGCTAAGAGAAATTAAGAAGATCGAGTCGATGAAGGAAACAACCTGACATATCTTTCGTGATTGACCGAAGGATTAGCTGTGAGGGTAAAAAGAAAATTGCCAGGAATGAAAGGAATGATTGAGAAGATGTGACTATGGAAGAGATGTACATTTAGATGTCAGAAAGATCAGATCATGCAAGATCTGATTATATTTTATTTGCCTCAAGGATGGTGAGGAAACCCTAACTATCTAGATTTTGAATTGGCTTTTGGCGGGAAATCTGGGCTATAAGTAAAAAGGCCAAAGAGATTGTTTGTGGCTACTGAAGAGAGAAGAATATAGTGTTGTTGTGAAGTGGAAGACTTTTGCAAATAAGAAGAAGATCAGATAAGTTCTTAACAAGAATCTAAGAAGAGAGTGAGAGTGAACTTGGTTGAAGCTTTCAACCGGTTGGAGAGAAGAACCAGTAGTTCTTATACTGACAGAGTGTGATACTGGAAATGTTCAAAGAGTGAGGTGTAGATCCAACAAAGAAGTATCAGGTGCAGAGAAGGAAGAAGAGTGAGTCAGTAAAGGAGAGAAGGTACTTCACCGACAGAGTAAGACATTTGAAAAGGTTGCAAGATTCACTTGTAACAAGATAACTACTTATGTATTTGAAGTTTATATTATTAACACTAAGTTGTAGCTCAGTGCAGGGGTTGTAGCTCCTTGGGTTGGTGCCCTAAAGTTAGGGGTTGGTGCTCCTTGGGTTGGTGCCCTAAACTTTGTAACTGAGTTTTACTTTGAGGTTGGATTGGAGTAGTAGATTCCAGCAACATTGCTCATCGAGGTTTTTCCCATCTTGGGTTTTCCTCATATATGTTGGTGTTATGTGACGTCTCCTTGTGTGTGTGTGTGTGTATTTGAGTTAGTCTCATTACCAACTGGTAAGTATGCATTGTGCTTGATTCACAAATAGATGTTGCTCATAAAGGATAGCTAAAGGGAAAAGTTTTGAGAACCACTGATTCACCTCCTCCCCCTCTCAGTGGTGCATTGTGTCTAATAATTGGTATTAGAGCCTAGGTTCCTAGTTAGAAGAGTGTTCTCCAACTTGGGTAGAGTCTGGCCTAAGGACACAATGGTTTGTTTAGTATTTATCTCTGCTCCAGTATTTGATGGCTCAAATTTTTCTATTTGGAGTCGCAGAATGGAAGTTTTCCTATCCTGTTTAGGATTTGATGTATGGATGTCAGTAGTAGATGGTCTCCCTAGAAAGGACAGTCTTCCTACTGGATTTTTAGAAGAAATAAGGTACTTGTGCAATGAAGAAGCCATGAAGGCTATTTTCAGTGGACTCACTGGTGATGTCTCTTCACAGGTGGACATGTGTAAAACAACAAAGAGCTTATGGGAAAGATTGAAGAATCTCTATGGAAATGAACCCTCAATATTATATCCTGCATTTGAAAGAAATATGAGAAATACATCTCATATTTATCTGGATGAGGAAGATAGATCTTCATGTAGCCACTGCAGTGAAGAAGAAGGGGCTCAACTTCTCGTGGCCCAAGAATCTGAAAGTGGCTGGGCAGTCACCTCTCCTCAAAAAGTTGTGTTGAGCAGTGATGATGAAGAAGAGGAAGACATGGCAGATAGCTCTTTCCATCAAGATCCCTCTAATGATGAAGAAGTAGGAGAAGTTGACCTTGAAGGAGAGCTTGTAAATACACTTGAAGAACTCAGTAGAGTTAAAAGAGAATACAAGCTATTCAAGTATGCTGCTATTGTGGAACAAAACCGGTTAGTCAATTTCCTCGAAGAATCAGAGAAATGCATCTCAGAGTTGAAGACTCAGGAAAAAGACACCAAGGTATTGCAGTGTGAAGATCTAGCCTCTCAGCTAGAGATAAAGACAAAAAACTTTAGTGGCTGCTTGAAGAAAACAAAGGCCAAAGCTCTCCAGTTAGATGTGCTCCTCAAAAGAAGGTTGACCTGACCACAACCAGTGTGGACTTGCAGCAAAAAGTGGATCAATATTGCAAGGAGGAATCTTCATACAGATCCTAGAAGTAAGGGGAAGATGGGAGAAGAAAACCTCATCGGAAGCAGGAAGATGAGGAAGTAGTAAAGGAGACCCTCCACCGGTAGAGGGTAAAGAAATGCTACCACCAATAGGGGGAAGAATATGTGGGAGAAGAAGAAGAGATTAGATGAGAGAGGTGATCAGAATGGACAACCAAGGGTCCATTCCCAAAAAAGAAAAGATGGGGATGCAAAACCAGCAAGATCCTCTCATGCATGGTAGAACAAATATGTAAGTCATATGTCGTCCTTTACTAGCTATTGTTTTACATGTAATGTTTATGGCCATAAGGAAAGGGACTGTAGAATGAGATCCAAAAAGGATGATGTAGGATTTAATAGAAATCATGCTTATAGGAAGAATGTAACCAGAAGTAGATACATGCATGACCTTTCTCCTGGTTATGCAAAGATTGGTTGTCATAACTATAATGGATCTGGCCATAGAAAGTTTGAATACAGGAAGAGGAACCTACAGTTACATGAAGGTTGACAAAAAGGCCATGCTTTACAGAAAAGTGAAAATAGAGCATATGGAAAGAAAAGACCTGCATGAAACAAGATGAGTGGTGTTCCTACTCTAGCAAGGCATCCAAGGAGACCGGGTGATGGTTGCAAAAACCTGACAAGAAGAAGAAAAAAGAACTGATACATTAGAAAGTTCCCTTGTCATGAGGTTAGTATGGATGCTGTGTGCTACTATAGCACTACTTCTAGTTGTAATGAAGAATCAGGAAATGGAAGGACCCATCAGCAGAAGAAGGAAAGACCTACTCCTAAATATGAAAATGGGAAGAATAATGAACTCATGCAGGTATGGAGGAAGAAGTCCATGGTTTGGTACTATTCATTCAGGGCACAAGTGATATCTCCTAAGGCCTAAAGGAGATGCATAATCTTAGGGGGAGAAATGCACATTGAAACAATCATTCACCCCCTCAGAAATGAAGGCAACATGGAAAACCATGTTGTTGCCGACATAAAGGAAGAAGATGACAAGATTGTGTAGGTGTTTCCTTGACTATACATCTACAGATCAATGATGGATCACTACAGCATGAATCAATGAGTAAAGGTTAACAATTGGTATCAGGTGTTAACTAGTATGTGTAGGATGTTACCGACATGAATACAAAATAGGCTATGTAAGACAATGAAGTTGGAAATTGTTGCAATAACCCCGATAACAAGGAATGTTAAGTTTATGTCTCAGGGGGTATTGGAAATTCCCTGAATGACATATGTTTGCCCCGTGGTTGATCATGCAGGCTTGTATGTTTTTGGGCTAACCATTTTTTATTCTTGGCATGATGATAACATTGTCTAGCATTGTGTAAGTCCAGGATCATGTCATAGGTTGTGGAGGATACAATGTAGTTGAAGGATCATTTGATGATCACACATATATTGTTCAACCAGTATATGGTGAAGAATGGAGTTTCGATATTGTACCTAACTGGAGCTGAGGACCTGAGATGTATGACTCAGGGGGAGTTCAATTTCTCATCATGAAGAGTCTCATAATGAAGAGCTAGTTTGATTGAACTTGGGAGGATACTGACTATAGGAGATGTAAATTGCAGAGGTGTTAAAGGTTGACCGGTAGGTGAGTAGTATTCACTGACACATCTGCAATTGGTATCAGTCTTTCAACAAATTGAGTTTCAATAGCATCAGACTTGCAAACTGGTGTCAGTTGATGGTTATGTTCCCCACCTCAAGTGTTGTAACTTGAGAAGATGTAATAACTGGTGGTAAGATAACAAGTGGCACCAAAGGAAGTGTTACATCCAATGAAGACAAAGGGGGAGAAAGTAATCTATCAGTGACTGACACATACAAAGAGAAATAATAGCTTGACAGTGCCCTTTGTGATTGTGTCAAAGGGGGAGAAGAATTCTATAGTATGTCAGGTACTACATGTGTTGACATCAATGCCAAAGGGGGAGATTGTTGGCATTGTGTTGTCATTGATGTCAATCGGTATGGGATAACCACTAGTAGATGAGATGTGTGTGCAACACTGATATGATGGAGTATAGGATGTGATAGCTTGGATATCACCTTGTGTTGCTAAACACCGGTAATGGTAAATAAGATGATCTCAAAAATCATCAGTACACAAGTTAGCGCTTGACTTGTGTGATGAGATGGAGAAGTATTCTGAGTGGTTGCTTGTGATGAAGAGGCAGAATGTTACCTGAATCACATCAACACTGGAAGAGTAGAATGAATCGGTACGCTGCAAGGATGTAGAATAACAGGACTCCCATTGTTTCGCCCTCTCCCCCTCTTAGTGGTGCATTGTGTCTAACAAGGATGACAACAAAAATCTCTCTAGGATCCCTTTGATTTAGGAGATCAAAAAGGCTATGTTTTCCTTTCTTGGAGACAAGTCTCCTTGTCTGGATGGATTCCCTATGTTCTTCTTTCAAAATTTTTGGCATATTGTGGAGATTAATATTTGTAATGGAGTTAAAAAAATCTTTGGATCTAGGCAGCTTCTAAAAGAACTCAATGCTACCTTTATCGTCCTTATTCCTAAGATCCCTAGAGTTGATTCTCTCAATAAGTTTAGACCTATCAGTCTTTGTAACTCTGTTTACAAGATTATATTTAAGGTGCTCACTTCTAGAATGCTAGATATCCTCCCCCACATTATTTTACCTCAACAAAATGGTTTTGTCCCTGGTAGACAAATTCTAGATTCTATCATTCCAGTGCATGAGAATATTCATTCTTTAACTGTAGCAAAAAAATAGGGCTTTTTTCTTAAGCTAGACATGTCCAAGGCCTATGAAAGAGTGAACTGACAATTCCTTTTTAGAATTATGAAAGCTTTTGGGTTTGGGGAAAAGGTGATAAAACTTTGTTCTCAGTTGATTGGTACTACCTCTTCTATAGTTATTATTAATGGATGTCCATACAGTTTATTCAAAAGTTCTAGAGGTCTAAGACAGGGGGATCCTATCTCTCCTATTTTATTTACTATCCTGGTAGAAAGTTTGGGTAGATTTATTATGAGAAGTGTGGGGGAAGGTAAACTCAAAGGCCTTAAGCCTTCCTCATCCAACTTAACCTATACTCATGAACAGTTTGTTGATGAATCTATTACCATGGGAGAAGCTACCATAAGAGAAGCGAGAAATATGAAGAGTGTTATGGATTCCTATGAAGTTGCTTCTGGTCAAAAAATAAATTGGGATAAGAGTTCTTTGTTCTTCATCAATACCCCTATGGATAGACAAAGAAGGATTGAAAGGATCTTTGGATGTAAAATTGCTGAGTTTCTTTCTACTTATTTGGGTCTCCCTTTGTGCTTAAAGCCTTTAGAGAATTTTTGGATGAAGCTGGTTGATAGATTCAATTCCAAAATGGTTGGGTGGAAGGGAGCCCTCCTTAGCCAAGCGGGTAAGGTGATGATGCTTAAGGCTACCCTTCAAAATTTTCCTATCTATGCCCTTAGTCTGTTTAAAATCCCCAGGAAGTTTGTTGAGGCCATTGAAAGAATTCAAAAAAAATCTTATGGTCAGGAGTGGAAGATAAAAATAGAATCCCTCTTATTGCCTAGAATAATATTTGCACTCCTAAGGCTTTTGGGGGTCTGGGAATAAGGAACATTATGACTGTGAATAATGCATTGTTAGCTAAACAAATTTGGAGAATGAAAGGGGAGGAAAGGGAATGGAATTCCATTTGGAAAAATAAATACCTTCACATGCAACCGTCTGAGGAAGAATTTATGGATAAATCCTTTCTTGTGGAAGGTTCTGCAATTTGGAATGCTATTCAAACGACCAAAGTTTGGGCTGCTACTGGAAGAAAGTGAAAACTGTGGAATGGGAAAATTATTATATTCTGGGAGGACAGATGACTAATGGATAAACTGCTGGAGGAAATCCCTATTCTTAATGAATGGAAAGACTGGTTTAAAAGTAGGTATGGAGACCTTGTTAGGGACTACTGGAGAAATGGGAAGTGGATTGAGTTTAGCCAGTTTTGTCCAGGATTAAAATTTTTGGAGACCTTGCTTTCTTCCAAAATATTTATGGAGTATTCTGAGGATTGGTTGATTTGGAAGGAAACTTCTAATGGGAAATATTTTGTGTCTTCAGCGGTTTGTATCCATTACAAAGTTCCGTAAGAGATCCCTTTGTGGGCAAAAGTGTGGATAAAGAAGTTGACTCCCAAAATTAATACTTCTTTTGGATTTTTATCCAAAATAAGGTGCTAACCCTTGATAATCTCCATAAGCGTGGATTTTTTTTTCCTAACAGGTTCTCTCTTTGCTATAGGGAGGAGGATTCTGCCAACCATATCCTCTACTAGTGCAATTTCAGTCAAGATATTTGGAATATTATTCTTAGTAAGTGGAAGTTGAGCTGGGTTTTCTCGAACTCTCTAGAAGAGTTCTGACAACAATGGTATTGCCCTAGTTCTAATTCTAAGAATGTTGAGCATTGGAAACTTATTCTCCCTATTGTCACCTGGAACATCTGGAAGGAGCGTAACAGCAAGATTTTTAGGGAAAAAAGTGCAAACCTTGAAGTGGTGGTGGATAAAATCTATAGAGGGATCCATGAATGCTTATATGGAATTGATAATGGTTTATCTTCTAAAGAAGACTTTAATGAAAGATGGAACCTTTCCAATAGTAGAAACAACAAGGATAAAGGTAGAGATGGTCTTTTCTGGTGTTTTCCTTCCCAGGGATGGATCAAGGCCAATTTTGATGGGGCCTCTAAGGGAAATCCTAGCAATGCTGGTTATGGGGGCATTGTTAGGAATTTTGCTGGAAGTTGCCTTGTGGCTATTGCTGGCCATTTGGGTAACCAAACTAGTCATTATGCTGAAGCCTTGGTCACCCTAAATACATCGATTATAGCTAAAAATATCATCATGATAATCTATGGCTGGAGGGAGATTTTCTTAATATTATTAAATGCCTTAAGGGTGAAGTTGAGACTTCGTGGTTTATCGGAAATATCATTTTTAAAGCCAAAGAAATTATTTCTAGCTTTAAATCAATTATTATTGAGCATACTTTTAGGGAAAAAATTGTCATAGCAGACGGTCTTGCTAACCTTGGTGTTATTTCCGAAGATAAAAGCATATAGAATGGTGAAGATAATATTGATTTTAATATTAAAGACCTCATTAGAAAGGACAAAATTATGGGGGAAAAAGGATCGCATGTTAACCATGGTAGTATTAATGATTAATCATCAAATATTTAGAAAGGTAATGATAGGTCGTCAGAAGGGAAGAGTGCTAAATAAGAATATAAAAAATTTTGCATGCTTTGTGGGTGTGTATTTTCAAAAAGTTGAGTGTCATTTGGAAGATTGCTCTAAAGTTGTAGAAGCATAGAAATTGTAGAACAAATTAAAAAATGGGAGGTGATCTTAGAAGAGAGGAACCTGATAATATTTCTAAATGGCGGGAGATGCCTAAGGTATGGGCAAAGTTGAAGAAGAGTTTCATGACACATTTCATGGAAAAACTGGTGGATTATGACAAAAGCAGAGTTAACCTGGCGGTTACCAGAGTGACTCAAAATTGGAAAAATGGCTCCTTCAAAATTCATGGTGTAAAATTCAAGTTGGACGCAGACCTCATCTCTAGGGTCACAGGTATGCCCCATTCTAGTCTCAATTTCTTTAGTGACTTGAAAGTGTCCAATAATGTTGTGAAGCTCTTTCTACGCAAAGATAAGGAGAGAGCGAAATTAGGCAAAGCATCTGGGGGGTATTATGATGCATCTAATATTAAATTTTTTTGGGGTTGTGTGCTTAATGCTATTATGGAGTATATCACTGTGGAGGGTCATTTCACTAGGGTCCATACCTATCACTTTGTGCTTATGAATCAGTTTAGGCATGAGAAGAGGGTTTCTCTTCCCTATTACCTTTTCAGGTCCCTGTCGCGCTCATTGAACAAGCACAGTAAGAACCCCTATTCTCCCATGCTACATTATGGCCTTATTTTGCTCATTTATGAGCATTGTAAGATTTTGGCAATTCAGCAAAACCAAAGGCTGTCGGTGTCACCGGGGAAAGGCAAGAGGAAAATTTAGGAATCTAGGCCCAGTAAGGATGAGATGAAATAGACTAAAAAGGTTAAAAAAGCCTTTGTGGAGGAAAAAGTTGAGGACATGGATAAACTAAAGGATACAGAGGATGATCTTGAGGATATGGGAAAAGAAGGAAGTGAGATGGAGACTGATGATTCTGGCGGGGAGGAGAGCTGGAAAGATGAGGAAGTGGGGGAAGAGGAAGGAGGAGAAGAGGATGATTCTGATTAGAACAACCCTACCCATAGTGCGAGTACTGGTAATTTTAACAACCGGCCTATGGAGGAGCAGGACAACCAGATTAATAAGGAGGAAAGGGAAATGGAAACTGAGCAGAACAAGGATAAGGAGGATAAGAGTAGGGAAAAGGATAGAGCTAAAGATGAGATTATTCTTGATAAGCTCAAGAACCAGTCTAATGCTCATCTAGGTTTTGATAGGTGGGTATATGAAAGAATTAATAAAGTGGAAAAAATAGCTAATTAGTAGGAAGAGCAGGGATAGAAAGGTGAAAGTAACCAGAAGCAGTGGAAAAAGGTTATGGATGAAAAAGTGGAGAAGCTGGAAGTTTAGCTCAACAAGCTGGAGGAAGGAAAGATAACCATGAAGAACTTCCTGATTATGATTCTGGATATCCTCAACTCTGTGACTAGGAATATGGAGGAAATTGAAATACCTTGATGGCTCCAACACTTCCAAACTTGTTGTGGACCTTTATGTTGATGATGATGGTATGGAGGCTAGGAATGTGGATAGTGCTCCTATAGGTGCGGCCAAAAGGACTAGGGCGAGTATGAAAAAAAGCTGCCTTGGCCTCTTCCAAGGAAATCCCAATTCTCAGGGATAATATTAAAGAAATGCAAGGGATTAGAAGAATATTGGCTAATGCCCTTAAAAACATTAAGTAATTTGTCTATTTTCTATTTTGGCTGGTTGTTGCTGGTTATGTTGGGCTTTTGTGCTGGTTTTTTCCTAGTACTTTGCTGGTTTTTTTGCAGTCTACTCTGTCTTGTTTCTTAATGCTCTTATCTTTTAAGGTTCTTATGTAAAGGGTTTCGGAGTCCCTTCAAAACCTATTTTTACCATAATAAAAAACAAATGCAACAACATTAGGAGCTCTCGTAGATCAAAATAATGAACAAGGGAAAGAAAAAGCTACATATATTATATCAGTAGAACTCTGGTTGGCTACGAATTGAACTATACAATAGCTGAACAAGCATGCCTTGCAATTGTCTTTGCTACCCATAAGCTAAGATATTACATGTTGAGTCATAAGAATTTTCTCATTGCAAAGATAGATCCCTTGAAATATCTAATCATCAGGCCAACAATCACCTATCACCTTGCTAAGTGGGTTTTGATGCTAAGTGAATTCAATATCTAGTATGTAGACCGCAAGGCCATAAAAAGACAAGCAATATCATATAAGCTCACAGAAACGCCTATCCAAGATGATCACCCACTATTGTTTTATTTTCTAAATGAATCCTTGTTCAATATCACCTCCACTCCTAATTAGCAACTCTATTTTGATGGCTCACATACACAACATGGCTCAAGAGTAGGTATTCTATTCCTGACTCTGTAGGGTGATTCAATTCCTAAATCATACAGATTCACTTTCCAATGTACAAAGAACATTGTAGAATATGAAGCCTTAGTCCCAAGATTAAGAATTGTAGTACAATGAGGCATTAAACATCTTGAAGTCTATGGTGATTCTTAGTTAGTCATTCAACAAAAAAAAAGATGCATATGAAACAAAGGATGAGAAGCTCATTCCTTATAAAAATTTGGTCAATTTTTATAAAACCAAGTTTGTTACAATTATTTTCAGTCAAGTACCATGACTACAAAACAAGCCTATAGATGCCATGGCTACTATTACCTCTATGCTTGATATCCCTTAAAAATGTTGCTAAATGCGAGTTCTTGTTGAACGGTTGTTGATCCCAGCTAATGAAAATATATACTTTGAACTCATGGATGAAATTGTTGGTCCTGATTCCCCTCAGTACCAAGACATATACAACTATCTAAAGACCCATATATTACCTCTCGACTTGTCCAAAAACCAATGTCACTTCTTTATCCATCAAACCACTAGATGTGTTATCATTAGTGATACCTTATATCATCTCTCTTTTGACCAAACCCTCCTTAGGTGTCTTGATTCTAATGAAGTGCAAACTGCTTTACAAGAGGTCCATGATGGTGTTCATGTTGGATAACATTCAGAAGTTTGCTGGAATGTGTTGTTGTCATTGATGTCAACATATTCCTCTATGTGTTCCAGTGTTGCAGTAGGATTAAGTGAGTTGGTTTGGCCAGTGTATTATAGATGAGTTGTTGTGGATTAAAGGGTTTTGAGATAAGTATCTCTAGTTGATTTAGCTATACTTTCAGAGGTTCACATGGTAATTTGATCAAGTTATGAGATCTGGTATTGCGGTTGGTTTTTTCAGTTGTTTAGTGTTGATGAGTGTTCTGGATTTTTCTCCACATTGCTTTGTGTTTCAATATATTGGTTTGTGGATTTGGAAGAGTGTTTGACACCTTCTCGTGTGTCCTCAATTTAGATGGTTAATTGTTTGGAGGTCCACAAGTGAATCTTTTAGTTTGACAGTTAGTTTAGTTAGTGTTCTTGAAGTTCGGTATAATGATGATGGAGATTCTAGTAAGTGGTATTTGTACGGTTGTTTCTATGGTAACTCATGATGATCGTGGATGTTTCTATATCGCGTCCTATCTGTGTTGGTGGTTTTCATTGATCGTTGTACACGTTATGGATGATTTTTCTTAATCTAGTGGTGTTCTTCATGTTTTTTCCTGACATGATGATTGTAGCGTGTTGCAGATGTTCAAGGAATAATTCTTGGAGGTGTTTCATGTTCGTGGTGTTGGTTTAGGTCCATACTATGTCTTAGCCAACATTGTTTTGGTTCGTATGTAATATTGTAGCGTGTGTGGTTATATTTTTGTAATTTGTGATGTGTATTGAGCTGAACTTGAAAGATAGGTTGATCATATGCATAAATAAATGTAATACTCACATGAGAGAGGTATTTTTTGTTGGAATTTGCATGAAGATTGCATTAATGATATGCTATGTTGTCATTGATGTCAATTAACTGTTAATGATATTGTTGATATTGTTGTAATATTGTTTTGTAACCGGTAGGATGAACAAGTGAAGGAAAATGTAACCGGTAGGATGAATTTGTGGAGTAAACCGGTAACTAGTGTAAACCCTATCTATTGATGTAAATGGTAAACCCTACTCGTTGTTGTTGATAAACCCTATCTGATTAAGTTTGGTGAATTGGTTATATTGGTTTATGATCTGACGTTGAGCGGTAATGATTATGACATATACGATTATTTTATGAAGACATTTTGAAGAGATTTTGACAAGTTGTAATGGTTTTTTTCTAGGGAATGAGAAAATGTATTGCATATAATGCAAAGCGCGTGATGAGTTACTAAGTTCGATGAAGCGGTGATCAAGAAGCGTTCAAGGTTTTCTTGATTGATGTGTAGAGATTTCTATGTAATCCAACAGTCATACTTGAACCGATTTGTTTGTAATCTCTATGAGAATTAGATTTTTGTTGTGTTACTGACCTAATTGATGTTTATAAGGTTGATTAAGTTGTTTAGTTTAATGAGTTGACAAAGAGTTAGCAAAGATCAGTTGAGTGTGTGGTTGCCAAACTGGATGATGTATCTGTAGTTTGAGTAAAAACAAATAGGAGCATGAAATGAATCTGATCAAGCAAGTGTAGTGCTATTTAGACAGATAAGAAAACTCCTATTGTTTTCTAACAATTACAACAAAATTGAAATCCCCTAACTGGGTAAGCTCTAACAAGCTTGGTGTTATTCAAATCCTCTAACAAGGTGATCCATTAGCTTGGATTTTCAAATCCTCTACCAAGGTTACTCCTTATAGGGTATTGCTTTTAACAAGGCGTTGTAGTCAATCCCTTAACCGGGTGATTACTAACATGATCGATTCTTAGTAGGACTTTTGTAAAGATTTAACAGGCTAGGCTCCTAATAGGGCGAACTTCAAAAGAGTTCAGATAGTTATCTTGTGAGTCTCATCTCACCGTGGTTTTTACCTATTTGGGTTGCCACGCCAAAAATATTTATGTCAAGTGGTGAATGTTTTTGTGGTTATGTTTTTATGGTTGATTTACTTAACTACTTTGATAAGTCATGATAATCGGAAGCATTGAGAAATGAAGAAGTTGTTTACTGTTAATTTGTTGTAACAGTCAACTGGTTTATCTTATGAGTTTTTATCTTGATAGTGGTATTACATTGATAGTTCTAAGTTTACTTTGAGAGATTGATTTTTGAGATTGGTGAAGTTATTATCAGGTTTTCTATCTAGTGATTCACCCCCCTATCACTAGTTGACCAGATACTTATTCTTTCATCATACCATTAATTGGTATCAGAGCTTATCAGGTCCTCTAAATATGTTGCACCTAATGGGAATGTTGACTGACGATTAGAAAAAAAGAGCAACAAGAAAATCATCAAGCATTAGAGGCTATTATCAATTCTTTGTCTGATGTAGAGTATGTAGATGTTCATGGTCTTGAGACTGCATATGAGGTATGGAAAAAGCTCGACAAGATTTATAGTGGTGATGAACATGTTAAGACTGCTAAAGAAGAGAGTCTAAGAGGAAAGTTTGATGACATGCAGATGGCTGAAGGTGAGAATATCTAGTAGTATGGTCAAAGGATAAAGGATATAGTCACTGAAATTAAGAGTGCAGGAGGTAAAGTGAAAGATTCCACAATGATCGGTAAGGTACTGAGAACTCTGCTACCAGTCTGCGCTATCTGAGTTGCAACTATTCAGGAGCTGAAGTTCATTGAAAAATCTAAGGTAACTCTTGACTCCATCATTGGCAAGCTTATTGCTTTTGAATTAAATGGTTATGATGGTAGTGTACAAAAATCTGAGTCTACATTTAGAGCTTCTGTTTCTAACTCATTTGTGAGGAAAAGTAGAGATGCCAGTCATAGTTATGAATCCAGATCTAGTAGAGAAGCTGATGATGAAGATAATTTAGTTGAGCTTGAAGCATTGTTGGCCAAGCGGTTGCCTAGAGGTACAGGTAAATATAGAGGTAAATTACCTTTGAAATTTTTTTGCATGCAACAAGATTGGACACATTGCTGGTAACTATCCTAATGGTGATAATGAGCACAAACAAGAGAAATTCAAGAAGTACAAGGCTAAAGAAAAAATAAATTGTCTTATTGCTGTTGATGGAGGTATCACTGATGAGGAATTTGATGGTGATGCTAATGAAGACATTGTGTTCGTAGCTATTAAAGAAGAGATATCAGACCCAAAAGCATTAGTATCCAGGATGGATAACTCTGATGATTGGATCATTGATAGTGGTTGTTCACATCACATGACTGGTGATCAGAGCAAATTTATTTCTTGGAAGGAATTTGATGGCGGAGTTGTAAGGTTTGGTAATGACTCATCCTGCATGGTTAAAGGTAAGGGTACTATTTATCTTAATGGAAAGAGTAGTGCAAGTGATATCTAATGGGTTGAAGGTCTAAAGCACAATATTTTGAGTGTTACACAACTCAATGACAGAGGATACCCATTGGAGTTTAAAAATGGTATGTGAAAAATCTATGGCAGAAAAGGTGAATTGATTGCAACTGGGAAGAAAACTAAAGGTAACTTGTTTCACCTTAATCCTAAAGTTAGCAACTGTTTAATTGCAAAGATAGATGATAGTTGGCTTTGGGATAGGATTTTTTTTCATATAAACTTTGATAACATTGTTAAAGTGAGTAAGTCCAAGACAGCGAGAGGTTTGCTTCAGTTGGACAAACCGGTTAATGCTCTATGCAAAGAATGTCAGTTGGGAAAGATGACATCCTCAACTTTCAAGAGAAAATCTTTTTCAACAGAACATTTGTTAGATTTGGTTCATATAGATCTTTGTGGACCAATACAGACAAAAAGTATTCAAGGTGACATATATTTTATGATCTTCACTGATTATTTCTCAAGGATGATGTGGGTCACATTATTGAAGGATAAGACTGAAGCTTTTGGTAAGTTCAAGGCATTCAGGGCCTTAGCTGAGAAGGAGAGTGACAAGAAGATAAAGTGTCTGAGGACAAATCAAGGTAGTGAATTTACTTCGGAGGAATTCACTAGGTATTGTGAAGAAAATGGTATCAAATGACAACTTTCTGCACCAAGGACACCACAATAGAATGGTATTGCAGAGAGAAACAACTGATCAGTTGTTGAAGATGCTAGGACGATGTTGATACAAGGAGATGTAGTGGAATTTTTTTGGAGAGAAGTTGTAAGCACAACTATCTACACTATGAACCGGATTTTGGTAAAGAGAGGTAAGGACAAGACTCCTTATGAATATTGGTATGGTAGATCACCTGATGTTAGTTATTTCAAAATATTTGGAAGCAAATGTTATATTAAGAGAGGTGATTATATTAGCAAATTTGAGGCTAAATGTGATGAAGGTATATTTCTTGGCTATTCCACCAAGAGTATGGCCTACAAGTGTTTTAACAACCGGACACATAATTATTAAGAGTGTTGATGTTCAAGTGGATGAATATTCCAAAGTCTCAGAGGAAACCAGTTTGGAGAAAAATGATGAAGATCCTTGCATTTTGTTTTTGGAACTAGAGACTGTGAAATCTGAAACCGGCAAAGTAAATATTGATGTACCAGTTCAACTAGAACAGATAAATTCAGAAGAAGATGATGATAATGAAGAAGCTGAACCTGAAGATAATGATCATGTTATTCCAAGATAAATGAGATTGAATCACAATCCTGAACAAATTATTGGGGATAAGGATGATGGAGTACTAACCAGAAGAAGAATTGGAGAGAACTCTTGCATGATCTCCACTATTGAACCAAGAACTGCTAAGGACGCATTTGGTGATGATCATTGGGTTAAAGATATGGTTGAGGAATTAGATCAAATTGAGAAAAACAACACATGGACCCTAGTACCTTGACCAGTAAATAAAAATGTGATAGGTACTAAGTGGGTATTCAGGAACAAGTTGAATGAAGATGGTGTTGTAGTTCACAACAAAGCTAGGTTGGTTTGCAAAGGTTATGCACAAGAGGAAGGAGAAGACTATGGTGAGACTTTTGCACTAGTGGCAAGACTAGAAGGTGTCAAAACTTTACTTGCATTTGAAGCACATAAGAAATTCAAGGTATACCAGATGGATGTTAAGTCAGCATTTTTGAATGGGATACTAGAAGAACAAGTATACATTGAGTAGCCAGATGGTTATGATTTGATTGATAAGAAAGATATGGTATGAGATTGCACAAGGCTTTATATGGATTAAAGCAAGTGTCGAGAGAATGGTATGAAATACTTCATACACATCTGATGAAGATAGGCTTTCTAAGAACTAGTGATGATAGTAACATATATCTCAAATCTGAAGGAGATAAAATACTAGTCAGCGAAGTATTTGTTGATGATATCATATTTGGAGGTAATGATGACATGAGCAACAATTTTGCAGATGAAATAAAAAATGAGTTTGAAATGCCTTTAGTAGGAGAAATAAATTTTTTCATAGGCTTGCAAATACAACAAATGAAGAATGGTATTTTCATCACACAGTCTAAGTATGCGAAAGAGGTCTTAAACACATTTGGCATGAGTGACTGCAAACCAGTCGGGACACCAATGGGTACAGGTTGTAATTTGTCTATGGAAGATGAGTCCAAATCTATTGATGAGAAGGAACATAGGTCAATGATTGGAAAATTGCACTATGTTGTTCACAATAGAATGGACATAGCTCACACAGTTGGCATAGTTGCTATATTCTAGAAGAATCCTAAGGAAACACATTTGATAGCAACCAAAATAATTTTTAGATATCTAAAAGGTACTATTGATTATGGATTATGGTATCCATATGGGGGAAATTTTGACTTGAAGGTGTACACAGATGCAGATTGGACAGGAAATGTTGATGACCGGAAAAGCACAACCAGTGGAGTATTTTTTCTTGGAGGAAGACTTGTGTCATGGAGTAGTGAAAAATAGAGTTGTACTTCACAATCTACTATTGAAGCTGAGTATGTTGCAGCTTAAATGAATTGTAGTTAGGCTCTATGGATGAGGCACATTTTGGAGTTTTAAGATGAATATTTCAGAACCTATAAAGATTTTATGCCATAATACAAGGGCCATAAACATTTCCAAGAACCTTGTTTTGCATGCACGAACCAAACATATTGAATTGAAGTATCACTTCTTGAGGGAAAAAGTATAGAGTAAAGATGTGATCTTAGAGCATGTTTCTACCAAGGAGAAGCTTGCGGATATTTTTACTAAACCTCTACCTAAGACTACTTTTGAGTATCTTAGAAGTCAGCTAGGGGTTGTCCCTCTTCATGAAGTCAGTTAAGTATGATGTAGATTACATCATTCCCAGAGCTACTTACAAAATTTTATAGAAGGATTGGTGTAGAAGTGGATTTATTCTATAGGGGGAGCATCAAGTTGCAGATTGTTGATGATGCACAATGAAATTTGACATTACATATTTTACTTTCAATTTGGCATTGCTGTCAAAGGGGGAGAAGAATTATGTGATTATGAGAAGAAGAACCGGTGACAAGCTGAAGACATGGAGAGCATGGTGAATATTTGGTAATGTAAACTAGGATTCCTATTCACAATCACTACAACAATCAATGGTATTGATATTTTTATTACCATCAATGCCAAAGGGGGAGATTGTTGGCATTTTCATGAAGATTGCATTAATGATATGTTATGTTGTCAAAGATGTCAATTAATCGGTAATGATATTGATGATATTGTTGTAATATTGTTTTGTAATCGGTAGGATGGACAAATGAAGGAAACTGTAACTGGTAGGATAAAATTATGGAGTAAATCGGTTACCGGTGTAAACCCTATCTATTGATGTAACCGGTAAACCCTACCAGCTACTATTGATAAACCCTAACCGATTAAGTTTGGTAAAGTGGTTATATTGGTTTATGATTTGATGATGAGGGGTAATGATTATGACACATATGATTATTGTATGAAGACAATTTGAAGAGATTTTAGCAAGTTGTTGTAATGGTTTTTGTCTAGGGAATGAGAAAATCTATTGCATATAATGCAAAGCACGTGATGAGTTACTAAGTTTGATGAAGTGGCGATCAAGGAGCGTTCAAGGTTTTCTTGATTGATGTGCAAAGATTGCTATGTAATCCAATGGTCATACTTGAACCGATTTATTTGTAATCTCTATGAGAATTAGGTATTTGTTGTGTTACCAACCTAATTGATTTGTTTATAAGGTCGATGAAGTTGTTTAGTTTAATGAGTTGGCAAAGAGTTAGCAAAGATCAGTTGAGTGTGTGTTTGCCAAACCGGATGATGTATCTACAGTTTGAGTAAAGGCAGATAGGAGAATGAAATGGTTCTGATCAAGCAAGTGTAGTTCTATTCACATAGATGAACAAAATCCTATTATTTTCTAACAATTAGAGCAGAATTGAAATCCCCTAATAGGGTAAGCTCTAACAAGCTTGGTGTTATTCAAATCCTCTAACAAGGTGATCCATTATCTTGGATTTTCAAATCCTCTACCGAGGTTACTCCTTATAGGGTATTGCTTCTAACAAGGCATTGCAGTCAATCCCATAACCAGGTGAATCCTAACAGGATTGGTTCTTAACATGACTTTTGTAAAGCTTTAATAGGCTACGCTCCTAAGAGGGCAAACTTTAGAAGAGTTCAGATAGTTATCTTGTGAGTCTCATTTTACCATAGTTTTTACCTATTTAGGTTTCCACTTCAAAAATATTTGTGTCAAGTTGTGAATGTTTTTGTGGTTATGTTTTTATGGTTGATTTGCTTAACTACTTAACTACTTTGATAAGTCATGATAACTAGAAGCATTGATAAATGAAGAAGTTGTTTACTGTTAATTTGTTGTAACGGTCAACCGGTTTATCTTATGAGTTTTTATCTTGACAGTGGTATTACATTGATAGTTCTAAGTTTACTTTGAGAGATTGATTTTTGAGATTGGTGAAGTTATTATCAGTTTTTCTATCTACTGATTCACCCCCCTCTCAGTAGTTGACCAGATACTTTTTCTTTCATAATACCATCATCTGTGTGTACAAATAATATTTTGATCTTTCAAAAGTAGTGAAGTAGTGTGAAGAAGTGTGAAGAAGTGCGAAGGAGCAGTTTATGTGTTATGTGCTTAACCAAAACTATAACTAGGCATGAGGAGATGCTATTCTATTAGTTCATGATCTTCCAGATATAATCTGAATGTTTTTGTAAGATAGCGAGTCTTCCCAAGGGTTGTAGCCCACCTTGTTATGTGTTTTGAGAAGTGAACTCTAGAAAACGTGCCTAGATGCATGTGCATTCCCCATTCTAGTATTTAATATAATTCTAATAGGGTATCATCATATTGTGGGTAGGTTCCCATCATGGTTTTTCCCTTGACCGGGTTTTCCATGTCAAAAATATTGGTGTTATGTTTGTTATTGATGTGGTGTGATTTATTTTTTCATTGTTAATTATCAGATCTAAAATTGCATTTGAGTTAAGTAAAGCTCTTGGAAAATTGATTCACCCCCCCTCTCAATTTTTTGCCTTGTTGCCAACAATTGGTATTAGAGCTAGATCCTCTGAAAGAAGCTTGACCGCTTGAGGTGATTCGGGATGACAACCTATGCTTACAAGAAGGATAGTCTGAGATTTGATGGAGTGTCACTTGAGATGCATCAGTGAAGATTATGAAAATATTACTACAAATGTGTATAATGTTCCTCCGAATGGTCCTACAACTTCAGTTGAGATAAAGGAAGCTAAATACAATATTAGATCCAAGGAACTATTTTTGAGTGCTTTGATTGATTACGAGATTAATGTTATATATTTGTAGACTGCTCATGAGATCTGGAAGAAGCTAAAGACTTCGTATGAAGGTGATAGTAATGTGAAAGTTGCTAATTTGTAGAGACTAAAGGGAATGTATGAGATGTTGAGGATGGGTAAAGATGAGAATATTACTTGTTTTATGCAAAAATTGAATGAGCTTGTGTTGAATATTAGATGTGCCAGTGGAGTATTGGAAGAGCCAGACATTGTAACCAAAGTGCTAAGATCCTTGTCTCCTGCTTACAAACACAAAGCTGCTGCTATTGAGGAGATCCAAACCATGACAAATGTGACTAGAGACATGCTGATTTTTAAAGCTTGTTACCTTTGAGTTGAGTGAATTTGTTGAATCTCTTCCTAAGTCAAAATTTGCATTCAAAGCTACTATTTTTGGGAAACAAAAATATGATCCGCGAGAAAGTTCTACAAGAGTGTCTTGCTATGAGAAGAAGATGAGAGAAATTGAAGAAGAAGAAACAGAGCATCAGGATCTTGAAGCCCTTATTGCCAGAAGATTGCCGAAAGGAGCAGGTAAGTATGAAGGAAAATTGTGTCTTAATTGATTTTCATGTAATAAGATAGGACATTTTGTTTCAAAGTGTCCATAAAGAGTTCCAAAGTAAAAACCATACAAGCCTAAATATCAAAAGAAATGCTATTATGCTGTTGATGAAGGTGTGACAAATGATGAATTTGATAAGGGTAATTCAGGAGATGAATGGGTTTTTATTGCTGTCAAGGAAGATGATCTAGTTCCTACTGATTCTACTAGTTGCATTAATGAGGAGAAAACTTTGGCTACTAAAGTTGGAGAAAAAGATGAATGGGTTATTGACAGTGGTTACTTTCATCATATGACAAGTGATAAGAGTAAATTTGTGAGTATGGAAAAGTATGATGGTAGTGTAGTAAGATTTGGTGATGACAAAGCTAGTATAATCCATGGAAGAGGTTCCATTTCTCTTGATGGTAAGCACACTACTGATGATGTCTTATATGTAGAAGCTCTAAAGCATAATATTTTGAGTTTTGGATAGATGGTTGACAAGGGATATGTTGGCAACTTGGAGGAACTGATTACGTGTTTCATTGATGTTTTTCATTGATGTCAACACTATTTGTTTTGCTGTCTAGCAGGTTCCGGTAGTGTGGTTGGATTATAATGAACATACTGGGGATACGTTCCAGCTTGTGGAATTGGTTTGTATTGGTTATTAATGTGTTCCTAATGTGTATCACACTCAGTTGGTTTGATATTTGATGATCTAGATGCTATTATATGTTCTAGTAAGCCTTTTGGTTACCGGTAAGGGTTTTATCGACAATGCTTTGATGAAGATCTTTTGATAAATCCAATAAGTGGTGTTGGTGTGAATTCTAGAAGGTTATCAGGATGCTGATGGTTATCATGTTTGTGTTCCATTTGTTCATGGTGTTTCATTTGGCTTATGGTGACCTATTTTGGGTCTGGTGTTATTTTACTAGGTTATGGACTGGTTTATGCAACGTGTTGGTTGATGCTCTCGATGCATCACTAGTTGGATTTATTGTTTGGTTTATGTTGTTTCGGTCTTAGGTCGACTTAATTTATCATTGGTTTATGGGATTATGTAAGGTATTTATTGTATTATCTTGTAGGTGGCCGACCTAATTGTTTAGGTCTCAGATTGGTATAAATATGATGTAAGATCTCTTTGTAGATCATGGTAAGGGTTATGGGATTATTAGTGTGCAAATAAAGTTGTAATCATATTTAGAGGTTTTGGTCGATCATAGGTGATCAAATTGGGTTTGTATAAGAGGTTTTAGACCTCTGGTATTGAGCTTAACTGGAATTGTACTCAGGCATAGGAGAAGGCATAGGAGATGCTATCTTGCAGTTCATTCATCTTTCCGGATTGTAGTTAATCTTAGAGGATCCGGTTAATACTGAGAGGGGGGGTGAATCAGTATTAAGAATAATTTCAAACTCAAAACTTGAACTTATAAAACTTATTCAAATCAAACATAAACCAATAATAAAATCTTTACCATTACTGCTAATCACTGATAACCAACTGTTAAACTGATTTATCATAACTACTCATTAAGTGATTGTCAATATGCATACACTAAAAGTAAAACATAACAACACATAAAAACATTCACCATATGAACACCATGTTTTTAATGTGGAAACCCAAATAGGGAAAAACCATGGTGGGAATTGGTACCAATGAAAATTGTGCACTCTTTTGGAATGTGCCTTGTTAGGAGCCTATCCCGGTTAGAAGCTTACAATGATGCCTTGGTAGGAGCAAACCTTGTTAGGAGTCACCCGGTTAAAGGATTTAGATGATGAGCCTATTAGGAGCTTTGACTTGTTAGGATCAACCTTGCAAGATGATTTAACACTCAAATGTTGAGCTACCTAGTTAAGGGATTTACAATGTAAGGCCTGTTAGGACCTACCTGGTTAAGGGATTTTGATTGCTGTAATTGTTAGAGAGAAACAACAAATGATCTGTGTACAAAACTTAAATGCTTGCTTGATCAGATCTAATTAAGCTCCAAATCTACTACTCTTTGGCAGATCTTACACTCTGGTTCGGCTTCACACTTTTCTTAAAACCGCCGACACAACAAACATCAACTGTACCGACATAAATAACCTTTTCAACTTAGTCGGTTACAAAACCCTAAGAACTACAACATTGATCATCACAAATATTTTATTGATCATCATATGGATCATTACAATCAATTGTATATCAATTACAACCATTGAATGATCATCTCATCTCGATCTGATAAAAAGTCAAACCCTTAGAACACTCTGCTAAGCACTTTGCATATTCCCAAAAAAATCGCTCTCCAAATGAGCCAAAACATCTTTCAAACACTTCATGAGGTTTGTTCCATATCATCACCAACATTTTATCTTGATGTAGATCACCACCAAACCAAAAATCATTATCGGTTAAGAGAATTCTTTACCGGTCCTTAAACCCTACTTAAACCCTAACAAAAATACAACATAAATCATAAACATGATTTCCGATAACCAAAACATGATGCGGTTTCGGTCAGATACATATTAAAATGATACAAGCTCACATTCCAAACCAAAACACTTCAATTATCACCAATCACCAAATCAAATCAAAACATTCCTCATTTATTGGTTAAGGTCCTAATTCCTAGTTCACTATCTATAATACCACTAAGGCATTTCCAGTAGACCAAAAAGACTTAGATGACAAAATACAACATTGTAAACATCAATTGCCATCAATGACAATAAAAATAACTAATCAAAGTCATCTGATCATGCAATCTCAATCTCTTCATCACAATGTCCTCACAAATAGTCTTTTACCAGTTCAGTCACCATTCTTCATCTGCATCAGTTATGCCAATCATGCCAACATTCTCCCCCTTTGGCATTGATGGAAACACCAACATAAACCCCAACATATTCAACTAAAATCATGCTGCCCAGTTTTGAAACTTCTCTTCCATACTTCACTCTTCTGGAACTAAATCTTCATTTCTTCTCCCCCTTTCTATTCCACATCTTCTCCTCCTTAGGATAATATATTTTTTCTCCCCCTTTGACAACAATGACAAAGGTGTTGGAATTCTACACTCTTATGAGAATAGTTGATGTTGTCATTGATGGCAACCAATTGGCAACTCACTGATAATTGGTTTCTACATGCCCGACATCACAAACTTCATACACCGGCATCGATAGGCACTTACATCGGCATTCATATTACATCGGCAACAAATCATACCGACACTCCAGCCGACATGGAATGAAATTTTGTTTATTGTAATATAATTATCTTTTGTAAGCCGACATGGTATATTGTAAAAGACATATATGTATGAGATCTTATAGGTCATTTTGGTTGTAGATGAGATAATATGTATGGTAGAAAATAATTGTTTAGTGGCAGTGAAGGTTTTTGGATAAGGTATCTATCTGAGCTTAAACCGGTACTGAACTTGACATTAGAGATGTTTTGAGTAGTACATTGTATTGGATTTAATTATCTATTTTGTAGTCATTGTGACTCTTGATTGAGCAGTGAGTTCTAGGCTATTGGCCTCCCTGCATGTGCAGGCCCCTTATTGTAAGTAGTATTTATTCATTGGCCAATGAGTAAATATTGTGGGTCACAAATCCCATCGAGGTTTTTCCCACACTGGTTTTCCTCATTAAATATCTTGTGTTATGGTGTGTTTCTATGCTGTCTCTATTATTTGTGTTTATTGCAATAATTCTTATTTACTAGTACACTGTTTTGGGTTGCAAAGTTATCAATAAGTTTGAATATTCTGCTAACCTGTTACACACTAATTCACCCCCCCTCTCAGTGTCTTTGGGACTGCCATTGGATCTAACAATTGGTATCAGAGCTTGGTCCTCTATTTGCAAAATCCTAATAGCTTGAGGGAGATTCTGACACTGATATAGATGGAGAACTTAAGAAAACAGTTGGAAGGAGCTCTTGAAGATTTTGATGCAAAAAAAATGAAGAATATAAAACTTGAAGATGATTTGAGGACTGCTAAGGAATTCTTTAAAGGACTTCAAGAAAATCTAGTTATAGCATAGAATAAGTGAAAGGAACTTCATGAGAAGATGTAGAATGATGATGATGAAAAAGAAACTCTTAGAGATATTGCAAATAAGTTGAGACAAGAAAATAGTAATATGAAGAATGAAATGGAAGATATGACTATGAGGTTATGTAAGGATATTGAAGATAGGAAGAAGAATGAAGAAGACTTGACTAAGAGACTTAATGATGTAGGAAATGAAAATCTAAGACTTGGTCATGAAAATGATATGTTAAAGACCGATCTGATTCACATGCAACATGATAAATATGAGCTTGTGAGACAAATTGGAATTCTAGAAAATGAGTTGGTTACTGCAAATAAACACAAAGACAAATTCAAGAAAAGTTCAGAAGAACTTGATGACATGCTTAAAAGACAAAAACCCGATGGAGATAAAAATGGACTTGGATTTGACCAGTACTGCAAATAATCAAGATCAGAACAAATTGGTAAGACAACCTAATGCTTATAAATTTAATGGAAAATGTTTCAATTGCAACAAATATGGTCACAGAGCAAATCGGTGTAGATTTAAAAATAATCAAAATATAAACTCACCCATTGATCAATGTTCCAAATGCAACAAAGTTGGTCATGATTCAAAAAATTGCAGAATGAATGTGAAATGCTATGTTTGTGGAAGATTTGGGCATTTATCTAACCAATGCAGATCAGAAACCGGTCAAGGATATGGAAAGGCTATTCAGAGGAATAATGTAACTTGTTATGCATGTAACAAGATTGGACACATTGCAAAATTCTTAGAAGCAAGAATACACCGACGAACAATAAAGGATCTAGTTTGAAGGGCAAAGAAAAGGTAGATGAAGTAAAGAAAGAATTTTCAAAACAATGGATTAAGAAGAGTGATTAGAGAATTGATGAAACTATCTTTGCACTAGTAGAATAGAGTAATCCTCCACCGATAGGAGATTCTTCATCTAACTGAGGAATAATCCTTAGTGGGTATTGCAGCAAGTTGAAAATCATGTATTCTACCCTCGGTTGATGGTGAGAAGATACATTTCTTCTTTACCGACACATGTGTTAAGTTTCACTTAATCGGCGAGTGTTTAATGCGGTTTTAGAATCTTTTTGGATATAAAGCACCAAAAAAACCTCATTTCAAACTCACTGAGCATTCAAACAATCAGAGAGCATGAAACTGAGCAAGGGCATTCTAAGGCAAAGCTACGAAGTGATTTTCAGGCATTCAAAATTTTGGTTAAGAGGTATTTAACTTTTGAAATGGCAACCTAATCTTCTGTTCCTTAGTTTATTGCAAAACCTATCATTCTGGAAAATGTCAAATGCCCTAGACCCATGTTTAAGATTATCCCTGAGATTGCAAAATAGGATGATTCTGTCGGAGCTTTTTCAAAAATTTCGAAGGGTGTAGCATTTGTAGAAGACCCTAGAATATACATACATTGCAACATAGAAAACCTAGGGACAAAGGATTTGAAGAGAATATTTAATGAGGTCATTATCGATGGAAATGGTGTGATTAAACCTGAACATAAGATTGTGGAAGACATAGGTTTTGTAGAGATTCTGAACATTCCCGAATTTCCAAAGGAGGTTGTAAGACTTGTATTGAGCAGAGTCCATTGAGAGTTCATGTGGTTAGAGTCAGTTTGCAAGATAACCAAGGAAGGAATTAAGGCACTTATTGGTTTACCTTCAACTGATAGTTGGCTTGATAAAACCAAGAAAATACCTAACAAGGGAGTTATGCAGTTTGTTAGAGTTATCTTGTATTAGCTAATAATTATTTATTTAATTAATAGTCTATTATACTCTACACTTAAGCTATACTTAGGCATTTAATAATATTGAAGGTATTTAATAATTATTCTAATTATTAAATACTCTTTATCTCTTTAGGGTTGCACATCTTTAGGGTTTCTAATTCTCTTGTTATAAGGATTGTATTGTAGCTTTATTTTTCACCCCCTACATTTGGCATGCATACTAAGAACACTCTAATGATCAAAGTGCTGCTATGAATCTCCCAACCTAAACTCTTTTATTGAAATGCAATACTTAAGCATGAACTTGCCAAGACTCTTGGCTACAATGAAGGATAGATATAATATCAAATCTGTTATCAAAAGACTACCATAGCAGCATAATGTTCAAATATGAGAACCTGGAGATGCTGGCAGTTTGCTTGATGATTTGATTTCTCTTTGATGTCCTTGCTATCTTTAATGATGAGGCGCCTAGACTCCCAACCTCCCAACCTCCCAGCAATGCTTCTTTGATTTATTCACAATTTTTGGTGGTCACTAATGCCAAAATTGAACTAACCCCAAGGTACATATCTCACATGAGGTACGGCTGGGATATGCAATAGTTGTATGGCTTGTTAAGGAATGTCAAAACCTTGCAAAGGCCTATGGAAATCTTGCTCTTCAATCTAATTATTAAACTTCTTCAATCTGCTGATAAAAACTCTTTGTATTTACCTCCAATTTGCCCAAATAGAACCTCTGTATGGAGCTCTCCTGTATCCCAAATTCAATGGATATTTCACCACCTCAAATGGCTTCTACATTGAAGAATCCTCGCTCTCCAATGGCTGATTGCAGACAGAAACCCTTGGCTTCTCTAGAGCCTTTATTGTGTTTCTATCTCCAATCTTCTCTTGTGACATGTATTTTTCTAATAGGTGTTCTTGGGATCTCTGAAGTTGTATTTTCTCAACTTCTTCTTGGTATCAGAGCCTACATCTGCTGCTGCTTGTTCCTGATTTTTCAGAAGATTTTTTGGAGGAGGGTTTCAAGCTTTTTCAAAGTTTTTAATTGGATATGGGGTAGCTATTTTGTTTTTGATCATTTTGGGCTCAAAACACCTAGAAACCCCTCATTTCCACATAAAATTCATCAAATTTTGACAAATTTGGGTTCTAGACATTTTTTTTGGCATGAATTTTGAGAAATTCATTTGAAAAATCATTAAAATTTTTTTAGAGCAGTTTGGGCCAGAAAAGACCTCACTGTTGGCTTCCGAAGGGCTTTTCCAGTCATTTTGATATATAATTCAACCTATTTCGGTGACAAGGGCATCTGGGCCATGATTTTTTATTGACATGTTTTTCGAGGCATGAAAAATCCGTACGACTGTACTTGCGAATGTGTCAGAAAATTTTCGTCAAAAATAAAATAAAATTATGTCCTACAACAAGGTTTTCTTTTTCTTTTGGCTGTAACTTGGGCAAACGGAGTCAGTTTTTCGAAAATGAATAGGCACCGGAAAGCTCTTGTCGAGCTCTACTTGGATCTAGAGGTTTGAACTTTTGATTTTGTTTTTTTGATGGCATTTTTTTCTGTCCAAGCTAGGGGTTCTTTTTTGCACTCCAGGAGACATAAATTGAGCATCTGAACTTCATTTTTTGAAAACTTTATATGGTTGGAAAGTTTGTTATAATACAAGTTTTGTTTCCAGGTTCTGCTCTAGGTGTATTTTATTCTATTTTTTGCTTTTCAGCACTCTAGTGAATATCTTGGATGTTTCAGGTCTTGGGATCTCTTTCTTTGAGTAGGATGTCTCATTTTTGGTTGTTCTTTATGTTTCCAGTCTTCTGTCTCTTCTTATCATTGCAAAATTTTATTTATGCAAACACACTGAGATAAAGTGCCATCATGCATTGTTTACTTGGGATCTTGCACATCTTATGTCTTATTGTACATGCACTACTTATAAAGTGCCATGGGGGGGTTGATGTTTGCCTTTTATTTGCCATCTACCTTTTTCGAGTGAGTGTTCCTTCCATGACATTCGCCTTATGATGTGTGTCAAGTGAGTGTTCCTTCCACGACACTATATACTTTTTCTCTGCACCTTCGATGTTCCACATTCTTCGTCATGCAGTTCTTGTTGACGTTCTTTTCAGTGTACCTGTCCCTCCCTTTTCAACATTATGGGGAGGTTTGTCCTATTGTTTTAATGCTTCCTTGGTTTGATTGATCAGCTCTTCAGGCTTTGGTGTCTCATGCCATTTGTATCTTTGAGTTCAATTGTTTGCCCTTGTTTGCCATCTGATTCGAGTAGTGTCATTTGAGGGCACTCATGCAGATTACAATCTTCTCTACCTAGTCATCTTCTATTTCAGTGGATGTTCTTCAGATCAACAGTTACTCTTCAACAGTGTTTGCATCTATTTCATGCTTCAGTGGTGTTCTTCATGATCTTCTCTTGTTCCTATCTTTTTGGAACATTCTTGTTTGGAGGCTTCTTCAGTCCTTCACTTGCTTTTTCCATCTATTTTTGGAGTAGAGTTTTTTTCCCACGTGGTTTTCTATATTTCTCCGATTCATAGAGATTTGGTTGTGATTGGGTACCTCATCAGGCCTTGTTGCCGAGACCCAAATATTTTTTTGCTTCATGCATTTAGTTTTTAAGCTACTCCCTAAGTTCATCTTAGGGGGGGGTGTTAGAGTTATCTTGTATTAGCTAATAATTATTTATTTAATTATTAGTCTATTATACTCTATGCTTAAGCTAAACTTAGGCATTTAATAATATTGTAGGTATTTAATAATTATTCTAATTATTAAATACTCTTTATCTCTTTAGGGTTGCACATATTTAGGGTTTCTAATTCTCTTGTCATAAGGATTGTATTGTAACTTTATTTTTCACCCCCTCTCTGAATGATAATCTTTTTTTTTCAGAGCCTTTATTGTGTTTCTGTCTCCAATCTTCTCTTGTGACAGGTATTCTTGGGATCTCTGAAGTTTTATTTTCTCAACTTCTTTCACCCCCTCTCTGAATGATAATATTTTTTTTTTTAGAGCCTTTATTGTGTTTCTGTCTCCAATCTTCTCTTGTGATAGGTATTTTGCTAATAGGCATTCTTGGGATCTCTGAAGTTGTATTTTCTCAACTTCTTCAGAGTTAACCAGAGCCACATCTGATAACAGATCACTTAGAGTGAATGATGTTAAGGATATAAATGTGGGATATGTGAGTATGGTACTAGGATACAAAGCAACTCATGCAAATAGACTGAATTCTATTTCTAGCCTTTGTATTCACAGTGCATATGAGATGGTGAGGAATAATGCTAAGATTTATGTGTGTGAATGGCTTAAAGATGAACTAATTGATAACTTAAAGAAGATTAAGGGAGACAAGAAAGGTACTTTCCATTTTGGAAACCAACTAGTATGCCTAATGCTATACTTTACCAAAGAGATACCCGACATAGGTCATAAGGATTTTGGTTATGACATCCCGGTAGGTAAACAGATAGAGGAGGCTTTCATCGATATGGGCACTAGCTGTGATAAGAACATTACAAACTACTTCAAAATGTTTCAAACTAAGATGAGAGCAAGAGAGAGACTACCACAGAGCATAATTGATAAGTATGACAAGGAAATTTGTTTTGTCATTAAGCGAGATGAAACTTGGATGGAAGCAGTAAGCCCTAGAACTATCTAGGTTACTAAGATGGGTTATGAGGTAGACCTATCTGTTCTGGAGACATATGCTAAAGCTCTACTTGATGCACCAAGGGAGCCATCTGAGAAATTCTTTGGTGATGCAGAAACCATAGAGAGTAATGTATCTATGTAGAAGAGTACAAAAATAAGAGAAAATTTTATCAGAGATGCCTCCAAGAAGGTCAAAGAAATCAAAGAAAATGTCATGAATATCAGTGGTGTATTAGCAATTGAGCTTGAAAGACTTCAACCTGAAGCACATGTTTCATCAGTTGTAACATCCTCTAATATTGATAGTGGCAAGGCTGCTGATTTTAAAAGAGTGGAAAGGGAAAGGAAAACCTCATCGGTACCTTCTCCTACTCCTAATAAAACCAGAACACTAAGGAAGAAGTAGCAAGCAGTTAGGGAACGACAGAAGAAGCTTACACCAAAGAAGAAACAGACACCAGCTACCCCTACATTGGATGATCTACTGAGTGAGATTACATAGGAACATAACTGGTAAATGTAAATAAATAGTATAAATCTTCAAATGATTCTGATAAAAACACCATTGAAGAAAGCATTATGCTACATTTAGATATTTACAAGAAAGTTTCGATAGAAGTGATTGATGAGTTACCAAATAATTTATGCATGAGATTGGAAGCTAAAAGGCTATTTGTGATGGAACTAGACAAGAAGTTGAAAGTTGATGCACTCTTGGCTATACATCCAGTAAATTCTAAGGAAGAGGTAGATGAGCTTATTTTTGAAGCTAACCAGTCAGTATTTATTAGTTGACATCGACAAGTGATCTTGATGGCTGGAAGGGTTAAAGAAATTGTAGATGAGATTGCAGATAAATGGGACGTATTCTTTGTAGAGAAGGAAAAGAAAGAGGAAAAAAAAAGACCAAAAATGGAAAATACATTCAAGGTATATCAGAAAGACAAGGGAAAAGGTAAAGTAGGTGGTTTACCTTCTATAAAAGTAACAGATAACATCCCTCCACCAACTTAGGACACCCCTCCATTAGAACCTTCATCACTGGTTCATATAGCTAATCCAGCGGATATAGTTACTGAAGGTATAACCCATGATGATACTAACCCGGAGTCTGATATACTTTTTACAATGAATGTAGATACTCAGGATATAAACATTGTTGTTGACAAAGCAACTATAGAGGTTAAGGCAGATAGTGTTGAGGACAACAAGATATTAGAGAAACCAACACAAACTATTGACTCTCAGAAAACTGAGATACCAACCCAAGAAGAGCAACCCGAGACTGAGAAACAAACAGAGGACAAGACAACTTGCATAGGGCCACCAAAATCTGAGAAACCGACAGTGGTATTGACAGAGAAATAATCTGAGGTAGAGGTTCATGTTGAGTTTGTGACATCGGCAGTTGCAGAGAAGCTTAATCAAATTAAGAAACCATTAAAGGTAGAGGTATAGACACAGAGAGATCCACTGGAAGAAAATATAAGTAAAGTGGATGCATCTAATGAAAATAAAGAGGATGTAGTGAAGGTGATTGGTCAGAGATCTGTTGAGAATGTTAGGGATCCCATAGATACTAAGAGGGGGGGGGGGGTGAATCAGTATCTAACCGGTAATTAGAATTTTTTTATTTAAAACATGCAGAACATAATATAACAATGTACCGGTATGCAAGAAATAATGCAATAAACATAATCAAGAACATCCACATCAAAAGCACACCATAACACAAGATTTTAACAAGGAAACCCGGTGTGGAAAAAACCTCGGTGGGATTTGTGACCCACAATATTCACTCACTGGCCAATAAGAGAATATTACTTACAATAGGGGCTTGCACATGCAGGAAGGCCAACTGCCTAGAGCTCATTGCTCAATGGGAAGTCTCAATGACTTACAATAAGGATTATACAAATCCAATATCTTGTACTATTTTATAATAGCATCTTCAATGCTAGATTCAGTACTGGTTCCTGCTTTGTTCTTTACATATACCCCTTAACCTGTATTTCGCATAATAGGTATGCCTAATATTTTCCTATAATACTTCTACACATCATCACAAATGTCTACAATGATCTCTTTTATATATAAGATTCATTTTACAATTTGCCAAGTCGGCTTACAATAATAAACAAAATATAATATAATAAAATCCTGTCAGCCTCTGTGTCGGTGCCAATTTCCTGAGTGCCGGTGTCGAGTGTGATCTACTGATGCAGGTATAATGCCTTTTCCGGTGCCATTAGATTGCAAGGTTGCCATCAATGACAAAACCTTCAATCACATACAACATCTCATTGGAGTGTGCATATGCCAACAATCTCCCCCCTTGGCATTGATGGCAACACTCATGAGAAATTTCAAAAGGTATCCAAAAATGCGCAGTCCAAAAAAATGTTACCAAAAATGTGAGAGGTCCCCCTGAGCATATGATTCCTATGATTTGAATTTTCTCATCCCACTACTCCCCCTTTAGCATCAATGACAAAGGTTGTCAAGATGTCAGTAGAGTTTGTAGTTTAAACCTTGTAACTAGGTGGTTACAATTTGAAAAAGTTCTCCCAAAATCAAGTTTATACTATCCATAAACTTTTTGCTATCCTTTATTGCTATCTCTGTTCTCTTCACTGTACTTGTGAGATGCTGCAAATGCTCTGTCAGTGTTTTGCTTCCCTGTATTAGTGCCTCAGATACTTCCTTCCATAGAGATGCTAGATAGTCCAATCTTGGACTTAGTTTTGATCTCAAATGTTTTGCCTTATTCACTATTCTTTCTTTCTCTCTTTCCAATTTGAGTAGTTCTTCCTCAAAATTTGTTATCTTCTCCTCAAAAACTGATAGTGTATCAAGTGAGTTGACAAAACTATCTGCAAGTTTATTGATCTCATCCTATACCTTGCTCATTTTATTGTCTATATCTACAGTCAAAAAGTTTGTTTTACAGGTATCTTTATACAAATTTTTGTACTCTTTCAACAAATTACATAATTCCGGTAGAAGTGTGTCAAAATCTCTATTACACTTCTTTATTTGCTCATCAAAGAATTTCTATTTTTCAAATTCTACTTTATCCTTCATTGACTCTTCTTTTATTTTCTCAATGTTTTCTGAGATATATTTACACAGTGTATCAAGTTGTCCTAAAGAATCTTTATTGTCTATATTATAGTTGGGAGCAATTACCTTCAAAATTGGTATGGTATCATCAATTGCTTTGTAAGCTTGTGAGTTGCAGTCGGTTATTTTCTTGATAGAATCGAGTAGTGCCTCAATCACATTAGTTGATTTGATGCTTGATGATGAATCAACAATCTGAGTACCGGTGGAAGTAACCAAGCTTGTATTGACCTCTGGTAGGTCAGTTTGTGTCTGCATTTCTTTAAGCAATGGTTTTTCACTAGTTGCCGGTGGTACTATTTCCTTATGTACCTGTTCCTATTTTAGAGCCTTTTGCTCTATTTGTTTCTTTGTTTGTTGCATTGCCTCAGTCTGTGTCTGAGTCTCTACCTTTTGTTCTTTATCTTCTATCGGTTTCTCCTGTGAGTTATCAGTTTCCTCAGCTACCGAAGGCTCACTAGCCATATCTGTCTTATCTGTTGTATCTTTGTCTACCACTATGTTGATCTTCTGAGTATCAACATCCACAGTATATAGGACTTCAGGATTAGGATTATTATCCTCTACATCCATACTCTCAGCTATCGGTTGATCTTCAATAGTTGTTTATTTTACCAATGGAGTAATTAAAGGAGGTGGGGGTAAGTTGTCTCTAACCTTGATACTAGGTGGTCCACCAACTTTTCCTTTCCCCTTGTCTCTATCTTTCTCATAAATTTTTATGGGTTTGGGGTTCCTGTACTCTTCTTGTTTTTCTTTCTCAACTAGGAATATATCCCATCCATTTTCTGTCTCCTCTGTTACCTCATTAACTCTTCCTACCATTAAAGCAACGTACCGGTGTGTAGTAGAAAATACTGTCTGGTTGGCTTGAGCAATTAGGTCATCAATTTCTTGGGGAGAGTTTACCAGATATACAACAAGTAGCTTTTCAATCTTTATTTTCTTATCCAGTTCTATCACTACTTGTCTTCTTGCTTCTAGTCTTTTGAATAGTTCATTAGGAATTTCATTGACTACTTCCATCAAAAATTTCTTGTACATATCCATATGTAATATAACACTATTTTCAACTTGCTCTTTTTCATTAGCTGTCAAAGTGTCATATATTTTCTCTATGTTCTTCAATTTACCTTCCTCTGTGATTTCATTCAGTAGTATATCAAGAGGGGCCAAGTCTTTGTTTGTCCTTTTCTTCTTCTTTGGTGTCAGTTTCTTCTTCGGTGTTGCCTTTCTTACCGAAGATCTCACTGCTTGTTGCTTTTGCCTTGTCCTCCTAGGTGAGGGTGTGGTTGCCGATGAGGGATCTCTTTTTCTTACAACTCTTTTAAAAGTTGTAGGCATGCCACTTCCTGAAGAAGTACCTACCGGTGATAGGTGAGTTTCAGGTTGTGGAGTTGCTAACTCATCCTTTGATATACCGGTTTTCTTCAATACATCTTCTTTGATGGCTTTTGCTTATCTGGAACCTTTCCTTACAATTGCCTCAACCTTTTTCACCCTTTTCTTTGATTGAATTTGTCTTTCAATATTTTCTGCACTACCAAATACTTCTTCCTTAGGTTCTTTGGGGGCTTCCAGAAGTGCTTTAGCATATGCTTCAACTATGTGATCATCTGTTTCATAGCCCATCTTGGTTACCCAAACTATCTTTGGGATGACCGCTTCCATCTAAATTTCATCTTTCTTGATTACAAAGCATATTTCATCTTTGTATTTGTCTACAATCTTCTGTGATAACCTTATTCTTTTCTTCATTTTGGCCTTTAATGCTTGAAAAAAGTCACAAATATTGTTTTCCTTGTTCTCACCCATGTTATTGAATAGTTCTGTTAATTGTTTGCCTACCGGTATATCATATCCAAGTTCTTTGTAACCTATACTGGGAACCTATTTTGTTATATGTAGCATTAGACATACTAACAAATTTCCAAACCTGAAAGTTCCTTTCCTGTCCTTCTTGATCTTTCCAAGGTTGTCAATTAATTCATCCTTTAACCACTCACATATATCAATTTTTGCATTGTTTGTGACCATGTCATAAGCACTCTTAATGCATAATCTTGAAACTAAATTAAGTCTATTTGCATGAGTAGCTTTATATCCTAATATAATGCTGATGAATCTCACATTGATATTTGTTACATCATTAACTCTTAGGGACCTCTTGTCGAATGTTGCACCAGTTAGGTTTATAACTAGGTCATTGGAAACCTTCTTGGTTTTATCTGGTCTTTTACCGGTGGTCGGTAACCCTGTGACAACTTTTATAGCTTCCTTGGTGATCTTGTGGACTGCATCCAACCAAAAAAACTCACCATGTACCCTGCTTAAGACTATCCTAATCACATCCTTTGGAAATTTAGGAATGCTAAGGATCTCTGTAAATCCTAGGGTCTCAATGATCTTGTGTTCATCTTTTACATTGCCGGTTTTATTGCATGTCATAGTTTTAAACATGGTTTTAATTTCTTCATCTCCTAACTCTTCAATGTTACAGTGGATGTACATTCTAGGGTCTTTAGCATAAACAACTCCCTTAAGAATTTGAGAAAAAGCACCTAAGGTATCATCTTTCTTTGCTACCTCGGGAACTAACTAAAATACGGGCCTAGGTCTTTTTATCACTTCAAAAATAGTAGGGTTTGCTATATATTCAATTATAGAGGTGGATGCCATGATTAAATACCTTTTACTGCCTTAGGATGGATGATTGTTTGGAGTGTTCTTGCTTCCGGCTTGAAATGCCTTAGCTCGGAGTCTTCGCACTCTTCGTAAATTTGAAATCTCGGTGAAATGAAATGGAGCCAAAACCTTGATTATATAGTGTCTATTCGCTATCTACCACATTAATTGCATGCCGGTTAAGTATTCACTTAACATTATTTGCTGGTAATAAGTAATTTCCAACTTCTTATCTCTAACCGAAGGAATAATAGCACATGTATCAATAGATTGCCAAACCCTCAAGGAAATTTTCTTCAATTTGATGAAGAACTTCCTACCGGTGGAGCACTGCTCTGTCCTTCCAGTGAAGCATCACTCTGTTCTACCGGTGAAGCATTGGTTTGTTCTACCAGTGGAGGAGTATTCCCAATATTTAGATTAGCTTTTCTAATCCATTGTTTTGAGAATTCTTGCTTAACCTCTTCAACTTTTTCTTTACCTTTCATGCTAGAACTTTTGTTGTCTACCGGTGTTCCTTTACTTCTACAGAATTTAGCAATATGGCCAATCTTGTTACATGCATAACAAGTTACATTATTTTTCTGAATAGCTTTCCCATAACCTATTCTGGTTTGTGTTCTGCCTTGATTAGATAAATGTCCAAATCTTCCACAAATATAACATCTCACATTCATTCTGCAGTTTTCAAAATTGTGACCTACTTTGTTACATTTAGAACATTGACCGGTGGGTGTGTTGATATTCTGATAATATCTAGATCTACATTCATTTGCTCTATGACCATACTTATTGCAGTTAAAACATTTTCCATTGAATTTATAAGCATTAGGTTATCTTACCGGTTTGCTGTGATCCTGAGTATTTACAGTACCAGAGCTTTCACCAACTTCAAAGCCAATTCCAGAAGTGTCACCTTTAGGTTTTTGATTCTTCAGCAAGGTGCCAAGTTCCTCTGAGCTTTTCTTGAATTTTTCTTTATGTTGATTTGTAGTTTCTAGTTCTCTTTCTAAGACTTCTTTTTGTCTCATCAGTTCATTTGAATCATTCTGAGTATGCATCAGATCTGTCTTCAACATGTCATTTTCATAGCTAAGTCTTGTGTTCTCATTTGCTACATCACTTAGTCTTCTGGTCAATTCTTCGTCATTCTTCTTCCTATCCTCAATCTCTTTGCAAAATCTCCTAGTCATATCCTACATTTCATTCTTTGTTGTCATGATCTCTTGTTTCAACTTGCTTATCATATCATTAAGTGATTCCTTTTCATCATTCTCATTTTGCAATTTTTCACAAAGTTCTCCTCTCTTATTTCTTGCAACACTAAAATTTTCTTGAAGTGCCTGAATGATGTCCTGAGCTGCCCTTAAATCATCTTCTAGTTTGATATTTTTCAATTTTTCTGCATCATAGTCTGTAAGAGCTCCTTCCAGTTGCTTCATTAGATTTTCCATCTTTACCGGTGTCAAGATCTTCCTCAAGCTATTAGGCTTTTGAAAATAGAGGACCAAGCTTTGATACCAATTGTTAGGGATCCCACAGATACTGAGAGGGGGGGGGGGGTGAATCAGTATCTAATCGGTAATTAGAATTTCTTTATTTAAAACATGCAGAACACAATATAATAGTGTATCGGTATGCAAGAAATAATGCAATAAACAGAATCAAGAACATCCACATGAAAAGCACACCATAACACAAGATTTTAATGAGGAAACCCAGTGTGGGAAAAACCTCGATGGGATTTGTGACCCACAATATTAAATCACTGGCCAATAAGAGAATATTACTTACAATAAGGGCCTGCACATGCACAAAGACCAACTGACTAGAGCTCACTACTCAATGGGAAGTCTCACTGACTTACAATAAGGATTATACAAATCCAATATCTTGTACTACTTTATAATAGCATCTTCATTGCCAAATTCAGTACTGGTTCCTGCTCTGTTATTTACATATACCCCTTAACCTGTATTTCACATAATAGGCCTGCCTAATATTTTCCTATAATACTTCTACACATCATCACAAATGTCTACAATGATCTCTTTTATATATAAGAGTCATTTTACAATTTACCAAGTCGGCTTACAATAATAAACAAAATATAATATAACAAAATCTTGTCGACCTCTGTGCTGGTGCCGGTGTCCTGAGTGCCGATGTAGAGTGTGATCTACTGATGCCGGTATAATGCCTTTTCCGGTGCCATAAGATTGCAAGGTTTACATCAATGACAAAACCTTCAATCACATACAATGTCTCATTGGAGTGTGCATATGCCAACAGAGAAGAAACTTGCAGCAGAACCAAGCACATCTACAGGTGAATTCAGACCCACTAACATTACAGAGGTACTTTTGGATTCCATTAAGAGGAATACTGATTGCAATGCCTTATCATTTAAGGCAATCAAGATAACACATTGCCTATTCTGAAGATAATTGCACATAATTGTAAGATAGATCACATTAATGATTCTTTAGGGAAATTGGACACATTGTCTAAATTCATTGCTAATAATTTAATAACTATAGATAAGGTGAGTGAGGACACCATAAAGGAGAGAGTTGACAAAGAGAAAAATAAATTCTTTGAAAACACCATAAAGAAATGTACTGATCACTTGGACACACTTTTACGGTTACTCAATTCTACAATTTTGGAGTACAAGGAGTTTTATAGAGAAGCATGCAAACCTCACTGTTTGACAGAGGACATTGATGAGGAGATCAAAAAGACACAAAAGGAAATTGATGACATTGCGGATAATAGAATAGGTTCATATGGACTTATATCAATTTTTGAGCAGGAAATGGCAGTTTTCGAGGAGAAGTTGGAAAAAATTGAGAAAGAGAAGGCAGGAATAAGGTCTAATGCCCAAGAACTAAAGGATAAACTTGGTACGAGGTTGGATAGTCTTATTACTCAGAGAGTTGAATTGTCAAAGGAAATAGTTCAAGGAGAACGATCACCGGAGCAACAAATGCACTATCTCGCTGATATGATCTAGTAGACTGAGGCAACTCTAACTGACAACAACAAGTTTATGCAGAGTTTGAATATGGTTTTGGCAAACATCTTTCAGATTGTAACCAACCGGTTACAGACTTTGAGGTAGCATTTTTGTACTCTTTTGATTATTTATGACATCCTTTGTCATTGATGTCAAAGGGGGAGTAGTGGAGAGTAAAATGCATGTACAAAGGAGATCACTTGCTCAGGGGGAGCACATCTTTTATTGGATTGGGGAGAAAATCTTTTTGGATTTCAGTTTTGGGATAACAGTTTTGGATTTTTCTCATGAGTGTTGCCATCAATGCCAAAGGGGGAGATTGTTGGCATTCTACACTCTTATGAGAATAGTTGATGTTGTCATTGATGGCAACCAACTGGAAACTCGCCGATAATTGGTTTCTACATGCCCGACATCACAAACTTCATACACCAATAGACATCGACACTGGAATGTAGATTACATCGACAACAAAGCATACCAGCACTCCAAACAACATGGGATGAACTTTTGTTTATTATAATATAATTATCTTTTGTAAGCTGACATGGTATATTGTAAAAGACTCATATATGTATGAGATCTTATAGGTCATTCTGGTAGTAGATGAGATAATATGTATGGTAGAAAATAATTGTTTAGTGGTAGCGAAGGTTTTTGGATAAGGCATCTATCTAAGCTTAAACCGATACTAAACCTAACATTAGAGATGTTATTTTGAGCAGTACATTATATTGGATTTAATTTTCCATTTTGTAGTCAGTGTGACTCTTCATTGAGAAGTGAGCTCTAGGCTGTTGGCCTCCCTGCATTGGCAGGCCCCTTATTGTAAGTAGTATTTATTCATTGGCCAGTGAGTAAATATTGTTGGTCACAAATCCCACTGAGGTTTTTCCCACACCAGGTTTCCTCGTTAAATATCTTGTGTTATGGTGTGTTTCTATGCTATCTCTGTTATTTGTGTTTACTGCAATAATTCTTATTTACCGATACACTATTTTGGGTTGCAAAGTTATCTATAAGTTTAAATATTCCACTAACCGATTAGACATTGATTCACCCCCCCCTCTCAGTGTCTTTGGGACTGTCATTGGATCTAATAAAAGGTGCATATGCATCACCAGTCATCAAATATCATCTAAGCTTCCCCTCCTGTAGAGTAGCTACCATTTCATCAATTCTTAGTGAAAAATATTCAATAAGCCCACTCGATTGATGCATCTCCTACATCTTATTTCTTCTTAAGTAAGGGTGTGACCCCTAATTTACCTCTATGGTACTCAAAGATAGTCTTCGACAATGGTTTTGTGAAAATGTCTGCAAGCTGCTCTTTGCCTGTCACATACTCTATTTTGACTTGTTTTTCCTGTATTCTCTCCTTTAGAAAGTGATATTTCAATTCTATGTGCTTTTTCCTTGCATGTAAAACAATATTTTTTTAAATATCAATAGAACTTGTATTGTCACAATAAATAGTTATCGATTCAGACATATCAAGTTTAAAACCTTCTAATACATGTCTTATCCAGATTTCCTGCGTGCAATTCATTGATGCTACAACATACTCTGCCTCTACTATTGAATGTGGTACACATGTTTTCTTCTTACTTGTCCAAGCAACCAATCTACCTCCAAGAAGAAAAGATCCACTGGTAGTGTTTTTCTATTCATCAACATTGCCTGCCCAATATGCATCAGTAAACACTTCCAAAGGAAAACCATTTTTATAAGTATACCATAAACCATAATCTATTGTGCCTTTCAAGTACCAGAATATCCTTTTCACTGCTACCAAGTGAGTCTCCTTGGGATCCTTATGAAATCTAGTAACCAAACCAACAAAATGTGCAATATAAGGCCGACTATGAACAACATAATGTAACTTACCAATTATGGACATGTATTCCTTTTCATCAACATACAGTGGATCATCTTGTTTAGATAGTTTACAACCTATCACCATCAGAGTACCAATCAGTTTACAATCCTCCATGCCAAATGTTTTCAACACTTCCTTTACATACTTACTCTGACAAATAAATATTCCACCGTCCAATTGCTGGACCTGCAACCCAATGAAAAACTTAATCTCACCAATAAGATACATCTCAAATTCTTTCTTCATCTCCCCAACAAATGCCATACATAAATAATCATCACCTCCAAAAATTATATTATCTATAAATACTTTAGCTATGAACACTCTGTCTCCATCAATCTCAAGATATATGTTACTATCTTCACTGGTATGCTAGAATCCTATCTTGATCAGGTGTGCATGCAATATTTCAAATTATGCCCTCGGTGCCTGCTTCAATCCATATAGTGCCTTACATAACTTGCAAACCATACCTTTATCTTCAATTAAAGCAAATCCTTTCGGTTGTTCTATGTACACTTCTTCCTCAAGAACTCCATTAAGAAAAGTAGATTTAGCATCCATCTGGTAGACCTTAAATCCTTTAAATATAGCATAAGCAAGTAACATTCTTACTCCTTCCAATATTTCCACCAGTACAAAGGTTTCTCCATAGTCTTCTCCTTCTTCTTATGCATAGCCTTTGCATACCAACCTTGCCTGCTTCATTCAACTTGTTTCTAAAGACCCATTTAGTGCCGATCACATTCTTGTCTTTCGGTTTGGGAACAAGTGTCCATGTCTTGTTCTTCTTTGTCTGATCCAATTCCTCATTCATGGTATTAATCCAATAATCATCCATCAATGCCTCTCTTACTGTTTTAGGCTCTATAGTTAAAATCAGATAGAAGTTTTCTCTAATTTTCCTTCTTGTTTGTACACCAATATTTTTATCTCCTATAATTTGTTCTTCTGAATGATTTAATCTAGCATACCTTGGTATTACTGGTTCCAATGTTGTGCCTTCTACTTCATGTTATTTTTCTTCTTCATCGTTTTATTCATTTACCGGTTGAGAACCTATTTCTGCATTTTCCTGCTCATCATTCTTTTGTACTTCTAGTTCAATAAATACAAGTTTTTATTCATCTTTCTCAGGTTTAGGTCTGCTAGTCTTATCAGATTTCTCAGAGAGTTCATCTACCTTCACATTTGCACTCCTAATGATCCTTTTTGTTCTCTTGTTATAACATTTGAAAGCCTTACTCTTTGTAGAGTAACCAAGAAAAATACCTTCATCACACTTTGCATCAAAATTTCCAATGTAATCATCATTTTTAATGAAACATCTACTCCCAATTTTTTTGAAGTAACTTACATTAGGAGTTTTCCATTCCATAATTCATAAGGTGTTTTGTTGTTACCTCTCTTAACAAGTACTCGGTTCAAAGTGTAGACAACAGTATTAACTGCTTCTCTCCAAAACATTTTCGATACTTCACCTTGAATCAACATGGTTCTAGCAGCTTAAATAATTGTTCTATTCATTCTCTCTGCTATCTCATTCTATTATGGAGTTATTGGAGCTGATATCTGCCTCTTGATTCCCCATTCATCCCCAAAATTCACAAACTCATTAGAAGTAAATTCTCCCCCTTGGTCAGATCTCAAACATTTCAAATTCTTCCTGGTTTCTTTCTCAACTAAAGCTTTGATTTCTTTAAAGTTACCCACATCATCTTGGAAAAATCATCAGTGAAAATCATGAAATATCTATCACCAAAATAGCTCTTAGTCCTCATAGGACCACAAAGATCAGTATGAACCAAATATAGAATATTTTCTTAAGAGAAAGACTTACTCTTGAAAGATACAAAAGTCATCTTACCCATCTGACAATCCTTACATAACACATTATCTAGTTTAACAAGCTGGGGCAAACCTCTAACAATACTTGATTTACTAACCTTTATCAAATTGTAAAAATTAACATGACAAAACCTCTTGTACCATAACCAGCTGTCTTCAATCTTTGCCACCAAACAACTATTCACATTAGTATTAAGATAAAATATATTTCCTCTTGTCTTCTTTCCAATAGCAATCAATTCTCCATTACTTCCAAGAATCTTGCACACTCCACTTTTAAATTCTAGAAGATATCCCTTATCATTTAACTGACCAACACTCAAAAGGTTACGTTTTAATCCATCAACCCAAAAGACATCATCTGCATTGATTTTTCCATTTAATGAAATAGTTCATTTACTTTTAACCATGCAGGGTGTGTTGTTATCAAATCTTACCACACTGCCATCAAATTCTTCAAGGGATAAGAACTTGTTTCTATCACCGGTCATGTGGCGTGAGCAACCACTATCTATTATCCATTCATCACTTCTATCCATGTGAGACACCAATGCCTTTTCATCAGTTGGATCTTCCTTCACAAATACAAACACTATCTCCTCATTGTCATCATCTTCTGATTCTTCATTAGTTACTCCTTCATCAACTACAACATAGCAATGTTTCTGTCCTTTTCCTTTGAATTTCCTGAAATTTTCTTTTCTATCATCGTTAGGATAATTTGCAGCAGTGTGTCCAATCTTATTGCAAGAGAAACACTTCAAGGGTAATTTACCTTTATACTTATCGGTGCCTCTAGTAAATCTTTTAGCCAATAGTGCCTCAAGTTCCATCAGATGATCTTCATTATCATCCTCACCTCTACTACTGCCATGACTAGACCTACAGTCATGATTATGACAAATATCCTTTCCTTTCCTAACATATGTACTGGTTACAAAACCTTTAAAAGAAGATTCAGACGGTTTTAAAATACTACTATCAAAGCTATTTAACTCTAACGTAGTCAAATTTCCAATAAGAGAATCTACAATGACTTTATCTTTAGAGATAGATGTCAGTTCTTGAATTGCAGAAACTCTAATAGCATATTGTGGTAGGAGAGTTCTAAGAATTTTACTAACAACAATATCATCATCAATCTTACCTCCAAAACTCTTAATACCACCTACAACTTCTTTAATCCTTTGACCATATTGTGCAATGTTCTCACCATCAACCATTTTCATATCATCAAATTTGCCTCTTAAACTTTCTTCTTTTTCTCTTTGAACATGTTCATCTCCTCCATAAATCAATTCTAATTTCTCCCATACCTCAAATGTAGTTTCTAAGCCATGAAGATCTATATACTCAAAATCAAATAAAGTAATTACAATTGCTTCCAAGTATTGAATGTTTTCTTGTTGTTATTTAAGCTCATCCGGTGTCAAGGGGCTAGTAGTAGGAGCAACATATTTGGTTAACTCATGATTCTAATACTAAGCACCCAATCCTTTAATTTATATCTTCATTTGGTCTTTCCATATCTGGTAGTTGTCCTTGGTAAACTTGGGAACCTCCTTCTTCATCATCTTTCTTCAGGATCTTTCCCTCAAGGTGTTAAGCTTTTGCACATAGAGGACCAATGCTCTGATACCAATTGTTAATGTAAGAGGATCCGGTTAATATTGAGAGGGGGGGTGAATTGGTATTAACAATAATTTCAAAACTCAAAACTTGAACTTATAAAACTTCTTCAAATTAAACATAAACTAGTAATAAACTGTTTACCATTACCGGTAATCACTGATAACCAACTATTAAACCGGTTTATCAGAACAACTCATTAAGTGTTCATTAATATGCATAAACTAAAAGTAAAACATAACAACACATAGAAACATGCACCATATGAATACCATGTTTTTCATGTGGAAACCCAAATAGGGGAAAACCACAGTGGGAATTGGTACCCACAAAAATTGTGTGCTCTTTCAGAATGTACCCTGTTAGGAGCCTAGCCCAGTTAGAAGCTTACAATGATGCCCTATTAGGAGCAGACCCTATTAGGAGTCACAAGGTTAAGGGATTTAGATGATGAGCCCTATTAGGAGCTTTTACCTATTAGGATCAACCTCCCAAGAGGATTTAACACTCAGATGTTGAGCTACTCGATTAAGGGATTTACAATGTAAGGCCTATTAGGACCTACGCGGTTAAGGGATTTTGACTACTGCAATTGTTAGAGAACAACAATGAATTATCTGGGTACAACACTTAACTGCTTGCTTGATCAGATCCAATTAAGCTCCAAATCTTCTCTTCTCTGGCAGATCTCATACTCTTAATTTGACTTCACACTTTTCTCAAAACCACTAACATAAATAACCTTTTCAACTTAGTTGGTTACAAAACCCTAAGACTTACAACATCATCACATATCTTTTACAAATAAATCATCATTAATCATCATATGGACCATTACAATCAATTACAACCGTTGAATGATCATCGCATCTCGATCTGATACAAAGTCAAACCCTTAGAACACTCTGCTAAGCAATTTGCATATTCCCAACAAATTTGCTATCCAAATGCACCAAAACGTCTTTCAAACACTTCATGCGGTTTGTGCCATGTCATCACCAACATTTAAATTTGATGTAGATCACCACCAAATAAAAAATCATTACCGGTTAAGAGAATTCTTTACTGGTCCTTAAACCCTTCTTAAACCCTAGCAAAAATACAACAAAAATCATAAACATGATTTCTGATAACCAAAACATAATGCGATTCTGGTAAGATACATATTGCTATGATACAAGCTCACATTCCAAACTGCAACACTTCAATCATCACCAATCACCAGATCAAATCAAAACATTCCTCGTTTACCAGTTAAGGTCCTAATTCCCAGTTCACTGTCTATAATACCGGTAAGGCATTTCCGGTAGACCAAACAGAATCAGATGACAAAATAAAACATAGTAAACAATAGTTGTTATCAATGACAACACAAATAACTGATCAAATTCATCCAATCATGCAATCTTAATGTCTTCATCACAATGTCATCACAAACAGTCCTTTACCGGTTCAGTCACCATTCTTCATCTGCATCAGTTATGCCAATCATGCCAATAGTAGATTGGATTTCTTTTGTAGTCAGTGAGGCTCCTTTTGTGATGAGCAGTGCGCTCTAGGCTATTGGCCTTCCTGTATGTGCAGACCCCTCTTATTGTAATCACATACTTGCTACAAAAGTATTATCTGACCTTGGGTAGGCTTCCCATCATGGGTTTTCCCTTTACCAGGTTTTCCACATACAAATCATTGTATTCTATGTTATGGATGGTTGGTAATTGTTTTGTGATTTATGTTTGTGCTTAATTGTTATATCTGCTATTCTAGTATTTGGTTTATGCCTTCCGTTAAAAGGTTTTGTGTGCTTAAATTTTCATAATCTGTTGACAATGGATTCACCCCCCCTCTCAGTTGTCCACCAGTGATCCTAACAATTGGTATCAGAGCCTGGTTGTCTCTACAGAAGCTTTACCACTTGAGGAAGATCCTATGGCAACTAATAGTTCAACTGCATCTGTTTTCCGAAGAGAAACCCCTAAGCTTGATTCAACAAATTATAGGGTATGGAAGATTCATATGGAGACTCATTTGAGATGTATTGGGAAAGAGATTTGGGAGATCACTAAGAAAGACTATAATCCTCATAATCTGACATCTAGCAATCCTCCTCTGGAAAAATTTGATATGGACATAAAAAATGACTATAGAGCTAGAGAAGCACTCTTGAGTGCACTTTCTGATCAACAAATAATGGGATTAATTGACCAATCATCTGCAAAGGCTATATGGGATAAGTTGGAGGATCTAAATGAAGGTGACCCTACTGTTAAAATTGCTAAACTTGACGGTTATTGGGTGAGGGATGAGAATTTGAAAATGGAAGAAGATGAAAGGATTACTTCTTTTATGGAAAGAGTTAATGAAATTGTTATGGGAATTTAGTGTTGTGGTGGATCTCTGTGTGAAGATGAGATTGTTTCTAAAGTATTGAGAGCCTTGCCAGTAGCTTACAAGATGAAGGTGACTACAATTAATGAGCTAAGAACAATGTCTAACACTTTTGTCAATAGGGATACTTTGGTTGGAAAGTTATCTACTTTTAAGCTTGAAGAATTTGGTCCTCAAGGAGCTGCATGTTGGAGTTTGCATGAAGATTGCATTAATGATATGTTATGTTGTCATTGATGTCAAGTGAACTGGTAATGGTATTTATGATATTGTTGAAATTGTTGTTATTATTGATATTGGCTTGTAAACTACAGGAAGAGCTTTGTGGAAGATGTTGTAAAATGGTATGTTAGTTTGTGAGTTGAACCAGTAAACTGGTGTATAAGGTTAAACCTTTTATATGCAATATAACCGGTAAACCCTACCAGTTGTTTTTTCTTAAACCCTAACCGATCAAGTTTGTTAGTTTAAGATCTAATGATGAGCAGTAATGATGGAGACACATGCGATCATTGAATGAGGATAAGTTCAGATTGTTTTGGCACATTTATTTGTTGTCTAGGGAATGACCAAAGTGGATTGCATATAATGCATAGCAAGTGATGAGTTACAAAGTCCGATGAAGTGGTGATCATGGAGAAGTTGGAATTTTCTTGAAGAATGTGAAGAGATTGTTATGATTTCTAACAGTCAAGATTGAACCGACTTGTTTGTAATCTCTATGAGAGAATTAGGTTTTTGTTGTGTTACAGACCTAATTGATTTGTATTTAAGGTCGATGAAGTTGTTTGTAATAGTGTTGGCAAAGTGTTGGATGAAACTAGGTGAGTGTGTGGTTGCCTAACTGGAGAATGGATCTACAATTTGTGTAGAAGTAGATTGAAGCTTAAAATGATCTGATCAAGCAAATGTAGTGCTATTCAGACAAATCAAGAAAACCTATTGTTTTCTAACAATTACAGCAAAATTGAAATCCCCTAACCAGGTAATCTCTAACAAGCTTGGTTACTTATTAAATCCTCTAACAAGGTGGTCCATTAGCTTGGATTCTCAAACCCTATACCGAGGTTACTTCTAATAGGGTATTTTTCTTTTTCATCAAGGCATTTTGTAAATCCCTTAACCGGGTGATTCCTAAAAGAATCAGTTCTTAACAAGACTTATTGTAAAAGCTTTAACAAGATTGGCTCCTAATAGGGTGAACTTCAAAAGAGTTCAGATGGCTATCCTTGTGAGTCTCATCTCATCGTGGTTTTTGCCTATTTGGGTTTTCCACATATAAACATTTGTGTCAAGTGGTGAATGTTTTTGTGGTTATGATCTTATTTGTTGATTTGATTGACTACTTAACTATTCTGATAAGGCATGATAACTGGAAGCATTGAGAGATTGAATATGTTGAGATATGATTAAGCATTTTGATGTTTACAAGATTGAAGTTGTTTACTGTTAAGTTGTTATAACAGTTAACCGGTTGATGTTGAGTATTGATCTTGATAAGTGAAAGTTTACTTTGTGAGTTTGATTTTGAGATTGGGAAGTTATTATCAGTTTTTCAGTATACTGATTCACCCCCCCTCTAAGTATTGTACTAGATACTTATTCTTTCATCATACCATCACTACAAAGACTGAATATGCTTTTCATACATCTAGATCATCAATTGGCAAGACTGATTGGAAAGGTTTATATGCGAAGGAACTGGAAAAAATGAAGAAATAAGATGATGAGTTTGAGCAACTTGAAGCCCTATTCGCTAGAAGAGTATCTAAAGGTCTGGCATGAAGTAAGTATGAAGGAACATCACCTTTTAAATGTTTTGCATGCAATAAGATAGGTCATTTTGCATCTAGATGTCCTGAAAGGAATTCAATATTTGAGGAGAAAGCATAAGTACGGGAGGAACAAAGACAAATCATGTTACTATGCAAATGAGGAAGGTGTGAATGATTCTGATGATGAACTGGCACTAGATTCAGCTAGTGGATCCAGCAGTGGAAAGGAATGGGTATTTTTGGCTATCAAGAAAGATGCTCTGACACCTATTATTCAAAATGAGGAAAAGGCCCTTGCTGCTAAAATTGAAGACAAGGATGAATGGTTGATAGATAGTGGATGTTCACATCATATGATTTGAGATAAAAGGAAGTTTCTATCTTTGCAAGAATTTGATGGTGGTCTGGTTAGATTTGGAGATGACAAAGCATGCATGACCAGAGGAAGAGGAACTATATCATTGGATGGTAAGAATAACACTGATAATGTTTATTATATTGAAGGTTTAAGGCATAATCTTTTGAGTGTAGGACAGTTGGTGGATAAGGGATTTCAATTATAGTTCAAGGATGGAGAATGCAAAATCATTACTAGATCTAGATTGGAGGTTGCAACAGGTACACAGACTAAAGGTAACATCTTTCATTTGAACTCCAGTGAGAAGACATGTTTGATTGCACAAATTGATGAGAGTTGGCTATGGCATAAGAGGTCGTGTCATGTGAATTTTGATTGCATTATAAAGATTAGCTCAATTAAGGCTGTTAGAGGTATACCTAAGATTGTGAAGCCCTATAATCCAGTATGTAAGGAATGTAAAATAGGAAAGCAAGTCACAACTTCTTTTAAGAGTATACAAGGCAAATCTAATGATGTTCTTGATCTTATTCATACTTATTTGTGTGGTCCTGCTAGAATAATTTTTTTTCAGGGTGATAGATATTTCATGCTAATCATTGATGACAATTCTAGAATGATGTGGGTTACTTTTCTAAGGGAGAAATATGAAGCTTTTGAAAAGTTTAAGATATTTAAAGCTAAAGTTGAGATAGAGATAGGGTTGAAGATTAAATGCTTAAGGTCAGATCAGGGTGGTGAATTCACATTCGGTGAATTTAACAATTATTGTGAGAAGTATGGGGTAAGGAGACAAACTTTTGCACCCCAGACACCTCAACATAATGGTGTTGTGGAAAGAAAGAACAAAACTATCTTGGATGCGGCCAGAACTATGATGATGGAAGATAATTTTCCTCATATCTATTGGAGAGAAGCTATGAGAACGATGATATACACATTCAAAATTGTTCATATCAAAGGAGACATCGATAAGACACCTTATGCGTTATTCTTTGGTCATACACCTACAGTTAAGTATTTTAAAATCTTTGGTAGTAAATGCTATATCAAAAGAGATGATTCCATTGAAAAGTTTGATCCTATATGTGATGAAGGGATATTTCTTAGTTATTCTAATGAAAGTAAAGCATATAGATATTATAACAAAATATTGCAGAGAATTGTGGAGAGTGCTAATGTCAAGGTGGATGAGCAGTACAAAGGTCAAATTAGAACTTATGAGAGAGAACTGAAAGTAGAGATGATCATAACTGAATCGGTAGAACATGTACTGGTATAGAATATTGAACTAGTTTCCTCGACAGTATCAAAAAACTCAACAGTAACTGAAGATCAGAGCAGAAGAATAGAAAGTCAGAAGACTCCTATGTATGTAAGGTTAAATCATTTAGAAGATTAGATCATTGGAGACAAGAACAAAGGAGTTATGACAAGAAGAAGGTTGGCAGCTAATGAGGTATGTTTAATTTCTCAAGTTGAACCAACATTAGTTATTGAACCTTGTAAAGATGAATGTTGGATGAAAGCTATGGAAGATGAATTAGACCAGATTAAAAAGAACAACACATGGAATTCAGTTCCTCAACCTAAAAATAAGAATGTTATTGAAACTAAGTGGGTTTTTAGGAATAAAATGAATGAGGATGGACAAGTTGTGAGGAATAAGGCTAGATTGGTATGTAAATGATATTCTCAAAAGGAAGGAATTGATTATGATGAGACTTTTGCTCTGGTAGCTAGGATTGAAGCTATGAGATTATTTCTTGCGTATGCTGTGCATAAGAAATACAAGGTTTATTAGATGGATGTTAAGTGTGCATTTTTGAATGGATATCTTGAAGAGGAAGTTTATATTGAGAAACCTGATGGATTTTTACTTACAGATGACAAAAGCATGGTTTGCAGGTTAAGGAAAGCTTTATAGGGATTGAAACAAGCCCCTAGAGCTTGGTATGCTAGATTGGACAAATATCTTTTGAAGCTTGGTTTCACTAAAGGTAATGCTGATAGTAACTTATATTACAAGATCACTGATGATGACATATTGATTGTTGAAGTTTGTTGATGATATCATTTTTGGAGGTGAGGATAAGTTATGTATGGAATTCTCTGATAATCTGAAGAATGAAATTGAGATGTCTATGATTGGGGAGATGAAAGTTTTATTAGGTTTACAAATTACTCAGACTGATAAAGGTATTTTAATTTTTCAGACTAAGTATGCTAGAGAGTTGCTGAAAAAATTTGGTATGGTAAATTCCAAACCGGTTGGTACCCCTATGGTTACAAGTGAGAAATTGACAAAGAATGATGCATCCGCTCCAATGAATCCTACAAGGTATAAATCTATGATTAGAGGTTTGTTATATTTGACTCAGACTAGACCAGATAAAATGAATGCCATTTGTATTGTATCAAGATATTAGAGTGATCCTAGAGAGAATCATGAGAGTGCAGTGAAAAGGATTTTCAGGTATTTGCAAGGAACAACTGAGTATGGTTTGTGGTATCCTAAAAATGATGACTTTACACTATGTGCATATACAGATGTAGACTTGGCTGAAGATGTTGATGACCAGAAAAGCACATCTAGTGGAGCTTTCTTTCTTGGAAAGAAACTTGTTTCATGGATTAGCAAGAAACAATCATGTACTTCTTTATCTACTACTGAAGCTGAGTATGTTGTTGCTTCTAATACTAACTATACACAAGTTAAATGGATGAAGAAAATGTTGAAGGATATAAGGGTAGATTGCAATGAACTGGTAGTTATTCACTATGATAACTCTGCTGCTATTGATATATCAAAGAATCCAGTATTTTATTCTAAGAAAAAGCACATTTATATCAAGTATAATTTTATGAAGGAGAAGGTGGAAGCAAATGAAGTCAGATTGGTTTATGTGAACACTAAAGAGTAGATTGTAGATATCTTCACTAAACCTTTTCCTAAGGAATCATTTGAGTACTTCAGAGACAGATTGTAAGTTTTTGCCCCTCCGATAGACTCTTGAGTGATGTTGATGGACATCAATCCAACATGCATTATCATAACTATCGGTCATTCTGGATTGATGTGTTGATGCTACTACTCAGGGGGAGTAGACAACTGTGTGGTTCAGAGGTTTTATAACTTTTCTTTGATGTTTATGTCAGATTTCTGGCATTGATGTTAAAGGGGGATATATATATATATATATATATATATATATTTGAAAAATAGAGCTTAACAGGGATATCATTCATAGGGGGAGTTTGGTTTGTTGGTTTAGAACTTCATTGTCATATCATTTTGGGGATATTATTGGATGTCTTCCTTTGGGGGAGACTTCTTTGGCATTTCTTGGCACTTGGATGTTTTTCACATCTAGTGTTGCCATCAATGCCAAAGGGGGAGGCTGTTGGCAATTTGGAGGAATTGATTATGTGTTGCATTGATGTTTGTCATTGATGTCAACACTAGCTATTTTTCTATCTACCGGGTTCCAGTAGTGTGGTTGGATTGTGATGAACATACCGGGGATATGTTCTGGATTGTGGAATTGGTTATTCATGTGTTCTTGATGTGTATCACATTCATTTGGCTCGAGATTCGATGATCTAAATGCTATAATATATTCTAGTAAGCCTTTTGGTTACCGGTAAGGGTTTTACCGACAACGCTTTGATGAAGATCTTTTAATGAGTCTGATAAGTGGTGTTGGTGTGGCTTCTAGAAGGTTATTAGGATGCTGATGGTTATCATGTTCATGTTCCAGATGTTCATGGTGTTTGATTTATCTTATGGTGACCTATTTTGGGTCTGGTATTAGTCTGCTAGGTTATGGACCAGTTTATGCAACGTGTTGGTTGATGCTCCCGATGCATCACTGGTTGGATTTATTGTTTGGTTTATGTTGTTTTGGTCTTAGGCTAGCTTGGTTTATCATTGGTTTGCAGGATTATGTAACAGATCTATTGTATTATCTTTTAGGTGGCCAACCTAATTGTTTAGGTCCCGAGTTGGTATAAATATGTTCTAAGATCTCTTTGTAGATCATGGTATGGGTTATGGGATTATCTGTGTGCAAATAAAGTTGTAATCATATGCAGAGGTTTTGGTTGATCATAGGTGATCAAATTGGGTTTGTATAAAAGGTTTAAGACCTTTGGTATTGAGCTTAATCAGAACTGTACTCAGGCATAGGAGATGTTATTCTTGCAGTTCTTTCATCTTTTTGGATTGTAGTCTGGATTTCTTTTGTAGTCAGTGAGGCTCCTTTTGTGATGATCCGTGCGCTCTAGGCTATTGGCCTTCCTGCATGTGCAACCCCTCTTATTGTAATCACATACTTTCTATAGAAGTATTAACTAACTGTGGGTAGGCTTCCCACCGTGGTTTCTCCATTTACTGGGTTTTCCACGTACAAATCATGGTGTTATGTGTTATGGAAGGTTGGTAATCATTCTGTGATTTATGTTTGTGTTTAATTTTTATATCTTCTATTCCGGTATTTGGTTTATGCATTTTGGTAAAAGGTTTTGTGTCCTTAAAGTTTCATAATCTGTTGACAACTGATTCACCCCCCCCCCCCTCTTAGTTGTCCACCGGTTATCCTAACAGGATATGATTTATAATTCAAGAATAACAAGTGTAAGATCTTAAGTGGTTTCAGAATTGAGATAGCATCAAGAACTAAGAATTAAGGTAATATCTTTCATTTTAATGATGGTGGTAAAAGTTGCTTGATTTCTCAAGTTGGGGAAAGTTGGTTATGGCATAGAAGGATGTGTCATGTGTGAATTTTGATTGCATAGTTAAGATAAGTTCTACTCAAGCAGTAAGAGATCTTCCTAAATTGGTAAAGCCTACTAATTTTGTATGCAAGGAATGCCAATTAGGGAAGCATACAAGAGTTACTTTTAAAAGAAAACAATATAGTTTCAATGAAATATTGGATCTTATGCATATTGATTTGTATGGTCCCTCTAGAGTGAGAAGCTTGCAGGAAGACATGTACTTCATGTTGCTAATTGATGACTATTCAAGGATGATGTAGGATACTTTCTTAAGGGAGAAGTCTGAAGAATTGGATAAGTTCAAGACTTTCAAAGCTATGGTTGAAACTGAGACAAGATTGAAGCTGAAGTGTCTGAGATCTGACAAAGGTGGTGAATTTACTTCCGGTGTTCAATGCTTTTTGTGAAGAGCATGGAGTGAAGAGACATTTATCTGTACCTAGAAATCCTCAGTAGAATGGTGTTGTGGAGAGGAAGAATAGAACAATTCATGATGATACTAGAACCATGATGATTGAAGGAAATGTTCTACATATCTATTAGAGATAGTCTGTGAGTACCGCTTTATACACTCTTAACTGGGTGCATATCAAAGGTGATACCGATAAAACACCTTATGATTTATGGTTTGGTGATGTTCCTACAACTAGATATTTTAGATATTTTGGTATTAAATGCTATATCAGAAGAGATGAAGATCTAGGGAATTTTGATGCTAGATGTGATGAAGGAATCTTTCTTGGTTATTCTACTAAGAGCAAGGCCTACCGATGTTATAATAAGAGATTGAAAAAGATAATTGAAAGTGCTAATGTGAAAGTTGATGAAAGTAATTTGTGAGACAGATCAGATCTTGCAGATATGATTCAAAGGATCAAGATGTTAGTTCAAATAAAGGAAAGCAAATGCAAACCCAGAATCAAATTCAAATTGTTTCGAAAAAGCCTAAAAATGAAGGAGAAGGTACAAGTGCTAGTGTAGAAGAAAGAGCTCAAGAGCCTGAAAATTGAAGAAAATTCTAAGACTCCTAGGTATGTGAGTTGAATCATTTAGAAAATCAAATCATATGAGATAAGAATAAAGGTGTGATGAGTAGGAGAATGATTGATGAAGAATATTGCTTGATTTCTAAGATTGAACCTAAGGATGTTAACGAGGCATGTAAAGATGAAAATTTGGTGAAAGCAACGGAAGAGGAATTGAACTAGATTGAAAAGAATAATACATGGATTCTTGTTCCTAGACCTAAGGATAAGAATGTGATTAGAACTGAATGGGTCTTCCAAAAAAAATTGGATGAACAAGGTGAAGTTGTTAGGAACAAAGCAAGACTTGTTTGTAAGGGATATTCTTAGATGGAAGGAATTGATTTTGAGGACACTTTTTCTCCGGTAGAAAGAATTGAAGATGTTAGATTATTTCTTTCTTGTGTTGCATACAAAGACTTCATAGTTTATCAGATGGATGTCAAGTCAACCTTTCTCAATGGAGAGTTGGAAGAGGAAGTTTATATAGAGCAACCAGATGGATTCTAGTTGACAAATTAGGGAGATATGGTTTGCAGATTGAGGAAAGCATTGCATGGATTGAAGCAAGCCCCAAGAGCTTGGTATGTCAGATTGGATAAGTATTTGATGAAGCTTAGATTTAATAAAGGTATTGCTGATACTAACAAGATTGATCATGATAACATTTTAATTATTGAGGTATTTGTTGATGACATTATTTTTGATGGAAATGATAGTTTGTGCAAGAAGTTTGCTGATGATATGCATAATGAGTTTGAAATGTCTATGATTGGAGAGATGAAATTCTTTTTGGGATTTTGCAAATTACTCAGTTGGATAAAGGAATTTTTTATATCTCAATCTAAGTATGTGAAGGAATTGTTGAAGAATTTTGGTTTAGATGATTTAAAGCCACTTGGTACCCCTATGGTGACCAAATGTAAGTTGACAAAGGATGATGATTATGCAAAAGCCAATCAAGCCAGATATAGATCCATGATTTGTGGATTGTTGTATTTGACTCAGACTAGACCAGATATTATGAATGTTGTTTGTCTTGTTGCTAGGTTTCAAGACGATCGTAAGGAATCTCATGTTGTAGCTATGAAAAAAATATTTAGATATTTGAAAGCGATAGTTGATTTTGGTTTGTGGTATCCTAAAGATGATGACTTTACTTTGAGTTCTTTTACTGATGCCGATTGGGAAGTTGAATTTGATGATCGAAAGAGTACTAATGGTGGTGCATTTTTCTTGGGAAAAGGATTGGTTTCTTGGATAAGTAAGAATCAAAATGCTACTTCTTTATCCACTGCAAAGGCATGATACATTGTTGCTGCTAGCAATTGTACTCAAGTGGTGTGGATGAAGACTTGATGCTAAAGGATATTAGAGTTGTTTTGATGAGCTTACTGCTATAGACTACGATAATTCAAGTGCTATCAACATTTCTAAGAATCTGATGCTGCATTCAAAGACTAAGCATATATCAATCAAGTTTTATTTCTTGAGAGACAAGGTGAATGAGAAGGAAGTCAGATTGGAGTATGCATCTACAAAGGAACACATTATAGATATCTTCATGAAGCATTTGCCTAAAGATACTTTTGAGTATCTCAGAGAGAAGTTAGGGGTAGTTTCCCCTCTTGATAGGAACTAAGATGTATGGATTTGCATCAATCTGGTGGATTTCACAGTCATATCTTATGATCTGGATTGATGAGTGGTGGTTACTACTCAGGGGGAGTAGTTAGTGTGGTGGTTCAGATGTTTAGATTTGTTACTTTTGATGTTTAGTTGTGGGAAGAGAGATTTTGGTAAAAGGGGGAGATTGTTGATATGTGCCTTTAGCATTGATGTCAAAGGGGGAGAGAGGCCCATGTGAAAAACCTATGTTGAGCTATGTGCATGATCTAAGGGGGAGCTAATTATTTTCTTTGTTTGCATTGATTATTTTTCACATTCATATGTTTCCATCAATGCCAAAGGGGGAGATTGTTGGATATTTTTGAGAAGTTTACTAGAATGTGTTGTTGTCATTGATGTCAACATATTCCTCTGTATGTTTCAGTGTTGCAATCAAATTAAGTGAGTTGGTTGGATAGTGTGTTGTAGATGAGTTGTTGAGGATTAAAGGATTTTGAGATAAGTATCTCTAGTTGATTCAACTATAGTTTCAGAGGTTCACGTGGTGATTTGATCGAGTTATGAGATCTGGTATTGCGATTGGTTTTCAGTTGTTCGGTGTTGATCAGTGTTCTGGATTTTGCTCTGCATTGCTTTGTGTTGCAATATATTGGTTTACGGATTTGGTAGAGTGTTTGGAATATTTTGGTGTGTCCTCAATTTAGATAGTTTGTGATTTGGAGGTCTATAAGTGAATCTTTTAGTTTGACAATCAGTTCAGTTAGTGTTCTTGAAGTTCAGTATAGTGATGATGGAGATTCTAGTAAGTGGTATTGGTGCAGTTGTTTTTGTGGTAATTCATGATTCTTGTGGATGTTTATAGATCATGTCCTATCTATGTTGGTGGTTCGCATTGATTGTTGTACATGTTATGGATGATTTTTCTTAATCCGATGGTGTTCTTCATGTTCTTGGCCAACATGATGATTGTAGCATGTTGCAGATGTTTGAGGCATAATTCTTGGAGGTGTTTCATGTTCGAGGTATTGGTTTAGGTCAACACTATGTCCTAGCCAACATTTTTTTGGTTCGCATGTAATATTGTAGCGTGTGTGGTTATATTTTGTAATTTGTGATGTGTGTTGAACCGACCTTGAAAGATAAGTTGATGATATGTATAAATAAATGTAATACTCATGTGAGAGAGGTATCTATGTGTGCAAATAATGTTTTGATCTTTCAAAAGTAGTGAAGTAGTGTGAAGAAGTGTGAAGAAGTGCAAAGGAGCAGTATATGTGTTATGTGCTTAACTAGAACTATAACTAGGCATGAGGAGATTCTATTCCACCAGTTCTTGATCTTCCAGATGTAATTCAAATGTTTTTGTATATAGAGTGTGTCTTCCCAAGGGTTTTAGGCCACCTTGTTATGTGTTTTGAGCAGTGAGCTCTAGACAGTGTGCCTGAATGCATGTGCATTCCCCATTGTAATATTTCATATACTTCTAACAGGGTATCATGATATTGTTTGTAGCTTCCCACCATGGTTTTTCCCTTGACCAGGTTTTCCACGTCAAAATTCTTGGTGTTATGTGTTTTATTGTTGTGGTATGATTTATGGTTTCATTGTTAATTATCAGATTTGAAATTGTGTTTAAGTGAATTTTTTGAGAAAACCGATTCGCCCCCCTTCTTAGTTTTCTACCTTGTTGCCAACTATTTTTGGGGGTAATTTCAATGGTTTGTCTTGTTAAGAAGTTGACAAGAGTAGGATACTATTAGCCTACTATGGAACAAGAAGCTCATGCTTTTGTAAAGAAATGTTGGAAATGTCGGATTCATGGAGACTTGATTCATGCACCAACACAACAACTCTGACCTCTCACATCTCCTCGTCCCTCTTATCAATGGGGATTGGACCTCATAGGTAAGATTCACCCTACCTCTTCTAATGGGCATAAGTTTATTATCATAGCTATAGAGTACTTTACAAAATGGATTGAAGCCATTCTAATGACTTACATCATTGACATCCAAATTTCCAACTTTATCCTCAATTACATCATATGCCGTTATGGAATCCCTTTGGCTATTATTACTAACAATGGTCACCCTTTCAAAAACCAAGATGTAAAACCACTTTATGCAAAATCTCATATATAACACCACTTTTCCTCCCCATATTATCTGCAAAGTAATGGTTAAGAGGCATCTAACAAAACCATCATTAAAATCCTTAAGAAAACTGTCAATGATGCTAGCCACGACTGGCATGTACAACTGAATCTTTCTCTATGGGCATACCAAACTAGTATTCATACACCTACTAGTGCTACACCTTACTCATTAGTTTATGGTATTGAAGCTATTCTTCCCCTTGAGGTTGAGATCCCTTCATTGAGAGTCTGCTTGCACAATATTATTAATGATGAAGAATACATGATATCCAATTTGCATGACTTAGAAGTATTGGATGAGCGACGCTAGATTGCTCTAGTTCATCTACAAGCATATCAAAATCATTCCCATCAAAATTATAACAAATAAAGTAAAGGGTAGGCATTTTGAAATTGGAGACTTGGTCGTCAAGATGAATATGAAGAATTAGCAAGAAAGGGAAAAGCCAAGAAAATTTGAGCTTAATTGGCTAGATCCTTATGTGGTCATTGCAGCGTATGGGTCTGGTGCTTATTAGCTAGCTACATCAGAAGAGGAACCATTATCTGAATGGGTCAATAGCATATACCTCCACAAGTACTATGCTTAAGTCAATATGATCCTGAAAAAAACAAAAACATTGATATATGATCCTAAAATTTTTTTTTTTTTTTTATATATGATCAAGACAAAAAGAACAAAAAAATGATATATGATCTTGAAAAAAAGAACAAAAAAAGTGATGAATCTAGAAGAAAAAAAGATTCTCCCACTTCTAAAAACCAGGCAAACAGGTGCATTGGGTAAGTACCGTGGTGAAAACCTGCCAAACAAGTGCCACGCGTAGAAAGTCATTTCTCCACCTTCTATCGTCATTCTATTTGAATCTTATTCATATATGTGATAGATTTTCCATCCATCTTGACATTAAATCCCCTCGAATCCCACTGTCATGGCCTGGAACTAGCCGATATTCATTATCTTTCATGATACACAAACCGGTCTTGTATATAATCCGTTCAGACCATTGTATATAGTTTCCCACAAATTGGGGGCATCATCTTTATCATGATCAATTGATGGGGGTCCTTCTTGTTGTTTGAAGGGATTATGACACATGTACATAACCTAAATGTCCTAAAAAATACTAAAAATTGCAAAATGTCTTAAAAAATCCTAAAAAATTGTAAAATGTCCTGAAAAAATCTTAAAATTTTTTAAATGTTGAGAAAAAATCCCAAAAATTGTAAAATATCCCCCAAAATTCTAAAATTTACAAAATGTCTTGAAAAAATATTAGGAATTGCAAAATGTCATGAAAAAAAAACCGAATCCAAAAACATCTAAATATTGATCTTGAAGAAACTCTCCAAAAACATCAAATAACCAAAAAAACCCTAAAAAATATAAAATGATAAAAAAAAAAAAAAAAAAATTATCATTTTCATTTTTCAGTCCATCAATAAACTTGTCCTTTGCAAACAAAAATATATTCGAGTAGACATAGATGAAAAACTCATAACATTGTGCTTATCAAATCACGTATCAACAAACAAAATATCAATCCAATCAACACGTCAAACATGCAACTTGTTGCATCAATCAATCAATCAACCTATTAACTTGTCCTTTGTCTAACTATCATCTATCTTATACAGAGTTTAGTATACTCAAAACTAAATTGTGTCTGTCTTATACGAGGCATTCAAACACCATGATCGTCCTATCAAACACAAACACAAACTATCAACTTTGACAACAAGATTAGAATGGTTGTTAGCTCGCTTGGTCTAGTGAGTCTTATCTTTACTTGATTTACCTTTGGTCATGTTCCTACGCTACTTGAGGATATGACTCGGTAATGAGAGTGGATAGGATGGTTCATGACCTTTCTTGTTATTGTCTTCTGTTTGTGGGATGTTGTTCATGATGGTCTGAAACATGTATATCTTTGGTGTCTGTGTTGGTTCGATCACCTTGTGACTATTTCCAATACCTCAACCCTTGATATACAAACCATTTTTTCAGAACACACCATGGACACATTCATTTTCTATAATATATCTTTCTCTTTTGTACAAGAATCACATTATCACTCTGACCATATAAATGTCACGATTTGATGTATCCATTTTGCCATATTAAAATAAATCTCTCTATTGCTAAAGGTGCACGAATGAAAGCAAGGTTTCCTTCATTTTTTAACTAACATTTCTTTAACTAAATTCCTTTTTTTACTAACCTTTCCCTTCATCAGTCCAGCCCATCTCTCAATCTTGTACTTTGGTATCCAAAAATATGCACAAAAATATGCATCCTGCATTCACAACATGTTAGTACATATGCATATCATGAGACATTCACCTATCTTTCCACTTTGTATACATATGCTAGTAATATTACCCAATGAAATATCATAAAATCATAACATCACATAAAAATATCATAACATCGCAACACATATAGAATCTATATATATCATATATATCATCAAAATGTATCCGAGTATATAATCCCGGTGTCTATCTCAAAATAGATCTCGCAGGCTCGATATAACATCAAAAAGGGTCTGTGACAAAATAATTGTATCAAACTGAAATTATCACAGAGTGTTCCCTTGGTCCTCCTAGTCCTATCCCTCTCTTGAGGATGAAGCTCCTCTTGCCCCCTATCCTATTTGTATAGTTGGCCCTACCACTCCCGAATTGCTTTATTTCCTTTGAGAATGAGTCCTGCTGCATGATCTCTCCTGACTATGAACTACCACAAGGACGGTTCTCTTTGATTTGATGGTACCACCTCATATAGGAACCTCAAATAATAGATCTCCTCTCAATAATCCATCATCTAGTCAAAGGCCTCACACATAGTCAAATCCTGTACCCCATCAATAAACTCCTAGACTTGCTCATCCGATGTCTGTGCCCTAGCTATCGTCGTGTCTCAAGAAGCTATCAATGAAGCTCTCTTTGGTGCCCAATAATCACTCTCATCACTGCGCATATCTAACTCTACCAATAGTGCCACTCTCTCAACACTCAACTGACCCCTTTCCGTTGTCAATCTCTGGCCCATATTCATTGTCATAGATGTCCTCTCGACGTCCCAAGTTGCTCTATCCTACTGAAGAGATGCTATACATCTCTCTAGTCTTGCAATGTGCTCCCTTTGATATCTCACTTCTCCTCTCATAGTCCCATCATCCAGAATATGCTCCACATAATCCCCTACTACCAGATCATGCATAGGATCATTCTGCACCGCTGACAGATCATCATACTGCTCATCTCCCTCCTCATCATCTTCATCATCCACGTCTCCCTTGTCATCCTCGTCATCCTCCCCGTCATTGTCATCCTCATCCTCCTCATAATTCTCATCATCATCATTATCATCGTCATCTCCTGGCTCATCTCCCCCCTTTGCATCAGCTATGCGACCTCGTCTCCTCCTTCAAACACCTCAGAATAGAACCCCTGAAATTGAAATCTCCAGATCTATCAAAGGAATGGGTTTGTGCTTTGTAAACTATTTGTCATATACCTTTATGGTACTTGCATCTATCACAACCACACGCACACCCCACTACCTAGGTTGTAACTTCCCAAACTCTATAAAAGCTACATGTGCTTTAATAACTAGACCCCAATCTCCTATCTATCTTTTAGACCATTCTTAATAAGCCATACCTATAGGCATATCCTGCCTCTCCCTGAACTGCCTCCATACCCTCTCTGGTAACTACACCTCAAAGACACTCTTTCTCATCATCACCCACCCTATCAGTACCTCTCATATCACCAATAATGAAGATTCTCGTCATCATCTTACCAACCCTTGGAATCGTTGTATGGTATCCAAGTAAAATCTCTCAAATCTAGTCTAACTGGTATCTCCAGAATAGAGTGTATCTCATCGATCCCTAAAATAAGGCTCTATCATAGCAGTATACATATGGTAACTAAGGTCTTACCTATCTCTCTAGTATAGGCCAACATATCAAAAAGTGCTCAAATGCCCACACCTATAGTAGCATTATTCCACAACTCATTGTCAAAGTCTCTTTGTACACTATTTGATGTAGACAAAAGTATAACATGCCTAACATGCATGGTCCCCAAGAAAAGACCATCCCCTCCAACACCATGCGCTCTAGCACTCATCCCCATACAATAGGAAATCCATGCCCTCTCCTGTTCATTGCTACCAAACCTGCTATAACCACGCTGATCATAGTCAATAACCTAAGATGCTGAGCTGCCATAGTCTCCCATTTGATCTCATAATCCACAGTGCATAGCTCATCCTCATCCACCTCGAATATATGACTCAAAGATTCTCTAGCTCTAGTAGGTTCATACACTACTAGCTTTCCATGCAGAGGAATTCTTAGGATGAGCCACACATCCTCTAATGTAACTGTTTCTTCCCTTGTCGATAGATGAAATGGGTTCGTCCTTGAGTGCCACCACTCTGATAATGTTGTAACAAGTCCTCTATTTGCTCTTATCTTAGGTATGTATGTGATATGATGCAACCCTAGATGTAATAGACAATCCCTCTCCCACTTATTTAACCAATGGCATAGTGCAAGGCATGAAGGATGACTCTCACGAGTCTGCAAAGGTGGTAATTTGACCTACAACATGATAGAGGCAAGATCAAGTTAGCCCTAATTTTTCCAAACCTAACCCTAATTGATGATCCTACATTGGAATTGTCAATCGAGCACCTAACTAGTTTGTTCCAAACCCTAATCCACCTAGGTCAAACCCTAACCATTATGGGATCCCTTTTTCATTCCCCAAGCAGTTTGGCCTAACCAAATACGCAAATAGTTTGACCACCTACATAGGCAGTTGGACCAACTGCATAATTAGTCTTGAGCAACTGTGCAATAGGGTTGACCAACTACACAACATCTAATCCTGAACCTCTTGCATGCATAAAAAACAAAAATATTAACGTAGAAAAGTTTGCACAAATTCCAAATTGACAAGTGGGCATCCGAGTACATACCTCTCGTCTTGTGCCCTCTAGTCTTTGGTAGCTCCACACGTGCTTCTCATGATGATTCTCAATTGGAATCCACACCATTCTTGCTCTTTTCTCCTAGCTTCAGAGCTCCAAATCTTCCAAATGAGAGAGTGAAAATGAGCTGTTTAAACCCACCCACCCCTTTTTATACCCCTCTCACCTACCTAAATGGATGTGCATGCACTCCCATTTGCATTGGTCATGGTTGTTTCAAACTTCCCTATCTTGTATCTTTTGCATCCTAACTCTAATTTCACTTTCGTTCGATTCTTTGGAATCGTGATGTCATTATCGACAAATTAACCTCTTTTTCAGATTTTTCAATCAATTTATGGGGGGGGTACCCTTATATCCTGTCAAACCTGGAGCATGTTTAAATGTGATTTTTCATTCATATCTTATTTGAAACAATGCTCTAAATTATAGTCTCAAAGAGGGGCAAAATGTAGACACTAAAAATTCATATTACATGCGTTCTCCATTTTTAACCTAATCACACGTATGATCTTTATTATTGGCACAATCTTTTCCTTGTTTCCCCTTTTCCATTTTCAATCTAGATCTTCCATTTCCTCCCTATTTCAGGTTTAGGGTTACATTTTACCGTTAAATTCATTCCTCTTGTGTCAGATCTTTCCCTTATCGCTTTTATAGTGACATTTTGCCTAATTGCATCTTGATTAGGGTTTTTTTCTCCTAATTTGGTCCTTCCATTTTACCCTTTCCATTTTCTTACCATTTCAAGTTTGAGGTTACATTTTGACCTCTCCTTCATCCCTTTTGCATTAGATCATTCCCCTCTCATTCTAGTGATGTCAGTTTTTGACCTAAACCCCTGTCTCGATTTTAGGGTTTTTTGCCTTCTTTTTAGTCTTGTCATTTCCCGCTTTCCATTTTTAGTACCATTGGTTTCATTTTTTCCCTATTTATATTTTGAGGTTCCATTTTTACCTCTTCTTCAGCCCCGTGGTGTCACATTCGTCCCTTCTCTATTCGATGACCTGCTTTGACCCAGTTTACTCGTTTCTCAATTTTACCAATTTGTCCTAATTTTTTGATTTTTTCTTGAATCTTCCCATTTTCTATCAAAACCTTTCCAATTCTTTCCAATTTCACCCCTTTTGACCAAATTTGACTTAATATGACCTAATTAAAGTCTTTGGACATCAGTTTGATTAACTTGCCTTCTTAAGTTTAATCAATTCTTTAATTAATTAAACTTCCCCTTTTATTGATTATTCTTCTTTAATCATTTTATCAAACCCCTCCACTTTTAATATTGATTAAATAATATTTAATTATTTAATTAATTTTGATTTATCCCCTTTATTAAATAATTTTACTAATTTAATTAAAGGTTTATTTCTCATAACCTATAGTTGAATATTTTATTTAAATTATTCAATTATTTAATTATGTAATCAAAATTAAATAAATATCTTTATTTATTTAATTTTCTAATTATCTTATCATATGAGGATAATATCTTTTTTTATTTATAAATTTTTAATTGCCCAATATCCTCCTAATTTTTGAAAATGACAATCTAAAATCTTGGGATTCCTGTTTGATTTTTGAAAATCTTTCTTTTTTGAAATATCTCATTATATTTCAATTTTAAATTAAAAAATGAGAAATGCATCTTCATAAAATCTGCTTTTTGCTTTTTCTCCACTTTTTCCTCATCTCCTTCATCCTTCCTCAAATGACAACTCTACTGTGTGTTTAATCTGGTTCGTCCACTTGATAAAAAATATTTTTGATCTCATTTGTCCGTCAAGTTTCTAGTTTTCTATAAATTGGGACCTCTCCAATCAATTCATCTAACTTTTAAGTAATTTTACTATGTCAGTTTGTCCATAGATCTAACTTTCATGCATTGTTATTCTGTCTAATTTTTGAGAAAACTTAATCATCATCTTCTTAACAAGTTTAATTTAGTTTATCATTTCATCTTAGAATCGCACTTTCAAGTCATCCATGTTATCACCTTTCTTTCATGCATACTTGGACCTATATAATGAGAGTGATATCAAATTAGAGGAGAAATAATGAACAATGGAGCAACACAAAAGGAATGGTGATATCCGCATCTAGTTTTGAAGTTATTTTCATTTTGTTTCAGTGTCTCTATTGGTAGGATTAGGATATATGAGCATAGTTGTTTCAGAAGCTTGCAATTTTCTTTAGTTTATGCTTTTGGTCTTGACTAACCTCTAACCAGGAATATTTTCCCAATCTATAATTGCAAATATGAAATGAAATGCATATAAAATTGATGTAAAAATCACAAGTAAGCATAGGATACATTAGGTCACCAAAATGTAAGGTAGGAAAAATAGGATTCACAAGTCTATACATGTAAATAAGGAATCTATTTTATTACCTATGCAGTTACATTGGAAGGAGTATGATCCATTAGGCTCAAGATGGCTTAAGAACGAAGTGGATTCAATGGTCCTTTGTTGTGGGGGGTAATATGACTATGCAAATTGTAATTGAGGAATGTAATAAGTAGGTCCAAATAGGTTGAAATGATAGTTTTCACCATGCATAGGAAGACAAATAACTGACAAATAGATTCCAAAAAAATGATTGGCAGATTGGACTATGACTAACCTACTATTTGAATTTTAAGCAAAAATGAAGGGAGAAAGGCACCCAACTCCCAGGACTAAGGTGTCCTGTTTGGCCCGCTCCCAACAATTTTAACTCTGATGAATTGCAGACTATAGATCTCCTCCTACTTGCTCTATACCTATTTCCATAGGTTTGTTACCTATTCTTGTACACACAAAATAGAGAAAATGTTGTGTAGAGAGGGGTTTGCCTAATTCAACCCTATGTTAGGAATTCACCTTGAAATTGAATTGGATTGAGCCTGAAATGAAAGTGTGTTGTTAGGTAGCAGATGCTAGAATTGAAAATGGAATGTTTATACCTTCATCAACCTTCTTGATGTCAAAGTTCTCATGAAGATGTTGATGTTGACTTGAATGTATCTGACATAAGGAATGGAAGATCATAGATGTCATCATAAATATATAGATCTACAAACTACTCCTAATCTTCAATGCCTTGATTCTTGATCACTTTCCCTTGAATTGAATTGTCTCCTTTTTTGTGCTCTCTCTCAAAATGAGGGAGGATACCTTTCTTATATACCTCTCTGAAAAAATTTTGGGTGTAAAAATCAGAGTAGGTTGACATGGAAAAATATTTCTTGCTCAACCAAGTTGACCGTTAGATTGGGGCTAAACATCCGGGAGAAGGGCGCCTTGATTGGCCCACTCCCAAGAGTACGTCACCTTAGGTGCCTTGGTCCCTCCAATGTGGCCCCAAACTTGGACATGAGGTCCAAAATAGGAAGGAGAAACTGAAATGAGATGCTTAACAAGGCTTGATCAAGCATGTTGGGAGCACAAGACCATGAAAGCTAAAATAGGGCCTAGATAAGCAAGAAATTGTATAGTGATGTAATTTACAATGTTACAACTTTAAATTTTTCATATGGGTTTTCACATGACCCCACATATTGATACAAGGGATTATACCTATTCACCAATGCTCACATCAAAATAATATTCCATAATTATCCTATAAGAAGCTAATATACTTCATGCTTAAGTTCATAACATACATTAGGATAATGTTAATAATCTTATTGGAATACATAATTAAACCACATTACCTCACAAAGTGAAGTGGGTTAAGTTTTTAAACTTGATGGATCTCTCATCCCCCATTGATAATTACACTTGCACACTCATTTGAAACTTCAATATATCCATAGTGTATATAGACGAATTGAAATAATGAAAATTATAAATTGCTCAAGTATGATAATTGAAATAGATCGTTTCATTAATGTTGGTGAATAGGTTTTGCTACCTAACTCTATATCCTAACACCCAAATAGGTAATAATTTGACCAATGATTGAGATATGTGTGATATCCTTTGTACCTACTCTTTGCTTCTTTTACAAGGAGTCATCCAAGAAGCAACATATTCAAAATAAGAAGAATAAACATCCATTAATCGTAACACAAGGTCTACAATTCACATAATTGCACTTAGTTAATCTTATTCATGATATCTATAAAAAGTTTTTCCAGTGTTCCTTCAAGACAAAGCTTCTTCACAAAAGCCCCCAAAATGGGTCCCTTTATCACTACTGATCCTTAACATATCGACATTTCTTCATAATCGTCTCAGGAAGCAATAATTTCTTGAAAATGACTGTTTCCACAAATTGAATTGAAAAGCCAATATATCACATATGTGGCCCACCAGAAATCATAATTCAAAACACCAAAAAAATATCCACAAATCCTACGCTATTTACAATAATTCAAAATTAGTAATACTAATTATCAAGGGGAGTTGGATTCCTTTCGGCTTCGAGTACCAGTTGGAGTTGCGCGTCATGTATTTTAGCCTTTTTCTCTTCCTCTTCTAGCACCGAGATCACTCTAATGTACTCAACAATTTTTTTTTGGTACTCCCACAGGAAATTCATCAACCTAGAGAAGATGTCTTCTTGTAGATCTTCTGTAAAATCCATACCAAGTTGAACCACTGGAGTGGTACCATTCCTTGACAACACCATCCTTTAAGATTGAATTTTCTTTCCACGGTAGATATGTGATTGTCGGAGAGTAGTCACGTAATAGACATATTTGGGAACTCGAGAAAATCTCATGAAGAAGTACTGAGAATCTATATCTAGCTGACTAGCTTATTATAGAGGGTTGTTTGATCGACATCATGACTTTTGAGAACAAAGAAAGAGATCGAGCAATTAGTACTTTGCCGAACTTGGGCACTGCGAAGACCAAGTTCAAAAAATTGGAAATTTACCGATTCAAAGCGCGACTCCAATGAATGAGACCACTTGAAAGAGAAGTTTAAATTAGGGTAATAGTTATACATATTAGTTGGCATAAAATTTATATTTTGACTGAGTTTATTTTATCTTGATTATGTTCAATTAACTCTACAATAACCATTAAATTATAACCTAAAAAATATAATATTGGGTTAGAATTTAAATCTCATCAAATAATTTTATTAATCCTATAATAATTACAAGAAAGTTTTGTTACAATTAATAATGGATTATGCATCCACAAATTACCAAATCCTTAGCATAATCCTACCTTCACTAATGTTGTTGTTGCCACCACTTGGACTCATTTAAATCTTAAATAAATTTTTCATTTTCACCACTTGGAGTCACTAAAATTTATTTTATTTTCAACCTTTATGATTTACCTCAATGATTATATTGGTCGTAATTGTACTCATTGATATTTTCTTCTATGAAAACACCAATAGTATAACTTCCATTCCCTATCTTTTATTCAATTTTATTCTTACTAACATAGTTATGCAACTTTATAATTGATTTCAATCACTTATATTTCACAAATCTAATTCCAACTAAATCAAGTAATCATATTTTAAGGTTCAATAAAGTATGACATCATAGTTACTCAAAGTTAAAATATTTGATACATGTTTCATAGTCATTATAATATCATCATTAATTGTAAGGAGTAAAATCAAGGCTACAATAGTATGTGGTCTTCCCCGTAGAATAATTAGGAGATATTATTCACTTTTAATAAATTTCACATGATTACAATGTGATATTTTTAGACAGATAGAGTAATCCACAAGTTTGATTAATGAGGTAAATTATACTAAATAGTACTAAAGAAAAGATCACAAGGCTTATCAAATGATTTGAATAGTTAGTGATATCCAAAACCACTAATAAGATATAAGTTGCTACAACTATCATAATAAAGGATGGTACTTACACTTCCATCCCCTTAGATTAGAATTCCTCCAAGAAATCCATAAGGTTTGAGGGAAGTAAAATATAGCATTGCACCTAACATAAACGTGATGAGGAAAACAATTCTCATTAATTTGGTTGTGAAAACTATGAATCATATAGTAGCAAGTATCTTAGAAGCATTTTTTCTCTCCATGAAGCGCACAACAATGAAGTTAATAGTTTCTACTTTACAATAAGAATAGTATATACATCAAAATTATGACAAAATGGCACACAATCTATTATCATGGTTCATAAATATTATAAGGGCTATTAGGGATAAAGCCATACAAGCATATACTATAGATACTAAAGTATCATTGCTAACAACATTAACATTATGCGATTATCCTTACTACATAATATCAACAAGATATCCAAAAAACATTATTCAATATGATGATTTCTAAGATTATATCTCTGCATCAATAAATAACCATCCAATCTGTCAAGGCTTTGTGACATCATTTTCATTCATAACCATTGTACTCACTTAATTTCTCTTTATTGATATTTACTACTCCTTGATATTTAGTTCACAACAAAATCCACATCTTAATCACATATTTCAAGATACATATATCACATAGAATTACTTGACATGACTCATGTGATTACCTCACAAGACTCACAAAATGGAAAAAATAGGCTTTATGAAGATGAAAAGTGGCACAATACAACTTAGTAACAATAGGGTCATGAGGCCATAGATACAATAATAGAACAATCATACAACTATAGAACAAATGCATCAACATTTGAATAGATGTAGAACCAAACGATCATGTCACGACCCTCATTAATTATTTAATATTATTTATTATAAATTATAAATTATTATTCTCATTGAAAACTATTATTATTATGCCAAAGGAATTCCCTATTTAAAATGGATTATGCCAAAGGTATTCCCTATTTGAAAAGGACAACTAACATTTTGAATTCAATAGTTTAGAATTGAAAAGGATGAAAGATGACAAAATTAATCTCAACCAATACTTATATTTATATTAATTAATATTTTCTTATGATAAAAGATTTAAAAATATATTTTAACATCATTAATTAGAAAAAGAATGCAGATAAAAGTATGTCTTTTATTATTATCTTCTTTTATATTCTATCTTGTTTCTGAAAGTTCAAAAAGGAAAAATAAAAAAAATATAATTTTTTTTAGCTTTATTCTAGTTATTCTTTTTCTTCTTTTAAGATTGACTTTTTTGTCAACTTAAAGACTTATTTTAATTATTTTGTCTTTTAATGAAATTGCAAATAATAATTAAAAGTTATTAGAATTAATTTAATTTATAACTTTGTTTTATGAAAATTTTAACTATTGTAGAATAAATATATTTTGAGTTAAAGATCTATTTTTTATCACTATCTTCTTTTGATAAGAATATCTTTAATGTTATCTTCTTGAATATTTTATTTCTTTTAATTAATTATAATTTTTCTTCTTCCTCATCTTCTTTTTTAAGGATTAATTTTTATTAAATTAAAATTTATTTTAATTATTTATGTCTTCATATAGAATTACAAATAATAATTAAAAGATATTAAAATTATTTTTTTAATAATTTTTGTCTTATTAAAATTTTATTATTCTAGAATAATTAAATTTGATTTTTTTACTTATATAATAAAATAAATTTCAACTTAAAACCTAAATTGAGAGTTTAGAGTGAGAGAACAAGAGGGAGAGAAACTAAATTTTTATTATGCATTTCATGCCAATAATTTAAGGATAGCATTTGTCCTTGAGGAGTAATGCTTAGGGTAGCATGTTATTTGATTATTATCTCAAAATCAATCAATCAATCTCTCTCTCTCTCTCTCTCTCTCTCTCTCTCTCTCTCTCTCTCTCTCTCTCTCTCTCTCTCTCTCTCTCTCTCTCTCTCTCTCTCTCTCTCTCTCCTTCCCACTATATCTATCTCTTTATCTCCCCTTCTTTCTATCCCTCTCCCTCTCTCTCCCTCTCTCCTATTGTTCCCTCTTTTTATATCTCTCTACTTATCTATCCTCTCTCTCCCTCTATCTATTTATGTATATCTCTCTCCATCTAAATATCTATCTCCATATTTCTCTCATAGACACATTCTCTCTCTCTCTCTCTCTCTCTCTCTCTCTCTCTCTACACACACACACACACATCTACCTTAGTCTACCTATCACATCCTATCTCTCTCTCTCTCTCTCTCTCTACACACACACACATCTACCTTAGTCTACATATCACATCCTATATCTTTATATCTCCCCCTCTCTCTCACCCCCTATATATTTGACAAGTTATATCTACTCTATCTATACTTTATATACTTATCTCTACCTCTTTCTATCTCTATATCTCCCCCCCCCCCCCTCTTTATATCCCTATCTATCCCTCTCTCCCTTAGTTACCATCATTGCTTATTTATTATATCTCCCTACTCCTCTAACTGACACATATGCACAAACTCCTTGTTTCTCCCTCCCCATCTTTATATCATTTCTCTTCACTATCTCTCTCACTCTCTCTAAAAATTTCCCTCTATTACTTGTCTACATCACCTTCCTTCTCTCTCACTCTTGTCCCCTCTATCTCTATCTCCATATATCCCTCTTTCCTCCTCTCAATCTATATATAATATTTCCACCTTTCCACCCCTTTCGCCCCCCCTCTCTCTCTATTTCTCCCCATCTCTCCCTCACTCATTCCCTCCCTATCCCCTATTTGTCTCTTTATGTTTGCCTCACTCTCCCTTTCTATTGGTCTATATTTCTATCTCTCTTTCTTTTTCAATATATGTATATCTCTCCTTCTCTCTCCCCCTATTTCTCTCACCCTCTCCCCATCTCTATTATTCTATCTCTTGTTCTCTTTATTTTTCTATTTCTCTATATCTCTCCCTCTCCCCTTAGATATGTCCTTATATCTATATCTATCTATCACTCTATTTCATGATCTATATCTCTCTCTCTCTATCTCTCCCTCTTCCTCTATAGATCTATCTCTACCTATCTATCTCTCCCAATCTATCCCTCTCTCTCTATATATTTATCTTTCCCTCTATGTCTAGATACATCTCTTTATCCATCCATCTCTCTCCCCCCTCTCTCTCCCTCTTTTTTGACCTCTATATCTATATCTCTTTTCCTCTCTATATTTCTTCTTTCATCTCTCTCTCTCTCTCTCTCTCTCTCTCTCTCTCTCCCCCTCATTTTCTCTCTCTCCTCCTCTATTTATTTTTCTCTTCCATCTCTATATATTTCTCTCCTCTCTCTCTTTATCTTTCCATATCTCTCTCCTCTTCATATTCCTTTCCTCTCTTTCCATCTCCATCTCCATCTCCATCTCCATCTCTTTGCCCCTCTCTTCTTCTCCCCTTTATCTCTCCTTCTTTTTATCCACATCTCTACCTTTCTCTCCCTCTCACCCTATTGCAAACATAACATAAGCCTGTTGGTAATGGAATTTGATTAGCTTTCCAATTTAAATGTTTTGTTTAAGTTATGTTTAAATCCTTGTAAGTGGATACATAGTTGATTTGAAGCTATGATCAATTCTTCATTGAGACTTGTTTTGCATGAACAATATTTTTTAAATGACTTATAAATTGAACTAATGTAGTACACAAATTTATACAAAAACTGGAACAATTCTAAATCTCTTTGACATACCTATTGCACACCAAGATACAATTGCTACTTATTATTATTTTCAATCATCTATAAATAAATTAATAATGAAAAATTAAATATTAATTACATTTGGTTGATAAAAAAATGGGAGATTTCAAATTAATCCACTTTATCACCCTACGTGGCCATAATATTTTCAAGGGAATCAGATTTAAATTTTACGTGTCTATATTGGTTTCAAGAAATCAGATCTAAAACTTATCTCTCACCCACCACCTTCTTTCACAGCTTCGTGACATCCATTGCAAGAGTTTGTAAAAGAAGAAAGACTTAAAGAGTATGGTGGAGACATTGCAGAGGGCACAGTTAATCAACGAGTTCATTTTATTTTTCAATCAAGTATCGGATTATTTTCGCGTGTTTTCTCCTTTTGTTTTCAGTACGCAAGCAATTCACCAGCTTGGTATTGTTTCCTAATGTTGTATGCATGTCTACACACACCTTGATTCCTCTATCCCTTTATGCTTTTTTATATATATATATATATATATACACCTTGATTCCTGTTTTGGGAGGAATGATACCTCAGGTTCTAAGTCTAGCTAAACTCTTGCCGGTTGCTTTTGCTTGAAAATTTTAAAAGACCTCTTTTATTATCAAGTCTATTGTGTATAATCAGATATCATCACATATTTATGTTGCAATCATTATATTTTATGAGACCACATTTCTTAGGGTGTTTTTTCTAAACAATGTCCATGCTTTCACATTTTGCTTTTAGTGGCTCTCCATACCGCGTTCCAAAGTTCTCATCTTGGCGTAGGTAAGAAGGATGCTAACAAAGTACTGTGAGTCGCCTCCTACAACCTTTTCCTCCTCCATCAGTTGTAGGCTTAGGATACTTATACTAGCTATCTACGATTTTAGTAAATAGTTTAGTCTATATCATCCAATTCCATAGCTTCAGATCCACCATACAACCTTTTCAATAAAAATAGTAAAGACTTTCACGATCATGTCTCATCAACTGAGAAAATAAGCAACTACAAGGACATAGAATCCTCCCCTATTAAATATGTCACCTACGTACATAGTGAATGCAAAAGAAACAACCACTTGTAGGCGTCTCTTGTGAGCACCGGGAATATTGGTTGAAATGTGTTGCCCTAATTTTGAAGTATCTAAAATTTAAACTTTCGCATCAAAGCAAAGGTCAGATAAAGATAAAGATTTAATGTGTGCTTTCGAGAGTTTTCCGGATATGTAATTATGTGGTTTCAGTTCATGGTCATTATCTTGAGTCTTGTCATGTATAGTTCTATCATGAATTGGTCAAAACGTACAAACAATCAAATCTTGATAATTGCAAAGCGTTGAGAGAAACCCTTTCATGAGAATGTACCAAATATCATTTTGAGCAACCTAACAAATTTCCATACAAATCCAGTTTATTGTTGGTGAGATTTTAATGTTTTAATTTTCATTAGCCTCCGTTCAAGAAAATTTCAAAAACGATTAAATCTTGATAGCTGCAAAGCGTTGAGAGAAACCCTTTCATGAGTATGTACCAAATATCATTTTGAGCAACCTAAAAAATTTCCTGAGTATGTACCAAATATCATTTTGAGCAACCTAGAAAATTTCCATACAAATCCAATTCACCATTGGTGAGATTTTAATGCTTTAATTTTCATTAGCCCCGTTCAAGAAAATTTCAAATATTACACTCAGGACCTCATCATGAAGAAATATCCTTGGACTATGCTCATTTGCCTACCACCAGCATACAGTTCTAATTTCGAAGCTTAACTCATTACCTAATGAAAGTTATGGTCATTTTTCTTAAATCTGGGTACTAAATTTTAATGAGAAATATTTAAATTAATTTTAATATTTTTAATTGATTTCTATATATTTCCTATTGTGATCATTTCTGGGAAGAAAAACAATTGAAAAGTCTTTTTTTTATCCAAATTATCCATCCTCATATCCTGAACCCAAAATTGCAAGCAATCCTACACTCAATGTGTAAAACTTCAAAATTCTAATTTCATAATGCTAAAAAAGTTGAGCAATCCTAGCCTCCCAATGGCTTTCAAGTGTAAACTCAATACTCATTGGTTTGAAAAGTCAAAAACCCAAACTTTAGAAGGTTAAGATTGCTCAAAATTTGAACAAATGTAACCTTATGCTCAATTACTCCCGTTTCCTAACTTTTCAGCCTAATTGGTTAAGGGTTTTTTAAGTTATTTAAAGAGCTCATAATTGCCATACCTTGGTTCGCATCGTTTTTGCCTGTATTATAATTGAAAACGTTGTGGTTGGTAGATAGGCATGCAAAATGGGAAGCGTAGAGAGTAGAGAAGGTACACCAACTATTTAACAGAATGTCTCATGGAATGCAGTGAATGCACGAACGCATCAAATAGATTTGTTGAATGCAAGAACGCATCAAATAGATTTCTCGAATGACTCAAAGAAACACCATCTCAGGGCTATGATGAATGCAGAGTTTACACAAAAGGATTTGTGAAAAGGCTCTAGAAGCTTTCAAATAAATGTATTTGGTAGTGAAAAATATCTCATATGAATATAAATTATGTGAAGTTGATTTGGCAAATGAAGATGGCAAAGTCACAGTTGCAAGTGTGCTACTTGACATGCATGCAGATTGTGGAACCATGTACAATACTGTTGAATTGTTTGACATAATGCATTAAAGAAATGTGATCTCATGTTTCATAATCGCAGCATAATAAACAAAATGGACGTGCTGAAAAGGCTTTAGAAACTTTCATAGTAAATGCAATTAGGAGGTATAAAGCCAAATTCCACAACCTTTGGAAGCATTCTCCAAGCCTGCGAAAGAATGGGAGCTTCAAAATATGTTATGAACATCCATCAAAGCATAGATTTTTGTCAGATATTATTGTTCGAAATGCAAATTGTGGAAGCATGCACAAGCTCAAGCTTTTTGAGTCTTTTACCTTCCCTGTGCAATGAGAACTTTGGAATAGGTTATAAACATCCATCAAAACATATCGATAGGAAGATTTTGGTCAGATATTATGGCTAAATGTGGTCTCATAATTTGTTATGACTGAGTATAAACTTTGGATGTGATAAAGCACACGATAACTATTTGGCAAAGCATCTCAAAGAAATGTTGTTTCATAGTATGCCAAGGTTGCAAATTTTTGTCAGAAATTATTCTTAGAAATGCTTGGTTTGATATGTATGCAAACGTGGCTTGAAGACCATAAAATGGCACATGCTTTTCCTATAGGTGTTTATAGTGGAAGGTTTTTCATAAATCAAGCAGCTGGGGGAATGGTAAAGGAAGGACATAAATATAAAAAGCCAGGATGCAAAAAGAAATATAGGTAGGAAGAGACTAATAGTGGTGTTCTAGTGTATACAGAACTCAACAGAATGGCATGGTTGAGAACTTGCAAAAGGAAAATTAGTTTTAGGCAATTAATCATTGGATACTATTTTGTTTGATCTAAATGTGTGAACTCACTTGTTACATATATCCATTCACAATGAAGCATGTTTGGAAGTCTGTGATAAAGATTGTACTTGAAGCAAATGGCCCAAACATTGCATGGATTTTAGTTTCACAAAAATAATCTGTTCAGCTTCTATGAAATTAACTTGTGAGAAAATGAGCGCTCTAATAGGGAAAACTGAAGATCACCATCATTTGACATGATTTCTTAAAAGGTAATGTTGGATGCGAGGACAAAAATGATATTTTGAAAAGATGATGTTGATGTAGAGGCCTACCATAGACAATAGTTATTTGAGATTGACATGGCTTCATCAACTCCAATTCAAGCATCATTAGAAGGTGCTAGAGTTACTACACTTTGACAAACATAAATTCCCACTAAGTCAAAGGATAGTTTCAATATGAAGATGGCTTCTCAATCATGGTATCTTCTACGGTACACACGAAGTGCAACCCGTCCATCACTATAGCTACAATACCAACCTTAACAAACTGATCATTTAGGCTTTCAATTACCTTTGGGTAAAAGTGATTTATGTCACGTATTTATAATAAAATCAGAAAATAAACTTTATTTGTGGTAAAGTTGACCAAAGTCAAAAGTAAAATGAAGTTTATTTAATTTTCTCAAATTGCAAAGGTAGTTATTGGGTGATTAGAAAGTAGTTACAAATTAGCTATCAAGGAAAAAATTATAAATACTAGGCCATTCGTAATGTAAGGAGACTCTTACAGAGGGGAAACTTTGAAGAAAATTTTAGAGAAACTTGTAAACATTTTGATTTTGTACTATGTATAGAAGGTTTTTGAAGATTGTTTAATATCATAAAGATAATAAGGAATGCATTTGTTCGTATGTTCTAAATGCTCTTTTGAATTATGGTTGCTAATTTTTCATATATTGAATTAGTGATTCCTTTATGTACTTATGTAAATCATTGATATCTTATATAGTTGATGTAACGATACACAAACAGACTTTGGTATGTTAGTTTGAATGCATCGAAGTAGCTTATCTCTTTGTATGTTGAGATTCATCATCCTTTGTTCGTTGTCATTGTGCATCCAAACATATTTTCGTATAACCCCCTTGTGATTGTTGTCATTCATGAAGTCCTATTTGGTATTCGTATGTCTTCTAATATGGTTTTTGTTATCTATTCTCTTTTAGTTTTATGTTTTCTCCTTTATGTACGTTCAGATTAAAAGTACACAAAAATCCTAAAAACCCCCATCATATGAGGAAGCTGCCCCTCTCAAACACAGAGGAAGATTATGGTTTCACCACAATCTCTCCAACTGTTGGAATGTTTTTCATTTCTCTTCGAGTGAACACGGTCCCAAATATTTTTTGATATGAAAATTTATCACGCAATGCATGATTAGCACTAACCATTTTCAAAAGAATCAAAATGGAAAATTAGAGAGCATGGAAAACAAGGGGATCATGCAAGAAAACATTATTGAAAATATGGTTTGCATCTTGCTCCATTTGAGAAAAACAAAAATTTGCCTTTTTCCTACAAAAGAATTACCCTACTCAAGGAAACCTAGATGACAAATGGTCAAATTACAACTGATAAGCATAAATTAAGACCAGCAAGGAGGCAATGATCTTTGCGACAATAAAAAAATCTACAAATTAGAGACAAAAAGGAGAGCATGCCTCTTTTATGCTTTGATAAGAAAATGAATTCCTGGTAAGAAAAGATGCCTAGAACAAGCAAATTGTGACCAATAAAAGACAAAAGAAAAAAAGAAACCAAAACCCTAAAGATTGGCTTGCAAAATAGATCGAGCCTTCACACTACTGAATTGTGCTTGAAAGGAGAAGGATGCCCAGAAAGAAATTCAACTCTACACTAACTCTTTCAGATTGAATCGCTTCTACAAGAAAGTTGCCTCTTCTCAAAACAAAATGCCTTAATATTGTAGAGAAAAGATTTGGGCCCAACTAAACATTGTGAAATGTATCAAACAATTTTATATGTGCAATATTTTTTTTCACATTAGCATAAGGTAGAAGAAATGAAGGCTTTAATGAAGAAAAAGAATCAAATACCTTGTCTTGTAGATTAAACCAACAACAAATAGTTAGACTTCATGATCTTTGAGGAGAAAATTGTGGCTTTGATAATAATTTTATGCCTTTCAGGCCTCAAACAAGAGCAGCCCCAATGCTCTCTACAAAGAGAATTGGAGAGCCACAAAAGGGCAACTAGAAGTGTATAAATAATGCCTTAGATTGATCCTCATAGAATATAAATGACAACTTTTCAAAAGTAAAAGCATTTTGACATAACTATATAAAATTATCTATAAATTTTCCCATCCCACTTCATTATCTACAATGAACCACTCTATTTAATGATTTTCTCTTAATTTAAAGATGACTTTCATTGCATCCTAGATTATTTGCATCAATCTTCCACTATTTTCCAAGACTCTTCTATTTCACTCCAATTAGACATTCTTGATAAATAGGGATATAAATATTTTTTTAAACTAGGTAAAGCCCAATAATTATAATATTAAGATACCAACTCTCCAAAATTGTTGACATCCCTCAATGTTACCTAGAGAAAACATCATTCATTAAAAAATACTAGCCATATCTATCTAGCTAGATCATAACAAATAAACAATTAATCATTGTTGTCTCCCTTATTTTTGTGCATATTTAATATATTGAAGTGCCTAGTTATCCCATAAGCTATATCCTATCCCTATTAAGAACTCATTTCTTCTCTGGAGTTTAAAGAAAAGAATTCAATTTGGGTGGACAATGTTTATTCTAAATCTTCTTAAATCTACATTGTTAATATTGAAGTCACTACCACTAAAATATATCAAAAAAATGACCTAACAGAGACTTCATCATTAACCCACCCCCACACCATACTATAATCAGTTTCCTTCCCCAAAATAGGTCATTTATCTAGCTTAGCTTGGATATCTTCACCTACCTCTTTTAGTTCATCACTAGGAAAAACAAGAATTTCCATACTTTATATTAAGGAAGTTAGATACTATAATATTGGTAACCTGAATCCCTTATTTGATAATATATATGTATCCTGTTGTTTGGTGGTTTTGTTCCTTTACCTTATGGTCATGTGTAGTAAGAAGATGTTCATGTTGAATGGGTATTGACATTCTACTTACATGGAGAAACACTAACTATTTGAACTACAATTTAATGGAGTGCTTATGTTGGGTTATAGTTTATCCCATGGTTGAAGTCTTTGTGATTGTGGATATAATATGTTTCATATGTTTTGATATCCCAAAAAACTTGATTTTCCTATTGGCTTGTAGTGTTTTCTTGTTTTTAGTTATTGGGTTTGTAGATATGCACTTATTCCATTGTTTGGAAGAAATTTTTAATGTGGATTCCATGATGTTTAATTGGATTTTTGATAAATACAAATATGTTTTTTTAGGTTTTACATGTTAACTAAAACCCATTATATGTAGATCTATGATAAGATTGTGCTTAGGTTGTTTTGGATGAAGATAATTATAGGTTTGCATGAATGCTTAGAAGTTTCTTATTGATCTATGGTTTCTCCTATATGGGTTTGTTTGGAAAATCAAGTCTAGCATCAAGATGATGGTGTTTGAGTCTTGGAAATCCATATGTTAGGGCTAGTTATCTCTGTTATACATGATACTTATCTGGGGTTGAGTTTTTCATTTATTTAGGATTGGAGAATGACTACATATTTCTCCTTTGAGATGTTTCATATGCATTTATCTTGTAAATTTTTTGATGAGGATTTGATTTATTAGGCCTTATTGTTGGCCACCATTATTACATTGGCATGTTGGTTGTAGTGAGAAAATGTTGTTTTTTGAAGAATACTTGATATAATTGTTCATTTGAATCTAGTACTAGATTATGATATATGAGAAGCTATGTTCATTCTCGGTGGTAGATTTATGAAATACATAATATGTTCTATCTTCTTTGTTTTAATGTTTTTCTTCTAAGTTGATTTATTATAGTGTGTAGCGAGCCATGGGAAATATTTGATTAGGAGATGGAAGATATTTTGCAATAAGTGTTGGTGTCTTGTGAAGCTCTAGGATTATACCTTTGAATTGTAGTGAGATCTTGACATCTTTGGTTTTACTGAAAAAATATATTCATCTGTATCTTCTTGGTTTGGAGATTGTAGTTTGACTCTTCCATTTGAGAGCTCTTGGTGTTGATTTATTTGAATGTGTTGTGATCATGGGAGATTTTTCAGTTAGGAAATGATTATCCTACAACTTGGAGAGATTGGTTACACAATTTAATGGGAGCTTTGATAGTGGTATGGATTCATCATTTCATGAAGGATGGCTACCTTCATAGGGATTAGAGATAGTGACATCTTATTTTTACATGGATGACTCTTAATTTTTTGGTGAGATGCCACTTTATGATATGTTATTTGAAGCATATGATCTTACTTTGAGGAGATGTTAGATCATGATGGACCATGATATGTTCTTGATCTCATTGTTGGAGCTTTGACGATAGTATTGTTGATTTCTTTGGGGTTTTAATATTACTTGTTTGTTTGGAGCTTCATGATTTTGCAAGGTTGCATTTTTAGTTGACATATATTGATTGGTGGATGCTTATGGAGACTAGAGAGATCTAGGTGAGGCTATGAGATCTCATATTTTTTGGGATCCTGTGTTGATATTATTATTCTTTCATGAGGATTTTAGCACAAAGATTAGGGAGCCTATACTTGGTTTTGTATGTGAATCCATTATAGACCTGAAGAGACTATTCTAATTCATTATAAACTTTGATTTCTCGATGTTGTGTACTCATGATTTGAGAGATATTGACCACTTGGTTATTATATGTATTTTTTTTTTATCTTGTCTTCTCATGTGAACTAGTCTTGAATATAATAGTTCAAAGGACCTGTTGAGAAGAAGATGCATAGTTTTATGGATTTTAATTTTTCTCCTTGTTTTTGGTCTTGAGCAACATGGATTTAATTATGAGGATGTATTGTGAGAGTGTTTCTAAGATTTACCACCATAGCTACATGTCAATAAGAAAAATGGGTTCACTTTTATTGGTCAAATTTATTATTGTACAAGCCATTTTGTAATATACAAAGAGATATAAGACTTGATGATAACATAATTATATCAAATTGGGAGTCACTCAATTATAATACATGGTATTTGGAACATAGTATTATTTCAAATGAAGCTGAAAATCATAATGATTTTGAAGATGAGGATGATTTACCAAATAATTATAATATAATTGAACATGAGTGGGAGATCATATCAAGACTTCATCATGGACATGTTATGGATGTAACATAAATAGATATGTTGGGAAGAAGAGATATTGATAAACAAACTCAATGGAGTGCAAAATATCAAGGAGAAGATTACACAAATAAAGAAATAAATTTTATCAACACTATGAAAGAGAATGGCTTATTAATACTTGATGATATGATGTCAAGTATATCATATGGAACCTTAGGTGCTAAGAAAAAATAGGCACTTGATATTATTATGTCAAATTATAATCAATATGACAATGCCATGCCACTATACATGATAATTCAAGGAACAAATGGAATAGGTAAATAATATCTGATTCGTGCACTTCATCAATCTCTTTGTGATGCATCAACACCACAAAGTTCTCCCCTATTATTACTAGCAGCAATTGGAGTTGCAACTTTTAATGAATTAGCTTGTCAACAATTCATTCAACTTTGATATACTTCTTACAAATTTTGTTGAATTAGAAGGCACAAGGCTCACAAGTCTTCAAGGAGGAATTCAACATATTAAATAAATATTGATTGATAAAATGAGTTTCATTGGACAAAATTTGTTACAAAATATTGATTCAAGACCATGCAAGGCTTTTCCTGAAAAGTTAAATATGAATTTTGGTGGAAGATCAATCATTTTGGTAGGAGATTTGGGACAACTACCTCCTATTAGTGACAAACCACCTTATGATAGTAATGCACATGGAAAATTATTATGGGAAGAGTTTAAGGTAGTTGTTACTTTGGATAAGGTGTTCAGACAAGAAGGTGAAAGTGAAGACCAACAAAGGTTTTACAAACTACACACAAATGTTAGGGATGCCAATCCAACTATAGATGATTGGAAATTATTGATTACAAGAACAAATGTTTCATTACATCCAGAAGTTAAGGAGGAATTTGATAATAATATTCATCTATTTTCAACAAATGATAATGCACATAGCCATAACTAAAAAAAAGTTATATACATTAAGAAGACTGATAGCCCATAGCATAGCAAGTAAAGAAGGTCGTATGAATCCAGAAGGAGGTCAAAATGATGAACTGGATGTTGAATTATTAATTGCTAAGGATGCAAGGGTCTTGTTAACATCTAATTTATGGATAGAAATAGGTCTTGTGAATGGAGCTTTAGGATACATCCGAAATATCATATACAAACTTGGATGTGCCCCACTAGATCTGCTAGCATATGTTATGGTTGAATTTGACAATTACTCTGGACTTCCTTTCAAAGATGCATCTCCAAATTTGATTCCTATTTCACTGATACAAAGGGGCTGCACACGTCAATTGCCCCTATGATTGGCTTGGGCACTAACAATCCATAAATCACAAGGATTGACTCTTTCCAAGGCAACAATTGACATACGACCAAGAGAAAGGGCAGGATTAACATTTGTTGCTATATCATGTGTTAAGGCCTTGGATGGAATTATAATCTCACCATCATTTTTATATGATAATTATGAAAAAATGAAGTCAGGAAAGGAACTCGCCAAAAGGAAAGCAGAGGAAGAAAGACTCAAATCTTTGGAAACATAATATTTTAATGTAATGTATACATTGTTGAAATGAACTATTCTATTAAAATTGAGATAAAATTTTTGTTTTTAAAGATGAAATATTGCATTCTTTATAAATTTCTATTGTACACTCCATTGGATATGATAGGCATCATGATTTGCAAAGGATAATAATGCTTTATTTAAATAAAAAAGGTGATAAATTAATACTTTACATGTTGCGTTGTGGATGCTACTAGGCTAGATATCTCAACACATCTATCTAAAATATGCCAAGAGATATCAGTATCGAGGTGCCTATCTATTTTCAACAATAATTTAAAATAGGCGCCTCGAGACTGATAGGCGCCTATCTATTCTTTGATTGGATGTAATATAAAATAACTTTTAAGTAAATAAAATAGTTCTAAATTGACATCTCTCAACATTTTTAAGAGAGAAGAATTTAAGATATATATACTAGCTTAGTTATTTAAATTTTATACCTTCACTTAATGCATATTCATCAAAATTAATATTTTAACTTAACAAATCAAAATTTATTTTTCTTGACTCAAACTTTAAAAAGATTGAGTACTCTTTAAATTCAAATAAAAAAATTATAATATTTTTCTTTCACTTAATATATCTTTATTTTACATATTACTTATTTTAAAAATAAAAAAATATTAATATTTTGATGATTATTATAAACTTTAAAATAAATAAAAAATAAGAATTAGATGAATACTTTATTTTAATTCAGGGAAATTCAAAATAACCACCAAATGGAAATATATAGCTATATAGTCACCTAACGAAAAGAAAATAACTCAGAGATACTGATGCTTCCTAATGGAATTGCGAAAGACTAGAAAGATCTCTGAGAGACTGACGCTTCTGATTCTATGTTCACCCTCTTCGACATACATATTTGATTATTACATACTTAAATATTGAAGTACGACTGGAGATGGTGGAGAAAGCAAGTCCACTACTTTTTGCATGGATGGCCTCTCTCTTGGCGACTGTTGAGTGCAGAGGAGGGCAATCTCTATCACTTTCTCAATTTCATTTCCCCATTTTTCATAATCATTCAACAGCTCCGCATTTATGACAACGTGGCCATCTTTCTTTTTCATGATAGTAGCCCATTCAGCCAAACTTCTGCTTTCTCCTCCTCCTCCTTCCTCATCCACGATGGCTGCTTTGCCAGTAACAAGCTCCAGCAACACAACTCCAAAGCTGAACACGTCTTGTTTCGGGGAAGACCTAACTCCATAACCACATTCTATGACAAAATAACCCACAAATAATTATTAATATTAAGGACCTCCGAGTTTAAAAAGAATAAAAGAAAGAAATATAGAGATAAATCCATATAAAAAAAATTGTCTGAACCTGGAGCCATATAGCCAGGACTGCCAGCATAAACGGAGGAGCTACTGCTTTGGCCTTCTGAATAGACCAATTTTGCAAGACCGAAGTCAGCCACATGTGCAACGTACTCATCGTCCAGCAAAATGTTGGCCGACTTGAGGTCACGGTGTACAATTGGAGGTGTGCAGTCATGGTGCAAATATTTCAGAGCCTGCGCTACTCCCAAACCTATATTCAATCGAATTTTCCACTCCAGCTTTTGTGATCTTAGTGCTTCCACCAAAGAACCCTTTGCCATGTATTGGAAGAGCAGAATGTCCATGTTGATATTGCCCCCATTAACAAACCCAAAAAAACGTACAATGTTTCTGTGGCGGACAAACTTGAGAGCTTCAATCTCGCGCATCAAATTACTCTTCCCTTCCTCCTGCAATCTCAAGACCTTTGCAGCAATTGCCAGACTTTTCTCAGCTTCGCTCAGAAGAACCTTGTACACTCTGCCAAAGCTACCAGAGCCGATTAGATAATTATCACTGAATTCCTCCGTGGCGTTCAAAATTTCTTGATATGTAATCCTGTGTTTATAACCTCCGGCAACATCGACCTCCACTTTTCTGAATGATCCATTAAGGGTGTCCTCCTCTTCGTTCAATTCTTCACCTTGTGCAGTTACCTTGCTCCGGTAACATACAACGCCTATTATTACAAGCGTAACAACAGCCAATCCAGCAATAACAATTCCTACCAGGCTCCCTCTCCCTAAACTTTTGTTATTGCTAGTATTATTATTACTGCTTTCCAAGCAGGAATTGGAAGTGGGTGGGCCGCACAGAGCTTCGTTGCCATCAAAGGCGCTTGCGGTGCTCTTGGAGAGAGCTTTCAGAGGGGGAATTCGGCCGTTGAATTGATTGAATGAAAAATTGAATTTGGAAAGAATTCCTAACCCTGACAAAGAAGGTGGAATCTGGCCAGATAGTTGATTGTAGGAGACGTCTAATGATTCAAGAAGTAGCAGATTTCCAATTTCTGGTGGAAGAGAACCAGATAGCCTGTTCCAACTGAGATCCAAGCCAGTTGACAGATGCACCAGATTTCCTATTTCCCTCGGAATCGATTTTTCAAGTCGATTGCGAGACAGGTCTAACTCTATCAAACTCGAGCAACCTCCCAGAGATGCAGGAATACTTCCACTCAAATTGTTGGAGCTTAGCTTTAAGATTAGCAGGTCGGAAAAATTGTTGCCGAAAAATTGAGGAATAACACCTTCAAGTGAATTCCGACTGAGATCTAGATATTCTAAACTCTTGAGATTTCCGACTTGCAAAGGAATATTTCCACTGAGTTTGTTGTTGCTCAAATTGAGCCTGCCCAGGATTGTAAGATCTCCAATTTGAGGAGGAATAGGTCCAGTTAAGTAATTGCCGCAAAGAATGAGATTAGTGAGGTTCTTGAGTTGGCCTACCTCGGCAGGTATTCCTCCATGAAGTCTGTTGAAGGACAGCTCCAGGTAAGCCAGACCAGACAATTTTGAGATATCTGAAGGTATATGGCCTGTAAAGTAGTTATTTTGAAGCCGAACTCTTTTCAATGAAACGCAATCCTTCAAAAGCGAGGAGATATTTCCTACTAAAAGATTGTCGAAAAGAATGAGAATTCTTAGTTGCTTAGCCCTACATATTCCAGGAGGATATTCCCCGCTTAGTCGATTGGAATAGGCATCTAGGAAGCTCAGGTTACTGAAATTTCCGAGGGATGTAGGCAACTGACCTTCCAATCTGTTCCTACTAATGGACAGTACTGTCAAATTTGGAAGAAAACCAATTTCTTCCGGCAAGGTGCCGTTGAATCGGTTTCCTTGCAAATTTAATGTTTCTAAGCTTGAAAGTTTCCCGAAGGATGCAGGAATCCTCCCAGAAAGATTATTGTTGGAAAGATCTACATAATTCAAACTTTTCAACTTACCAATTTCCTCCGGTAGACTTCCAACGAGATTGTTGAAACTCATGTCCATCTCTTGCAGCATTGACATGTTGCCCAATTCAGCGGGAAGATCCCCTGAAAGAAGATTCGTGTACACCCACAAAAATTGGAGGCGCCGGAGACGGCCGAACTCTCTTGGAATGGATCCTTGTATATTGTTTTCGTAAACAGCAAACTTTTCCAGCGCCCTGCAATTCCCAATGCTTGAAGGGATAAAGCCATTCAATTGATTATCAAAAAGATATAGCTCTTCCAGCTTTTGCAATTTGCCGATTTCCCATGGGATTGTACCTTTCAGATCGGAGGAGGCAAAGCTGATAAACGTGAGCTTTGAGCAGTTACCGATTTCAGGCGGTAAGGAGCTCGTAAAGCGGTTACTATACCCTACCCTTAATTCTTGAAGATTTGCAAGCTTACCAAGACAGGCAGGCACTGGTCCAGAGAGATTGTTACCATATAAATGAAGCTCGGACAGATTTGACAACTCCCCCAGCTCTGGAAGAATGAAACCAGATATATTATTTGAACTAAGGTCAAGAAAAGTAAGCAAGCTGCAGTTGACCAATGTTGATGGGATGACACCACTGAAAAAGTTATTGTAGAGATTGAGGTGCTGAAGGCGGGTGCAATTACCCAATTCGGGAGGAATATGTCCATATAATCCGCTACTAGAAAGGTCGAGCTCCTCCAATCGGCTTAGCTTCCCAATCATTGAAGAAAGATGACCGGATAGGTTTCGGCTGGGAAGAGCGAGTGAAATGACGTTACGTGATGTTGATGTTGATCTGCACTTGACGCCTTGCCACTTACAGAAATCAGATGAAGCAGAAGCGTTGGACCAGTCTGGCAGAAAATCTCTAGTTTCACCACCATGTAGCGACTCTTTTATTTGCAAAAGTATGTCACCTTCTCCAGAAAGCCCGTAGGCACTGGTGAGCAGCAAAGCTACTCCACAGAAACACAAACATAGAGAGGCTGAAGACACAAACATAACTCTCCGACTGGGGGAAGTGGTGGCTCAAAGACTCATCAACATTTTAGCAAGGAGAATAATCATCTTGGTACTATGTAAACTCTTGTAACTTCTGTGGTTGAATGTGCTTAGGAAGACCATTTAAATAACTTGTATTCCTTAAGCAACAATACCTGTTTCGAGAACTCGGAGTCAATGTACTGGCTATCTATGGCTGTTGACCTACCGTAGGATCATTAAGTCAATACACCAGCCCCACATAAATTTAAACACTCTTATCTGGAAGACCATAGAGTCAATGGACCCACCTGGTGAATCACAAAAAATCAAACGCACATGCTTAGGAGACCAGCAAGCCAATGCATCACCTTTTGACACAAAAAAATTAACTGTACTTAGCTCATCACGTAGAAATTTAGAGAAATATACCGTGCTTGTAAGGTTAGCGTGCTCCTAGCATTTCCATTAGGATGTGAATGGAAGGCTGGGACTTATTATTGTCTTATGTTGAGCAAGTTGAATGGTGTCTTATGTTAGTATGTTATGGAATTCTAGAGTAGGGGAACTCAATGTTTCATCTTTTCTTTTTTTCATTATTTTGATTTTTTTCAATCAAAAGAAATTGTAATAATAAATTTTATAAGGGATCTATAATTGGATTTATAAGTGCTTTAATAAAAAATAGTTGAACATCATAAATGTGTACTAATCATTAATAATCATTTATAGATCTTAAAGGAATGCTAGGTATTGTGTCTTGGCACGAATGATATCATGTGCAAGGGTTGATACAACATTACGTGATGAGCCTTGACACGAGTCATTATAGCAATTTTCAATCTAATGCCAATCAACATTTTGAACATTCATTTTTATTGAAAATAGAATTGAGGACGTTGAACATTAGCTAGATGGTTGTACAACAACAATTAGTATAGAGTTAGAGTAGAAAAGGAAGTGTAGTCAATATATATGAATATTAAAAATTTGTGTAATTCACAAATATTTTGATACATTAAGGTAGTTTATTTTTTGTTATGTATAAGTAACATCTAAAATTATTGTTGATCATAAGCATAGTCTTCAATAAAATAATTGTCTACATAAAATAATTATATTTTATATCTCATTGATCATTTACATTTATTACTTGTAGTTGATGTCAACCTTTTGTAGACATGTTTGTGATGCATGAGTAAGATTCTACACATTTTTTAGCAGTGATTTTTTGGGGCACAATTTAGTAGAAATTAATATAATGTGAACAATGAGAAATTATGAAATTAAAATCAATTAAAGAAAATATATTTTAGATGATAAAACTACAAGAATAAGATATTTATGTTTTGTTTAGATTAAAGACGGGATAGGCCTGTTATCAATACATAAATGTCAAACAAGCACACAAGAGAAATTCACAAGTAGTGAGACCACTGAGAACAACCAAAACAAAAAAAGGACAACCCTTCTTTGAAACATGCTTTTGATTGGGGCATCAAACTATCGGGAACAGGTTCCCAAGAAAAAATAAATTATCTGATCAGAAACAAAAGGATTTAGGGGCACCTTGAACCATCTCTTAGACTGTTGGCAAATGCACACTCCAATGAGAAATTGTAGGTGATTGAAGATATTTTCATTGATGGCAACCTTACAATCATGTGATACTGACAGGCACCGACACCGACAGACTCTACACTGGCATACAGAACACCGACACCGAAAAGGAAGAATACCGGTGATATGGAGGTTACTAGGTAATTGCTCAAAAAGGCCAATTTGAGTCAAAAGGCCATAAAAGGAAACAAGAGGTATTGTTTGTGTCTGCTCTTGATGTTTCCAAAAACAAGTTTAGTTATACTTGGCAGGTCTCTCTACAAGTCTTCACCCTCAACCTCCCTTCTTGGTGAAAGCCCACACCCTTACTCAAACTTTCCTCAATTGCTCACTCCACCAAACTACTCATTCTCAAACCCTGTTCTTTTGGCATTCAACACACTGTTTCAGAGTGCATTAGGTGACTCCAACATGGACATGTAGAGCAGCAAGATTTTCTCAAGGTTTGATGATCATACTTGGTTTAAGACCCATAGCCTTTGGCTTACTCAACTCACCAACCAAAGGGCAAAAGTTCCAACTGAAGCTAAGCACTGTCCAAGGTCCTATTTGTCATTTGATACACTGTTTTAGGATGACCTCACAAAGCTCCATGAGTCCTCAAGCCCTCCTTGCAATTGGGTTCTTCTAAGGTGTGTGTTATGTAGTCAAAAGGGCTACTAGCCCGTGGAGGCCTAATTGGCCAAATTTTGCTTACCTTGCCCAATGATGGGCTTCTTGACCATGGAAGATGTTTTGGATAGTGTAGAATAGGTCTTAGCAAAGAGATTTTTATGGTTTTAGGCTCCCTCAACCTGGTTTAGTGACTGTCCACAAATTTAGGCTTAAACATAGGGTTTAGTGAGGGTTTGGATGCTTCCACCATGGATTCCTTTCACCAAGCTTGATTCAAAATCCCACACTGACAGGAGACCTCTACCATAGCAAATTAAAACTTCCCCTGGCTTTGATTAACAAGCATTATGCCATTTACACTTGGCAAGCCACTGAGAAAAATAGTAAAATTGTCACTGTCACAATCAAAATGCTGCCCTTTTACTAGTCAGCAGTTATTACACCTTTGGACCTACACAACAAAGGAAGTGGAACTAGAAATACACCTCAAAGAGGTCTGCAAACACTTGTGAAATCTCCTATTACATAGCCTTCATAGTTGCAAGGCTTGGATTATGCTTTTGAAGCATTCCTTGAGCAATTTGGCAACACAATTCATAAAAATAGTGAACTCACTGTTTTGTTTACAAAATGACAATGTTCAATAAGAATAAGCTATTCTAACAGACCAAGATGATGCTCAACACTCTTGGCCATATGTCCAAACCTCTACCTCATACATTTGTTCACTCCAAATTTCTTTTGGGTGCAAATCTTGAGTTTTTGATCATGCTACTAGCCAAGTAATCAATACTTGCCTAGTATTCACTCAAGTCCTTCTTCCAACCACACTTTTGGCATAAAGTAGAGAAAATGTACACTATATACATGAATTCCAACTTGACTAAATCCATTTTTGTGGGATCCCAGACCTGGATTAGTCAAGTTGTGGCATATTCCCACTCCAAACTCTTAACAGGGCAGTGAGCACACAATTGAAAATTATTTTGTACAAACAAACTGCCAAAGAAAACCAGAATAATAATCAATTAGAAATAATTGTACAAATATTATACACACTTTCCCAAAGGTACAGTATAGACTATGAAGCTACAGTATGGACTGTTAAACCAAAGGAGGAAAAACCAGTGAATAAAGCCAAAATGTCATGATTTTTATTAGGAAACTCTTGCTCATAAAATCACCAACCTTTCTTCAAGAAAAGGGAGGCCTTTTTATAGAATTTATAATTAGTTACCAAGCCCTGTACGGACATGAGGCTTCCACAACTGCATTTTGCTTGAAAAACCAAAAAATGACAACTTTGACAACTTTTGCAAGCCAAAAGACAACATTTCTTGCTCCAAAAGACATTTTTGACACTCTAACCTTATCAACTTGTCTAAACAACTTTAATATGCTTAAATTTTTTTATCAAACATGTTTCAATGCTTTGGAAAGCATTAGAAGACCTTTTTGGCAATTTTGCACATTTTTGCCAAAAAATTGTCAACTCAAAGCCTGAAAGGCAAAACTTGATCTCTTGAGCCCAAAATGAGATCAAAACCACAAAACAAGACACATAACAACCTAAATTTTTTTTATCAACCTAACACAAGACATTACAAACATGTAAGCATAAAATAATAAAAAATGAGAGTTTTACTCAACTAGGTGCTCCTGCACCAACCAACATCTTAGTCGACAACAATTTTGTATAAACATATTTTGTAATTAATTGTAAAATATTTTATAAGCCGACATGGCATATTGTAAAATGATCTCATACACTCATATATGTATGAGATCATTGTAGATCATTTAATAGGCAATTGATGAAAGGAATATAGCAGACCTAATGTGCGAATTATTAGGTTAAGGGTTTATGTATGTAGCAGAGCTGAAACCGATACTAAATCTGGCATAGCATATGCTGATCTGAAGCAGTACAAGACATTGGATTTGTGTAATCCATTTTTTTAAGTCAGTGTGACTTCTTTGGTAATTGAGCAGTGAGCTTTAGGCACTTGGCCTTCCTGCATGTGCAGGCCCCTATTATAAGCAGTAATATTCTCTTATTGGCCAGTAAGTTAAATATTGTGTTATGGTGTGCTTTTCATGTTTTGGTTGTTATTCTTATTTGCTGCATTATTTCTGGTTTACCGGTACGCAGTTTTAATATGTTTTTCATGTTATAAGTTGAGAAAATTATATAACCGGTCAGATACCGATTCAACCCCCCCCTCTCAGTATCTTTGGGAATCCTAACATAAGCAAGCCCTTTGCTTACCACAATGAAGCCAATGTAACAAGCAACACTCTGCAGGTTTTGAAAGGCATCCCACAACCTTGAAACCCCCTAAACCTTTTGCTGGTGGGAATCCTTGCAAACAAAACAATGTGGTCTTGATAGGATTGTTGCTCACAGAATAAAAGAGCACCAAAACCCCATCATGTGCAATATTCTGGGCAGGACACACAAAAGGGTGAGGGCCAACAAGAATAGAAGAAAAGGTACGAGGAATGAGTGACTGCTTAAGATGAAGATGTGGACCAAACATAGCGACAAGTAGGAAGGAAGAAGGGCCCGCTTTGGTTAAGCCCCCATAGGGTAACCAACCCTCAACACTTCCCCACCTCCTGCCCACCACTGACAACATTAGACCATCACCAAAAGAAAGATTGAATCTTTCTTAAAACTGAGCTTAGCCCACAAACACATAAACCCCAAACCCACAGTGAGGCAACCCCACCTCAAAATGGGTCTCCAGAGGGGAGGAAAGTGATAGAACAAAGGCACAAAATGGGGAAGAGGATCCCAAGTTCCCTCAGAATCCAAGCACAATAAAAACAAAATACCAAACAACTTCAAACCAATAGACAACACCGTAGCCTATAGAAGCCTACACCATAGCCTATAGAAGCCTACACCAATACCCAAATTGGGTGAAGAATTTGGGGGAAGAAGAAAACACAACTGGGCCCTTAATAGCAACTAGACAATCCAAAACAGGGGAGCAAAAATGAACCTCACTATAGGCAAATAGCTCAGGAATATCCACCATGAAGCAGAGGAAAGAACATCCAGCACCAAACACATCATCCAACCCACAATGATAATAGAAGATTGTGCACCAAGAGTAGAGGATGGGAGTCCACACCAAGCAATGGGACCAAGGAAGAGAGGCCAAGAAACAAGGCCAGTCGAAACACCGGAAATGATGGCAACAACAATGAAGGAAAACTGAGGGGGGGGGATGAATAAGTTTTTATGGTCGGATAAGACAAATTAAGCACAATCTCAGATATAATCAATTGCAGCAATAACAAAGACGAACACAATAACAACAACACACATAACATTGAGATTTTGATGTGGAAAACTCAGTTAAGTGAAAAACCACGCTAGGAACCTACCCACAATAAGATGATACTCTGTAGTAGTATGTGTAAATATTATAATGGGGAATGCACATGCATTCAGGCACACTACTCAAAATACAATGACCCAGAAGGATCCAACCCTTAGGGAAGGTTCACTACCTTACAATAATATTTGAACTACAATCTGGTTAAGATGAACTGGAAGAATAGCATCTCCTAATGCTTGATGATAGTTCTAGTTAAGCACATTTGTCTTCCCTTCAACAATCACTGCTCAATACACCACATCAAAAGATAATTTCACTTATGTGCACATAAACCAATCTCTGATAATGCAGACACAACCACCACACATGAATTACATGAATCTAACACCCATTTATACAATTCATCAACCTTGACTACAAGGTCAACTCAAACCCTCAATACCCAATTACAAAATTACATCAAATGATACACAAATAGACCACCGGACCGACACAATGCCATAGATGACATATCATGGACCCAAATCAAATCTTTGAACACACAACACCACCAGAAATATCACCAAGATCAACCACAACACACTACATCGAAAATATTGCATAACATGAAGAATATCACTAGACCCAAAAGATCTTCAAGAATGCACACAATGATCAATGGAGACTACCAAAAAAAATAGGACACGATTAGGAAAAACCAACAAGAACATTAGAACCATCTGTAATAGCTGCACCAACACCACTTATCCAAATCTTCATCGATCAAACACTAATACTCAAGAACACTTAATATCAACAATTCAAACTAGAAAGCTCACTTGTGGAGCACCAAATCATGAACCGTCTGAAAGTGAAGATACACATGAACATCCAAAACACTCTCCCAAATCCACAACTAAAGATATGGTCATACTGAAGCACAATGGATCAATCACCAGAACACTGCAACACTGAACACTGAAAACTAATGTTAATACTGAAATCCACAACTCAATCAAAACACCACATAGAATCATGGAATCAATAAATATTGAAGTATCTCTAGTTGATTCAACATCCCAAATAGATAAACCAACCAGATCAACTCTCTGCAGTCACCGGATCACCAAACAACTTTCTACAACACCGAAACATAGGAATATGTTGACATCAATGACAACAACATATCCTAGTAGTAGCAATATCCAACCAAAAACACCCATAAACCTCCAAAAAATTAGACACCAACACAAGGGGCTCAACTACAAACAGAAATAGAAGCATCAATACAACCAAGGAAAGCAACAATGAAACAAAATATGATATTTATGTTAAAAATCCCTCTAATTACCAAAAATAATAATAAAATTTATATGTAATATTGACATTTTAAACATATAATTAATTAAACTCAACATTAAAAAATGTAAACCACTTTTAGTAGATCCCTATTGAATGAAACCCTAAATATTTAATCTTTATTTAGTTCAAACTATTCAAATTATTGATGATAAAATTTGAACTTCCTCTCAAAAGGGATTAAACAACAATCTAATAGGTTTGTTTTGTTAGGATAACTTGTGAACAACTTAGAGGGGAGGGGGGGGGTGAATGAGTTGTTAACGGATTATAACTTTTAATCCACAATACAACCTTAAACAAATCAAGTATTGGTAAAGAACAAACAAATGCCGATAGGAATATATACCGGTAAACAATACAACTTAATAATTAACCAGATAATCAATGCAAAGCAACCATACCACATAACACCATGATTTGTACGTGGAAAACCCGGAAAGGGAAAAACCACGGTGGGAAGCCTACCCACAATCAGATGATACTTCTGTAGAAAGTATGTGTTACAATGAGGGGCCTGCACTTGCAGGAAGGCACACTGCCTAGAGCGTACTGCTCATTACAAAAGGGTCTCACTCACTACAAAGAGGCTACAACCATCTCAAAATAAATGGACAACAATACAATAGAGTGAACTACTAGAAATAGTATCTACCATGCCTGATTATAGTTTCGGTTAAGCTCAGTGCCGAAGGACTAAATCCTCTTTTGAATCCAATTCAATCACCAATGATCGACCAACTCCTCTTCCTAAATGATATTATAATATTCGCACATTACATTCCTTGATCATGAACTTTCCGATAACCATGATACACTATAAAGGGTTTGTACCTCTTATTTATACAAACCCTAAGGCCTAAACCAATTAGGTCGACGACCTAAAATATATTACAATAAGATCATTACATAATTCTTTATTACAATGATATGCCATGTCTTCTTACGACCAAAACAATAATAACAAATCCATAAATCATCTCGAAGCATCCCGGTAACATTTAGAGTACACGTTAGCATGATACCGATCCATAACCTAGATACGTACCAGACCTATTTTGGGTCCACCACGCCAAAGCAATGTCTTCAAACAGTTGAAGCATGATCAAAGAACATCTTCAACATTCTGAAATCTATGAAGAAGCTGCACCAACACCAATTATGCATCTTGTCATGATTCCTCAATCAAAGTTTTGTCGGTAAAGCCTTAAACCAGTGCCGGTAAGGGTTTACCAAAGTGTATGATATCATCCAATTACCAAGCCAATAAGAACTGACCAAAAATTGCTCATGGAGCATATAGCACATGAAATCAAACATACTTCACTGATACAAACATGCCGTAAGTGTCCAATAGATAGTCTCTTCTGCCGGTAACACTAGATCTTCTACCGGTAACACTAGATCTTCTACCGGTAACCAAAACTTGTCTGTTAGTAACCAACCATAATAGCTAGTGTTGACATCAATGACAAAACATCAATACAACACATAATCAATTCATCCATAATGCCAACAATCTCCCCCTTTGGCATTGATGGCAACACTAGATGTGAAAAACATCTAAGTTCCAAGAAGTGCCAAACAAGTCTCCCCCTGTGGAAGACAACCAACAATCTCTTGAGTATTAATAGCTCCCCCCTTATGAATGATATCTCTGTAAGGTTTTGAATGTTTTTTTACATTACTATCACTCCCCTTTTGCATCAATGCCAGAAATCTGACAAAAATATCAAAGTAAAAACCTCTGAATCTCAAAGCTGACTACTCCCCCTGAGTAGTAGCACCACTCATCCGTGTCGGAATGAATAATGTCTCTGATAATGCATGTCGGACTGATGAAAAACTTCATCAATCAAGTCTCTGCCAGAGTGGCAGAAACCCTTAACCTGTCTCTCAAATACTCAAATGATTCCTTAGACAACGATTTAGTGAATATGTCTGCAATTTGTTCTTTAGTATTTACATAAACCAATTTGACTTCCTTTGCTTCTACCTTGTCCTTCAAAAAGTTATACTTTATTGAAATATGCTTAGTCTTAGAGTGAAATACCAGATTCTTAGACATGTCAATAGTTACAGAGTTATCGCAGTAGATTACTACCGGTTCACTACAATTTACCCTAATATCCTTCAACATTTGCTTCATCCACAAGACTTGAGTGCAATTAGTTGCTGCTGCAACATACTCAGCTTCTGCAGTAGATAAAGAAAAGCATGATTGTTTTTGGATGATACATGAAACCAGTTTCTTTCCAAGAAAGAAAGCTCCACCAGAAGTTCTCTTCCTGTCATCAGTATCACCTACCCAGTCTGAGTCAGTATATGCACATAAAGTGAAATCATCATTTTTAGAATACCATAAACCATATTTTGTTGTTCCTTGCAAATACCGGAATATCCTCTTTACTACACATTCATGATTTTATTTAGGATTAATTTGGTATCTTGAAATAATACTTACTGCATTCATAATATCAGGTCTAGTCTGAGTTAGATATAATAGACCACCAATCATAGACTTATACCTTGTTGGATTTACTGGTGTATAAGTATCCTTGATAGATAATTTCTCACTTGTTGCCAGAGGAGTACTTATCGGTTTGGAATTTTCCATACCAAATTTCTTCAACAATTCCCTTAGATACTTAGTTTGATAGATAAAAATGCCTTTGTCAGTTTGAGCAATCTTCAAAACCTAAGAAAAATTTCATCTCACCAATCATGGACATTTCAAATTCATTCTTCATGTTAGCAAATTCCATGCACAATTTATCTTCTCCTCCAAAAATGATATCATCAACAAATAGTTCAATAATCAGAATATCATTTTCAATGATCTTATAATATAAATTACTATCAGTACTCCCTTTAGTAAAACCAAGCTTCAAAAGATATTTATCCAACCTTGCATACCAAGCTCTAGGAGCCTGTTTCAATCCATATAAAGCTTTCTTCAATCTGCAAACCATATCTTTATCATTTGTCAGTGAAAATCCATCAGGTTGCTCAATGTAAACTTCTTCCTCAAGCTCACCATTCAAAAATGCACATTTAACATCCATTTGATAAACTTTACAGTTCTTATAAGCTGCATAGGCAAGAAATGGTCTAACAGCTTCAATTCTAGCTACAGGTGCAAATGTCTCACCATAATCGATTCCTTCCATTTGAGAATAACCTTTACAAACCAAACTAGCCTTTTTTCTTACAACTTGACCATCTTCATTCAGTTTATTCCTAATAACCAATTTAGTTCAAATAACATTCTTATTTTTAGGGCGAGGAACTAAAGACCAAGTCTCATTTTTCTCTATCTATCTAATTCACCTTCCATATCCTTTAACCAATGTTTATCCTTACAAGCTTCAATAACAATTACCAGTTCAACTTGAGAAATAAGACATACCTCTTCATTTGCCAGTTTTCTTCTTGTCATAACTCCCTTGTTCCTATCTCGAATAATTTGATCTTCAGAATGATTGGTGTCTTTTGAACTTTAGGTTCACTGCTTTGATCATCAATCACGGTTGAAATTTTTGATTGTGTAGGTGTAACTTTCTCAGCTTCCTCTACCGGTTGAGGCATTGCTGGTTCAGTTATGATCATTTCCACTGCCAGTTCCCTGTCATATGATATAGAATGATTTATGTACTGTTCATCCACTTTCACATTAGCTCTCTCCATGATTTTCTGCAATCTTTCATTATAACATCTATATGCTTTGCTCTGAATTGAATAACCAAGAAATACCCCTTCATCACATCTAGGATCAAACTTTCCAATTGAATCATCTCTTTTGATATAGCATTTACTTCCAAAAATTTTGAAATATTTAACAATAGGTGTATGTCCAAACCATAGTTCATAAGGGGTTTTACCGGTTTCACCTTTGATGTGAACTCTGTTGAATGTGTAGACTGTTGTACTCACTGCTTCTCTCCAGTAGATATAAGACAATTTGGCTTCCATCATCATAGATCTTGTTGCATCCAAAATGGTTCTATTCTTTATTTCAACTACTCCATTTTGCTGAGGAATCCTAGGTGCAGATAGCTGTCTCCTAATTCTATTTGTCTCACAATAACTATTAAATTCATTAGAAGTGAACTCACCACTATGATATGATCTTAGACATTTTATTTTCAATCCAGTTTCTGTTTCAACCTTCACTTTAAAGATCTTGAGTTTCTCAAAAGCTTCAGACTTCTTCCTTAGAAAAGTTACCCACATCATTCTAGAATAGTCATCAATAATCAGTATGAAATACCTATCACCTTGAAAGATTTTAGTCCTTGTTGGACCACATAAGTCAATTTGAATCAAATAAAGTACATAATTAGATTTATCATGTATGCTCTTAAAATAAATTCAAACTTTCTTACCCAATTGACATTCCTTACATATCGAATTACGAGGCTTCATAATCTTAGGTATATCTCTAACTGCCTTAGTTGAACTGATCTTAACAATACAATCAAAATTAACATGAAACAACCTCTTATGCCATAGCCAACTCTCATCAATATGAGCAATCAAGCATGTCTTATTACCAATGTTCAAGTGAAAGATATTACTTCCTGTCTGAATACCGGTTGCAATCTCCAAACCAGTCTTGTTAATGATTTTGCATTTTCTATCTTTAAACTAAAGTTGAAAACCCTTATCAACCAATTGACCAACACTCAAAATATTATGCTTTAAACCTTCTACATAATAGACATTATCAGTATTATGGTTTCCATCCAAATAAATAATACCTCTACCTTTGATCATAAATGCCTTTTCATCTCCAAATCTGACTTGACCGCTATTGTATTCTTGCAGGGATAGAAATTTCCCTTTATCTCTAGTCATATGATGTGAACATCCACTATCAATTACCCATTTATCCTTATCTTCAACTTTTGCTGCCAAGGCCTTTTCTTCATTTTTGATAGCCAGTTCCGGTTCTAGTTCATCTTCCTTCAAAACATAGAACACCCATTCTTTTCCATTGTCGGATCCACTAGCAGAGTCTTATGCTGGTTCATCTCCAGATTCACCAGTTACTCCTTCCTCATCTGCCATGTAGCATTGTTTACTTTTCTTGAATCTATATCTATTCTATTTTGGCTTAAAAGATTTATTAACTCTTTCCTCAAACCTTTCATTCCTTTCAGGACATCTAGATGCAAAATGACCAATCTTATTACATGCAAAACATTCAAAAGGTTCTTTTCCTTCATACTTACTTCTAGTTGGTCCTTTAGGTACTCTTCTAGAAAATAAGGCTTCAAGTTGCTCAAGTTCTTCATCTTCTTTCCTCATGTCTTCCAATTCTTTTGAAAATAGGGCTTTCCAATCACTTTTGCCAGTAGATGATGATGATGATGATGCATGAAAAGTAGGTTCAGAGTTTACAGCTCTAGAAGATCCAAATTCTTCAAGCTCAAAAGCAGATAATTTCCCAATCAGAATGTCTCTGTTAACTGAAGTGTTTGCCATTGTTCTTAACTCATTAATTGTAGTTCCTTCATCTTGTAAGCTGGTGGAAGGGAGGGCTCTCAAGACTTTGGAAACTATTTCATCTTCACTTATAAATCCTCCACAACATTGAATTCCCATAACAATCTCATTTACTCTTTCCATAAATACAATAATTATTTCATTATGTTCCATTTTCAAGTTTTCATATCTTACTTGGTAACCATGAAGTTTATCAATTTTGACAGTAGGATCACCTTCATTCAGAGTTTGCAATTTGTCCCACATAAAATTAGCCGATGATTTATTAGTCAATCCCATGATCTGCTGATCAACAAGTGCACACAAGAGGGATTCTCTAGCTTTGCAATCATTTTCAATATTCTTATCCAAGTCTGCAGGAGCAGGATTTCTAGATGCCGGATCACAAGGTGTGTATCCTTTCTTAGTGATCTCCCAAATATCCTTTCCAAGACATCTAAGATGAGTCTCCATTTGAAGTTTCCATATCCCATAATTTGTTCCATCAAACTTAGGGATTTCTCTTTTGAAAATAGTTTTTGGTGGATTAGAAGTGTTAGTTGCCATAGGATCTACCTCAAGCGGTTAAGCTTCTGCAAAAGAGGACCAAAGCTCTGATACCAATTGTTAGGATAACTGATGAACAACTGAGAGGGGGGGGGGGGTGAATCAATTGTTAATAGATTATAAATTTTAATCCACCTTAAACAAATCAAGTATTGGTAAAGCACATACAGATGCCGGTAGGAATAGATACCGGTAAACAATACAACTTAACAATTAACCAGATAATCAATGCAAAGCAACCATACCACATAACACCATTATTTGTATGTGGAAAACCCGGAAAGGGAAAAACCACGGTGGGAAGCCTACCCACAGTCAGATGATACTTCTGCAAAAAGTATGTGTTACAATGAGGGGCCTGTACTTGCAGGAAGGCACACTGCCTAGAGCATACTGCTCATTACAAAAGAGTCTTACTGACTATAGAGAGGCTACAACCATCTCAAAATAAATGGACAATAATCCAATAGAGTGAATTGCCAGAAATAGCATCTACCATGCCTGATTACAGTCCCGGTTAAGCTTAGTGCCAGAGGACTAAATCCTCTTCTAAATCCAATTCGATCACCAATTATCAACCAACTCCTCTCCCCGAATGATATTGCAATATTCACACATTACATTCCTTGACAATGACCTTTCCAATAACCATGATACACTACAAAGGGTTTCTACCTCTTATTTATACAAACCCTAAGGCCCAAACCAATTAGGTCGGCCACCTAAAAGATATTACAATAAGATCATTACATAATTCCTTATTACAATGATGTGCCATGTCGGCTTAAGACCAAAACAATAATAACAAATCCATAAATCATCTTGAAGAATCCTGGTAACGTGTAGAGTACACGTTAGCATGATACCGGTCCATAACCTAGATAGGTACCAGACCTATTCTGGGTCCACCACACCAAAGCAATGTCTTCAAACAGTTGAAGCATGATCGAAGAACATCTTCAACATTCTGAAATCCATGAAGAAGCTGCAATAACACCAATTATGCATCCCATCATGATTCCTCAATGAAAGCTCTATCGGTAAAGCCTTAAACTAGTGCCGCTAAGGGTTTACCGGAGTGTATGAGAGCATCCAATTACCAAGCCAATACCAACTGACCAAAATATGCTCATGGAACATATAACACATGAAATCAAACACACTTCACTAATCCAAACATGTTGGAAGCATCCAACAGATAGTCTCTTTTGTCAGTAACACTAGATCTTCTACCGGTAACGAAAACCTGGCTGCCGGTAACCAATCATAACAACTAGTGTTGACATCAATTAAAAAACATTAATACAACACATAATCAATTCATCGATAATGCCAACCTGTTCTAAACAAGTGATATTAGAAAGTAATCTCCAGCTAAAAAATAAAATGAAAAAAAAAGATCATTAGCTAGTAACTAAACAAATGTTGAAGTCTATAAACTCACAACCTCAGCAAAATTTAAAAAAGCAATTCACTATATGAGAAAATAAAAAAGTTGCAAGCGCTTAAGGGTACAATTCAAAACTTTACTAATAAAATCTTGGGATAGAATATTTATATCTATATTATATTGAAAAACATGAAAACTATGCTACGATTTGATTCTGAAAAATAAAGTAAATAATATTCGCTCAAATGATAAACTCAATTTGTGTACTACTTGTTCACTGTAGACAATTATCAAAAGTATCAATGGAATAAAAAATGTACAGTAGTAAGGATAGTCCATGTTGGGCTAAGACTTGGGTGAAAGGTCTTATTCCCAAAATCGATATTTTTTTCTGGACTGTTCTTCAAAACAAGATTCTAAAGACTAACAATCTCAAAACAAGAGGTTTTTGTTTGCCTAGTATTTGTCATCTTTGTATGCAGAATGAGGAAACCATTAATCACATGTTTATCCATTGTCCTTTCTCTATAGATATTTGAGCTAGATTCCTTGACAACTTCAATGTCAGATGGGTCTTCCCTAAAGCTGTCCAAGATGTCTTCAATTCCTGGTGCCACCCTTCAAAGAACAATTTAGTTAATATGCTATGGGAATTTTCTTTACCTCATATTTGTTGGGGAATCTGGAAAGAGAGAAATGACAGAGTGTTCAGAGATAAGGCGTCAAAAGCTCAAATTATTTTTGAGAAAATCAAAAGACATATGGTGGAGAACCTCTACATCACTGGTGGTATAATGAATCCCAAAGATCAAGGTGATAACATCATTTTTAAAAATTGGAGAATAAAGGGGAGTGAAATCATGCATGCTAATCCTAGAGAAGAGGTGAGATGGGAATGCCCCCCTCAGGGATGGATGAAAATCAATTTCGATGGTGCTTCCAAGGGTAATCGTGGTAATGCAGGGTGTGGTGTGGTATTAAGAGATGAAGGGGGAATATGTAAAGCTATCAAATGTATTCCAATAGGTCACCAAACCAATCATGTTGTTGAGGCCATTGCTGCTTATCAGGGGTTGGTTCTAGCTAAAGACTCAAATTGCACTAAAGTGTGGGTTGAAGGCGATTCTTTGAACATTATTAATTTCTTGAATAATGTTTTCCCTCCCTCTTGGTCTATACACAATGTCATTGAAACTACGAAGGATATAAGTAAAACCTTTGAAATATGTATTTTCACACATGCATATAGAGAAGCCAATAAATGTGCTGACTAGGCTGCCAACCTGGCTTGCCATTCTGACAAAATTATTACCCTTTATGGTGAGAGTAATCTCAAGTGAGGCAAAATATTTGATTAAACTGGACTAGATCTAGATGAAGCAATGTGTCTTAGCTAATCAAAATTTCTAATGCCTTTTCCTCATTTGTCTATGATTGATCACATCGGTGGTGAGGCTTGTTTTATTTGTCATATCATATTTATTTGGCACGGATTCTGGGTGGATCTGCATAACAATAGTACAATTGTTAGGTTTTTTCATAGAGCTCATAGAGAAAATAACAGAGTTGCAATAAGGAAGAATTGAGAATTTAAGGATAAAATGGGGGGCAATAAAAAGAGGTTTGAACTGACTTCTTGCTCGGATTGGAAGAAAAAAAATGAAGTATGGGAGATTCTTCCAGAAGGAGGTTTGAACATTTTTATGGAAAGGCTTTGTGGCAAAGACCCTACTGTCACTAAGCATTTCATAAAAGACTGGAAAAGTGGTAAGATTCTTGTTGGCACCTAGATAATGCAAGTGGACGAGGATATCATTGCAGAAGCTATGGGTATGGTGAAAGAAGGTATGAAATTTTACAGAGATCTAAGTGTGTCTGACAAGGCTGCGGATAGGTTTCCTATCATGGATGGTGAAAAAAGGAAATTGGTTAAGGCGGATAATCGCTACTATTCCCCTAAACGTATTTGTAGGTCGTGGAGGTTTGTGTTGTTTGCCACCATCAGCTACATTAATCTTGACGAGAGATTCACAAGGGCTTATGGGAATCACTTTGTGCTGCTCAACCACTTTCGCCATGGTGATAAGGTTAGTCTGCCTTACTATCTTGCTTTCTCTATGGATCATACTATTCATGAAATGCTAAAAGATTCTCAAAGAGATCATGCCCTTCACCAGGGTTTAATGGTTTTAGTTTATAAGATGTTGAAAGAGAAAATTATTGAGAACCCCATTAGTAAAGGCAAACAAATTAGGGATGATGATACTGAAAGTGAGGATAGTGGGTTCAATCTCTATTTTGAAACTGAGGGTGAGTCTGAAGATTTTAGCAACAAGGGGAAGACCAAGGGAAAGAGAAAGGGGATTGTTGTGGATTCTAATCTTTCGGACTCTGAGGAGGAGTCTTTTGATGATAAAATCATAAAAAGTAAGAAGATAAATGGAATGGGTAAGCAAACCTGAAGGATCAAGAAGACCAGTAAGGGGATAAATAAGGTGAAAAGGAAGATTATTATTTCTTTTGATGAGGATTCTAAGGTTGACAAAACGGACAAGAACAAGGGTAAGAATGAAGATGAAATGTTGGATGCTGACCCTGGGGAGAACCTAAACACACAAAGAATGTAGAATGAGGGTCAGGAGACCAACATGGGCAATCAAAATGTCTGCCAAGGTGCCATAGGTAATGATAGCATCAAGGGTTTCAGTGAGGTCATTAGAAAAATGGCGAAAGAGATTGGTGATTTGAAGATTGATCTCAATATGATAAAAAAGGCAACCATGGGTGAGAAGCCTCTCTCTGAGAACATCAAAGAATTAATGGTTGCTATTAACAAGGCCGAGGCTATTGAGGCAATGGTTAGTAAAATTCTAGAAACGGAAAAGAAGGTGAAGGAGTTGGAAGGAATCAGAGATGATAAAGGTTTGGAAATTAACCTGAACAACCTGGTCAATAGAGTGGATAAGATGGAGCTTACTATGAAGAGGATTGCTCAAAAAAATTTCCAGATCCTTAAGGCCATTGTTGACCATGTTAACATGCTGATAAATAAATTTGAACAGATTAAAGGCAAGGAAGATGAGAAGGATCAGACAAAGAAGACAGGTCATGAAAAAAGAACAAGGGCCAACACCTAGAAACATGTGGGCATAAAGGAAAAAGAGCTCAATGATATGAAGAACTTTGCGGTCAATATGAAGTAGATGGTGGTTCATTCAGAAGAACTCATAAGAAACATCTAGCTATCCTTGTCTTTGTGTTGTCCTTAGGTTGTCTTGTGATGTTCTCTTTGTCTTGTGATCACCTTTTGTTTTTCTAGGATCTGATATTTGTTTGGGTGTCCAGGCACTGTTATTTCTTGCCACTTTAATGCTTTATTTTTCTCCTGATATGTAATCAAGGTTCCGGGTTCCTTCCAAAAACCCATTTTTAATTAATCAAAACATTGCATGATTAAATGTTTTATTATTAACTTTAGTGTGGTGAGGGGCTATTGCAAACACTATGGGATAAGGAATACACAGAAAAAATAAATTAGGAACTCTTAGTGAACATTAAAAAATTGGCAGTAATAGATAAACATGTGTCATTTAGAATATTTCTCTTCATAGGTCTACAAGTATTCACCCTTAATGTTTGCATAAAATGTCCCTCTAATCTGCAATAGATAGTCTTTAAATCTGCAGCAACTTTCCCTAAAAGTCAACAATAAAATCATCCTCAAATCTACAATAATTCACCCTTTAAGTCTGCAAAAATTTACATATAGCTATGTTCTTAAAATCACCATTGATATAATTCTAAAGCTTACTTCAAATCTGTTATTGATGGAATGATATTCGATGAATTTATTGAGTGAATGAACTAAAATGATCTCATATTTATACCAACCCATGCACCACTTTACCAATGGTCGCAACCCTTTTTTCTAGGTTGGCCAAGGCAGTTTTCTTTTACTTTTTAATTTATTGTTTAATTGCATTGGCCAAAGTGGGACCACAAGCCAAGGAGGTCAACCTAATGGAAATGAAATATTTATTTTAAAATTTAATTCCCTAAAGTGGTGGTTAGCCAATAATAAATTATTAAATTAAATGTTGTCTAGGACACCAAAAATGAGGGGTTGGCCCCCATTATAAGTTTGTCTTGGATACCAATGTGGATGATGCCAGTCATTATAAATAAACAATTTATTTAGATGATTTAAATTATATATTTTTTAAATTCTAATCTACTTCAATAGACCTTTGGAATCAATGGAAACAATTTTTATAGGATCCTTATCTAAGGATACCTACTTTTGTAAAGGGAAGGAAATCTTAAAATAAGGATGCACACAACAGAAGGAAGGTAGATCCTCAAACAAGGATGTGTTCCTCTAAACAAATTATATATACCCATTAGTATGCAGGTAAGGACAACCACAATAGAGTTTATTATGTTTTTTACCTTGAAAAGGAATGGTTACACTTGAGATTCTACCATGATGAATGATAATGAGCCCCCATATACAACTATGAATGCCACATAGTGACCATGAACATAATAGAAATAAGTGTTATTTAAAAGGGATGGGACAAAGGTGCAAATCATTGTCACTTTTCATTTCAATAATACTAAACATTATAATTTGTTTAATTTTATGTTCCAAGGCTTAGGAATTATTAGTGGAATGGCTATGCATTCAATGATGCACACAAATAAAATAATTTTCTTGATTTTGTTGACAATTTGTCTTTCATTTTGGCCAATGGATGAAATAGCATAAAAAATGATTTTAATTATTATTCCAATAAATGCAATCGCATATATACAAAGAGAAGGAGTAGTTATGATACAATTCTAGAACAATCAAATAAAATACTAAACCATGGACAATGTATTAGTTATGCTTACATTCCCCCTTTTGTTAGGCATTGGAATGTTAGGATGAGAAGGTATACTCTTATTTTTAATTAATTTTAAGTGTAAACACCCCCAATCATCATCAATAAATGTTTTAGAAGAAGAAATTTCAATGGATTTGTAAGTAGGTTGGAGAAATGAAACACAAGGATCCTTCAAGGCTTCAATTTTAAATTTGGGGACCTTATACACTCTAGCAAGGTAAGGTGTAAATTCTAATGGATGCCACTTTTTCTCTAATAAAGAATCACCAATAAGATATTTTTTGTGGAGGGAATAATAGTGCTAAAGGAAGATATACATCATACTTCTTTTTTGACACTAATATACATCCTTTTATCACCTCCTAGGGTCCACATTTGTTATTGTGAATGAATTTGAGTGTGATGAAGAGTAGAAGAGACAACTTATGTAGCATGAGTATATGACCTACCTAGAATAATATAATATGTGAGAATATCAGGCATGCCATGGATAGGCATGAGCAGGATTATGAGACACTTTAGTAGGAAATGTAATTATACCTAAAAACTATCTAATTTTTTTTTATCATAACCACTAATAAAGAAAAAATGGTTGAATAAGGGAGGTATCTATTTTGAGTTCATGCAACAAGTTTATGCTACAAACATTAAGACCCGATCCATTATCCTCTAAGGTATGTCTTATCTTGATTTCATTAATAAGCACAATAATAATGAGGGGACTTCCAAAGATGTTAAATTATGTTGTGAGAACATAATATCCATGTTTGTTTCATGTATACAATACAAAGGGTTCTATATCATTTGGTCTAATGGAAGGTGAGAGAACTACCTTTTGAAAGGCTTGAACTACCTTTTAAAAGGCTTCTTAGAGCATCTTGTGGTATGTAGGTGAAGTTTGATTCAAATCCCAAAGGAAGATCTTAGCTAGAATAGCACAAAGATGATCAACAAGATAATACTCCTTACCAACATGATTAAAATGCTAATAAGTCTAGGAAGGACATTGCAATATTGTTTTTTGTTTGAAGTTTTATATGTGTAAGCAACTTCATTATTTAATGCTAAGTCCAGTTGATTAATCTTATTCCTTTGAGTGAGTTGTTTTGTAAAGCTCAAATAGATATTAGGAGGTCTAGTTGGATTCTTAGATCCTTTAACAATATTTATAGATTTCTTTTGAGGTTGAGAGGCATCTTGATGAATATGAATAATTTTAGGTTTCACACAAATTTCATTTAATTGGCCTTGTTTGGGATCTTTATTCACTAAAGCTTTATTTTTAGAAGGGAGAGCATTGGAAACAATTCTAATGATATCTTCATCTAGTACCAAAATATCCTCATGAGTGGGACCATTGGGAGAGGAAAAATCATGATTCATCAATTATTCATCTCTAGAAGAGAAGTCATTAAAGTGAATAGCAAGTAAAGTGTCATTAAGAGAAGTCTTAATGGTATTATCCTCTTCAACTAAAATATCCTCATGGGTAGGACCACTTTTTGGAGAGGGACAACCATGGTTCATCCATAGAAGGGAGAAAAATTAGAAATATGCTAGTCTTATCATTCTCTTTCCTCAAAATGACCTTATGGATAGGAGGATCTTTAGGAGAGGGGTGGAGGGTCGTACAAAGAGCTAAGAAACTACACATCCATGAAATGGTTTCATTGAAAAGACAACTACTAAAGCATTCAAAGAGACTTAAAAAATCTTTTTAAATAATAATAATGATATTCAAATGATTTATTAATAAACGCAAGCTCATAAGCAATATATTTGAGTAATGAATGCATAAATAAAAAAAATGACGTAAAAATAAGAACATAATTTAAAAATAAGATGTAAGAATAAGATATGTTGGGTTCGACAAAATTTAGTATTAGAAATAGGATCCTTAGCCTAGGAATAAAACTAAGAGCTTATTCATTCACTATTTCCTTAACAAATTCATTTATTTCTTCATTGGAGTAAAACCAAAAAGGTTCAACTTTAGTCCAAAAGGAGAGCTAAATACTTTGATTAAATTTGTTCCTTTTTTGAAGGAGTGTGTTTTATATGACATGATTATTAAATGTCTAGGTAAAATGATGTAAAATAAACAATATTGAACATAAATAGATAGATACATAATTAAAGACCAACACAGTAAATTGGATTTGGAAATGAGATGTAGAGAGGAATGTGTAACTGAAATCTAGAGCTAAAAGCATTAGAGTAACCCTAGTCCTATAGGTTTCTTCATCAAATCAAGCTTAAAATTTATGATTGGGAGGCTTTGTAAATATTTCCCTCTAAACATATAACCTAAAAGTTTTAGATAGGTGAGCTAATCAACATACTAATACTAGTCCTATAGGTGTCTTCATCAAATTAAGATTAAAATTTATGATTAGGAGGCTTTCTAAATATTTCCCTCTAAAAATTTAACCTAAAAGTGTTAGATAAGTGAGATAATCAGCATAGTCTAGGGTTTTTGCTTATTAAAAGTTTGGATTGTGCATATTTGTCTTCTTTATACAATTTTACAATTTTTAGCTATTGGATTTGTAACCTAGACACATAAAAGAGGAAAAAATATTGTTTGTATATGGGCTTTCTTAAGTCAAACCATCTATTTGTGTTTCCACCTCCACAACAATAATGATGATAAAAGAGAGCTTATCGCTAGTACTAGGGCAGAGGCTAAATAAAAAATGAAATATTGAATTGAAATTATATTACCTTATGATTGATAATGCTTGTGACATGATGCTATTTAGATAAGTGCTTCAAGTGTTGATTTAATTTAACATGACAAATATTATAAATCTATCAATAAATCATACTTGAAGATAATATTTTGTAGCTTGATGTTCCTTATAATTTTTTATATTTTTTGAATGAATAGGAATGCTTCACCATTAAGAATTGCGATAACATGTATTGATGATTATGAATGATATATATGTTTCTCAAGGTATTTCATAATTTAGGATGACTTCCAATGATCAAATAAAAATATCAAGATTGAATTACAAATGGTAGGAACTAAAACTTGCACATGTTATAATTTTTACCCATTTTGAAGGGAGTAGGGTGATGAGAAGCTGATCTTTAAACTTTTAATCATACTTTATAGTTTAAACTTTTAATTATTTGTGAACTAATATGCCTGGAAACATACTTATAACTTGCATGCTTATCCATTTTTGCTATTATATTCTGATTATTAGAAGTAATAATAGGAATGATATCTTTTCATTAAATGTTTTACTTTTTGATTTATTTCGAAGTATAAATGTTGTAATATCCAGAATTATGTCGCTTTGTTCCATTTAATCTTCATAAATGTATTTTTGAATATGTTTTAAGAGAACAAGCAGATTCAACAGTCAACTCTAGTTCATTTGCTACCTATATGATGATGGCTCTTGAAGTGTTCTAGATAGAAGATTCTCTTCATCTTCCTTGTGTCTATTTCATTGCTTATCTTTGAAACTTTAACTTCCTTCCGAAGTTTGTTGGCTTGATGTTAAGTTTTCTCTACTTCAATTTGTATCTGTTACTTTGTTTTAAGCAGGTGATAGTAGTTTGAATTTGAATAAAGGATATGTATAAATATCTCATTGAATTTTATAGAATGTAATAAGAAAATTAGTCAGTAAGTTAGCCAGCTCAGTAGAGCTCCATATTTTGTAATCATCAAGTCTATTTTTACTTCCTATTGGAAGTACATTTCAATAAAAATCAGAAGTTGATCTAAGAATTCTTGTACTTCGGATCCCACCAGAGGAAGAGAAGGGCCCACTCAACTGAAGGGAAGTGATCCTTGTGTCATTTCTTTTAAATACTTAGTTCGTCCATTATAATTGATTTGACATTGTTTAGATTCTATGGTAATTCATTTTGATTAATTTAAGTGTTGAATTACAAGAGTTGTAGCTGTTTAATTCCCACTAAGACATTGTTTCAATAGGTGCATGTTAAGAAGTCTTAATTGTCTACTGTCATTTAGTTTCTTTTCAATAAATGAATTTAGTTTCTCAATTTAGTAAGATGATGAATTTGGAACTAAAAAAAGATCAAAAGCATTGTTGGGTTAACTCATGGAATTTAGTTGTTTTTATGTTTGTTAAACATATCTCATTTTTGTAGTTATAATTTAGATTTATTTCCTGCAAACATAATTTAGATTTTACTTTCAGCAAGCGTAAAATAGGTTTATTTCAGCACTTAGTTATAGATTTAAATTCATAGGAAGTGAAAAGTTATTTAAGTTTGTGATTAAATAATTCCATGCTTTAGATCTTAAACATTGTTCTATACAGACTCTTGGTATCAGATCAAACTCTTTGTAGGGTACTTGATTTTCATAGTTTAAATTAGTAAAGTGTCTTTTAGTTCTAAACCACAGTCATAAGAATAGTTCTTGATAGATCCCGATGGCTCCTTATAGAGCACGATCCAACCTCTGTCACTATTTTACAATGCAAAACCCTCCAATTGAGATCCTCCTTATCGTAGACAACTTTTAGATACACCCCGAGTCGATAATGAAAAGAATTTAAATGGTGCAAGTTGTGACATCAACGATTTTGCCTACCATTTTTTGGTGTGTTGTTGGGGAACATTAAAAAGATCTGGCTATTAAAGTTAGAACCTTAGTGTTGAAAAGGAAGATTTAGGCAATTGATGAGAAGATCTAGAGATCAATTTGGAAGATTCCTTCCAAGACATTATAACCTTGATCGACTGCAGGAAGAACAACAAAATGAGGTAGAAGAACAAGTTGAACCATTTGAACCACAACAACATAATGAAATGGGTGATAGAGTGGAACCTCAAGCTCCTCCACCAAATAGGACATTCTCATATCCTATTAATTTGAATGTAGGATATAATGAACCTCTTATGAATAAATTTTCATCCTTAGTACTACCAACTTTTTGAGGAATATTTTTGAAGATCCTAATCAGTTTCTCTTCGAATTCAAAGTCCCAAGTTAGACATATGAATATAGATCCAATAGTTAGAAGATGAATTTATTTCCCTCCACTCCAAAAGAATCAACATTTTAAGATGGTTTATGGGTTTACGAGCTGGTTCAATCTCTACTTGGCTGGAAATAGAAACAATATTCTTGGATAAATACCAAGATTATTGCAGAGTGAGAGATAGGAAAGAGGAATTATTTAGAATGAAGCAATTATAAGATGAGAGCTTAGATGATTATGCTAATAGATTCATGTTTGTGTTCAAAAGGTGTACTAAAGGTCTTAATGATGATATTAGTCGAACAGTTTTCCTATGAGTAGTTGATGATGAATCAAAATAAGCTTTGAACTTAATGGGTAAAGGAGTTATTAATAATATTCCTTTAGAGGAGATTATTGATATTTGCAAGAATCACTCTAGGACAAGAATTGGGAATAGGAGATCTTGAAGAAATAAAGCTTTAGGACCTGATGTATCTCAGATTATGGAAGAGTTGAAAATCTAAAAATTGATATACTATTGGCATTTGTATGAAGATTGCATTAATGAAATGTTATGTTGTCACTCATGTCAATTGAAACCGGTAATAATGTTGTTACAATGTTGTTTTGTAACCTTTAGGAAGAGCTAGTAAAGGGAACTATAACCGGTAGGTGAGTTTGTGGAGTGAACTAGTATTTCTAAGTAATGGAGAGTTGAACTGGTAAACCTTACTTGTTGATTTGATAAACACTATCTGATTAAGTTTGATGAAGTTTATTATATTGGTTTATGATCTGATGATGAGTGGTAATGATTATGACACATATGCACGTTGTATGAGAAGAGTTTCAAAGTATTTTTGGCACATTGAGATAATAGTTTTTATCTTGGGAATGAGCAAGTATATTGCATGTAATGAAAACCGTGTGATGAGTTACCAAGTTCAATGAAGCAGTGATCAAGGAGCGGTCAAGGCTATCTCGAATGATGTGCAAAGATTATTATATAATCCAACGGTCATACTTGAACCAACTTGTTTGTAATCTCCATGAGAGAATTAGGTTTTTGTTGTGTTATTGACCTAGTGATTTGTTTATAAGGTCTATGAGTTGTTTCTTTTCAGAGTTGGCAAATTTCTAGTTGAGTGTGTGGTTGCTGAATTGGATGATGTATCTCCAGTTTGTGTAAAGGCAGATAGGAGCATGAAAAGGATCTGAACAAAGTGTAGTGCTATTCAAATAGATCAACAAACTCCTGTTGTTTTCTAATAATTACAACAGCAAAATTCCCTAACCGAGTAAGCTCTAACAAGCTTAGTGTTATTCAAATCCTATAACCAAGTGGTCTATTAGCTTGGATTTCAAATCCTCTACCGAGGTTACTCCTCACAGGGTATTTCTTTTAATAGGGCATTATAGTCAATCCCTTTACCGGGTGGTCCCTAACAAGATCTATTCTTAACAAGACTTTTTGTAAAAGCTTTAACAAGCTTGGCTCCTAATAGGGCGAACTTTAGAAGAGTTCAGATAGTTAACTTGTGAGTCTCATCTCACCATGGTTTTTCCCATTTGGATTTCGACATCAAAAATATTGTGTCAAGTGGTGAATGTTTTTGTGGTTATGTTTACTATGGTTAAATTGCTTAATTGTTTAATCCACTTTGATATGTTATGTTAACCAGTAGCAATATGAGATGAATTTTTACTTATGTCAGTAAAGTATTTTGATGTTTGTGAGTTTCAAGTTATTTACTGTTAATTTGCTATAATAGTCAACCGCTTAAACTTGACAGTGATATTGAATTTATAGTTCAGTGGTTTAACTTTTCATTTCTAAGTTTACTTTGAGAAGTTGATTATGAGATTGGTGAAAGTTATTATCAGTTTTCTATCTACCGATTCACCCCCCCCTCTCAGTAGTTGACCGGATCCTTATTCTTTTATCATACCATCATATACTCCTCCATCTCAACACTTAGGCAGATAAGAAAAGTATTGAACCTTTAGCCATCTATTGTTCAAAATGTAGGGGGAAAAATCTTTTAAGGGAGTGTCTAATGAACCAAGTTGATCTCTGTGAAATTTTTGAGAAAAATCATGTTACAAGTTCTTGCAATCTTCTACCAAAAATAAATAATCATTTGAAGAAGTCATTTGTAATTGAAGAAGAGCTCAATTATGTTGATCAAAGATCACAGAATACTAGTTTTAATGAATACACAGTGAAATATGGTCCTAAGAACAACCGAAATTACAATCAATGGACTCCTCTTGCAATGCAACCACTTCCTACATCTTGGGAACCTCCTGAATGGGTTAGTCCACAATGGAATCAATGAAATCAACCACAATGGAACTCACGGTGGCAAGAAAATCAATAGCCATGGAAAAAAAACCAACCTCAATTTCAACAATGGAAAAATCAAGGCCCAAAGCGACCTTGGGGACAACCTCCACCTCTTATCACTGGTCCAAATACTACTAATAAATAGATAAACCAACCTCAGATTCTAGCACAACAAGTCTCAAATCTTAAGAATAAACGTTCACAAAAAGCATTTAATGATGATATCAATTGTTGGCCATTTGGTGGAATTTATTATGTGTTGCATTGATTTTTTTTCATTGATGCCAACACTAGCTATTTGGATGGTTTACCAGCACCCTTCTGGTCCTAGTAGGATGAGTAGTTTCTGGTTGGTTTGGATCCTGCATGATCCAGTAGACTCTAGTATGGTTTGGTTATGGAATTGGCTTGTTCATGATACATGTTCATATTCAGTAAGTTGGTTTTGGTCTGGTGATCGAATGCTATCCTATTTTCTTAGGAAGCTTGGCTTCTAGTTCCAATGAGGGTTTAATTTGTAGAGCTTTTGATGAAGATCTTTGATGATATGCATAAGTAGTATTGGTGCACCTTCTAGTGGAGTTTCATGAAGTTGTTGGAGATCATGTTCGAGACTTGGCAGATGGAGATCATTTATTTAGTGTGTGGACCTATATTGGGTCCCGGTTGATCTAGGTTATGGACCGACTTAATGTAACATGTGGACTGGACCTCTTTCAATTTGTTTCTAGCATTTCTTATGTGTTGGATATTATTTGTTTGGTCTAAGGCCGACATGTTTTGTAATTATGTAATTGGTTTATTGTCTAGTGGCTGACCTGATTGTTTATGGTCGAGGGTTTGTATATATAGATGCAAGATCTCATTGTAGATAATCATGGTTATGGTCAAGGGATATGTAATGTGCAAATAATGTAATATCATTCAGGCAGAGGATCTGGTCGATCATTGGAGATCGAATTGGGTTTATGTAAGAGGATTTAGTCCTCTGGTATTGAACTTAACCAGAACTATACTCAGGCATAGGAGATGCTATCTTTGCAGTTCAACACTTCTCTGGATTGTAGTCTGGATTTCTATGTAGTTAGTGAGACTCCTTTTGTGATGAGCAGTGTGCTCTAGGATGTTGGCTTTCCTGCAAGTGGAGGCCCCTCAATTGTAATTCACATACTTATTATAGAAGTATTATCTGACTATGGGTAGGCTTCCCACCGTGGTTTTCCCTTTTACCGGGTTTTCCACATATAAATCTTGGTGTCATGTGGATGGTATTTTATTTTCTTATTTTTGTTTATGCTTAATTGGTTTAACTTTTATTCCAATATTTGGTTTAATCATTCTAGTATTAATGTTTTGGGTTCTGGTAATATGTGACAACGGATTCACCCCCCCTCTCACTTGTCTTCTAGTTATTTGAACTGTCTAATAATTGGTATCAAAGCTTTGGTCCTCTCTATAGAAAGCTTAACTACTTGAAGAAGATCCTATGGCAACTAACAGTTCAAGTTCATCCAGTTCATCTAGATTTATCTTTCGGAGAGGTATTCCTAGGCTTGATGGAACAAATTACACAGTATGGAAGATTCAGATGGAGACTCATATGAGAGGTCTTGGCAAGGAGATTTGGGAGATCACACAAAATGGTGTCACACCTTATAATTTGGCATTTGGAAATCCTCCTTTGGCAAACCTAGATAAGGAGCTAAAGAATGATTGTAGACCAAGAGAAGCCCTCTTGTGTACACTTTCTGATCAACAAATAATGGGATTAATCGACAAATCATATAGAAAGGCTATATGGGATAAATTGGAGACTCTTAATGAAGGTGACCCTCCAATGAAGATTGCTAAATTTGATGGTTACCAGGTGAGATATCCTGAAGATGGAAGAAGATAAAAGGATTACTACATTCATGGAAAGAGTAAATGAGATTATTATGGGAATTCAATGTTGTGGTGGAACTTTGAGTGAAGATGAAATTATTTCTAAAGTCCTCAGAGCCCTACCATCAGATTACAAAATGAAGGACAATTCTATTAATGAATTGAGAACAATGGATAATACATCTGTGAACAAAGATACCTTGATTGGGAAATTATTTTCTTTTGAGCTTGAAGAATTTGGACCTTCTGGAGCTATGAAGTCTGAACCTTCTTTTCATGCATCTACATCTGCAACCCAGTAAGAAATATTGGAAAGCTTTATATGCAAAGGAATTGGAAGATATGAAGAAAGAAGATGAAAAGTTTGAGCAAGTTGAAGCACTATTTGCTACAAGAGTACCTAAAGGACCAGCAGGAAGTAAGTATGAAGGAAAAAAACCTTTTAAATGTTTTCCATGTAATAAGATTGGTCATTTTGCATCTAGATGTCCTGAAAGGAATTCAAGATTTGAAGAAAGAGTTAGAAGATGTTTTAATCCTAACCCTAGATATTAGAACAAGTATAAGTACAGGAAAAATAGAAACAAGTCATGCTACATAGCAGATGAGGAAGGCATTACTGATTTTGATGAAGAAACAATAGGAGACTCTACTAGTGGTTCTGACAATGGGAAGGAATGGGTGTTCCTGGCTATCAAGGAAGATGTTCCAGCACTGGAAGAGTATGTACCTAAAGAGAAGGCACTTCCTGCTAAAATTGAAGACAAGGATGAATGGATAATTGACAGTGGTTGTTCACATCATATGACTGGAGATAAAGGGAAATTTCTATCTTTGCAAGAATTTGATGGCGGTCTAGTTAGATTTGGAGATGACAAAGCATGTATGATCAAAGGAAAAGGAACTATACCATTGGATGGTAAGAACAATAATGACAATGTTTATTATGTTGAAGGTTTAAGGAATAATATTTTGAGTGTAGGACAATTGGTGGATAAGGGATTTCAATTATAGTTCAAGGATGGAAAATGCAAAATCATTAACAGACCTGGTTTGGAGATTTCAATCGGTACACATATTAAAGGTAATATATTTCATTTGAATTCCGGTGAGAAGATATGTTTGATTACAAAAATTGATGAGAGTTGACTATGGCATAAAAGAATTTCATTTGAATTTTGATTGCATTGTGAGGATCAGTTAAACTAAGGTAGTTAGAGATATACCTAAGATTATGAAGCCTTATAATCTGGTATGTAAAGAATGTCAAATGGATAAACAGGTCAGAACCTCTTTTAGGAGTATACAAGATAAATCTAATGATGTTCTTGATCTTATTCATATTTATTTGTGTGGCCCTGCTAGAGTTAAAAGTTTTCAAGGTGATAGATATTTCATGCTAATCATTGATGATTATTATAGAATGATGTGGGTTACTTTTCTAAAGGAAAAATTTGAAGCATTTCAAAAGTTTAAAATCTTTAAGGCTAAAGTAGAAAGTGAGACAGGATTGAAGATTAAATGTTTGAGGTCAGATCATGGTGGAGAATTCACATCCGGTGAGATTAATAACTTTTGTGAGAAACATGGTATAAGAAGACAATTTTTTTCTCCCCAGACACCTCAGCAGAATGAAGTTGTGGAAAGGAAGAACATTACTATCTTGGATTCTACTAGAATAATGATGATGGAAGATATTATACCTCATATATACTGGAGAGAAGCCGTGAGCATAAGAGTTTATACATTCAATAGAGTACATATCAAAGGAGAAACTGGTAAGACACCTTATAAATTATGGTTTGGCAATACACCTATAGTTAAGTATTTCAGAATCTTTGGTAGTAAATTTTATATCAGGAGAGATGATATCATTGGCAAATTTGATCCTAGATATGATAAAGGAATATTTCTTGGTTATTCTAATGAAAGCAAGGCATATAGATGTTATAACAAGAGATTGTAGAGAATTATGGAGAGTTCTAATGTCAAAGTGGATGAGATGAATAGAGATCAAATCAAAGTTTATGAGAAGGAACCGACAGTGGAAATGATTATATCTGAACTGGTGGCACCTTTATTGGAACAGAGTGTTGAACTAGTTACTCCAGCAGTATCAGAAAATTCTACTATAACTGAAGAATAGGGAAGAGGAACAGAGAGTTAGAGGAGTCCTAAATATGTGAGATTGAATCATTCTGAAGATCAGATCATCGGGGATAAGAACAAAGGAGTAATGACAAGAAGAAGACTGACAACTAATGAGGTATCTTTAATTTCACAAGTTGAACTGGTATCAGTAATTGAGGCATGTAAAGATGAATATTAGTTGAAATCTATGAAAGAAGAATTATATTAGATTGAGAAAAATAATACATGGACTTTGGTTCCCCGACCTAAAAATAAAAATGTTATTGAAACTAAATAGGTTTTTAGGAATAAATTGAATGAGGATGGTCAAGTTATAAGCAATAAGGCTAGATTGGTTTGTAAAGGATATTCTCAGAAGGAAGGAATTGATTATGGAGAGAATTTTGCACCTATAGGTAGGATTGAAGCTGTAAGATTATTTCTTGCCTATGCAGCTCATAAAAACTACAAGGTTTATTAGATGGATGTTAAGTGTTCATTTTTGAATGGGGGTCTTGATGAGGAAGTTTATATTGAGAAACCTGATGGTTTTTCACTATCAAATGATACAAACATGGTTTGCAGGTTAAGAAAATCTTTATATGGATTGAAACAAGCACCTAGAGCTTGGTATGCAAGGTTGGATAAATATCTTATGAAGCTTGGTTTTACTAAGGGTAATACTGACAGTAATTTATATTATAAGATCACTGATGATAATATACTGATTATTGAAGTATTTGTCGATGACATTATTTTTGGAGGTGAAGATAAGTTATGCATAGAATTTTCTAAGAATATGGAGAAAGAGTTTGAGATGTCTATGATTGGAGAGATGAAATTTTTCTTAGGTTTGCTGATTACTCAGACTGACAAAGGTATTTTCATCTGTCAAACTAAGTATGCTAAGGAATTGTTGAAGAAATTTGGTATGGGAGATTCTAAACCGGTAAGTGTTACTACTTATCAAATTGCCATTAGTTTTTATATTCAAAGTCATACCATATACTCTAGTCGGTTAACACTACCGAATCATGCAGTCGGTATACACATAGAAGTCAGTATGCATAGCCTAGTCAGTTACAGAGGAAAGCAGTCACAGAACATAGTATACACCGAGCTATCTACCGAGTATCTTTTTATGTCTACCGAGTAGCAAAGATGACACACTGAGTTGATATACACCGAGTGAAACATGTTACCAGATTCATTGAGCCTAGACATGCATATAAAAACATGTTACAAGATCGAGGCAAATCTAACCATTATCACATTGGAAATTGCACTAGAAGATTGTGTATGATTTCAAGATCAATCTAACCAGTGAAATATTTTGTATAGTTATTCATTCGATAAATCGTGTTTGTAAGATCGAAGCAATGAAATGGATCACCGTCTTAAGAGATCTATTTATACAGCATGAGTTAAGGGTGTGTACATGAGTGTAAGAAGACTGTTACAGAGACACAGAGGTCATTGAGAAGCTTTTTAGAGAACAGTCGAAGAACAGAGTAAACAGAAGGGTTTACCGAGTTACTATATGGGTTACCGAGGTATGCTATAAGCAAGATAATCTATTCTGAGCACATAGAATCTGCTATAACATTTCAGATGTAAAGTTGTAGATATTTGTAATGATTTTATTGTAATATTGTGAAGTTGTAAGAGAAACCTTTAACAGGGTAAAAGACTCTAATCAAGTCTATAAATTGTAAAGCCTCTAACCAGGTGCAACATTTAGATTAAGTGTTGTAAAATCCTTTAGCAAGGTGGATCTAACAGATCTTGTTACTCCTAAGAGGGTAAGCTATAAAAAATAGCTAATATGTAGCTCTAACCAAGCACTCTTTATTATTGCAGTAGTGAAGTTGTGGGTGCCATCCCCACTGCAATTTTTCTCTCTAACCAAGAGTTTCTGCGTAACCAAAATATATGTGTTATGGAGTGAATCATGTATGATTGTTATCTATTTATTTTAACTTTATTTTATGTTACTACACTATTCTATTTATGCATAACAATAAAGTTATTATTCAAGAAATTTTTTGGAGTACTGATTCACCCCTCCCCTCTCAGTACATTAGCTTCCCATATTGGGCCTAACAATTGGTATTAGAGCTCTAATCTTGGAAAAGGGTTTAAATACCTAAAGAGAAAGATCTTATCGATGGAAGGCTACAAACAATCTCGGAGGATTGTGTATCTGCAAGAAGAGCTGGATCATGCTAATCAAGTAATTGCAGACATGCAAAAACAAATGCAAAAATCTTTGAAAGTAAGAAGAAGATTATCTGATGATTTGCAGGATTCTCAAGAGTTAGTGGAACAAATTGAGACATCATCTGAGAATAGTATATTTGAAGAAACTGAAGAAATGATTGGAGTATTGAAAGAAAAGAACAAAACACTGACTGATCAACTAAAAGAAATGAAAAGAGAACATGAACATTTCAACACACAAATGACTGAAAATCTAGATGCCTTAAGGACAGCTAAGGATAAAGCAAGAGATCTAGGAAGAGAGAAACAACAACTTGAAGTCTTAGTATCTGATAAAAATGATGAAATCATAAGGTTGACTGGGATTCAACAAAATATGATAGATCAACTAGGTTATGAACATAATCAAGCAATTTTGAAGAGTTATGAAAATCAAGCATTGAAACTTGAAGTATCAAGATTGACCGATGAAATTGAAACAGAGAAGAAATCCAGAGAAAAATTGAAGAAGAGTTATGAAGCATCAAAGATGATGGATGAGAAATTGAATACAAGAAGACCCAACAGAGATACAGGACTCGGTTACAAAGGAAAAGACTCTACTGAGAAAGGAATTCATACTACCGAGAGAGGAGAATCATCAAAGCAAGCAGGAAATAGGAATAACATCAAAAGAAAAAAGCATAATTGCAACTACTGTGGAAATCAAGGTCACACTGCCAACATATGCCAAATCAGAAAAGGTAAGCAACCGAATATCACTAAGTCTAATGGTTATTGTTACAATTGCAATAAATATGGTCACGCATCTAACCAATGTAGGACAAAGTCTGTTAACAACTATCAAAAGGCAAAATACAAAGGGTTTTGTAGAAACTGCAATAGATATGGACATAGTACTGAGAAGTGTTGGCTTAAGAAAAAGAACTACATGTGGTCTGCACACCAAGCAAACACTAGAGGTTACCGCACTTACACAGATCCTTACCAACAATATGCAGCAGTACCTGATAGTTTTGATACTTAATATAAGTACAGATCCAATAGCCAACAAGATGAGAGGGGGGGGGTGAATCATACAAACTTAATCATTGATGAAAACATCAGATTCAATCTTAGTAAAATATATTAGTCATAGAATAAAAACTATCAAACATGCAAGCTCAAAAGCATATGAACAATATAAACCTCATAACACCAGATTTAACGTGGAAACCCAAATAGGGAAAAACCACTGTGGGATTTCGGACCCACTAAGAAATATACTCATCTAGAGTATGCTCGGTTAAAAGCCAATCCTGTTAAAGATTACAAAACACATTGCTAGATGTGACTCGGTTAAGGGATTTCCCTTGGATCTGTTAGGATCTTCACTTTGTTAGAAGTGACCTTGTCAAAGTATTTTAAACACTCATTTAGAATGTCACCTTGTTAGAGGATTTACTTATAAGATTGTTAAGTCCACTCGATTAAGAGATTTCCCATTACTTTCACAAGCTAACAGTAATACAATCTATATGCAACTTTACATCTAAAATGCTAAAGCAGATTCTTATTTGTTCAACACAATCTAGACATAGAACTATTCTTGTCTATCTGCTGGGCATCAATACTTTGTTATTCCAACAACTCTTCAAGCTTTTGTGCTCGGTGATCACTATGTAGCATCCCTGTGCATACACTTGCCCACATCCATTGTTTATCAACAGTTCCTTATTTATAAACAATAATCTAACTGCTTAATCTCCTTGATCACATTTCCCATGATCAATCATAGCCATCAGATCTTCAATCTTGTCCAGGTTCATTGTATCTTATGATCTGAAAAATGTTTTACCCTGCCTCAGAACTTGCACAATTATCTTGGAACTTGTGTTAGGGTAATGTGGTTCAATCTGAGCTGTAGATCTTCTTGCCGACTTTCCATTGCCTTAGATTTGTTAACAAACTTCTTCCACAGCTTGCCAATCATTGATCCACTCCAGCTCATTAGCTTCTTTCATAAAATATCACATGCAAACGTTTAATGCATTCTATTATAGCTCGGTTACAACTCGGTGAATACTAAACTTTACTCGGTAGACATTCTGTCTTCATTAACCGACTGCGATAACCTTAGGGTTTACTGACTAGGTTCTTTGCCTGATAACATAGTGTAGTATTAACCTTTACATTTTACAACATATGTATGATGTTAAAACAATCTAAAACATCAAGATCTCATCATTGTCTGACTCAGTAGAGTTGCCCAATGAATAACTTATCCCTTTATTCATCATATTCTTTCCTGTGTCTTTACCAACTTCTTTATAATCTTCATATCATATTTCTTAAGATATGACAACATCATATTGAATTAGAAAATCAATTTCTTGACATCAATGACAAAATAATAATATCAAGATAGTAAAACATCTTTAATTAGTTATGTCCATAATCATCAACAACCTTTTCAATATCCTTGTTATATTGCGAACAATCTCCCCCTTTGGCATTGATGGTAAAACCAATTGATTTGACCGTTAAGAATTCAGATTGCTGTGATTCTGAAATGCTGAAATGCTCTCCCCCATACATCAAACTTCTCTTCTAGTTTTCTCTCAATCTTCTCAGGTTTTCTCCTCTTGATAGTCTTCTCCTCCTTTGGTAGGTCTTCTCCCCCTTTGACAACAATGCCAAAAAGAACTAAAACATAAGTTGTTTCTGTAAGAAGTTATTTCCTGCTAATGTGTATCAACTGAGTCTTGGTCAGAGCATTTGTTTACAATTCCTGTTCCCTGTATCATTGTCTGTATTATCCCAATATTGTTCCAGTACACTTTTAGAAAAGCATTCTTAAAGGGTATCACTCAGCATTAGCTCCCTAAAAGATATTCAATAGATTCATCGAAGTGATGCTTTCACCGAACTCAGTCAGTGAGTAAGAGATAGGGGTAGGACCCCTAACTTACTTTTGAGATATTCAAAAGTGTCCTTTGGTAGTGGCTTGGTGAAGATATCAGCTATTTGTTCCTTTGTGTTAACATATTCCAACACCACTTTCTTTTCATGAGCTTCTTCTCTAAGATAATGATATTTGATAGATATGTGCTTTGTCTTAGAGTGCATAACAGGGTTCTTTGAAATATTAATGGCACTAGTATTGTCACAGAATATAGTTATTGGCTTGGTAACTTTCTCATTTATACCTTCCAACAATTGTTTGATCCATGCAATGTTGGTACAATTCAGTGCTGCAACAACATATTCAGCTTCGGCTGTTGACTGAGAAACACATCCTTGTTTCTTGCTAAGCCAACTCACTAGTCTTTCTCCTAAGAAGAAAGCTCCTACACTTGTGCTTTTCCTGTCATCAATGTTGCCTGCCCAATCAGCATCAGTATAGACTTTCAAATCAAAACCATTTCCTTTCTGATATACTAAGCCATAATCTTCAGTGCCTTTCAAGTATCTGAAAATTCTTTTGATTGTTGTCATGTGTATTTCCTTAGGATCTACAGAGAATCTTGCAACAATACCTACTGCATGTGCTATATCAGGCCTACTGTGAAAAACATATTATAGTTTTCCAATCATGGACCGGTAGAGTGTCTCATCAACAGATGCAGATTCATCATTCTTTGATAGTTTGTAGTTTGTAGTCATAGGAGTACTTACTAGCTTTGAATCTTCCATTCCAAATTTCTTCAAGATTTCCTTTATGTATTTGGATTGAGCAATGAAAATTTCATTTTTCATTTGCAGTATCTGTAAGCCTATAAAATACTTTATCTCACCGATTAATGACATCTCAAATTCTTTTCTCATTTCATTACCAAAGTTCTTGCATAAAGAGTCATTTCCACAAAATATAATATCATCAACAAATATGGCTGAGATTAGTATTCCATTTTCATCATTCTTCATGTACATGTTGTTGTTCTCACTTGTCCTTATAAAACCAATCTTAATCAAATAAGAGTGCAGTCTTTCATACCATGCTCTAGGTGCTTGTTTCAGACCATATAAAGCTTTGTTCAATTTACATACCTGATCTTTATTATTGTCTTCAACAAATCTTTCAAGTTGTTCAATGAAAACTTCTTCTTTTAATATTCCATTCAGAAATGCAGATTTGACATCCATTTGATATACCTTGAAGTTTTTGAAAGCAGCATATGCCAGCAATGTTCTAACTCCTTCAAGTCTGGCAACAGGTGCAAAAGTCTCACCATAATCAATTCCTTCTTCTTGGGCATAACCTTTGCAAACCAATCTTGCTTTGTTCCGAATGACCTCTCCTTTCTCATTTAGCTTGTTTCTGAAGATCCGCTTTGTACTGATTACATTTTTGTCCTTAGGTCTTGGGACTAGTGTCCATGTGTAATTCTTCTTGATTTGATCAGTCTCTTCAGTCATAGCATTTATCCAATCTTCACTGTTGAATGCCTCTTTTACTATTCTTGGTTCAAATTCAGATATCAAACATGTGTTCTATCTTAGTTTGTTCCTTGTCATCATTGGATCATCCTTATTTCCTATAATCTGACTTGGTGCATGATGTCTTCTAACATATTTGGCTAATACAAGCTCAGTAGGCTTTGTATGATCCTCTTCATCACTCAGTAACTAGATATCTTCCTCATTTTCTTCAACAGTTATCTCGGTAGGACTTTTCGGTTGCACATAGACAAATTCATCATAGTCTTCTGGTTCTTTGGAAAGCCTGTCATGAGTTCTTTATGCAAATTCATCAATTTTCACATTTGCACTTTCTACTATTTTGTTAGATGATTTGATCAGACATTTAAATGCTTTGCTTCTAGAAGAATATTCTAGAAATGTTCCTTCTTCACTTTTCTAATCAAACTTGCCATTTCTATCATCTTTATGAACATAGCATTTGCTTCCAAAGATCTTAAAATAACTTATGTTAGGTTTCTTGCCATACCAGATTTCATAAGGTGTCTTCAAAGTACCTTTCTTTAATTAAACTCGGTTCAAGGTGTAAACAACTGTGCTTATTGCTTCTCTCCAAAATTTTTGTGGAACCTTCTTCTCAATCATCAGTGTTCTAGCACAATCCACAATAGATCTATTTCTTCTTTCAGCTATTCCATTCTATTGTGGAGTCCTCGGTGCAGAGACTTGTCTTTTAATACCATGATCATTGCAAAATAGGTTGAACTCATCAGATGTGAACTCTCCTCCTCTATCTGATCTAAGACATTTCAGTTGTCTTCCTGTTTCATTTTCAACTCTAGCCTTGTACCACTTAAACATTTGAAAAGCTTCTGATTTTTCTTTTAAAAACATTACTGACACCATCCTTGAATAATCATCCACAAATAATATGTAATACTTATCACCATAATAACTTTGAACTTTCATAGGACCACAAAGATCAATGTGTACAAGATCTAAAATTCCTTTAGAAGTGTAGGACTTACTTGTAAAGCTGGATCTTGTCATCTTTCCCATTTGGCGTCCTCGGCACATAGCATTCTCAAATTTTTCAAGACTCGGTAGACCTCTTACTCTGTGCTTCTTACTTATCTTGATCAGATTATCAAAATTAACATGACAAAACCTTTTATGCAATAACCGGGTGTTATCAATCTTTGCATGCAAGCACTTGTTGTGATTAGAGTCAAGGTGAAATGTATTACCTTTTGTTTGTGTCCCGGTAGCAGCTAACTTTCCATTTTTGTCATGAACTTTAACAATTCCTTTCTAAAATTCTATTTGGTAACCTGTGTTGTTTAGCTGTGCTACACTCAACAAATTATATTTCAAACCTTCAACCCAATAAACATCATTGCATCTTGCTTTATCAAGAAGTGTTATGGATCTTTTACCTCTTACTAGATATGGTGCATCATTACCAAATCTAACATAGCCTCCATCACAATCTTCTAACATAACAAACTTGTGTTTATCTCATGTCATATGATGTGAGCATCCACTATCTATAATCCAAGAATCATTAGTGTTTATGTGAGATATTAGGGCTTTTTCTTCATACCTTTCTTCATCTAATCCATCCTTGATAGCCACATAAAAAACTTCCTCTGTATCAGTCTCATTTGATTTATCATCTTTAGATTCCTCATTAGCAATTAAGCAGGTCTTTCTATCTCTTCTTCTGAAGTCTCGGTGACCTCTGTAATGATTATCTTTCTGTCTGTCATCTAGGTAATCTCTCTTTTCAATGAAATCTTTGTCAAGATAGTTAGAAGCCATATGTCCAATCTTATCACAATTGAAACATTTCAAAGGTAGTTTTGCTTTATACTTACCTTTGCCTCTCGGTAACCTTTTGGCCAATAGTGCTTCAAACTCTTCTTGCTTTCTGATTTCTTCATACAGTTTGTGTACCTCCTCCATGTTCTTCTGAAATCTTTCACTTGCTCCACTATGATCTCCTCCAGAGTACTTATACTTTCTTTCATTGTAATCATTAGATTCATTCAGATGAAAAGAACTAAATGTAGATTCAACTTTATTTACCGATGACCCATTGTTATCAAAATTACCTAACTCAAATACATGTAGTTTACCAATAGTAGCATCCAAGGAAACTAGCATATTAGGTATAGACCTCAGTTCATTGATTGCAGAGACTCGGATTGCATAGGCAGGTAGAAGGGTTCTTAACAACTTACTTGTCACATCCTTTTCTTCAATAGTTCCTCCTGCTCCCTTGATTTGATTTACAATCTCCTTTAGTCTTGTACTGTACTGGGTTATATTCTCACCTTCATTCATCCTCATAGATTCAAGTTGTCCTCTTAGACTATCAACTTTTGTTCTTTGAACATGTTCATCTCCTCCATATACAGATATGAGCTTAGTCCACATAGCCTTCGCATCATTGCAGCCTTCTAGATCATTAAACTCAGAATTGGTCAATGCAGATGTTATTTCAATGATTGCTTGAATGTGTTCTTGCTTTGCCTTTATCTCTTCCATAGTCAATGGATAGGTGCTCAGTGTAACAAAATCATTCTCCAGATAGTATATAGCATATTCTCCAACTCCTGATAGATGTAGCTGCATCATTTTCTACCATGTAGAGAAACTTGACTTATTCAGCTTAGGTGCATCCCTCTTATACATCTTTGGATCTTTAACTCAAGTGCCTTTAAACTTTCCTTTCGAAGTCCAAGGCTCTGATACCAATTGATAGTTCTGATACTTAATATAAGTACAGATCCAATAGCCAACAAGATGAGAGGGAGGGGGTGAATCATACAAACTTAATCAGTAATGAAAACATCAAATTCAACCTTGGTAACATATATCAATCATAGAATAAAAACTGTCAAACATGCAAACTCAAAAGCATATGAATAATATAAACCTCATAACACCAGATTTAACATAGAAACCCAAATAGGGAAAAACCACTGTGGGATTTTGGACCCACTAAGAAATATACTCATCTAGAGTATGCTCAGTTAAAAGCCAATCCTGTTAAAGATTACAAAACACATTGCTAGATGTGACCCGGTTAAGGGATTTTCCTCAGATCTGTTAGGATCTTCACTTTGTTAGAAGTGACCTTGTCAAAGGATTTCAAACACTCATTTAGAATGTCACCTTGTTAGAGGATTTACTTATAAGACTGTTAAGTCCACTCGGTTAAGAGATTTCCCATTACTTTCACAAGCTAACAGTAATACAATCTATTTGCAACTTTACATCTAAAATGCTAAAGCAGATTCTTATTTGTTCAACACAATCTAGACATAGAACTATTCTTGTCTATCTACTGGGCATCAATAATCTATTATTCCAATAGGTCTTCAAGCTTCTGTGCTCGGTGATCACTATGTAGCATCCCTATGCATACACTTGCCCGCATCCATTGTTTATCAACAGTTCCTTATTTATAAACAATCATCTAACCGCTTAATCTCCTTGATCACATTTCCCATGATCAATCATAGCCATCAGATCTTCAATCTTGTCCAGGTTCATTGTATCTTACGATCTGAAAAATGTTTTACCCTACCTTGGAACTTTCACAATCATCTTGGAACTTGTGTTAGGGTAGTGCGGTTCAATCTGAGCTGTAGATCTTCTTGCCGACTTTCCATTGCCTTAGATTTGTTAACAAACTTCTTCCACAGCTTGCCAATCATTGATCCGCTCTAGCTCATTAGCTTCTTTCATTAAATATCAAATGTAAACATTTAATGCATTCTATTATAGCTCGGTTACAACTCGGTGAATACTAAACTTTACTCGGTAGACATTCTGTCTTCATTAACTGACTGCAATAACCTTAGGGTTTACCGACTAGGTTCCTTAGGGTTTACTGACTAGGTTCTTTGCCTGATAACATAGTATTAACCTTTACATTTTACAACATATGTATGATGTTAAAACAATCTAAAACATCAAGATCTCATCATTGTCTGACTCGGTAGAGTTGCCCATTGAATAACTTATCCCTTTATTCATCATATTCTTTCCTGTGTCTTTACCGACTTCTTTATAATCTTCATATCATATTTCTTAAGATATGGCAACATCATACTGAATTATAAAATCAATTTCTTGACATCAATGACAAAATAATAATATCAAAACAGTAAAACATCTTTAATCAGTTATGTCCATAATCATCAACAACCTTCTCAATATCCTTGTTATATTGCCAATAGTACCATGGGATTGCAATACAAGGATATGGTGTGAATGTTGTGGAAGATATGGACATATTAGTGCTAACTGTTTTATAAGGTTTGGAATGAACAAATGAAGGTCATGGAGAAATCCTGGTATGGCATGCTTTCATTGTCACAAAGTTGGACACTTGGATGGAGATTGCAGAGATCAACCTAGAAAAGACATTGAAGAAATAAAAGGCAAATTACAGATGATTTGGAAAAAGAAGAAAATTGTGTCAAATGAAGAAAGCACCTTACCTATCGAGTTAGGTGCACCTATTCCAAATTAATCAGTAAAGGTATTAAGGGACTGCATTCTCTGACGGTTAAAATCATAACAATTCCTATTCTATTATGTACTAAATTCAAAATTTGCATAGTTAAGATGCATTAGTAAGTCTGAAATCCTATCAAAAGTACTTTATAGGAAACCTGTCAAGTCGGTGAATACAGGAAGCCTGTCAAGTCGATAAATGAAGGAAATTTGGTTACTTGGTTAAAAAAAAAAAAGAGAGTAAATCGGTTAAAAAGGAACCGAGTGCATTTAATGTTTTTGACCTAACCCGCACGGAGCCCGATAAGGTATTTTGTGTACTTAAAAGCATTTTCGTGGTCATTTACACTTACCAAGTTTTTGAAAGAGCAGAGCAGAGCGATTCCAAGGTGATCAAACCTCATTCAAAGTGAATTCAAGGTATTTACATCAAATCTCATTGCACTGTTAAGCTAGCTTACTGATCTTATCAAATTGTTATTATCTGCTGAGTGTGAAGCGTCTGTCATTTGAATTTATGAAACCCTAAGGACTCTTTACTAGTTTTTTACCTGAAATCCTAAATGGAGCCCAAGATCTAAGATCCCATTGTTGTCAAGAATGTAGAGAAGCCCTCACTGAAATACTCTTTGAATCCTAAAGTCGCCTCCGAACCGGATGACAAAACTGCCTTTTCACTCATCCCGAATCAAGTCTTGTTAGTCGAAGATGTGAGATTCTTCACCAAATGCTGTGTTGAAGAACTCGGTCATGTTGAAATAAGAGACACCTATGATGAACTATGTACCAATGGTGTATTAAACAACAAGTATGAACACATCAAAATCAAAGGATTGACTGAAGCCCTAACCTATCCTCGTGTGTTCAAGCCCCAATGGGTCAAGTTTGTTTTGAGCAGAGTTCATGATGATTTGATGTGGCTAGAAGAGCAACCATTTAAAATCACCAAGGAAATCATTCATGTGATCACCGGTTACCCTATCTATGATCATGCATGAGCTCAAAAGATGATATCACAGAAGGAATTGATCAGTTTAACCGGAGTAGAATCTGATTACAGAGGACTAAAATTGAACAATGTCACTGATGCAGAACTTAAGTTTGCCATTAGAGTAATCGGTTACTGTTTCTTCCAATCAGTAAGGGAAAATAGTGTACCCTGTGCAGTAGTTGACTTAGCTTATAAAATTGTGAAAAAGGGAATGAAAGTTGACTTATGTGAAGTGTTACTGAAGAACCTGTTTGAGAATTTGAACACAATAAGGAAGTCGAAGAAGAACAACTCGGCAATTACTCTAAAGTTTGGTTCACTTCTTGTATGCATGTTTTTCTACTTTGAAAAATTCTTTCCACCAGTCAGTAAAGTAGTTTGGGAGCTACATCGACCAATTAACCATCAGATTAATGACTTTATCAAGAAGCTAGGTGATAATTTCAATGACATAATGGATGATTATTTCAGTAAATTTCAAGAGAAGATTCACAATAGGTACCGAATTCCACCCCAGCTAGTGGATAAATATAAAGATGATATATGCTTTGAGGTAGACACTGACTACTGTTATGTGAATATTGTGGAACCAAGAAGTCAATCTTTGCCACCTATGGGTTACGAGATTGACTTTGACATCACACAATAGCAAATTGATGCATTTATTACATTACCAAGGCATGCTATCGAGCTGAGGTATGGAACCTATGAGGAAGTAAAAGAAAAGGTAAAAATGAACATTGTAGTACCCAAAGTTACAAGAAAAGCAACAAAGATGATAAAGGTTTTAACGGAGAAATTCAGAGAAGATTCTTCCTCCACACCTGTCAAAGGAACTCTTGCCATCACCAAAGAAGAATCAGAAGCTCAAGAGGCAACTATAACACTGAGCACTGAATTGCCTAAGGGTAAAGTGTTAAAAAGAAAGAAACAAGAAACTTCAAAGGCCCTACCGACTCCTCCAACAAAGAGACCTAACACTAGAGCATCAGCTACATCACCGAGTAAGAAACAAAAGAGTGTTACTGCTCCCAAGGTAACCAAGACCTACAAGAAATCTACTCGGAGACTCATTTTGGCAAAAGAGTCCAGGGATACAGAATCTGAAGATGCGAACAAATTCAAGATTGTCAAGAGCAAGAAGGTAAATATACACAGTGTTGAAAACTTCTATGCCAATCTAAAAGAATATGGCCAATTTGGTTCCTTTAGATATGTCAAGTATGAAACTAGAAATAATGATGAGAAGAGACAAATTGAAGAAGCTGCCATTTGCACACTTCTAAAGTTTCGATTAGCTCCATTGGAACTAGTAAAGTCACTTCCAAATGAACTTTACTTGCATATTGATAATAGGTGGAAATATGCAATGGACTCAGAGAAACAAATCAGAGAAAGAATTCCAGTCCATCTATTTCCTGATATGTCAGTAGCAGAAATAAAGGAACATTTGACAACCTGCAATTCAAAATTTCTTGTCAAACAAAGAGCCTTAAAACTGATGAATGGGCTATATATTGACATAGAGAATGAGACAAAAGCAAAATGGCAGGAAATCTTCAAAATAAAGGATGCCGGTGAACAATCTACAATTGAAATCGTTGATGTCACTGCACATGATCCTGATGTCACCGAGCACGATCCTGATGCTATTGAACAAGACCCTGCTGACACTATTCAAATAGATGAAGATGTCATGGATACAGAGGAACCGAAGCAAGAAATGATAGAAGGAACTACATATGCAAAACTTGTATCTAGTGAATCCGTTTTAGACCAAGTTCAACCTTATCCACCGATCACTCAACCTATCTCTACCGAAGCTCCTCAGGATACAACACAAGGCACCGAAGGTCACAAGTCTACAATAGGAGAAGATACTACTCTAGAATAGACCTCTCAAGCACGTTCGAGCATTGAAAATGTAGTAGCTGATACACGCATTACCTAGACACCAAAAGACACCACAACAACTACAGGAATTGACCAAAGTGTTTCCTCTACCGAGCAACCAACCGAGGGTCAGCAAGCCTCCCAAGCTATTGTCTTGGTCCAACCGATGAAAGGTAAAGAGAAGAAGGTGAAAAAGCATAGTTTCAAAGTTGATTTATCTAAACCAATAGTGTTGCCCAATGTGGATATATCAAAATTAAAGGGGCAAGCACTCATTGATTTTGGTGAACTGTGCAAAGCAAAGGCCGAACAAGAAAAATAGATGGCCATACATAAGAAGAATAAAGTACTTCAGAAGGTGAAGACACTGCTATCAGACATGCTACCTACAGCTACAGTGTCAACCGATGCAGCCATCCACATTCAACTAGATGAACTCCCTAATCAAATAGAAACATCCAAAGTTGATGCATCTGAGTATTTGAGCAAGCTAAAAGACAAGGAGCTTACTGCAAAAATGATAGAAGAGGTACAGAAAGCTCTAGCTATTGGCAAAGTCAAACTTGTCAAATTCATTGCTGAGTTGTCCCCTCAACTCAAGCACATTCTTTATTTATTTCAGAAACTTTGTACATTTTATATATTCATTAAAGACATTAAGAATAAAACTGATGCAATTGAGAAAGAGATCACTAATCTCTCAAATAAGTTGACCCCAGAGCCCAATTCAGTTCAGAAATTTTATACCAAGCTTCAATAGCTGATGGCTCAACAATTGGAACTAAGAAATGAAGAACATAAGATCAGGATGGATATAATGACACTCCAAACATTATTCCTTCCTCATCTTTCATCAGTTCAAGAATAGATTAACCGAGCCACATGCCTATCTACTATACAAGATGGAAGCACTATTGATGGTTTAATATCACTATTGGCTGATATTCAAGCACAAAATTCTTTAATGGAAAGTATAAAAGATGCACTCTCTGTCGCTCTCACCGACGCCCAGAAAAACTACAAATCCATTTTTGACTAGGTACCAGCCTTGGATGGAAATTAAAGTTTTTGATGTTTGTCAAAAAGGGGGAGTGATACTATATATTTGGGGAGTAATATAGTTTTGGTGATACAGTTTTGATATAGTATTCAGAGTATTGTATATAGGGGGAGTATACCGAGCAGAGTATGCAAAGTATCCAAGGATAGTAAGAAGAGCACACAAGCACATAACCGAGCATGCAAAATCAGAGTTATGTACAGTATAATGATAAGGGGAGTATATCTGAATATACTATTTCATTGACTATTGTATATACTGTCAAGTATAGTCATTTTGCAAAGTATATAGATTTTTGAGTTATGACTTTAAAAGTAGTTTTTGTCAAACATCTCAACTAATGTCAAAAGGGGAGATTGTTACTAATCAAATTGCCATCAATTTTTATATTCAAAGTCATACTATATACTCTAGTTGGTTAACACTACTGAATCATGCAGTCAGTATACACAGAGAAGTCGGTATGCATAGTCTAGTCGGTTACAGAGGAAAGCAGTCACAGAACGCAGTATACACCAAGCTATCTACCGAGTATCTTTTTATGTCTACCGAGCATCAAAGATGACACACCGAGTTGATATACACGAAGTGAAATGTGTTACCAGATTCATTGAACCTGGACATGCATATGAAAACGTGTTACAAGATCGAGGCACATCTAACTATTATCACATTGGAAATTGCACTAGAAGATTGTGTATGATTTCAAGGTCAATCTAACTAATGAAATATTTTGTATAGTTATTCATTCGATAAATCGTGTTTGTAAGATCGAAACAATGAATTGGATCACCATCTTAAGAGATCTATTTATACAGCATGAGTTAAGGGTGTGTACATGAGTGTAAGAAGACTGTTACAAAGACATAGAGGTCAATGAGAAGGTTTTCAGAGAACAGTCGAAGAACAGAGTAAATAGAAGGGTTTACCGAGTTACTATATGGGTTACCGAGGTATGCTTTAAGCAAGGTAATCTATTCTAAGCACATAGAATCTGCTATAACATTTCAGATGTAAAGTTGCAGATATTTGTAATGATTTTATTGGAATATTGTGAAGTTGTAAGAGAAACCTTTAACAGGGTAAAAGACTCTAATCAAGTCTATAAATTGTAAAGCCTCTAACTAGGTGCAACATTTAGATTAAGTGTTGTAAAATCCTTTAGCAAGGTAGATCTAACAGATCTTGTTACTCCTAATAGGGTAAGCTATTAGAAATAGCTAATATGTAGCTCTAACCGAACACTCTTTATTATTACAGTAGTGAAGTTGTGGGTGCCATCCCCACTGCAGGTTTTCTCTCTAACCAAGAGTTTCTGCATAACCAAAATATATGTGTTATGGAGTGAATCATGTATGATTGTTATCTATTTGTTTTAACTTTATTTTATGTTACTGCACTATTCTGTTTATGCATAACAGTAAAGTTATTATTCAAGAATTTTTTTGGAGTATTGATTCACCCCTCCCCTCTCAGTACATTAGCTTTCCATATTGGGCCTAACAGTAAGTACTCATATGGTTACAAGTGAGAAATTGACAAGAAAATATGTTTCTGCACTGATAAATCCTACAAGATGCAAATCTATGATTGGAGGTTTACTTTATTTGACTCAGACTAGGCCTAACATAATGAATTCTATTTGTATTGTTTCAATATTCATGAGAGTTCGGTGAAAAGGGATTTTAGATACTTACAAGGTACATCAGAATATGGTTTGTGGTACCCTAAGGATGATAACTTTACTTTATGTGCATATATAGATGCTGATTGGGCTTGAGATATTGATGACTAAAAAAGTACTTCCTGTGGAGCTTTCTTTCTTGGAAAGAAACTTGTTTCATGGATCAACAAGAAACAATCATTTACTTCTTTATCTACTGCTGAAGCTGAGTATGTTGCCGTTGCTACTAACTATACACAAGTTCTATGGATGAAGCAAATGTTGAAGGATATAAAGGTGGATTGTAATGGACTAGTAGTTATTCACTGTGATAACTCTGTTGCTATTGACATATCAAAGAATCTGGTATTTTATTCTAAGAAAAAGACATATCTATCAAGTACAACTTTTTGAAGGAAAAGGTGGAAGGAAATGAAGTTAGATTGGTTTATGTGAACACTAAAGAGTAGATTGCAGATATTTTTACTAAACCTTTGCCTAAAGTACTGCTTGAGTACCTGAGAGACAGATTGGGAGTTTCTGACCCTTTGGTAGAGACTTGATTGATGCAGTTTGGCATCAGTCCAGTATGCATTATCAGAGTTACTATTCATTTAGACACTAATGTGGGGATGCTACTACTCAATGGGAGTAGTTAGCTTTGAGTTTCCATGGTTTATGTTTCTGCTTTGATATTTATGTCAAATTTATGGCATTGATGTCAAAGGGGGAGAGATATTAATGTGAAAAAAAGGAGGAGAGATATATGTATAATTCAGAGAAAAATAAAGGGGAGAGATATATGTATATTTTAGAGAAAAAGAAAGGGGGGAGATATATGTATAATTCAAACCTTTATAGAGATATCATTCACAGGGGGAGTTTGGTCTTTGTTTCAGAACCTCATTGCTATATCTTTTAGTGGGAGATTGTTGGCTGTCTTCCATTATGGGAGACTTGTTTGGCATTCCTTAGTGCTTAGATGTTTTTCACATCTAGTGTTGCCATCAATGCCAAAGGGGGAGATTGTTGGCCATTTGGTGGAATTGATTATGTGTTGAATTTATGTTTTGTCATTGATGCCAACACTAGCTGTTTGGATGCTTTATAGGTACCCTTCCGGTCCTGGTAGGATGAGTGGTTTCTGGTTGGTTTGGATCCTGCATGATCCGATAGACTCCAATATGGTTTGGTTATAGAATTGTCTTATCCATGATACTCATGTACATATTCAGTAAGTTGGTTTTGGTCTGGTAATAGGATGCTATCCTATTTCCTTAGGAAGCTTGCCTTCTGGTTCCGGTGAGGGTTTCACCGGTAGAGCTTTTGATGAAGATATTTGATGATATGCATAAGTGGTATTGGTGCAACTTCTAGTGGAGTTTCAGGATACTGTTGGTGATCATGTTGGAGACTTGGCAGATGGAGATCATTGCTTTAGCATGTGGACCTATATTGGGTCCTGGTTGATCTAGGTTATGGGTTGACTTAATGTAACGTGTGGATTGGACCTCTCAATGTGTTTCTGGGATGTCTTATGTGCTGGATATTATTTGTTTGGTCTAAGGCCACCATGTTTTGTAATTATATAATTGGTTTATTATCTGGTGGCTGACCTGATTGTTTATGGTCAAGGGTTTGTATATATATATATCTAAGATCTCATTGTAGATAATCATGGTTATGGTCAGGGGATATGTAATGTGTGAATAATGTACTATCATTTAGCCAAAGGATTTGGTCAATCATTAGAGATTGAATTGGGTTTATGTAAGAGGATTTAGTCCTCTGGTATTGAGCTTAATCAAAACTGTACTCAGGAATAGGAGATTCTATCTTTGTAGTTCAACACTTCTCCGGATTGTAGTCTGGATTTCTAAGTATTTAGTGAGATTCCTTTTCTGATGAGCAGTGTGCTCTAGGATATTGGCCTTCCCGCAAGTGCAGGTGCCTCAATTGTAATTCACATACTTACAACATAAGTATTATCTAACTGTGGGTAGGCTTCCCACTGTGGTTTTTCCCTTTATCGGGTTTTGCACGTATATATCTTGGTGTCATGTAGATGGTATTTGATTATGTGATTTTTGTTTATGTTTAATTAGTTTAACTACTATTCCAGTATTTGGTTTAAGCATTCTAGTATTAATGTTTTGGGTTTCGATAATAAATTTTTAATTGCTAATGGTTTCGGTAATCTGTGACAACTGATTCACCCCCTCCACCTCTCAGTTGTCTTTCGGTTATTTGAATTGTCTAACAATTAATCCCTTTGGTTTGAATGTAATTTAAGTTAATGATATCCAACTAAGGAATCATATTGTTCCTTCCAAGGATAATACCAAGGAGAAAGGAGAAGGAGAGGAAATAAGAGAAGAGGAACATGAAACAAACAAAGCTAAAGAGGTAACTAATAAAGCTCCATATTCAAAATGATTGGATATACCATATAAAGGTCTTTATTCCTCTCGATCAAACCATGTGAATTTGATAGATTCACTTTTGCGGGAGTTGAAAAAGATTAAAATTGAAATCCCTCTGTTTCAAGTCATCAAGGATATTCTAGAAATAAATCAAATTATTAAGTCATTGTGTTAAGACACATGGAAGGAAACGTAGATTTCCACTTACAATACATTTAGGAACTAAACTTATTGATGTTTTGTTAGGAAGATTGCTTCCTCAAAAAAATAGTGACCCCGAGAATCCTGTGATTACTTTAAGCATAGACATAATTCAAATACCAAACATGTTGATCGGTTTGGGAGAAACCATAAATGTTATCACTGTAGATATGGTAGAAATGTTAAAAATTACTCAATTCCAACCAACAACAACTATACTTTAGTTAGCATATCAGTCTACTACTAAACTTGAAGGTGTTTTGAAAAATGTTCATTCTATGTGAATCATTGTGATGAATTCTAGCACATGGGGAGACCAACAATGACAATGGAGATGCCTCTTCAACCACAAATAGTTCTTGATCCTTTTGAGAAGTGGGGGCTTGATTTTGTGAGACTTATAGATCCTCCTTCTAGAGGGAATCATTACATTTTGGTCTATATAGATTATGTTACAAAGTGGTCTAAAGTCAAAGCATTGCCAATAGCCAAAGAAGAGAAGGTTACTAACTTTTTGTACAAGCAAATTCTTCAAAGGTTTGGTTCTCTGAGAGAAATAGTATGTGATCAAGGACCACAATTTATGTCTGCCATGATGGAAGCTTTTATGTATAGATATAAAATAACACATAAAAAATCCTCACCCTATCATACACAAGCTAATGGTCAGTGGAAGTTACCAATCGGGAATTAGAGAATATAATCACAAAAAATGTTTCTTTGAGAAAGTAAGATTGGTCAAATAAGCTAGATGAAGTAGTTTGGACTTATAACACAACATGGAAGACCACAACAATATTTTCTCCATATGAATTGGTGTATGGAAAAAGACCTATTATGCCAATTGAGTTTGAATTGAGAACATTGAGAACAACATGGGAAGTCGAGATTGATCTTTCAGAAGCAGAGAAGGTCAAAATTTTGTAGCTGAATAGATTGGATGAGATGAGAATAAAAGCCCTATAACATACAAAGTTAATTCAGAATTAGAGGAAAGTATGGCATGACAAACATATTGTCTCTAGACAATTTATAAAGGGAGACTGGGCACTGTTATTTGATTCTAGGTTCCAAGAATTTAAAGGAAAATTTCATACAAGATGGTTGGGACCTTATGAGATTAGTCAAGTTTATGATAATGGTGCAATAAAATTAATAACTATTGATGGGGAAAAGAGAATGATGTTGGTTAATGGTCACCATCTCAAGTTATATCACAAACCAACATCAAAGGAGGAATTCTATGAAGAGTTGCAGTCAAAGGTTCAACACTTCATCATAGAAGGCATCACTTCTATGATGAGGTCCAACTATGCATGATTTTAGCAAAAGACTGAATACATGAGATAAATTGAAAATCTAAAAAGGTGGTTTATCTCCCCCCCAAAAAACCAAAAACCAAAAATAAAAATTGAGGAAGATTGAAAACCAGAAATGGCGGTCTACCTAAAGGGTGAATTGAAAACTAGAAAAGGTGATTCATACTCAAGGAAAAAGTTGAAAACCAAAAATGACAACTTTTTTCTGATCAACTACAATTTTCTCCCGATGGCTCCTAATAGCTCCTAATGGATTTCAAAGACCAAGAATAAGCCTTTGCTGAAACATTGTCACTCTTTCTCCTGATAGTTCCTAATGATTTTGAAAAGATTCTTTTGTTTAATGTTTTATTGGTACCTGCAAAATAAGCTCTGAGTAATTCCAGATTAACTTATCATTTTGACAAGTTGATATTCGCACTCCTGATAGCTCCTGATATATATGTTGCTTCTTTTTAGTAGCAAGATGATCAATTTTGTATGATGACTCTTGACCAATATACATTGAATGGGTAAAAGGTAAATATTTATCATAAGTATTATTTTATGATTTTGTAGATATAATTTAGGAATGATAAATATTGTTTGTATAAAGTTTTCACCAATTTATTAATAACAGTATTATTAAAAGTAAGGGTTTAAAAGATGAAATGATTGAGATAGATAGAATTGATGTCAACTGTCATTTCAAAATCTAAAAAGTAATGATTATAGTTATCATCACACACACTCGACCCACCGACAACTCAGTAAATTTGAAAGCAAAGTACATGATAGTGGCAACCAGATCATCTGGTTTTGTATGAAATTAATGAAACATGTGTGTAAGCAATTAATGATAATTTTGGAAGAATTTCTATTCAGAACACATAAATTATTTTATATTATTCTCATTTTGAAAGAAAAGTTCGATAACAAAGTTGAGAATGGCATAATTTTCTAAAAATGGGGAATAAGAGAATTGTACAACCTAAGAATTTTAGCTTGGACCCATAAACATAAAGGTTGTCACAAGAAGTGGGGTAGCTAAGATTCATCAAAATGTATGAGGGATATGAGCCCAAAATTATGGAAGAATTTATGAAAAACTTCCATGTCAATGTCACTAGAGTAGGAGGTGAAATAGTTGAAGTCACTCTGCAAATTATAAGTAAAATTTCAGGGATTATAGTAGAAGGTGAGCTAATCAACAAAGAAAATAAATTTTGATGAGTTCATTAATTCATTCCATGAGGGGAATTAAAAAAGACCCATTTTACAAGTGCACAAGGGCAGTACAAAAGGTATAAACAAAAGCAGCTTGGATGAACCACATGTAGAAAACCAGAATCCTTTGGCTCATGAAATTTTTCACTTGTAAAGGAAAGTATTGAATAGTGTTGGGCCCAGGAATGCAACTATTGATTCATCTGAGGTATGCAAATACCAGACTTAAAGCTTGGGTTAATCTATCATCTTTTCTATTTTCGCAAATTTCTTTTATGGTAGCTAGGGTAAAGGGGAAAGATGGTCACATAAAATACCCCGGTTTAATCCATATTATTGTTAAACATCATTTTATAAATAAGGAAGAGGGGAAATAAAAGTGGTTAAAATTCCTGTCCTCACCTGTTCGCAAAGCCAAGAAAGGGTCAATGTTGAAATGTTCAAAAATAGAAAAAAGGGAACCCTCCAAGAAAAAGGCATCCATAAAAATTGAAATCATGGAAGATGGCCCATCACACAAAAAGGAAAGAATGCAAAGTGGGGAGCCTAAAATAACTAGAGTTACTTGTAGCCCTTCCCACAAGACTCCTCAACTAGAAAATAGTGGTGAACACAGTTCTCCTTTTGATACCTACAGGGCTCCTGACGACCCTCGTTTAGAAAACCTTGAATAACCTACTTAGCATACCTCAAATAAAAGTCTTGTTGCTACAAATTCTATTGATAATGACCCTTCTTTATCAAACTCTCCAACCCAAACTAATGTTGCTAATATAGACCCCACTATGTCTACTGGTCAACCAAATATTGACAATCTGCCATTGAAAGAACAAGAAGTTGAGAAAATTCTTGAAATTTTTTTGCCTAAAATAATTTCTCTTGATGATGACTCCTCTAATGATGAGGAAGCACTGTATTCTCCTCATTCTTCAACACCCTCTAGAGATGATACATAAATATTACAAGCTTTCAAATAATTTGAGGCAGCTCAAATATAATCATCCCCTCATGGTTTTGAACCTCAATTACCCCCATCTCCTTCATAGTTTGTTAGAAGGGAAGGAAAATAAATTATGGTGGAAGAAGAAATTCCATAGGCTGTAGATAAAGGATGGGAGGAGGAATATGTTGAGCTAATTAAGGCCATGATGATGTCTTGACTAGAAATAGAGCTTTCAGAAGCGCAAAAGAAAATAAGTTTTATGGAGGAAATTTTAAGACAAAAAGATGAAGAAATCAAAAAATCTACTTTGAAAAATGAGATAGAGCACAAAGTTGACAAAGAGAAAGAGGAAAATTTGAAAAGTGTTATGGAACAAACTAAAGAATCCTTAAATCAAATCACTACTCAACTGCTGCAAAACAATGAGGAAATTAGGAAATTAAAGGAATAATTGGCAATGAAAGAACATCAAATAAAGAATAAAAAAACACCAACACCCACTTAGGGAACATCAAATTCCTTTTCTCTTCCATGGGAGCTTTCCTTGGCTATTGATAAATTGAAGCAAGAAAATTATGCATTGACAAAATAACTGGAAGAAGAGAAAGAATACAAGAACAAAGCAATTCAACGAATGGAGCAGATAGAAGAACTTTCATCGTCTCTATTAGCAATGAGGAAGCCTTCTAGACTGTACTCTTTGTTCTTCATGAAAAATTCCTTCAATGGAAAATAAATCAATTGGGTCTGGATAGAAAGACAAACTATGAGGATGATTATGACTTTCTTGAAGATTTTTATAGTAGTCATCTCATATACCAAAACCAAATCTGTGCATTTTTCTTGCATGGATTTTTGATGGGCTACTATTACCAATCCTTTTTGAATATTTATGTTGGAGATGTGAAAGTCAGAGAATTTGTATCCTTGTTGCATAATCAGGTGGACTAGAAGAATATATTGGATCGGTACAGGGATGCAAAGAACATACTAGACCTTCCAATTAGGGATAGAATGCCAAATTCCTCAGCTTTTCAATCAAAGTTTGTTTCAATAGAACAACTACAACAAGTGCAGCCCACATATTCTAAAAATTTAGAGGCCAATATAAATGCATTATGATATGTTTAGAATCAGCTTCTATATCAAGCATTGCACAAGATCCATGTATACTACTATTCCAGTTCCACTTAGGAGAGAATAATCTATTTCTGCCACTAACATTATCTGGAGTCTTAACAGAGTAAGATAGATTATAAGGATAATGGAGGAACAAGAGATAGAGTGGGTCAGAATGAGATTCAGATGACAATTGATCCTTATGCCAATACCACAACATGTTGCACTATACAACTTTGCAGGAGTAGCTCTGAGGGAATGGACAAATGAAGTTGAGTGATGGAAAGGTTATGTTACCCTAGGAAGTACCACGAATATAATTTTAATAAGTTAGATTTGACTTTAGGGTAAGTGCACAAAGATGGTGGCCAAAAAGGGGGGTATAAGTGGACATGTTTTTTTAGAAATCAGGCAAACCTGAACTTGGAGGCAAAATTTGAAATTCATCCACTCAAGATATGAAGATAATCATAGAACAAATATTGTAGTACTCTAAATTTAGTTTTCAAACTACTAAAGGATAAGATTAAGGGGGTCAAATCCTTCACGCACGAAAAATAGGCCCTGATTTTTTCTGAAAAACATAATATAGTGTCTGAAAATTTTAGTATTTTGACAAATCCTTTGTCAAAAAGATAGTTAATAGTGAACACTAGAAGTTGTGTATTGTTTTGTAATTTTTTGTGTAGTCCCTTTTTTTATGATTTTTCCAATCGTGCACATCCCAAAAATTAAGTACCTGTTGGTGCATGAAGCATAACTTGCACTAAAAAAATTGAAATATATATATATATATATGTATATATATATATGTATATATATATATATACATATATAGATATATATATACATATATATATATATATACATATATAGATATATATATATATACATATATATATATATATATACATATATATATATATATATACATATACATACATATATATACATATACATACATACATATATATATATATATATATATATATATATATATATATATATATATATATATATATATATATAATTGTAAAGAATCAAGTGAGCTACAATAATATATAAAGTTTTTAAAATTAAAATAAGTAGATAAAAAGTTATTAAAAAAATGGTACACATGTCTGGAGAACTATGGAGACACTGATAAAAGAAAACCAATAATAATATGTTATTGTAGTTCAAATTTTTAAAAAATTATATGGTTAGAAAACTCAGAAGATGGGTGAAAATATGGTGGCAATTTTAGAAATACCCACTTGATGAAGTGTAAACTTGATGATGACAAAGTCAAGAAACTAAGTTGATAAAATAAAACATGTCAAAAAGGAGGGAAACGGAGGGGAATCAAACTTCCAACCCATAGCTTTGTCATCCAGGCCTATTTCCAAGCCTAAACAGTCAAAAGTGCATATGGGGTACCTATGGTATAAGAAGCGCATAGGCATTGTCTTTACTATAAACAGTGCATACATGGTAATAAAGCTAAAACAGCGCGTACACGCTATTTTTGTTTAAAAATTGGGAGTGTGTATAATATGATATTGTATATATAATATGTGTATATACATATATAATATATAATAATATATAATATATTAAGTATATATAAATATACACACATATGTGTATTCTCTCTCTCTCTCTACCTCTCTCTCCCTCTCTCCCCTTCTCCCTTCCTCCATACCCCATCCCTCTCTCTCTTCTTGTCCCCCTCCCCACTCTTTCTCTCTCCATACCCTCTTAATCTCCTTTACTTTATATTGTTGTATTACAATTAGGTTTGCCATGTAGTGGTCACCTTTTGGATGAACAATAGACCTAATAATTCCAAGTTCCATAGTTTGAGCTCGAGAGGCTCTTCTTTTCATGATAGAATTAGCATTTGACTCAGTGTACAAAACCTATTGTGCATCATCTCTCTCTCTCTCTCTCTCTCTCTCTCTCTCTCTCTCTCTCTCTCTCTCTCTCTCTCTCTCTCTCTCTCTCTCTCTCTCTCTTTCTCCCTCTACCTCTCTCTCCCTCTCTCCCCTTCTCCCTTCCTCCACAACCCATCCCTCTCTCTTCTTCTTCTTCTCTCTCTCCCTCCCTCTATGCCCCCCTCTCTATCCCTCTCTCTCTCCCCCCTCTCTCTCTCTCTCTCTCTCTCTCTCTCTCCTCTTCTCCCTTCATCCATACCCCATCCCTCTCTCTCTTCTTCTATCCCTCCCCCCCCTCTCTCTCTCTCTCTCTCTCTCTCTCTCTCCCTCCCTCTCCCTCTATCCCTCTTACTCCCTACCCCTCTCTCTCTCTCTCTCTCTCTCTCTCTCTCTCTCTCTCTCTCTCTCTCTCTCTCTCTCCCCCTCTACCTCTCTCCCCCTCTCTCCCCTCCTCCCTTCCTGCATAACCCATCCATATCTCTCTTCTTCTCTCCCTCCCTCCCTCTCTACTTTGCCCCCCCTCTCTCTCTCTCTCTCCCTCTCCCTCTCTCTCTCTCTCTACCTCTCTCTCCCTATCTCCCCTTCTCCCTTCCTCCATACCCCATCCCTCTCTCTCTTCTTCTATCCCTCCCCACTCTTTCTCTCTCCCTCTCTCCCCCTCTCCCTCTCCCTCTCTCCCTCTCTCTCCCTCTCTCTCCCTCTCCCCCCTTCTCTCTCTCACCCTCTCCCTCTCTCCCCCACTCCCTTTCCCTCCCTCCCTTTTCATTCACATTTTCTTTACTGCAAATAGCGCATATGGGGTACTGAGCCTATTAGTTCGCTACCTTTCCATAACATTTTTAAGGCATAGGAGCGCATATGCGGTAATTATGAGTTCTAAGCACGTACAGGATGAAAAAAAATACCATTGGGCTTGCCAACATTTTAGAGACTAACATCACGTATGTGGTACTTAGACATAGTTTTATTTTTCCTAGAGCCTCAACGACCTCAAAAGATGTTTTTGAGGTCATTGAAGGTACCACTGCAACTATGTTTGGACTTCTATCACTATTTTATACATAGAAGTAAGTGATTTTTTTGTTTTTGCATGATTTCAAATGATTGAATTGTTATTCTTATTAGTTATGTCAATATTACTTTGATTGTTTAATAGTTTTTATTCAAAAAAATAATGATAAGATGCATATTTATGGTTATTTGATTGTTTATGAACTTTTGTTTACATATATATGTAATATGATTCTATTTAGGACAATTGATATCAACCATGGGAAAGAACAAGTGAGGAACGATGGAACAAAGAGAGGCTGAAAAGGAAAGACATAGGCAACATATGAAGAAATTATGTGACATAAGAACAATGGGGAAAGAAGGTATGTCATCCTCAACATCTCAATTCGATTTGCCAAATGAACAAAATGCACCTAATGCAATTGAAGAAGAGACCACATTGAATAATCAGTTAAATGATGAACATACACCATCTTTATTTGATGGATTGATTGTACACAATGCACCGATGTAAACACCTCCTAGAATCATTTGTAGGAAACAAATGGTATGTTTTTTCTCTTCATGCATGTATTGTTTGTGGAAAGTATGGTATTTTTATACTCTTCATGGTATGTTTTTTCTCTTAATGCATGTATTGTTTGTGGGAAGAATGGTATGTTTATACTCTTCATGGTATATTTATATGAGACAAATGGTATATTTTTTCTCTTCATGCATGTATTGTTTGTGGGAAGAATGTGAATCATAAGAGTGGTTTGACAAATGGTCTTGTAGACTATTTGTTCTCATTGATACATAACAAATTTCCAAAGCACTACGATTGAGCCAGATGGAGACATCAGTGGTTTTGACCATGTATCCAACCTAGTGGATTCAAGTAATTTTTTGAGTTAATTTTTTTGCAAGTATTCTTTCTGGTTCATTTTGTTGTACATCACACTTTATTTTTGGTATTAATTATCACTTTATAAAATGCAGGTCATGTGTATGCAGTTGTTGCAGAAGAGAACAATGAAAAAGGAATAAATTACTATTTGTGTCGTTGTGTTGAGCCTAAAAGAAAATTGACAACCACAATCATTGAGGGATAGGGTATTGAGTACCCAATAGGGTCTATTGTTGTGACAGGAACATGGCTTAGGAGATACCCTATCAAGAATTCTGATGTTTGGTTATTCGAGGGCTTTGAAACACACAGACATATTCTTCATTTCTCTAACCTTGTTGTTGTAACAAATATTCATTTGATGAAGCATTGTGGTAGACCTCATAACAAGATTTTATGGAAAGTTCATGAATTTGACCACGAGGGAATACTTGACACAATACAGTTTAGAGCCGATCCTGAAGGCTCACTTGATTGATTCTATGGTTCAAAGTAGAATGATTTTGAGAATTTTGTATATATCATCGACGAATTGTTCTATATTCATTTTTTTATATATAAATGCATATGAGCTGATTTGTACATGTTTAGGGGCATAATTTTGTATATTTAAATGGCAATGAGCTGATTTGTACATATTTAGATGCCAAATTTTATATATTAAAATGGCGATGAGCTGAATCACACACATTGTAATGCCAAATTTTGTATAAAAGCCCATGAGATGATTTGTAAGACATTTTTTTGTATATTTAAATATCCAAGAGCTGATTGACCATATTTAGAGGCAAATTTTTGAATAATATGTGATAATGTTTTGTGACTATTTTTTGTGTCTATGTTTTGTGACTATGTTTTGAGTTAATGTGATGTGATAAGGTCAATCATGACCATTATTGATAAGGTCAATCATGAGAATTCTTGATTCTTCTATAATCATGGATAATTATTTGAGTCATTATCAGGTCATAGGACTCATAGATTGAGTCTAGATACAATTTGAACAAAAATTGTCATTATTGTGAAAAAATTGTCAAAAATATTGTCAAGCAACTTGTACATTGCACCAGCAGGGTATGACTCTCGATGTTCCGATTCTTTGGGATGCATGAGAGGAGAATGACAAGAATAAACCTACCCAACCAAAAGCGCCCATGACATCGGTTTGTGCACAAGATGATCCTAATCAATTCTAGCCTATCTTGCAACTTTGCATTGTCTACAACTGACGGTTTTTGCAGCAGGCAAAAAAATGCTACCAATTGAAAATGGCTTTGAGTTGTTAGAAACCAAGATAGACCATTGTAGAGGAGCCTCGTGCGACCCCACCGGTTCAAATGAATCGATCATATATGTCATGGATTGGAAGAAACAATCCGTCAAAGTTTGACAATTTTTTGGACTCAGGGCACTTGAGAGATTGCACTGGTAGGGTATGACTCACGACGTTTTGACACTTTGGGATGCATGAGAGGAGAATGTCTAAGGTAAACCTTACCACCTGGATGTACTCGTGATGTCAGTTTGTGCATAGGACGAACCAAATCAATTCTAGCCTATCTTGCAACTTTGCATTGCATGCAACTAACGATTTTTGCAACAGGCAAAAAAATGCTACCAATTGAAAATGGCTCCAAGTCGTCAAAAATTGAGATAGGCCATTATAGAGGAGCCTCATGTGACCCCATAGGTTCAAACAAATCAATCATTTGTGTCTTGAATTGGAAGAAATAGTCCGTCAAAGTTTGATAATTTTTTGGACTTAGGGCACTTGAGAGATTGCATTAGTAGGGTATGACTCTCGATGTTTCGATGCTTTGGGATGCATGAGAGGAGACTGCCTAGCATAAATCTACCCACTCAGATGTGCTTATCACATCAATTTGTGCACAACATGAACCAAATCAATTCTAGCATATCTTGCAATTTTGCATTGCATGCAACTAACGGTTTTTGCAGCAGGCAAAAAAATGCTACCAATTGAAAATAGCTCCAATTCGTCAAAAACCAAGCTAGGCCATTGTAGAGAAGCCTCACATGACCCCACAGGTTTAAACATATCAATCATATGTGTCCTAGATTGGAAGAAACAGTCTGTCAAATTTTGAAATTTTTTTAGATAGGGCACGTGAGAGATCGCATCGGTAGGGTATGACTCTCGATGTTTCGACGCTTTGGGATGCACAAGAGGAGAATGCCTAGCGTAAACCTTCCCATCCAGACATGCTCATGATGTTGGTTTGTACACATGACAAACCAAATTGATTCTAGCCTATCTTGCAACTTTGAATTGCATACAATTGACAGAGTAGATGAAAAAATGCTACCAATTGAAAATGGCTCCGATTCATCAAAAACCAAGATAGGAAATTGTAGAGGAGCCTGACGCAACCCCATAGGTTCAAATAGATCGATCATATGTTTCCTAAATTGGAAGAAACAATCCATCAAAGTTTGAAATTTTTTTGGACTCAGGGCACTTGAGAGATCGCGACGGTAGGGTATGACTCTCGATGTTGTGATGATTTGGGATGCACGAGAGGAGCATGCCTAGTGTAAAACTGCCCACTTGGATGTGCTTGTGATGTCGGTTTGTGAACATGATGAACCGAATCAATTCTATCCTATCTTGCAGCTTTGACAACTTTGACAACAACTGAGGAACTTTTACATCTTTTATCCAAATGAAGCCAAACTTTGACAACTTTCACAACTTTGATAACAATTGAGCAATATTTACATCTTTGATCCAAATGACCACAAACACGAGAACCAAAATTTGACCATTGCGAGCATAAGGGTGCTCTTGGACCACACACATATTGTTGTTTATATTGATATTGTCGATTTTTGTTTTTTATATTCATATTGTTGATTACATAGGCAACTATTTATTTAAATTTATAAAAGGGAATCCACCAAATACAATGAATATACAATAATAAAATAAATACAAGAAGTTTTGTAGGGTTGATTCAACATTTTAGAAAATTTATCAAATCACATTCCACGATTGCAATGTTTTATAGCATAGATTTTTGTTGTTTATATTCATATTGTTGATTGCATAGGCAAATGATCAATTAAGTTTATAACAAGGTAGCCACAAAATACAATGAATACAAAATAATGAACTCAGTACACATTTATTGGATCAAATATCAATATTTATATATATATCAAAAAAAGGTATGTTTGGCAAGTCAATACAAGTATTACAAAAATGTGGCATATGCCATGTCCAAATCGATATACGATAAAAATGTAGAATATATCTACATGTATTGGTTATTCTATGACCACAAATAACACTATATGATCCTAAACTTGTGGTGGATCATCAAAATTGAGCCTCTTCAATGCAATACGCGACTCTATAGATGGTTGCAAAACCACAATTCAAAAGCCAAGTTAGAATTCTTTTGTAGAAAATAGTTCAGAATTAATAACATAACTATGCATTTAACTATAATTTCTTTGCAATTGAAATGTAGATTACCTCATTATCTGATCTTGGAGCTAATATCTTCGCTCTCCTCTCCTTGTCACTCTTAGGAGTTTTCTTGAAGACAAACTTAAAAGGATCCATGTTATGGCCGAACTGCGAAGGGGGCTATTATAGATTAAATGTATAATATATACAATGTACTAATTGTAATGGTGGGAAAATTATGAGTGATAGATCAAGAGAAAACATACCCTTTCCCTCAAAGAGAGATGAGAGTTTCACTATTGATTATCCTTCAAACACTTTTCATCATTACATTAGGAAGAAGGGGATGAGATAATTCATTAGATTCAATCTCTCCACACAAAAATGGTAGATTGAATTCTAAATCAATTGAGAATGTTAGGATGATCCTCCTTTTCCTTGTTTGATTTAAAAAGGAAATTGATTGAATTATGTAGTGAAAAAGTGACAAAGAATCAATTATAACTTGAGATGGGAATATGGGATGAAGTTGTGCACCTGGATCTGGCAGTAAAATGTCAAGACAAAGTCACCCAATGAATTTGAGGAAAAGTTGCTTGGACCATGGCGGGAATGTACATGGTCCTCCGAAAAATCCATGAAACGAAAAGGATTTTTCCACCTCTGCAAATGGAGCGTGAATTTGAAAGTACAGCTACGCACCTACAACCTACACACAGAAAAGAGAGGAAAATGGGTTGGGATTGGGGGTTTGCCTTTGGGTCAAACCCCATTTTTTGAATTAACCAAGTAATGAAAGAAAGTGCTTGCAAGTAGATGTAAATGAAAGACTGAATTGTAAATCACCTCAAGGGAGGTTGTAGTAGCAATGTTGATAGAAATGCTTGTGTGGAATTGAATGTTGAAATCAATCTCCTCTTCAATAGTTGAATCCTTGACTTGAATGCAACACCTAGCCTTGAAAGGAGACTTGAGAATGCTCAATGCTGGAAAAGAATGCTTGAATGCTTGATTTCTTGATCGCTTGTGCATACTCCAATCTTATCCAACTTCAATTTATGAAAATGTGAGGATGAATGCCCCTTAAATACATGTTAGTGGATTTAATTTTCATCACAAGCCGATATTGGGAGAGTTTTTCCGCTCACTATACAACCCACAATGCATGCTCTATGAAGGCCTTGCCCCAAAATAGGGCAGGGACATGGGTGCCACACCCCTATCCTAGGAGGAAAAGGGTGCCATGCCCATGTCCTAGGGGGGACAGGGGTGCCATGCCCTTGTCCTATCCCTTTCTCCAGGGCAAAGTGCGGACAAAGTTATGCGGAGGGTAAGGAAGAATCTTTTTTCGCAAGCCAAGTAGTCTCTGGTCTCTAATGAGACTAGAGGATTTGAGTTTGTGTGCATGAGGACCCCAGTGCAGTCGAAAATTGCTAAGATTGCAATTTTATGACAATACATTTAGCTCCCACTTTAGCAGGAGTATAAGCATATGCTAATACTGCCCGTAAAGTACAAGGAAACAAGATTGAAAAACTTTTAACATGTCAAGGAGGGAAGATGTGCCAAGCCCCTGGTGGACTTAGGATCTTATGACTTCAATTGACAAAGTAAAAGGGAAGATCAAGAAGGGGAGAACCATGACTGCAAGTAGCAAAGTTCCCTTCACTATGAGTCATGAAAGCAAGGATACAAAATATTACAAAGAAAAACAAGGTTCATTAAGTAATTCTAAGTATCATAAGAAGGAAAGTATGAGCCAAGTGTATGCCCCCTCATTAAAGCGATGGCATGTGCCTTATCAGGAGTGATTTCTTTAAAGTAGGACACACCCAAGGGAAAGAGAAGGGATGGAGAACGTTATTGCAAGGATTTAGCTCCCAATTGAGGTATAAACCCAATTATAATGAACACAAAACATGAGGTAGTGTCACTTTCCTCAGGGTCAGTATGTTGTATGATAACTCATGTATATCATGTATGTATGTGCATATAATAATCATCATTCCCCAAATAAGGACACTACCTTAGAAGAAAGGTAAGCGAGGATGTCTTTTTAGTCAACATGAAAGAGACCAAAAAAAGATCTCAATACCTTGCATCGTCCCCAAGTAGGCATTAAGGAAACAATAGAAGAACATGGATACACATAGAAGAATGGTCACAAAAGAGAAAGAAAGGAGAGAGAGAGAGAGAGAGAAGATCTACAATGCTAGTATCACTAATCTAGCACGATATCCACCTTTCAATCTTGTTGATCACTGTTTAGGGAAGGCAAGTAACACACTAGAGGAGTGATATCGAGCATAGCAGATGGAGCTATCACAAGATTGAAACAAGGACTATGCTCATGTTGTAATTCACCTTGTTCGATTCTAGGAGCTAGGATTAGGGTTTGTGAAAACTCATCTAATAAATGTTTGTCCACATCAACATACTCATACTCACTATTAGAAGCATTAGGAGTTGTATTACCATTATGAATAACATTTTCACCCATTTCTTCATCAAAGTTTAAAGTAAGAGGAGAAAGAACATGAATATGAGTAAAACTATCACATGTTTTATGGAACTTATGATTTGGAGGTGTTGGTTGAACATATTGCTTAGGAGAAAAGGGAATCATGTCAACTGTCAGAGTCTGAGGAGATTGAGTATTTTGAGGGATAGCTTCACGAGCACGAACATGCATCTTCGTCGGTGTTCTCTCACACAACGATTTTGTCGAGTCTTAGTGGAAGGCTGAGAAGGAGAAGGAACACTTGAAAAAGTAGGAACATTTCCCTCCTTGATAGAAGGTTTAGGTTCAAGTCTTCTTGGTTGAACAATAGGAGAAGCATGCCTCTTCTCTTGATAAGAGGAAGGAGGTGGAACTGCGCCATAGAAAGGAGGAATATTAGGTGTAGGAAAGAGACTAGGTCCATCATGAGGAGGAGGTATAGGTCTAACCTTAGGAGGAATATTTTGGTTCTCCTTAAGAGAAGGTAAAGTCACATCCATAGGAGTAGGTGGACAATTTTCCTTAGGAGGGAGGTTAGTTCTATCTGAGAGGGGAAGAACCTCATCTTGAAGAATAATAGGAATATCAAGTGTTGGAGATTTAGGTTGACTTAAGGATATGATCATATTGTTCTTCCATTTTTGATAAGATTGAAAAAGAGCATCACTCCTTGATGGAAGAGATTGAAATTGTTTAGGCTAAAAGAGATCAATAGGAACACCAGGACTTCTTTCAGATGGAAAAAATAAGCTATGGTTCATGGTTACGATTTCTCCATTATGGATTGGGGAAGCGATAGCCTTCATGGAAGATAGCCAAGGATATCCCAAATTCACATGTAATTGCTTAGAAGAAGGTATGATAACAAAGTCAACATCCATGAACTTAGTATGAACCCCAACAGGAGGGGTGATAGAGCCAATGGTAGGAAAAGAGAAGCCATCAAATAAATTCAAAACTACATTAGAAACATCATATAGTAGTTTATGCAATCATAAAGTGAAAAGATACTCTTTAGTTATGACATTAACCATGCAAGAAGGATCAATCAGGGCACCACGACAAGGGATATCCTTAACCTTTGCAACTATGTATAAAGGGCCATCGGGTGCTCTAATGGTCTCACTAGGGTCAAATGTAATACAAGGATCCTTAGTAAAATCTTGTGTTTCTACCATATTACCTAAGTTTGGAGCCATAAAGGTGAATTCCTCAGAAGTGAGATAATTAGGCACAATCTCAATATGTTAGAGGTATGAGATGGCAATGTATCAGTGAAAATATTAAGATTTTGATTAGGAGGAGCAATTGATTTATTCCCTTTATCATTCACACCTGCCACATATATAGTATTATTATCAATCAAGTCTTGAACCTTATTTTTCAATGCAAAACATTTCTCAGTATCATGACCAGGTTGATCATGAAATTGGCAAAAAGAATTGTTATCAAAATAAGGAGATGCAAGTTTGGAAGGATCAATTTATTTTATAGGAGGAAGTTTTATAACATTTATATGCAACAACTAAAATATAATAATATGTAAAGATTCATTCAAAGGAGTAAACTGCCTTTCTCTTTGGAAAAATATAGAAACAGAAGGTACACCTGTTGTAGCATTCACATGGTTGTTGTTGATTGGATCATTTAATTTGATGAATCTTTTTGTTGGTTTGAACTTCGCAAATGATTGTTGAACACTCTCCCCCTTATCACTCAGAGACATAAGAGTGGATTGCTCCATTTGACTCACAACCAGTTGATAATTGTGGAGTGTTCCGCACAACTATGGAAAGAAAGTAAACCTAGACAAGAGAAGATTTTCCCTGATATATTTTTGTAAATTAGGAATTAAAATTCTTTGAATATCATTATCAGGCACATGAAAAGAAATTTGAGCACACAAATGCTTATATCTACCAATGAAATCAGTCACTTTTTCTTTACCACCTTGTTTACAATGCATTAAATCAGTCAAAGTGATTTTAGGACCAATGTTGTTTTCAAATTGTTGGATGAAATCTTTTGCCAATTGTTGAAAGGAATTGATAGAATAAGAAGGCAGAGAGCAATACCATTGTAAGACCTTATCTCTTAGTGTTCTTGTAAACAATTTTGCAAGCAATCGTTGATCATAAGCAAAATTAGTACACAAGGTTTGGAATGTTTTGACATGCATAAGAGGATCACCTTTTCCATTATAGAGTTCTAATTGAGGGATCTCCACATGTTTAGGTGGCACGACTTTAACAATATCAAGAGAAAGTAGGCTCGCAACATCAAAGGTGGGCACACTAAACTTGGATTGACTCATGGAAGCAATTTGTTGTTGTATGGAAGACATGGTTTGAGAAAGATTGTTAATTGTCATTTCAGTGGAAGTATTGATGTTAGACATAGGTGATTTAGAAGGTGGTGTGATGTTGTTGAAAGTGGGCATGAAATGAGAATAAGGTGGTGGGACATTATGATAAGTAGGCATTGGTGATAATTGGGTAGGAAAAGGGACACTTGAAGGAGAAATAAAATTGTTGAAGGAATTACCCCCTTGTGTCACATTGATTGGTTGAGGAATAGTAGGAACACTCATAGAATACATAGGTATCAATGGGGGATTAAATGAAGAAGAAGGATTGCCCCGAAGACCTATGGTTGTAGGAATGACATTTTGAGTTCAAGTAGCCATGATGTTGGATGTGAAAGTAGGAATACTAGTCATAGGATTAGTTAAAGGAATAGAGGAACTGACTTGTGTTGAAGGTTTTGAGTAACCTAGGGTCTCAACACAACTCTTGATAGGCATGACATTAGAATCAACAATATGTGCAATGAAACACAATATATCAATTCCATTCTTATCACTTTGAAGCATGCGTTTAAGGCCTTCAATTAATGGAAGAGATACACTATTAGGGTATTCTTGGGACATCCATTGTTGAAAGTTATCAAATTGATTATCTAATGTAGAAATTTGATCTAAAGAAACCCTAGTTAAAGCTTCTTCTTCATCATGGGATCCATCAATATGCATATGATTACGAAGGGAAGAACTAGCATGATCCTCATTAAAGAAGTCACTCAAATTGGGCTCGATCTCCTCGATAATTAAACCTTGGGAAACCTTAATTCTAATGCTTTGTCTAACAGGGATAAGATAGGTAAGACTAATAGTTGTAAAAATCATGCACTAGAGGGAAAATTTGAATTTTGAATTGTACAACAAAGCTTACAAAATTGAGTAATGCAAAATTCAAGAAAATAACGATTAAACAATTTTAACTTTGTTGGAGGAAGAAGATGACACAATTTCCAAAAATGAAAAGAAATTGGAATTTTAAAATTAGGGCCAAGGGGATACCACTTAATTTTAAAATTGTAATTTTTAAGATCAGGGCAGACTATAATTAACCTCTTAATTTTAAAAATTATCTTGAAAATTGAAATGTTGAATTTTGAAGGTATTTCCGATTCTAGTGGGATCTAAAATTGATAAAATTAGCCAATCTTTCGGATTTAGGCTATTAAATACAGTCATAACAGTCTCCCAAAATTTCAAGAAAAAAGCTAAGGATTGTGGCGGGAATGCACATGGTCTGACCAACATTTTTTGAAAATTTTCAAGGATGGATATTACGATGATTTTAAAGCCAACCCCAAAATATTGGTGAATTTTACGGTCTCTAGATGGGCGAAATGAAGGCACAAATGTGAAAATAGGAGCCTATTAGGGTTTTGAAGAAAAAGAGAAATTGAAGTGCAATTTTGAAAAAGGGTCAATCCTAATGGATAGGGACACCTTGAAAAATGTTTATAAATCTGAATGTAACTAGAATTGATTTGAAATTTACAGAAAATCCAATTAATTTTAAAAATTAGGGTTTGATGACCTAACCACTGAATTTTGAAATTTGAATTTTGGGAAAAGGGGGAAAATTGAAAATTTGAATTGTAGGATTGAAGACAAATTTGAGAACAATCAAAAATCTGAAAATTAAATTGAAATCCAATTTTTGCACAAGTTCAATATGATTTTTGAAAATTAGGGTTTTAACAAGTAACCTCTTAATTTTGGAAATTGCAAATTGCAAATTGAACAAGACAATGAGGAAATTAAATTTGACAAATAAAGAAATTTTCATATCTAAGATAACCACAAGCAATTTTTTCAAATCACAAGTTCAATTTTAATTTTAAAAACTAGGGTTTTTAACAAATTAACCACTAAGTTTGCAGAAAGTTGAAACTTGTAAATGAAAAATATGCAATGTTGTTCAAAGGAAATCATGCAAGACGTTGGGTTCACCAAAATGTAATGGTTGGAAAATGATGAATGATAGATCAAGAGGAAAAATACCCTTTCCCTCAAAGAGAGATGAGAGTTTCACTATTGATTATCCTTCAAGCACTTTTCACCATTACATTAGGAAGAAGGGGATGACAAAATTCACTAGATTCAATCTCTCCACACAAAGATGGTAGATTGAATTATAAATGAATTGAGAATGTTATGATGATCCTCCTTTTCCTTGTTTGATTTAGAAAGGAAATTGATTGAATTATGTAGTGCAAAAGTGACAAAGAATCGATTATAACTTGAGATCAGAATATGGGATGAAGTTGTGCACCTTGATTTGGAAATAAAATATCGAGACGAATTCACCTTGCAAATTTGAGGAAAAGTTGCTTGGACTGTGGCGGGAATGTACACGGTCCTCCGAAAAATTTGCAAAACGAAAAGGGTTTTTTCACCTTTGCAAATGGAGCCCCAATCTGAAAGTACAACTGCACACCTGAAACCTACACACAAAAAAGAGAGGAAAATGGGTTGGGATTGGGAGTTTGCCTTTGGGTCAAACCCTAGTTTTAGAATTAACCAAGTAATGAAATAAAGTGCTTGCAAGTAGATGTAGATGAAAGACTAAATTGTAAATCACCTCAAGGGAAGTTGTAGTAGAAATTTTGATAGAAATGCTTGTGTGGAATTGAATGTTGAAATCAATCTCCTCTTCAATGGTTGAATCCTTGACTTGAATGTAACACCTATCCTTGAAGGGAGACTTGAGAATGCTCAATGCTGGAAAAGAATGATTGAATGCTTGATCACTTGTGTATACTCCAATCTTATCCAACTTCAACTTATGCAAATGAGAGGATGAATGCCCCTTAAATACATGTTATTGGATTTGATTTTTATCATGGGCCGACATTAGGAGAGTTTTCCCGCTCAATGCACAACCCATAATGCATGCTCTAGGAAAGCCCTGCCGCAAAATAGGGCAAGGATAGGAGCACCACACCCTTGTCCTAGGAGGAAAGGGTTCCATGCCCCTATCCTACCCCTTTCTCTAGGGCAGAGTGCAGAAAAAGTTATGCGGAGGCCAAGGAAGAAGTTGTTTTCACAAGCCAAGCAGTCTTCGGTCTCCAATCAGGCTAGAGGATTCGAGTTCGCATGCGTGAGGACCCTAATGTAGTTGAAAATTGCTAGGCTCACAATTTTATGACAAAACACTAACATAAATACATCAAAAACACTTAAAAGCTATAATATAGAGAACAATGACATACTGGTGCTTGAGATGCTTCTCCAATGGACTGAGGATGGCTCACCATCGATGGAGAAACTGTCGCTATTGCCTATATAAAAAATGATCAAAAATTAAATACAATTAATATAATAATAAGTATTGTAGGTTAAAAACAATTCATGTAATATATCAAACAAAAGTGTACTGGATCCTGAGATGCTTCTGTAGTACATGAAGGAGGGCTCACCATTGATGAAGTAGCTATGGATATTTCCTCTATGAAAAAATTATAAGATTATAATTTGTCACAAGTTCACATGTACACGTGCATATAATCATGAAATCAAGAAAATAAAGTAGAGATACATACCTCTGCCCTCTCTCGATCCACAGGCGAATATGGTGCATTCAAAAAATCCACATAGCTGAATGGCCACTGTACATGTAAAATAGATAAAAAACATTAATGAATCTACAAATCCCAACTAAGACAATTTCAAAATTTTCAAATAATTGTACTTGACTAAAAATGTGTTCAATTACATTCTTCCCACATTTTGGCATCTTCAAGGAATTCTTTTGCTTAGGATAAGGCCTAGACACGGAGGGGGTACCCTAAAAAAACAAAATTAACATGAGATATTAGTACAAATAATATATTAAACATAATTTTAAAAACCTAAAATGAAATGACTTGCATATTCCATCAAAACAATACATAAAAAAGGGTGTACCAAATATGATACCGTATAGCCTTGTAGGCCAAAATCAATTGCTGAGAGTGTGATGTCATCAATCTAGGACATTTGGTCCCTTGTCAACACCTACAAACCAAAAATTGGATCAAGCATTAAAGATAGTTTGTATATCTTGTAATTTTTTTGAATTCAAAGTGTACTATTCTATTTTAACATTTTATAAAATTTATACCTCAGGCATCGAAGTTGCAGCTGTAGTAACTATGGGAGGAGTATGGGATACTGTTGCTGCATCTTGAAATGTATATTATTTGTATCAATTTAAATTGATGTATAAATAAAAATTCATTTATGTAATTACAAATTTAAAGTGACTGATAAATAAAATGCTACGAATTCAAATCAACACACTTGTGTCTACAGTTGATGGCCAAACAACATGTCCATCAACTCCTTAGTTAGTGCCACATCCTCATCCATGTGGGTCTGACATCTACTCCTGCAATTCATGCATGAATGAGATGTGGATCCATCTACAATGGTCGTGTCATCGATCTCTGTAGATATCCCTGAGCAATTGACAGACACATTCTGAATGGACTCTCTATTGCCACTTGGAGAAACTAATGGCTCATCATCTAGTACAAGAGGGTGAGCTAAATATGTCCCATGCTAGATTATGGCACTAGCCAATACTGTAGCCGCTTGAAGAGTCTGTAGCTCCATCGACTCTTTTAGCTCTACTGGGACAACCTGATGCACCTTAGGTTTGGGTGCTAGGGGCGACGACTCTCCGAGGCTAATCACCTACATGCTTTAGGTCTATCTTAGGTAGAGCCACCACCTCTACCATGGAACTCTCTCATGTCAAAATAGTTTGGCCATACATTGAGGACAAACTCACAATATACTTTTTAAGAAAAATACAATGGCACCTCATAATTATTACAAGGTGGATCATCAAATACCATCCACCACCTCTGCCAAAAAAGTTTCTTCATCTGCACATTGGTACACCATTGTATGGGAAACCTCTTTGCACTAAGAGGTAATGACCGACCACTTTTAAGATCAATAAACAGGGTACATATTTGTTTTTTACTAATATTTTTGTTTTTCACTCCCTCGTATGATAACCCATCGACATAGTATTGATGGCACATATCCCTAAAGTTTCTCCATTTTGTAATTTGTGTGGAAATGGTTGTGGCACCACTAGGTAATATTTATAGGCTAGTGGCAAGGGATTTATGATGCCCAAGCTCAAATATTTTTAATTTATTAATCAATCTATTTATTTTAGACATGTTTTTCGCTAACTGATTAATCAATTGCTCCTGTGTTTCAGGTGTACGGTCAAAAGGAGGAACTAGAGGTGTATCTTTGGGGTTTTCTTCAGGGTTTTCAGGAGGTGCATTTTGTTGTTATCATTGTGGATTATCAAAATCTAGTTTTTGAAACAAAAAATAAAAAAACTAATCAAAATAAACGAAATTAAATTCAAAACATAAAACAAATTGAATAAATGAGAAAGAAAAAGAAAAATTAAGAAAAACTAACCTTGATCCATAGCGTTTGATGGAGAAATGTGGCAACCCATTCACAGTTTCATGGAGAAAAAGGAGGAAAAAATGTCGTGGTCACAAGGAAAGTAAGACCCGATCCTTTTTTAAAAAGCTTTTTTTGATAGGTACCGTGTACGTAGTTTTTAGGGCTTATAAGCATGTATGCGCTCACTTTCCTAAAAACAGTGCATACGCAGTCACTTTCCTAAAAATAGTACGTATGCACTCACTTTCCTAAAAATAGCACGTATGTTAAGCATGTATGTAGTGATTTCAAATTTTAGTACCGTGTACATGCTACTTGCTTTTTCATGTTTTTTTAGGCGGTGTCCACTTTTCTGACCACCATCTTTGTGCACATACCCTTAATCGATTGAGAGCCAGAATAGGAACTTACAAGATCAACCATGAGGACATGGTTGGGGAGAATAATGAGAGGCTCATCTTTACACTTTTAATCATACTTTATGGTTTAAACTTTTAATTATATATGAACTAATATGCCCAGTGGCATACTTATAACTTGCATGTTTATCCATTTTTGCTATTATATGCTTCTTATTAGAAGTAATATTAGGAATGATATCTTTTGGTTAAATATTTTACTTTTTGATTGATTTGCAAGTATAAATTCTGTAATATCTATAATTATGTCACTTTGTTATGTTTAATCTTCATAAATGTATTTTTGAATATATTTTAAGAGAACAAGCAGATTCAGCAATCAACTTTGGTTCATTTGCCACCTATATGATGACGGCTCCTAAAGTGTTCTAGATAGAAGATCCTCTTGATCTTCCTTGTGTCTATTTCATCAGTTGTGTTTGAAACTTTAACTTCCTTTCAAATTTTGTTGGCCTGATGTTAAAATTTCTCCAGTTCAGTTTGTATCCATTACTTTGTTTTAAGCGAGTAACAGTAATTTGAATTTGAATAAAGGATATGTATAAATATCCCGTCGAGTTCTGTAGAATGTAATAGGAAAACTAGTTAGTAAGTTAGCCAGCAGTAGAGCTCCATATTTTGTAATCAGCAAGTCTATTTTTACTTCTTGTTGGAAGTACATTTCAATGAAAATCAGAAGTTGAACTAAGAATTATTGTACTTCGAATACCACTAGAGGAAGAGTAGGGCCCACTCAACTAAAGGGAGGTGATCCTTGTGTCATTTCTTTTACATACTTAGTTCGTGCATTAGAATTGATTTCACATTGTTTAGATTCTATGGTAATACATTTTGATCAGATTAAGTGTTGAATTTCAAGAACTGTAGTTGTTTAATTCCCACTCAGATATTGTTTCAATAGGTGCATGCCAAGAAGTCTTAATTCTCTACTATCATTTAGTTTCTTTTCAGTAAATGAATTTAGTTTCTCATTTTAGTAAGATGGTGAATTTGAAACTAAGAAAAGAACAAAAGCATTATTGGGTTAACTCATGGAATTTAGTTGTTTTTATGACATTTGTTAAATAGATTTCATTTTTGCTGTTATAATTCAGATTTATTTCCTACAAATGTAATTCAGATTTTACTTTCAGGAAATGTAAATAGGTTTATTTCAGTACTTAGTTATAGATTTAAATTCATAGGTAGTTAAAAGTTATTTAATTTTGTGATTAAATAATTCCATAATTTAGATCTTAAACTTTGTTTTGTTTAAACTCTTGGTATCAGATCGAACTCTTTGCAGGGTACTTGATTTTCATAGTTTAAATTAGTAAAGTGTCTTTTAGTTCTAAACCGTAGTCATAAGAATAGTTCCTGATGGATCCCAATGGCTCCTGATGGAGCATGATCAAACGTCAGCCACTGTTTTATAGTGCAAAAGCCCCCAATTGAGATCCTCCTTATCGCAAACAACTTTCAAACACACCCCGAGTCAATAATGAAAATAATTTAAATGGTGCAAGTTGTGACATCAATGACCTTTCCTACCATAGGGTGTTAGGTACCCTAGTCCATTAGGACTAGGGCTCTAGGAACCATAGTCCACTAAAAAGAGAGACTAAAATGGGTAGTGGGAAATTACCATGGTCATGGACATAGAATTTGTTATCAATCTTGACATAGGCTTGAAACGACCTAGGAGGAGGTATACTAAAGGAAGGGTCCAAAATAGAGTGTGGAATTATAAAGGTATACAATTTCAATTTGCGACACTACACTTGTATGACATGGAAAATGATCTAAAGGTTAAAATAAAGCCTTCCTCATAGTTTTGGCTACATGATCATGTATACTTCCATTCTTGTCATGAATAAGGACTTATCACCTTGAACATGCCAATATATGTTCACTCCCTTGGATAGAATAATGGAAGCATGTTGCACCCTAACCTTTACATATTTATAATAATGTTTCTAATTATTTTAGGAAGATAATTGATTTTTTCCAATTTTTGGGGAACATTATTATTCCTTGGAACCATCTCTAGGCTTTGTGTTTACCAACCATTATATAAATTTAAATGGTTATTACATGATACATTATTTATAGTTACTTATTAAGAGAAAATTGATGATGGCATGTCGGGAAAGGGAAAAATGAGTTCGGTTGAAAATTATCAATTTAATTAAATATCTATAGGTTATGCTTGTGACAAGTAGACAACCATAAAAACAATTGTGATAAAATGGTAAAATTTAAGATGATTAATTATTTGTTATGTGCTTATATCAAGAAATTTCCATATAATGAACACAAAACTAAATAGGAAATGAAATGGGTATGTATATAATTTACCATTACACTTCTTCAATATGGGAATGATATTTGTTAAAAAATCACAGATTTATTCAGTAACTTGTAAAAAAAATTAAAAAACCTCTCCAACCTTACTTGGAAGGTTAGGATTTCAATGCATATAGTGTTAACATTGATTTGAAATTTTAAAATTTAAACCACCTTGAGGTAAATTAATATTAAATATTGAAAATGCTTGATTTGACACAAATAAAACCTTTTGATATATTATTAAAACATTAGTATGGTTTCCTATTAAATAAAGGAACCTTGATAATGGGACATAAGAGGGAAATCAAGAGATTTTGCAAGGGGTGAGGTATGTAAAGTAATTATGAGCTGGGTGGTTTCAGTATTCCAAAGTAAATACATTGTTGAGAGACATTCTTTTAATACTTTTTGGTGTTCATGTGTGATTTCTATTGTGTTTTTCAACTCTTTCCTTCTGCACATGTGGTAAATGGAATGAATGATAATTGATTGGTTTTGATTGGTTAAAATTGATTAAGTTTTAATATATGCTAATTCATCCCCCCCTCACCCCGCCTTCCCTATTAGCATCCAAAAGTGTTCAAAATGAGGGGGGTCAAATGGTAGGTGGTGTGAATCATAAAGTAAAATATAAGGCACACATATCAAAGACAAGAAAGAAAAGGATGTCCTGGGAGGAGGATTTGGTGAGTGTTATGTTTGATCTCAAATAGGAATTTAAAGACCCTAAACTATGAAAATTAGTAGTTTGGATTAAGGAGCTTACTAGGAGTATGGATGGATCTCCTAGTTTGTTTATTTATGAAGTGATTGTAAGCTACTATTGGACTTGAGTTATACTAGAGGGTGATGGAACATCTTAGATATAACTTGGTCTTTATTATGTATGGTCATGCTTTTCACTATTGCAAGATCTTTTCTTCTCCATTACTATGTGGGAAATGCTATCAAATAAGGTCAAGGGTATTTTAATTTTGTTTTGGATCACTTGCATGTTGTTAAGACGAGAGAGTTTTTTATTCAAATTTCTATGGAGGCTATAGCCAAAAGGTTGCACGCTTCCATTATTATGGAGGTCATTCCCCTATTTTTTGGATGCTATGATTCAAAAAAAGATGAAGAAAAGGATGAGGTGGTGAGAACTTCAAAAACAAAAGTAAAATGGAAAAAATATAATTGTGAATGTATAAAGAATAATGGGAAGGATCACATATATGTCATCCTTTTCCTCATTTCTATTCTAAAATGATAAGTTTGTTAATATGTTTGTACATGTAATAAGGGTTAGCTAATATAGTGGTTTCAACCATTTTGATAGACGATATTGATGAGGTTATACTATAGTCTCGATTTATAAGTCTAATAAAAGGTGAGATAATCTAGGGTTTAACCTAATTATTGTTGGTTCTTGGACCTAACACTAATACATTTGGACTCAAATTTCGACGAAGGTTTTTGACGGACAAGGAATATTGTGATCAAATTTGATTTTTTTTTTAAAAGTGCCCGAGTTTGTCGAAATTCCGACGGATGCTTTTCGTCAGAATTCTGACGAACTCAGGCACTTTAAAGAAAAAAAAAAACATAACGTGGGATCATTTAAAAAAAAAAAAAGTATTTTTCGAGAGCGTCATTTGCAAAAGTTGAAGCTCTTTTTGCCTCCCTCTCCCCCACGGAGCGATCTATACACAACCACGCACTCCTCAGGTAAGGTTTTATTTGCAATCAAGGGCATCTGATTTGGTTTCATCAATAGTGTTCACAAATAGATTAAAGATTGTAGAATATATATTTTTCCCTAATCTATTAAACCAAAATCCCTAATAGTTCTTGCACTCCTTTTGAGTTATCAGTAAAATTGTCAACAGTAGTGTGTGCTATTGATTGGCGGATCCACTTTTGAAAGAAAATGAGCTCGAGGATTCCTGGAAGGTATTTTCTATATACAAATCAAGTAGCAACAACAATACAATCTTGCATTGAGTTGGATCATTTGGTGACTCAGGTAGGTCAAATTTTTTCTTCTCCAAAGTGTCAAAGGCAACTTTCATAGGGGTTTAGTGTGCTTTGATAAATGGTGACTATTTGAGTTCCATTGTAAGCATTTTGTAGCATTTGCCATTATGATTTTCTTCTCTTACAAGAAATAAATTGTTATCATCTCTAGACCATAGCCACCATGGTTTTGAATTTTGAAGGAACAAATAACTTCACAAAGTTGTTACATGGGCTTAATCAATGAATCCCCAAATAGAAAATATAACCACCAAAGCATCTTTGACTAATAAACTGGAAAACATAACCACAAAATCTTATGAAAATATTTTGGCTATTTAAAGTTTGGACTTAAATATTTAACCAAAACCTTAAAAAATACCTGGGTTATATTAATGTACTATCAATCAGATATTGGATATTTGAATTAAAGACGAGATTCAATGATATTGAAGAACTAGCTACTAACTCCTTGAATTCCTTCAAGTTGTTGATCTGGGTGGCTTGAGGAAAACAAAGATCAAGGATGATGAACCGATTTCTGCTGATGCTCTGAAGTAACTGAAATAAGTAGTGGGCCCCATTAGAAAGGTCATTTGGAAATTGGAATCCGTTTAGAGCCTAGGTAAATTGTGGCATCCCTATGTTTTATGGGAAAATTGATGTAGATGTTGTTGATGATTGTATTTCTAAATTGGAGATGTATTTATTTGTAATTTGTTAGATTAGAGAGAGTTATGTCTGCCCTACTTAAATTAGAATTCCAGTTCAACAATGTTGGATTTCTAGCTTGCTAGCCAAGGAGGAGTTGAAGAAACTCCACTTGATTTAGTGATGGAGGTGAATTTCAGTTTCGGTGGTTTCATGGAGGTCATCAAGGAATATTATTCCAAGAGATACAAATGAAGAAAAGTAAATTTTATGGCAAATGTGAGAGAAAATTTGTATTTGACTACATCAATACTTAAAACACATTGTGTTGAAAAATTGGCATCAAGAACTCTAAGAAGAATTGGTTCTTTACAAATTGTAATGTCTAGCATCTATCATCAGTACATCTAGATGAAAATGACATCTTTAAATGTCAAAAAATTGGTTGAAGATAAACTCAACCCCAAAGGTAAGAAAGGCCCTAAAATATGACACAGATTTATGTTATTGTTTAGGTCTGCATATAATGAAAGGACTATATATTGGAAGGAGACAATCATCCATACTTATCACAAGCTTCTGCAACTCATGTAGACTCAAGGTGAGTTGCAAAATTACCATCAAAGGTGCTCCATGTACCTACAATGGTGAGCCATTTCTAACATAGTGTCACCTCAGACTTTTTCTATTTACCATAACAAGATGTTTTATAACATAGTGGGTAAGTACCTAAAATATAACAAAGAGATATATGCTATCATTTAGGTTTGCATGCAATGGAAGGATTACATTTTGGGTAAGGAGATAATCATGCATACTTATTACAAGCCTCTACAGTTCATGTATACTTGAGGTGCATTTTAAAATTACTGTCATCAAAGGTGCTCCATGTACCTACAACATATTTTTTCAATTGAACATTTGACACAAGAATGGGAGTATTGATAAGGTTGCTAACTGCTTGACTTATCTTTCATCTGCAGCTTTGATAACAACACTTGGTTCTTGCAAGCATGAAACATTAGAATGACCTTAACTTAACATTAGAGATCTTGAATTCTTTGACATATACCAAAAATTCATAGTTAGGTGGTAGGTTCTTAATTTTTACATAGAAAATGAGCTCCTATGCTACATGAGACACATTTGTATTCTCACTAAAGAGCCACCAAAGATGATCTGGGACTTTCACTATAGTTGGGTGAAAAGATAGTGCTACTGCTAATTTTACAAAATTATTCCTATTGTCTGCAATAGGATCATAGAAGTGTAGTTTCAAGTGACATATACAAAACAAAAAATTATAGATAAAGAGAAAAACAAATGACTAGGGCTAACCTCCTCCTCTTAGTTGTCTTGTTATAATTGTTTTTGGTTTTGAGCTATTGTCTTGTTTGGACTTTGGGATGTGACTCTTTCCACTTACCTTTCTTTTTGTCAATATGCATAACACTATTTTGGAAATGATAATATAGATCCTCATCCATTAAAAAATAATTATAATGGTAAAATTTATAATGGTAAAATTCATAGACCTTGTGTAGGGTCCTCCAAGCCTAGAGTAAGGAGTTTGAAGCCTAGATACATTGATTTGGCCTTGTGGCCATCAATGAGTGTTGATCCAATAGGAGAAGTCTTGAGACTGACAATTTTGGAAGTGTGGCATTGTTGAGAGCCAACACTTAGGTTTGAACCATGTCTTCACAAATTATGATCAGTTGCCATGATACTTGATCTTATCCTCATGGTGTTGGCTCAATTCATATTAGTTTTCCCAAGCCGAGAAGCCAAGTAATGTATCCAAGGGTGTCTAGAAGAATGGAGTGTATCATTGTTGACTTTGTATGTTGAAACCATTATACATGCCCCTACCTCTGCATCATACACATGACTCAAGGATGATAGTGTGGCATGCAAACATCCTATATGGATAGGACACAAGAATCTATACCAGATAGTGTTAGGTGAAATGTATTTAATATCTTAAACTTATAGGGACATATGGGGAAGTTTGTGCGTGTGATGATGCCATGAAAGGTCTGATATCCCTATGTATCAGACTGAGAAAACTAGTGAAAGACAAAAAATAAATTGCATTGAGAAAGAAAAAGGTTGAATTGTCTAATGTTTGGTGTTGAAGTGATGTGTGGGGACCCTGCCAAGTCAAATACCTTGTTGTAGTTTCAAAGTGTGGAAAAAGAATAAGCATTTTATTTACTATCCTAATAGACCATCCATCATAACAATGATTACCAATGATGTGTGTATTGCAAACAAATTTATAGAGGAAGGCTCTTTCTATTGTAATACCAAGTGAGTGTTAATAGACCTTGTTTAGGGTCCTCCAAGCCTAGAGTAAGGAGTTTGAAGCCTAGATACATTGATTTGGCCTTGTGGCCATCAATGAGTGTTGACCCAATAGGAGAAGTCTTGAGACTAATAATTTTGGAAGTGTGGCATTGTTGAGAGCCAACACTTAGGTGTGAACCCTGTCTTCACGTATTATGATTAGTTTCCATGATACTTGACCCTATCCTCATGGTGTTGGCTCAATTCATATTAGTTTTCCCAAGCCTAGAATCCAAGTAATCTATCCAAGGGTGTCTAGAAGAATGGAGTGTATGATCATTGATTTGTGTTGAAACCATTATACATGCCTCTCCATTGAGGGTATTGAGGAAAATTGGGAATGGTGTGTTTTGTTGAAGAAGCATGATGTGAGAAGTTTGATGCAGAGGCAAGGGTAGAACTCAATATTTAATATTAGGATAGCACCCACATTGATTAGGCAAGTCAAATAAGGTCTCTCCAATGTTTAGGATACACAAGGACAAAATTAGTAATGTAAGTATGCATGAGCATGGGAATGGATAGTTACTTTCCTTTTAGACTAACTTAGGTCTATGACTCTCAATGGTGCACATCCCAAAAGTATACGTAATATCATTCACTTGCACCCAAGGTGTGATTGAGAATTTTGTCTTACTTGTCACTGATTTGGACAGTATTGAGAGGATCCTATAAGGATGACTATCACCATACTCTCGATGAATTCACAACATTGATAATGAATTCACATTAGACACTCATGGATTACCCCAATTAGACATTAGTCAACTTAAGATATGATACAAGGATTGCATACCAAAAATCCATTAGCATATCACCTGCTCTAAATCACCACAAAGCCATTAGATATGTTTTGAGATGAAAAAGAAGAGTTAAATGGGTTTGGTTCAATTTGCATTATATCTATGTTCAAGTAATTTAATTTGGTATTACTTCTATATAGCTAGTTCTATGGCCTGATTTTTTTGCCTATGAAGAAACAACATGTCAGACAATATCAATGAACAACAAAATAAGGAGACAATTGCTGGATTGTGGTCTAACTTGAAAAGAAAAGATGATGGAAAATTTTATTGTCCATGAAAAATTTGTAAGGGGTTAAAGACTAGAAGACTTCTAATCAAAACAACTAAGAAACATTGTAGGTTGCATGGTCACATTGAAGGGGGACATGATTATAATCCATTGGTAAGTTTTTCATTATATCGTTTTAACAATATATATACATAAGAAATCATTTGATGATGAGATCATGATCATGGTTTATTTATGTTGATCATTTTTATATAGGTCGAGCATCCCAGAGCACATGATATGGATCAACACAACCCAAAGAATATGGTTTTCAAAGTGGAGGAACATGGAGTTGTGAATATCAAAGCTGAAGATAATAATCCCATGGAAGATGATGATCATGAGCCACAAAATACAATTGAAGATGATGGTACAAATACATTGATTCATGACACATTTAGTACTGGCATAGTTGATCATAATGATGAAGATGACTGTGATGTTGTTCATGATTTACCTCTACTTGAGAAGGCATATGAGGCCCTTTACAAAGGCTCCCAGACAACTCTTCTCTTCAATGTATTGTTGTTGGTGAACTTGAAGGTTATGAATGGTTTATCCAACATAAGAATCTCATGTATCTTAAGGTATGTCATATGTATCATTATAGTTAATAAATGGTGAATCATGTACCATTAATATTCTTTATATTAACAAATTATATTTTTTTGCTGTAGATTGATAGGTGAGTTTTTGTTACCACCATAAAATATTCTACCTCGCTCATACCGAGAATTATCTACCATTATGAAAGATATTGGAATGGAGTATCAGGCAATAGATGCTTATCCCAATGATCATATTATATATCACAAACAACATGAATTTAGAACTGAATGCCTTGAATGTCATATTAGTAGATATTGAACAGATCAAATAACAAAAAACGTGCCTCGCAAGGTTCTTCGTTATATTCTCATTATTCCACGTAGGCAACGATTATTCAAGTACACTAGCTTGGCACAATTTATGGATTACCATGCACGCAATAGAAGTTGAGATGACATTATTCGAATGCCTATGGATGGTTCAACATTTATGGGCATAGAGGAAAAGTGGCCACACTTTAAAGAATAACCTCGTAATCTTAGGCTTTGTTTGGCAACGGATGATGTCAATCCATTTGGAGAGCTGAGATCTGTTTACTCAGTGTGGCCTGTTTTTGTTATCAACAATAACATTCCTCCATGGATGTCAATAAAGAGGGAGCACATAATGTTGTCAATGATTATTCTAGGTATTTTATCATTTAATAGTCGTCTGCATTTAATTATAAATATTGCAGTAAAATGGTCATAATAATTATGTAATGTTTTTGTTCATTCGATTAGGTAAGTACCAAGTTAAAGATATGAATGTATATATTGAGCCTCTTATCGACAAATTGTTGGAGTTATGGAATGGTGTCACTATGTATGACGTCTCTAGACCAATAAGACAAAGACAATTTCAATTCCATGCGATGCTTGTATGGACAATACGCGATGCCCCAGAGCTACCACATTTTTGTGGTATGTTATAGTGTTCAAGTTTTGCATGATAATTATAATTAAAAAAATTAACATATTTAATCCAATTATACATTATCTTGTAGGTATTCAAACAAAGGGAAAATTTGGATGTCCAGTTTGTGGTCCAAAGATGAAATCTCGTCATTCAAAAAATTTAGAAAAGTAGGTGTTTGATGAGTTTAGGCACTTTCTCCACACAAATCATAAGTATCGAAATAATGACAAACATCTTTTCAATGGGAAAGAAGAGAATATATCAAAGCCATGAAGAATAAAACCTTACCTGTGGAAGTTGGAATATAATAGAATTAATCGTAAAGGTAATGCCATTCCATCTAATGGTTTATGTCATAAAATATCTTTTCTATCGTGTTTTGTTTACTGATGAAGTGACTAATGATCGTGAAGGCCGTCAAGGCATTAATGACCACCTTCCTAAGGAACTAAAAAGTTATCCTCGACAATTTAGTAGGTTGCCCTACTACGAGCAGTTACAAATTGTGCATTTGTTTGATACTATGCATATTGGAAAGAATATAATAGAGACATTATGGAAAATATTGGATGGAAGGCGTGACGAAGAAAAATTGTCAAAATTTGTACTGACATTCAGGAATCCAATCATGCAATGAAAAATGTAATTCAATCAAATAGCCATGGAGACCAGATTAATATAAGTGACCTTCCTTGGTTATTAATAGACCAACAAAACAATGCTATAAAAGAAGTCATAGGAAAAATTTGATTTCCCACAGGATTTGCTGCGAACATAAACAATCTCATATCAAAGAAAAGTGAATTTGGGCTAGGGATGAAAAATGCATGATTGGCATACCTTCATTAAGGTAATTCATGTTCTTGTGTATTTACTATATATTTGTATACTGCGCATGTGCTTTTCATTGTATTATGTTAGAAAAAAATAAAAAGATAATTTTATAATTGTTGCAGTACATTCTACCTCTATCTCTCCTAGACCACTTCGACAATAATGTCAAGCAAGCCATATACGATCTTGGAAAATAAATGAGGTAAGTATTGATATTTGTTCAATTCCTTGTATAGATATTATATTTGTGATTTGTTTCACTTGTTATGTAATATATATTTTTGCGTCTTGAATATCTTGTAGGTGGTTGTCATGTAAAGAAATCCATAAAGAAGATATAAAATATTGGAAGAGAAAAATTCCTCATTTAATGTGTGAAATACAAAAGTGTCTACCTTCAACTTTTTTCAATGCAGAAGAACACTACCTCATACACCAGGTTGAGAAGATTGAATTGTGTGGACCTGTACACACTAGGTCAATGTGGATGGTTGAGAGCCACTTAAATTTTTTGAAGGCTTTGGTTCGACAAAGAACACATCCTAAGGGTTCTATGGTGGAGGGATATATGGTATACTAGACTATGGTGTACATTTTTTAATATCATCCTAAGTTTGCAACAAAGATCCACATGGATCGCATTTAGAATCCCAATGCCATTAAAAAATTTGAAGGGGAGTACTTGACGGGGAAAGGTAGATTGAGGAAAGTGAGAGGTAATTATAAGATAATATTGTAGTTAATTAATTCTTAATCTTCAAAATAAATCGGTTTTAAGATGTCTATTTATTTTTTATACAATTAGTCAAGAGTGGGATGCACTACATTTGTATATTGCAAACAATCTTGATTGGATGATGGTATGGATTAAACATTGTCAACATTCTGGTCACACATTAACATGGGAAGGTGTGGCTTCATTGGTTAAAGAAGCTCATCGTAATGGAGAGTCCAATGTTACGCAAAAGGAAATTGATTTAGCATATGGTTTAAGAGATAAATAGGTACCTATAAATTTATTAATCACCCATATGTTTATCAACTCACGATGCAATAATTCTTACATGTTTGACATATTGCAGGTCAAACACCACAATGCTATGTGCTACAATGGTCATAAATTTCGCATCAAAAAGTTGGATGACACGAAGAAAACTTATGATTCTGAGATAACTACAATCTTTGAGGTGACAAATATTTCATTGAGAAATGACATACATCCTCAAGAGTCTCAAAATCGATACTATGGCATTTTGGATGATATACTTGAGTGTGACTTTAATTCCTTCAAATTAGTTTTATTCATCGTCAAATGGTATAGGCTACGTCCGAATAAAAATGATCTTGATAGAATTGTTATTGAACATGATAATGGTTTTACAAGGGTTAATACAAGGTTGTTTGAATAGTTGGGGATGAGCCCTATGTTCTTCCAAGCCAATGTGAGCAAGTATTTTACTCAGAGGTTCGACATAAACCGTGTTGGTCATTTGTTGTTAGACATGATCCAAGAGGAAGGTCGATAAAGTATAATGTGATGGAAGAAGAAGATACCGAAGAAGTAGAAGATGATGTAGATGATGATCATGACCGACAGTTACTCAATGATGAAGAAGAAAAAGAAGCTGCTGTTGTTGATGATGATGATGGTGATGGTGATGGTGATGGTGATGGTGATGGTGATGGTGATGGTGATGTTGATGAGGACGATGGTGAAGATGATGATGATGGTGGTGGTGGTGGTGGTGGTGATGATGATGATGATGATGATGATGATGATGATGATGATGATGATGATGATGATGATGATGAGTTGGATGAAGAATAAAATCAATGACATGAATTAAATGTATGACATATGTGATTAGTATATTATCTATTTAACATTGATTTCTTGATAGAAATTTATTTCAGTTATATGGTTACATAATTAATTAATTATGTTTTGTAATTCTAATGCCATTACATAATTAATTCATGATGCACCTTTTAATGTTTTTAATTCATGTTCCACCTCTAGCAGGTCCTAATAGTAGAATTATGCCACCCTGAGGAGATGGAGATAGGGAGAGTGACTATTTATGTGACATTTTTTGAACTTTGTGTTTATTTATGGAACTTGGACTGTTTATTAGCTATGTGATGGATGTTGATTTAAAATACATATGTGATGGATTACATGTTTATGATGATACATGTGACTTTTTTTGAACTTTGTGTTTATTTATAGAATGTGTATTGCTCATTACCTATGTGATGGATGGTGATTTATGATACATATATGATGTATTACATGTTTATGATGACACATATGTGATGCTTATGATGCTTAATTACATATATGATGATACATATGTGATGCTTATGATGCTTATGATACATATGTATTTATTGTTTATCAACTTACAAATGTAATGCTTATGATGCTCAATTGATGGTGCTGATTTCATGTATATATTTTGTGTGATGTTATCACCCTTGGTGGAAATAGGTTATTGACTACAAACATCGTCAACCCTTTAGTTGAGGATCTTGCATAGTCTACATAAAGTAAAGGTAAGGAATTAAAAAATTTACAATGATTATGATGAGGACATATTTTTCTTTTTTAATACTCTTCTTGTCTACAAAGTTCATGTTGTGTACTATGTAATTTTTACTATATGTATCATGTAATTTTTAGCTAACATAAGATAATTAAATTACATGTGTAGGAAGCTAAACCCATTTGACGAGGATCCTTCACAGTCTCATGGATCAATAGGTATAAGTCAATACAACCTATAGAAATAGTTTATTTTTAAAAAATTACTAAGAAAACAAACTTCCTCAGTTCTTCAAAACTTGACATTAGCAGCAAATCTAATACAGTTATCAACACTTGAGGCCCCAGTTGGACTTATTCAATTTTTAATCTCAAAGTCAACTTCAAGACCGACTTCTTCATCAATGTTACCCTCAATTGTAAAATATCTCTCTCATTACCAATTAACTCTCTCATTCGATGGAGTGAAAGTACCACCAAATAGGTATTTGTTAGATGTGTCTTCCTCGAGTGAGGGAAATGTAGGAATAGTCGACGAAAGTGAGACATGTAGTAGGTCTAAAATAGGGAGATCAACTAGAGGTCAAAAGATTAGAATAAAATTCAATAAACACATGGAATTTTTCCTTTCTCAAGGGGGTCATGTTCTAATGAAGATGAGACCAAAGGCGACATTGAGGTGCCCTTGAGGTACAAACACCTAGAGAAATAATGGGTATCTAAGGAACTTCCTCCAATAAACACCAATTTTTGTGTTAACGAGAGGATATATCGCATAACACCTTCGTTGTTACATGGTTTGGGCCTATTTTCCATGGATGACATAAAGGTCTGTTACAACAAAGTTGTTGAATTGATGGAGTATGTCGGACCTTGTTACAATTACAAAAGTTGGATGCAGATTGTTCGATATAAAAAAAGTATGTGTAGGTATGCACTGTCAGCAAATTATATACAACATAAAGATAATGATCAAAGTAAACGAGTGGTTGTATACATTCATGGAAGGCCAAAAGCAACAGGGAATATTGTAGGTTTTATAAATAGTATGCAACATGGGTCAACTAATAAGCAACCTAATTGCATATTTGAGGCGTGCGAGGGAAATCATGTATTTGTATGTGTGATAAAATCAATAAGTGTAGGGGAAGGTATGATAAACGATTACATTTTGAATCGTATAGATACAAACAAAGTTACTATCATGGGGGTGGTACGTACTATATACCATTTAAATTAGCCAACCTCCAATTAATGACTCCAATATATCATTTTATTATTAAGTTTTTTTGTTGAGTCTATTGGTTTCATTTCACTAACGTTTTTATATTTTTTTTGTCACAGGGCGACATGGATCCATAAAATAGCATAGACAGGGATGTAGGCCGCAACACTTCTACTAGGCAAATAAACCTCATTGTAATTGTACAAATTAGATATAAGCAAACTGTTACATTGGGCAAGTGCAAGGTAATGAGTCACGAATTCACGGAAGTTCATGTGTTGGAAAATGCACTCTTAAAAATGGGGGCCCACTTATGCTTCGAGCCCCCGAGCTGAAAGGTAACAGGGGTCCGAAGAGAAAATAAACGGGCCCCCATTTTGTTCTAAAACGGGGCCCCGCTTTCAAACAAAATGAGGGCCCATTTTTTAAAAATGGGCCCCCATTTTTAAATCGTATTTTACCCTTTTTTTTGGGCGTATTTTGTCATTTTCACCCTAGAAATGAAGTGAGAAAAGGAGATAAAAAATGGACCCTCGTGCTATGGACTCCATTTCAAGCACAAATATGAACTTCTGAAATAGTTTACGTGCTTGTAATTAGAGAATTTTTATACGAAATTAAAACCCATTTCAGAATATACTATCTAGATTCTGAATATGTAAATTTATTTAAAAATTGATTAGTTTAACTATTTTCATTTAATTTATACTAAATCGGGTCCAAAAACTTGAAATATTAACTAATTTTGTTAATTTAATAACTTTTTTATTTTAATGAATTTTGAAAAAAAAACTATATGTCATCAATCTACACAAAATTGTTTTCTATTTAAAAAAAAATTAAAAAAAATGATAAGTTTACCTCAAATTATTTGGGCCGTTCACGTCAAATTTTTAAATAGATAATTACGGTCATTAAAAAATTAATTAAAAAAAATATATTTAAAAAAAAAAAACATAAAAATATGCTCATCAATCATCAATATTCAGTGTGTTACAAACCATTTCCCAAAATGGTTTGAGAAAATAATTTTAATTGTGTCAAAAATTGTGGGTTATACACATGCATGGTATGGTCCTAAAACAGGCATTTTTAAAACATAGTTTTCTAGAACTCCATTCAAAAAGTTATTTTTATTATGTGGGCATTATAATAAATTACATATTTGGAAAGTACACTCAGAGGTTTATCTTTTATATTCCAGACTTTTTCCAAAGATTCAATCTCCAAGTGTCTCAAAATTTAAGCTCAAATGAGACAAAAATCTAAAAATCAGGGAAAACACTTCCACTTTTTGGCCAAAAAGTGGACTCAGCTTCTTGCACTGACCCCATTATTATGTTCTTTTCTTGAGTGTTTTGGAGTAATTTTGATAGTGTTAATAATATTCTTGTCATAGACAGATGTTCGGGGAAAGGGAAAGGGACCTGCAATACATCAACACCTCTATAGGGATGTGGACTCAATAGTATTATGTGATGATGACATCACATCAACCATAAAACCTATAGAAATGATGAAAAAGTCTGTTAGAAAAAATTAATAGAGAGATTCTTGCTTTGGCATCCATGAGCCATTAGACCAATGAAATAAAAGAGAGGGTGCAACATTTGATGCAGACAACACAAAACTTGCAAGTAAGGAGTAATGAAAGCTTTAATTATAACAAAAGTTCAATAATGGTTTATATTTTATTCTCTTTTATGTCATTAACTAAAATATGTACGTGTTGTTTTTACAGGATTTTATGTGTCCTCATCAACCTGGTGGCCATGATCAAGGTATTGCAGGTAGTCCAGGTGATGATGACTTTATTGGCTTATCACTTTCTTGGCTTATCACATTGAGTACCCAAAACACATCATACTTGATACTGTCAATGTTCATAATAAAGGTTCATCCTTGTTTACAATTCTTGCAGTTTTCATATATTTAATGTATTATTCTTTAGGTGTTGTCAATGTTCCTATGCAAATTCTGCCTCCTTAGAGGTTAGCCCCACCTATATTGTCAACTACAATGTCGGTAACATGTAGCATGCAGAAATCCTCTACTCTACGTCATGTTGGCCCACCCACTGTTGGTAGATATCTCTTTTGCTCTATCTTCTGTTATATGTTTATTTCCCTTCAAGCGTTCTTTCTTGGGGGCATTTCATAGTGGATTCATTTTCTGCACCAGGAGATGCACATGAGGATGCGCCAGAGGTGACTACTGCTGATAACATACCATCATTTTCTGGATCTTCTCGTATTGCTAGTACGAGAACATTGCAGGCCACATTGGTGGTGAGTGACGAATAATTAATTCCCTTAAAGATACAGAAGGTTCCAAGTACTTTAAAATTATCAATATATATAATCTAATTGTAATTTACTTACTGATCATTTGTTTTGGACTAATGATCCCATGATTTTTTTTGTAGGAAATGATATTTTTTATAAAAATCTTAATGACATTGTATTGCAGATATTTGGGCCCACCATACATAAAAGGTGGAACATCATATGTGAACTAACCCTAATCCACTATTTTGATTTCATATCATTGCTAGAATAGTTTTCCTTTGATCCATTTCTTGAACTATAATTAAGGTAGCTTCAGTTCATTTATGAATCTAACGGTTTTGTTTTTGCTTTAAAAGGTGGAATGACCAAGAAAAAAGGTTAAAAGATGAATTGACGAACCATATGGTTGAGTCGTTTTGAAATGACACATTCGACAAAACCAAGCTCCTTGAAAAAGCTAGCACATATATAGAGTATGTGAGGAACCAATACAAGACATTTAGAGAAGAATGTAAAGTACAAGCGTCCCCCCATGATTCCAAAGAGCGAGTGGAAGGACTTGATTTTGGATGCCAAGGAGAGAATTGAAAGGAAAAAAGGAAATACACCAGCAGATGCCAAAAGAAGGTATGGGATACTATTAAAAATGTAATTATGTACTAATTAATTATTCTTTATATTTATATAATCTAATATATTTCAAACTTTTCATAGACTGAGTGACACATCAAAGGTAACCAAGGCAAGACAAGAAAAGCACGGGCAACACAAACTCGGCTCTAGTGGTTATATGAAACTTGTCACACGAATTGCAAGTATCAGTAAATGAAATATCACATCACAATATTTATAAATTGCAAAAAATATTTAATTGCAATTGGTGTTCAACATTAATGTAACCTTTAGTATTTCAACTCTAGAGGATCTAGAGGGTGTTCAGTATGTTGAAGTTGAGGCTAGACAAAATGATGTGGCCCCATCAAGTAAAGAGTGCCACAATTATGTTCTTTAAATTAATGAAATACTTGTAACAATAATAAAAAATGTTTTGAATTTAACCCATTGCTTTGTTATTTCAGAGGAGCCCCCTTCGCTTCAGTGTCCTCGTCCTTAGTATAGAACTAGGCATACATTGAGATCACGAGTAGAGGGAAGAAAAACTGAAGAGGGGGGAATGATGAAGAAAATGATGCTCCACTTATTATTTACATAGCTTCAAAGAAAACACAAAAAAAGAAATGATTGTAATCTACCTTATTTGATAATGACTGATTTTTATGTGTTAATGAATGTAATTATGTGCTAATGAATGGTTATGAATGATATGTGTTAATTAATATTGATGAATGTTGCGTGTTAATTAATGTTAATCAATGTTATGTGTTAATGAATGTTATGTGATATTAATGAATGAATGTTATATTTTATTATTAGTAGAAATAATGAATGAATGTTAGATGTTAATGGGGAATTTAGAGTGATGTTGGGGGGGGGGAGGGGCCAAATGAGCTTCCACCTTCACGTGGTTGGCCCTGTTAAGTAGAGAATATTAAACTATTCTAGAAACTAAGCGAAGCTCAATAAGATAACACACTTTTCAATATTGTATTATGTTGCATAGTTAATCTTATTGAATAATGTATATCGAATCTTAATTGCAGAGCCCAACATAGCCAGCAACAACACCACAAGTTGTTGGGTATAATGAACTCCCATATTGTCTTGTATGTACACTAACAGTATGATTTGCTTCTAGTGTTGATATCCACGTCGGGACTACAAAAGTTATGAATATGCCTCATCCTTGTAAGTTTTTTTATTAGTTGACATTTTCTTTAGCATTTAAAAATTTTCCTTATCATTTTAAGTCTAACCACTTTTATATGGAATTTATTGTTCTAGTCTTTTACTATCTACCAGACATTATTGATACAAGGGCTTGCATTGCATCCATTTTTCTAATTAGGTATTATAAAGGGTAGGTTGTATTTGTAAATGTCTCTTTGAGTTCATCCAAATTTTATAACTATTACCTCACATCTCGTTATTGCTGCAACATGGATTATGGCCATCATAGGCTATGATTGCAACCTATCGGTGCCATATAATCTCTTTGCTCTTAAGATTGTAGCGGACTGTCAGGTCAATTCCCTCTTTTTCATTCCAAATTGTAGGGGTCAATGCACATGACCAAATTTCCTTTGACATCTAGAGCATAGTATTATCTTTTAAGTTATAGGGGGAGGAACGAAGTATTCAAATTGGGCCCAAGTGATATAATATTACTACTGATTCTATCTTTCTTTTTTGCTTCATGGTTTAAACTATTCATTTGTTCTTTTTTGCTTCATGTTTTGAACTATTCATTCAAGAACTTATTGTCTTTTTCTTTAGTTCTATATACTTTTTTTATGCATCTTGGATTTGCAAGTGCATCATAACTCACATCCTCTAACGGATTTTGCTACTAATTGCATCCTTGAAAGTGAATGCAACTTTGCAAATGAATCACTATTTTTTCGCCACCAAAATAGTATAACACAACCTTTTTGCACAAAGATCTAGAGTAGCAATCATCAATTATAGACGATTATAATAGAGAACTGATTTTCAAAATGAAAGAATCCATAACACCATTTGAAAATAAAGGAATTGGCTTTGTATTAATTTGAAAATAATGTATTGTTCTTCAGTACAAAAAGAAAAACTGTTCTTCACTTTTTTTTATCTATTTTCTCCTACCAAAAAACTCCCCTATTAAATGATTACATCGAATATTATATAACATATCAAAAGGTCATGCATTTTGATCCAAGTCTTTTGAGAATAAAAGAGAACTAACAACTAATCACCTAGTTAAACACAAATGCACACTAGTTAGATGTGCTAGATACTTCTCATTGTATCTGGTATCACAATCATGGATGGTGTCTCAGGCTTCTACTTCCATCAAAACCATGCTCTCTACAAAGTCCGCCACCTTTTCAACATCCTGGTCTTCTAATTCTTTCAGTGCACTCAGGAGTATATGTTGGCAATCACAGGTCCAACCCACCTTTTCCTTTTGTTCTCCATTATTGCTAAGCAATGAAGGAATACTGTCCATTTTTCTATTGAGGAAGGTTGCTCCTTCTAAACTCAACTCCTCTAGGTATTCTTTGTGAGCCTTTATCAAATCTTCATAGTTATGTATATCACTAGGCTATCTCTCATCCCTATTTTGAAGTTCCAGGATTTTCTCATGTAGCCACTTATCGAACTGCTCATGTTCTTCTATGACAGTGTGGTTCTTTTTGTATGTAACCTAGTATTTATCCATCCATGTCATCATATTAGTGAATATTTTTTGAATCAAGGATGACATGTTTCACTTTTTGTTGTCTTCAACTGGGCCTATGGTTGATAGTTTTCTTCCTTCATTTGATCAGCCTTGGTTTGGGGTTGGGAAGATTCACCTTGTATTAACAATCTTTGTGGCTCCCCCTATTTCGTAATTTCTCTAAGTCGATCAACCTTTGTTCTCATTTTTATAATTTCAAGCTTATTTGATTAGTTTTCTTTTGCCCAGAATTGAATTTGTGTTTTGTTCAGTTTGGCTATGTTCACACCTAAACCTATTGTCATCATGGGATTTGCCTCTCCAACCTGTAAGGTCAAAATGTGCCCGAAGTCCTTTTGAGTATCAATAACCATAGGCTTTTTGCTCGGAGGATATAGTGACCATATTTGCAGGGCATGCTTGTTAGGGTTGTATTGTAATCCCATATACACTTGGGTCACACCCTCAAGAGATAATTTGTGCTTGGCACCAACATCATCGAGAAAAATGTCAAAGATCAGAGCTGAAATCATGTCCCACCTATGAAAAATCAAAACACCATCATCCTTTAGAAGCTTCCTCCCCTTTTCAGGAGTCATAAGAGTCATTTCTTGTGCTACTTCATTTTCTAAGGTGACCGATAATTGCCTTTCATTGGAGGTATTGACATCATTGGCATTTTCTCTAATTGCTTTCCCTTTTCTCCTATATAAAAATAAAATGGACTCAGGAGATGCTATGAAATCGTCATCATATATCAGAGTGTCACATGCCAATTGCCTTGGATCATCTTCCATGAGGGCTCCATTAGGATCTCTTACAGGCAGCATGTATTCCTCAATCAGTATTTTAGAGAATTGTTCAAATGAGAGCTCATCCTCCTCTGATGATTCCTTATCCTCTGAAGATGATATGTTTACAGTCTTCTTCTCCTTAGCCTTTTGTTCAACATCTCTATTGTGATCATCTATAGCCACTTCAACATCATTTTCATCCAGATTTCTTATCAAGTCATCTCTTAGATACAAGATGTGTTCATAGGCACCTAGTTTCTTCCTTTTTCTCACTAAATGAAAATACCCCTCTAGGTCAAAGCCTTTTCTTGGTGCTCCCAATTTCATGTTATATTGGTACAATTTTTTCCATGCGAGCTCTTGCCCTTCTCTTCCATTTAAAACAAATTCTCCTATGCATAGAGTCCCAGGCGTAAATGATTGCTTATCATGTGAAGCCAAATGCATAGAATTTGATTCCCCCAATTGCCTTATGATCTCCAAATAAGCTATCCTATTGGGAACCGTTTTAGGAAACAATAGTGGGGCATCTTCGAAGCCATAAACCCTTATCATGGTTAAAAAGGAGAAGCAATACCAATCTCCCCAATTGTGTTTGATAGTTTCTTACAGGCCTCAAGAATCTCTTTACATCTTCTAAAAGTGTAGAGTGGTAAGGATAACTATAAAACCTATAAAGTGTTTTAACAAAATATTCTTCAAAATGAATGTAATTTTATCTGACAAATCTGCAATCCCATATTGAAGTCCATAATTGGACTGGTAGAGAATGGTTGTTATCATCATGTCTTCTTATCTTCATCTCTTTGGGCCATAGAACCATCTCGTGCCCATAGAATAACACCATATGCATAAGTAGGGAATAGTGCAAGTGTAGTACCCCTACCGTAATCAATCTCTAACCTTGGTTTAATCTTGATTAGTTTATCGTAATATTATGTTATAGTCAGATGTTTGATTTAACGCATAGCTATTGATGTGGTTTCACTCTAGTTGTATGCAAGTTGTTAGTGTACCTATCTCGTGGTATTAATATTGGGCTAACGCTGTCATTAAATTTTATATATGTATGCATTTAGGATATGCTGTTGAAAGAAAGTTTTGTATTTGAATTTCAATAGATTCTATTGCATTCTGTTGGCTTTTAAAATTTGGAAGATTTAATTTGATTAAATGAGAAATCGATTTTTTTTGAATTGAAAGGCAAGTTTAATTTGGTGTATAGTGAGAAAAGGATTAATTTTGAGAATTATTTTTAAATAAAAATTTTAATTCCCAAAAATGGAATTTTTGGGTCAACTCTTCCATATAACCCAAATTTGGGGAAAAATGGAAAAATGGACATTTTTGGAGAAGATTTTTGTTGGAAAGATTTTTGGAGGTTTGGGAAGGAATTTTGCTGGATCTGACAGGTGGGCTCTCCTTCAACTACTCCAGGAATGCGTATGAAGGTAGGATTTACCGTATCTGTTCTTCCTCGTTCTTATGAAAGTGGTTGCTTGTTGCCAAAATCCAATCTTTTGATTGTTTTCAGATTTAATTTTTGGATATGAATTGGAAATGGCTGTTCTTGATGAATTTTTGGTGTAAATCTCCCTTGGGTGCCCTCAATTTGAACTCTTTGCTAGAATTTAGATGTTATTGAGAATAATGGTTGAGTTATTTAGTTTATTATCCATTTTACCCAAGTATGGGTTTTGTTGAAGAAATGTTCATTGATAATCTTCAAATCGTTGGGGTTTTGTTATTCCTCAGTTTTTTTTACCCTGTTTGTGGGTGTTTGAAAACCCAGTGGTGTTTGGAAATGAGGGAAAGGGAAATATACATTTAATTTTATCATCGAACTGTGTGTTCAATGAAATTTTAAACGTATTTTGTGTTTTACAAATTGTGCGTTGTTATTTTTATTTGGACCGGACTGGGCGCGTGTTTTGTTCGGACTGTGTTTTGGGGTTGGAGGGCGGGGAGCGGAGCTCCACCCGCTCCTCCTCCCCTCTCCCCCCGCACGTCCCCCTTGCCGCTCCCCCCCGTTCCCTTGCCCTTCTCGCAGATCGTGGTGCCTGCGGCTCACGGCGGTGGCCGCAGGGGCCGCGGTGGCCGCAGGGTGCCGCGGCACCTGCGGGCACCACCGCGAGCGCCGCCGCCCCTTTTCCCTTGGCTAGGGTTAGGGCACGGCCCTTCCCAGCTCGCCTCGCCCTAATTTTTTTTAAAATGCGTTTTTTTTGTTAAATGAAAACATAGTTTGTTTATCATGGTTTTTTTTTTATGTATTTTTTTATCATTCAAAAAAAAAATGCTTAGGATATTTTATATCATTTAAATGTAAGTGGTTTTTTTGATGTGAGTTTTAGTTTCTTAATTTTGATAAATGTCGAGTTGGGTATTAATTAATTTTATGATGGAGTTTATAAGTTAATTATTTTTCAATTCCATTTTGTGGCTTATGCACTTGTCTGATTAAGTTCTAAAATTGATAATTTCGTCATCGAATATTAATTGGCTATTCTTTGGACCAATCTTGGATTAATAAATTAATATCTTACCTTTTAGCTGATTAGGGAATTTGGCTAATTAAGGTAGTATTGTTTAAAAGCACAATAGGAGATAATATGTTATTGGAAAATCGTTATAATACGATGGAATTACTATTGATGATGTTAAATGCTATTGTAGAACATATAAGTTGAGTAATTGAAAAGTAAGTGAAATATTTATCGTGGGTGTTCGAATTTAATCGATATGCTTTGGAAATGATTATCTCCATTTGAATTCTCTTTCTATATTTTTATATTCCGTGATCCGTATTATGCATCTGGGATTGAAATTATGAATCTGTAGAGATTGATTTCGAACCAGTATGTTAATGATGTTTGTTGGAGATTAAATATCTTATTTTAGTTGATTAATGGTTGTCTGAGATTTATTAATATGAATTGGTTAAAAACTCATTATGGCTTAATTTGCCTGTTCGATGCTTTGAACCGTAGGAGTTAGAAAACCAAGAACAACTTATCCCTTGATGAGGTAGATAACTGTAATCGGATTTAGATCTTGTAGAAAACTTGATCGATTTTAATGATTAATCAATTTGAGGAAATATTGTCTTTTCTGATTATTGCCTTGCGAGTTTAATTTCTGTATTCGCCTTTAATTATGAAATGGCAAGAGTACTTTGTTTGATAGGACCCTGTCGTAGGAAATGATTTGGTGTACCTGTTTCAGTCCTCTGTTCCGAGTAGATTGTTGTATTGTGGTAGTGTCATTTGGATCATATCCTCTTTGTGTGAGTCGAATGATGATTTGTGGTTGACCATTGTTGGTCAGGTCTCTAGTTAGAGTACCGTCAGTAAGTGTTCATCTTTGAGTCGTGTTTGACCAGATGATTGTTTCTCTCTTCTTGAACTCCGTTCATCTGACCATGTGTATTCCTTGGTTTTGAGTTCGTCCGAGTATAGTCTAGTGTCGTATGGGAAAGTGGCTTTCGATTGGGGGCCGCGCCCAAAGTGGCTGCTGGGTAACCCGTCGAAAGTGAGTCTAATAAGTGATAACCTAACAGTAGATTAGAATATAATCTCTAAATAAGATAATGTGCCTCACACATGGGACGAGTGCTATCATAGACTCGACATGCTGTGAGAAGGCCTGAAATGGCAAACCGCCATCCTTGTCTCCACGAGGGGATGTGTGGGTCCACATGAGGCTTGGATGGGCCGGAAGCTCGGATTAGGTTGCCAGAGTGACCCAATGTATGGGGCCGGGACCTATGAAGACTTGCCATGGTAACCATACCAGGTTGTGTGATGACACTTGTCCCTACGTTCGCTAGTGTGTTGTCGTTTTGTCCTGTTAGGAGTACCTTTTTGAGTCGTCCTTTTGTCTCTGCCCTTGTGAGTCTCGGTTTCATGTTAGACCTTGGGTGGTGATGGCTCAGTCTTATGGATGCTCTCATGGACCTCTTGTTTTAGCTTTGATTATGTTCAGCTGGATCCTGTTCTTTTCAAGGATCGTTTATGTATTAATTGACCGATGCGGTCGTTTGTATATTGTTTATGTATCGCCTTGATGGCTGGATTGTATGGTGTAACCTCTTGTATTCTTAACTTTATTAATTATCAGAGGGGTCTTGCAGTTGAGCAGACCCGGAGATGTAGCCCTTTAGGGGTGAACTCCGAGATCATTATGGTGTTATGTGATGTATTCTCTTATGTTCCTTTATTCAGCTTTATCATGTATGTTTAACTTATGTTAGAATGGTTAAGTGGATAATTGGAATTAACTATAAATGCTTATGTTCAGTTCTTTCTTGAATGCCATGTTGATCGAATGCGTAAGTGGTTTAGATGAAATCTATCGTTGATGCTAGTATGCAATCGTCTTTTGAAATGCAATAAGTTGGAATATGAAAGAATGAAACTTAGAGTAGTGAATTATACTCAGTTGTTGTTAAGGAATTTAAATATGCTTGGAAAGATCTCTTATGTTATGATGAAATCCTAGTGTATTAGAATGTTAGATGTATGGTTTGTAATTTTAAATGAAAAGCTTGAATGAAGATTATGAATGGATCTTAATGATGAATCTTCGCTTGTGATTTATATTTCCCTCTTTTGAAAGGAATTATCCTGATTATGAATTATTGTGTTATTAGGATATTCAGCTTTTGGATTAATTGTGTGAGATAAGTGAATTGTGAAATTTAAGTAATCTCGTTGGGAAACTCTTTAGGTGTTAGTGATGTCTTCCGCTATGTAATCTGAATCTTTGATATCTTGTTGCATCTTATGTGTTGTAACTTTAAAAAAAAAAAATTTGCACTCTATTCTTGAGTTTTGGCTTAATCCCTTCGGGGTTTCCTGGCGGGGCATTACAACAAGAAGTAAATTTTTGCAGAGTCCCTCTAGATGGCTGCGAGTCCAAGGACAAGATATTCTGCCACAAATGTTGCATAGTTAAATTCTTTGGCTTTCTGCGATTGAATGTCTGCTGCAATGACCACAGATTCAATTCTCATGAAATCTGGAGTATTTAGCCCCAATACTTGTCCTACTAAATAATATGTGTATTTGAAGTAGTTCTTGAATAGATTTACATGAAATGTTAGACTTTCCTCTATTTGCAACGGGACCTCATGATTCAGCAAATGAAATGGTAATCTCCAACTAGCATAAGTGGTATCGAATCTTCTTTATTCCTCCAACAAATTTTCAAGAATGATGGAATGGTCGTAAACTCCACGCAAATCAAAAACCTCAAAAACTGCTTGTCGTGACACAAAGAAACTCGGATTTCCATCTCGTTCACATATTGCTCTTTTGTTTGGATTAAAATTCATTGCTAACAATTCTAGGATATCAATATTAACAAAGACATTTGGGACTACAAGTTTTCCTAGACCTAACTGCCATGAATTGTAGATGGGTTCTGGTTTCTCTAGTCTGTGATAGTGAAAGAAAAACAATTCATATCCCCTGATGGTTATGTACACATCTCCCACATCAGTATAGTTATCCTCTAATTTCCACTCTGTAGATCTCTTAGGCTTTGGGGTGGACTTGGTAGTTGATCTAGCAAGTCCTGATTTAGTTTTCTATCTTCATCCTTAGTTTCAGGACTTTTCTCACCCGTTTTTTGTTTCTTTCCCTTACCCTTGTTGGTTTCCCCTCTCTGTCTCTTTGCAACACTACTAGGGTTTCCCATTTCATAGGGAATTTAACAAACTATTCGAAACAATAAAAGGAGAATCGATCAAAGCACTTACTCACCGCTATCCAATGTGCCTTCAACCTACCTCAATATCATCTCAAAGTCTCTATAAATTTGAATGCAGCGTTCTCCTTAATATGCTTCTCAGAAAGCGTCTTTTGTGCAACAATAAATGTGCCTTAACTCTGTGAATCAATGTGCCATCTTTTAAAAAAATGAATTTTTTGATGATGTAGGACATTGGCTTAACTCCTTCCATCACTGCTCCAAATTTGGCACTTTTCTGACAAATTAGTCGCCATAGATGAATATGGTTATATTAGTAACCGTCTACCTCTTGTGTCATTTCGGCTTGAGCTATCCCGACAAGTAATCTTCAAATTGTTTTCTTTTTTATCTGTCTGCACCTATAATGTCTCGGTTGGTGTCCATCGACATTGTTTTAACTATCAGAATACCCAAAGTTCATTTTCCCAACACCACAAGTTATCCCGATAAGGGTTTTATCCTTCTCCCATCTTCTATCGGGTTGTTTGTTTTGTGAATGTCAGATCGAGATAACTTTCCCCACATTGTTTTATTTGTAAAGCATCGAGATAACTTCATTGATCAGAGCGACGTTTATGTGCTATTCCGCTTATGTAACTTATCCCGAATACCTCTTAAGCAGTGCTTTATCAAAATTACCTTTACCATTGCCGAAGTAGAAAGATGCTATCCTGTCTTTATAAGTTATAGCAATATAGGTACTTAGAAGAGGATGCATTATCAGAGTGTCTTATTCCAATGTTATTAGATATATTCATTATCGGGATAGGATGTTCTATCAGTATTTTGATGATCCTATTACTCCAATTTTTATCAGCTTCGCTAATAAGGGTATCATTCTCTATATCGCCATAGATTCCACCGATATCCATCTTCCAACCACAAGTGTATAGTCGGGATAGTTTCCTTGATACCGCCTTATTTACATGTCACTGAGATACTTCTCACTGGTCGGAATGTCTCTAATATGTTATTCCGACTTCATAGGTTATCTCGATAATCTCAAATCACACTTACGCTTATACTTTCTTCGTCGAGACAACTTCACCTCATCCCTATTGTGAAATGTTGCTATTCTGCGCTTGTTAGTTATTCCAACAAGCTTCTCAATATCGACATTTGGTATAGCTATTCCGATTACCTCCTTGAATACTGGCATTATTAGATCGGGTTAGCTATCCCGATATACATGAAATAGTAATATACATCCTCCCAACTTTGTACCAATGACCAAACCGTTGGACAAATAGCATCCTCTTCTGTGCATAGTTCCTGGCAGGTGTTGAAATTTTGACACCAATCGATGGAACATCCGACGAGGATGTTGTATGTCCCACGACACTCTATTGTACGACGCTCGTCGTAATCCTTGTCAGTGCAAGTTCCTAGTAGGCGTCGGAATTTTGACATCCATCCGACAAGGACGCTTTACGCCCGATGACATTATCTCGATGGATGAGTGATCATGGCCGCTGTCAGAAGAGTTCAGGATGTCAACATAATTCTAACATTAGATGGCACCGTCAGAATGACCAACAATGAGTTTTCGACGGCTTCGTTTGTCGGCAGTCCGACGAAAAATAGTTGAAATTCTGACGATAGGCCTTCAGAAATCAGCCCATAATGTACTAGTGTAAACTAGATAATATAATTTAAAATAAATAAATAAATATTACCAATTTTAAAGTTACTGTGTTATCGTTTAACTAATAGTTAGAAATGATTAAAACATTTAAGTCTTCTAATGACCTGATACTTGAAACATGTCATAATGAAAATAATAGTTTATAATAACTTTTGTCAAAAATACTAACTTTAATTTTTTTTTACATAACTTTAAAATTATTATGATTTAACAATAAATAGAGACAACTAAAATTTCATCAAACTATTAGTTAGCACATACCTAAAATTATTAAGAAAGTTCAAATCTTTGAATAACTTAACCCTTCAAACATATATCTTTGTGTTTAATCAGCTATTCATAAATGGTAGGTAAGGTACCTTTTAAATTGTGGATGGCATAAATCTCACATGCTAAGCTTTGATTTCTAGAATTAAAAGTGTTGAACACTCAAAATTGACTGACATTATGTAGAGGCTGCCCCAAATTGAACTGTAGAACCTGCCCCAAATTGGACTGTAGAAAAAAAAAAAAAAAAAACGTAAGACGGAGAGGAGAGGCTTTTTGTGCCATGCCGAAAAACTTCGAGGAGATCAACGGAAGTTAAAGAGTTCAAAGGGTAAGCTCATTCAACAACAAATATGGGCGTTCAAAGTCCTCCCAAATTGGATGCAAAGTCTTTTGTCCCATGCAGAAAAACGTCGAATGTCGAGGAAGGAAAAGAATATGTGTGTTCTAAATTCTACTTCAACGTAAACGTTTCATACTGGTTTTGTTTGCCTTCCAAGATACGCTCACGCAATGAGTGGACTGTCATTTCTCCCATCATGAAAATGGTCCGGAAGAATACACAGACGAAAGTCAAGTGAGTTGCAACCCATTTCGTCCAGCTTCCCAACTCTACTGATAGGGTCAAGGGGCAGTTCACTCCCTATGGGAGTCCAGAGGGCAATACCCCATCATACGGGTTGAGGGGGTAGCACCCTCTTATGGGGTATGTAGATAAAGTATTTTAAAGGTTTAATGTAATAGAAACTCGTAAGGACATGTCTAATGTGGTTTCAAAACTGCAGACTTACCTTAGTGTTATATAGACAGTGGAAAAATAACAGAGACAGCTATTTCTGTCAAATTCTGTCGAGATTTGTTATTTTTTACTTACTTTCGTGCTATATGTGAATCGTGCTGTTTTTGGAGCTAGAATAGCTATAGTCAATTAGTACTTGCATCTTGGTGTGCAATGGGTATGTTGAAGAGGTGTGGAAGTTCAAGTGGTATCAAATAAACCATGTGACTAATATCATGATCTTACAAAACCATTTCTGCTATTATTTAATTTTAGTACTAAGTTGATCCAATATTACATATTTTTTAATGTGCATAAGTACATTAACTATTTATCACAATGCCACATAGAACATAAAAAGTGACCCCAATAATGTATAATCTATATGATGCACTCATTCTTAGATCCATCAAATGCACCACATATAATATTTATTTTTATATTATAACATTATGCAAGGTGAAAAACACAACTTTTTATAAACATTCTCCATCTTGTTGTATACATTGCATAATAGGTAAAATGTAGACTCAAACATCAAGAGAGAAATCCCAACATCCAACATGCATCACCAATACATCCAAGTATTTCATGTACATTATCAAGATACTAAAAATGATGACCAAGGTCACCACCATCTCAAACACAAATCCTCTTATCCCTCATCATGCCAATTCTTAAAAGATAAGATTCCATCGAAATATATGTCACACATAGTATCACATAGAAGCATAAGTTGTACACCAAATTTATATCAAAATATAAACACTAAACCTAATGACCTAATATATATGCCTCAATACTTATCAAGAAATAGTGACCATAGCTAGTCACTAACGCATCCAACTAGCCATACCTCATAACAAAGGCATACTTAGATAACAATAAACCCCATGCAACCAATATATCTATTACAATCTACAATCACATATAGTATCCTACAACTCCATTATGTTGATAATATCAAATCAAAAAATGATCATAACATTCAAAGATCCTCCAATAAAACTCACATAGAAGGTCCAACCAATATCATATATTACCATAGAGCATCCACAAAGGAATAAAAAAACTTCAAACAAAACTATTGCAACACAAATCTCACAACTTGTCTCCATAAATCTCCCAAGTTCTCCATACTCAACAAACAAAAGAGATCAAAGAGCCTCCATATTTTTTTCTAAAAAATAATGAATTACAATGACAACACATGACCATAAACATAGTGATCACAATATCTTTACACAATCGTCAAATGCAACATTGTGTAAACCCAAACATCTAGAAATAAAAATATGAATAAATGGAGAATCTACCAATTAAAAATGTGGTGTATCCTAAACACACCTCTAAATTATCAAGCTATGAAATTTATGATCTACTTTATAAAAACTGAAATAGAAAAGTATTATTAACATTTAATCATAGACCTAAGACTTAAGATGAACTCAAATCAAAGGAATATCAAGCCAAATAATATATTTAAAATACTAGGGGAATATGCCCAAAATCATCCTCTACACTCCTCAAATAAGCTTAAAACTCATTCCCATGCGAAGACAAAGGAACAATCAACTAATACCAAATAATCCTAAATATTCCCTCCACAATTAACATCTATATCTAAATACTCATTTCCAAAAGAAAATAAAGCATGGAATAAAATGCATTAAAAAATAAGATGAAAAATACATTTTAAATGATTTACCTCTAAGAGCACAAATATTAGAAAATGAGAATTTACTATTCTAAGAAAACCAAGTGACCATGAATCAATGTAACAACAATTTCATTTATAATTCTATGCTCAACTCACAACCAACCTAGGTGTAGGCTCCTTGATTTTCCTACTAAAACATCATCAAAGAGTAATTGTATCAACATGTAAAAACATGAAAAGAATTATATCCTATAAATAGAACTCAATATTTTAATGAAATCTCATTGCATATAGAAACAAGATCCAAAACCTCTTTCATGTCACCAATAACTAGTACAAAATATCATTGATCGTCAAATGATGCATCTACATTACTCCCAAATTGTCCCAGTAAACCATGATACCGAGGTACACATGGCATCACTATAAACATATCCTAAATTAACATTATCCATTACTCACACCAATACAATCAAATAAATCAACATCATGAGCTTTCAAAGTGTAAATTAAATTGATCTCCAAAACCAATAAGATATCATTGCAAAAGATTCTACTAAATAGTGTAAGTAGTTAGCAATGACATCATAATAATCATCTCCTAAATAAATATCATATATGCTCTCATGCAATCAAAGAACTCAAGTGCAACACTAGGATGTCCCAAAAGGAAAATTAAAACCATGATCCCCAAACCTTGAGAAGATAAACCACCACCTATAAGTAGGAATCAATCTAGCACCACCAACAATTTATCAATATATAAAATTTTATGTCATTCGAAAGTACTCAAGAGTAAAAGGAACCTCTAAGAAACCATGATCAACACCAAATGTACTACATAAAAATACCACTAAGTTGCACATGACTACATCATGCAGTCTACAAGTAAGTCCCACAACACAACTATATCAAGTAGCACTATCTTTGTACCTCAAAATTAGAAAAAAATATTGAAACAAGAGATAAACCAAGACACCCAAAATAAAATGTGTTGACACCAAATGCTCTATACATACTGTAAAAAAATTGCGCATCTAATTTGTATTTTCAACTTACAATTATAAATAACATACATCACTATATCATTAGAGATTTATAATAAACTTATAAATTTAATAATATATTATTAACCATGTCAAATAAATATGATCAAATTTATATATTGAGGTTTTGAATGATTCAAACACTGAATCGCCTCTAGATTCAATATGATATAAAATCACAACTTAGCACAATCAAAGGGACTAATACATAGAGAAAATAGACATACAAGTAAACAAATCACATGATAATATCTCCAAATCGAATCTACTACACAGTGTTTAGAAGTAGCTTTGTATTGAAGTATGGAAATAAATGAAATAAATGTAGCTTCCATCTACCATTTTGTGTCTAAAATGGTAAAATTGAAAAAACACATTCGCAAGACAATATATTGCTCAAAATGTTTTTCAGTTGGCTCTAAGAAGTCAAGAATTTGGCTCACAAGGAAAATTTATGGCCTTCACAAAAAAATATTCCATCAAAGAAATTTAAATGAATAGTGGTGGTGCTCTAGTGGTGAGCTAGTGACCGGTTGACAATTTTGTAGTGGTAACTAATCCACTACATGGGTTATAACTTTATGGAATGAGATACCAACTATCTAGTAAGTATGTAATCATATGGCCCAAAGTAAATTATGCGTTGGGTAATATTTTTGTGGCATGTTCTTTTAAAATTGTAAAATTAATTAATACATTTATATTATCTTACAAAGAAAATATAAATATTAGCATACATTGGAATTTAATGGTGGGGACTAAAATCACACCATCACATTTGTAAGGATTTAGATGCTTTCACTTATTTTTGTATATAATAGGGTTGAAATATTAATATGCATATAATAGGGTTGAAATATTAATATATAATATTATTTGGGGTGTAGGATACCATATATAAGAGCCATTGCAAAAGTCAATACCATGTTATAGACATGATCTTAACTTCATATTCATGAAAGGATAAGAAAAAATATTAGAACTAAAAATTTGCCTTTAAAGCTTCATCAATGCACACAACAAACTCCTTTCTCATTGTTGATTGATATTCAAGTTTGTACTAAGTTCTAATACCATATGAAGATGGTGAAAGATTGATGATTTATGTAAAGAATATGGAATACATTTATACAATACTAATTGTAATTTTATAACTACATATCTTAACTAGCTAGTATCAATGTGATAACTAACATTTTCTATGTTAAGATCCCATTTCCCCATCAAACATCTTGATGAAATCGACATGTATTATGCTTGCATTACTTCCAATTTTTCAATTTTAGATATGAGTTTTTCATTAAATTTTCAAATTTAGATACATTCATTCCACAAAACTCTTGATTATGTATTGTTTTAAAAAATCATTTCTATTTGATGAGGGAACACCCCGAGAAATTAAAAAAAACACAATAATTGCAACCAAAAGATTATATTATTATTGAAACTAAATTGTCTGCTATACATGTATACATGCAAATAAGATGAATAATCCTCACAGGCTGTAATAGATGACAACTTACAAAGTTTTTTGGAAAACCCTTACAATGCAATTCCCAATTTAAAAACTAATCTCCCAAAAACTCACTCTCCAAAACTATTACAAGTTTCCTCAAAATGAGTCATAAATAGCCTTCCACTATTTTGGAGCTGAAATTACAATTTAGAAATTACCAATTGGCAGACAAACGCCAAAACATGAACATGGAAATATGAAAATACAACCAAATTCAAAAATTGAAACTTTCTGAAAAATCGTCCAACTTTCGACAACCATTACTTTTAATCTAGGAATTGGATTAATGAACCATTTGAAGCATCAAAAATCTCTTTGAGTGTAGAATATGCTAAAAATTCGCTCCATCAATTCCCACCATTTTCGGGGCCATTCGGGGTCGTTTAGTGCCTTAAATCTGACTTGGAAGAATTTTTTTTTGTTTTTCAGGAAACTGAAACTTGAATAAATTTCAAACTGTAAATGATTTGAATTTGGTTCTTTTGCCAAAGTTATTATTTTTCCTTCCTTAATCTTCCTGCAAAATTCGGGCTCCATCCGCCTTTAAATAGAAACATGCTATTTTTAACAGTCAACTAGAAAAAAACAGCTTGTCAATTCTGAGAGTTGGAATCTTTTATTAGTCCAAATGGGTATCCAGAACTGCAAAAACATTAAAATAAACTAAACAAAAAGAAATATTTTTGGGTGATGCAAGATTGCCATTACACCACTAGATGCTCTTGCATCACCATTTCATAACTACTATTATGTAGAAAGAAAATTTTCTTCCTTAATCTCATTGTGTGCTTAAATAGTTCATTAACTTATTTTCACAAAGAAGCCATTTGATCAGCATGATATTTTAAGTTTCTCTTCTTAAGACCCTCAACTTCTCTCCCAAAGATCCTCCTATCCATAAGGACATTTAAGGCAAGAGGATGATAACACTAGAACCTTTCTCAATTCTCTCGCTTCTAGTGATGAATCATGCTTTTCCATCTCCCAAAATTGTTCCTACCCATGAGGATATTTTAATGAAAGAGGATAATACCATTAAAAAACTTCCCTTCATGACACTTGACATTCACTTTAATGAAATCTCTTCTAGAGATGAAGTGCTGATTAATCATGTTTTTCTCTCTCCCAAAATTGATCCTATTCAGGAGGATTTTTTGGTGCAAGAGAATGATATCACTAACAATGTTTCCAGTCCTCTCTCTCATAAAGATGAAGTTTTAGTAAATAAAGAGCCTAGAATCAAAGAAAGTAAATTTAATTAATATTTTTGATCATGTGAAATCTCAAATTATTGTCCATCTTTGTCAAGATTCCCCTTAACCTGAAAAAAAAGCTATGATTGTTGTTTAAGGTGTTAAGAATCTAACTAGACCTCCCAACTATTTCTTAAACTTGAGAAAAAAATTCACACAAAGTAATATTAGGCTTATTAAAAATCCTCATTATCATGAGGTTTCTCACACATATAATAAACACAACAATGAATAAGATTAAAATTTTCTTCCTAGTTATCAACCTTTTCTTCCTCCACCCCCTCATCTTTCACATGATGTGGGTAGGGAGTATGATCTTATTGAGAATCTTCGTGCTACTCTAGCTAAGATCTCCCTTTGGATTTTGAATCAATATTCACCTACATGTACCACATGTTTCTCTAAGAAGCCTTGAAAATGATAGCCATCTGACCTTTTATTGGACCAAAAGATGTAGTATCCTTACTTTACTTGATTATACATGTTAAACACGTATTAAAATTATGTTATCAAATAATGAGTAACCATTATAGACACAAAATTTTCCATAAAAAATTATCCTCATGTGATCATCCTAATCCCTCTATTAATTAAATAGATATTATCATTTATTTAATTGATTCATTTATTAAATTCTTTCATAAATCTATTATCTATTTACTCCCTACCATTTCATATATTCCTAACCTTCACTATTTCAAATCCTCATCACTTTTCATTCATCTTACTTATATCCTTCGCCCTTCCTCGATTGAATTCATTTGGAGAATGCGGGACAAGTTCTCATCTCTAACTAGCTCCTTTATCCCACAATGAGCTTTCTTCATGAGGATGCCTATAAATATATTTTCCCCTCTCACATTGATCTCTCTCATTTCTTGCAATCTTGAGGTTGTAATGTTGTTTTTCTTACTTGAATTTTTGAATCTCTCTCTCTCTTGCATTCTTGTTTACATAGTTGATCATTTTCATTTGTCATCTCATTGATTCCCACATCTTCATTTCATTCAAGCATTCATCTTTCAAATATGCATTCATCAGGGCTCTTCGTGCAAGTTGTTTTTGAGAGCATTCAAATTCTTAAGCATGAAATCTTCGCGATAGGAGTACAATATAGTTAAATTTCCTGATTGCATGTTGGCTTAGTTAGTTTTAGCTTTGCATGTTTGTGTGTTTGCAGGTACTCTATTTACAATGTTGGATCAAATCTGGATCTTAATTCAAGAAGATCTCATACATTTTTCCTTGTTCACAACCACCTTTGGAAGTTCAAAATCAATATGATCTCCTTAAAATTATCAAGCTAATCCGTGATAACGCAATTAGATATACACTAGTTTATGATCAATAAGGTCATAATGTTTGCAACATAAACTTGTTGCATGAAATCAAAATGGATACCTCTTTTATTCAACCAAACTCTCTCATTCTTGATGGGTTTTATAATGTTTCGACTAATAAAAAAATAGGATAGGCCCGTACCATTATAAAATATTACATAAAGTTACAAATAGTTGTCACCTAGGGTACATGAGAAGTGCACACTTAGCAAAAAGGCAGACCCAACAAATAGAAAATAATTGAAAACCACTAACACAAACTAAACCAGAGACAAAGCCAACAATAGAAAAAATTCAAAAAACAACCAACCACCAAAGGCACAAAGATATGGCCCACTTGGTGGAGGTATTGCCTTCTTGCAAATCCTTACAAAGACTAAGGACTTTATCAAACAAAGAATTTTTCTTGTTATAATCTGTTGGAGTTATCTTTTATCAGCTAATAATTATTTATTTAATTATTAGTCTCTTATACTCTATGCTTAAGCTAAACTTAGGAATCTTATAATTCTTTAGTGTTTTCACCTCTAGGGTTTTGAGTATCCTCTTATAAGGATTCTCTCTTTGTATTTTCATAACTATAATTATTGAACTATATTCTTGTTGCACAATCAATATGACTCCTCTTTTCTGGATCTCTGAATTTTGGCCTTCATACCTTTTTTGCTTCTCTCTTTCTATGACAGGTTTGTATGCAGGTGATCTTTGGGAGCTGTAGAGTTGATATTTCCTCAACTCCAATATGGTATCAGAGCTCTAGATCTGCATGCCCATGTTCTCTTCATTAGATTTTTTGGGCATTTTTCTTCAGATCTGTGTATTCGGGGCTTTGTGTAGTTTTTTTTTAATTTCTGGGGGTAGCTAATTTTTGGTACATTTTGGTTCCAAAAAGACCTCACGGTTGGATTCAGGAGGCCATTTCCACAAATTTCGATATATAATTTGACTTATTTCGGTGACAAGGGAACCTAGACCATGATTTTTTCATTGACACGCTTTATGAAGCATGGAAATCCGTACGACTGTACCTGCAAATTCGTTAGAAAATTTGTGTCAATTAAAAAAAAAAACCCTCTTTATGCCCTATAAGAGGAGTTTTTTTTTCTTTTGGCAATAACATGGTCATACGGAGACGCTTTTTCAAAAAAATTATATCGTCGGAAATCTTTTTCCGAGCTCTATCCAGATCTGGAGGTTTGAACTTTTGATTTTGTTTTTTTTATGGCGATTTTTGTTGTCAAATCCAAAGGTTCATTTTTTCACTCTAAGAGACATAACTTGAGCATTTGAACTCCGTTTTTTGAAAACTTTATATCGTTAGAAAGCTTGTTCTATGCTCTTTCCATTCATATGAGTTTTCTTAGATTCTGCTCCAAGTATTTTTTTTCAGTTTTTTTCTTTTCAGCACTCTGGTGAATATCTTGGATGTTTGAGGTGTTGGGATCTCTTTCTATGATAGGTTTGCATGCAGGTGATCTTTGGGAGTTCTAGAGTTGATTTTTCCTCAACTCTAATATGCATTGTATACTTGGGATCTTGCACATATTGTGCCTTATTGTACATGCACTACTTATAATGTGCCATGAGGGGGTTGATGTTGGTCTTTTGTTTTCCATCCACCTTTGTCAAGTGAGTGATCCTTCCACAACATTAGTCTCATGATGTGTGTCAAGTGAGTGTTCCTTCCACGTCACTATGTACTTTATCTATACCTTTGATGTTCCTAGTTCTTCATCATGCAGTTATTGTTGGCCATTCTTTTTCAGTGTACCTAGCTCTCCCATTTCAACATTATGGGGAGGTTTGTCCAGTTGGTTCTAATGCTTCCTTTGTTCGATTGATCAACTCTTCAAGATTTGGTGTTTCATGTCATCTATATCTTCGAGTTCAGTTGTTTACCTTTCTTTGCCATCTGATTCGAGTAGTGTCATTTGAGGGCACTCATGCAGATTACAGTCTTCTCTACCTAGTCATGTTCTATTTTAGTGGAGGTTCTTCAGATCAGCAGTTACCCTTAGATAGTGTTTGTAGCTATTTCATGCTTCAGTGGTGTTCTTCATTCTCTTCTTTTTGTTCCTATCTTCTAGAACACTCTTGTTTGGAGGCTTCTTAGTCCTTCACTTGAGCTTTAATCTCTTCTTGGAGAGGAGTTTTGTTCCCACAAGGTTTTCTCCTTTTTCTCCACATCACAAATATTTTATTGTACTTGGGTATCTCATCAGGCCTAGTTGCCGAGACCCATTGTTGCTTTCCTGCATTTTTTACATGCTCTTTTAGTCCTTAGTTATTTTTTATCTACTCCCTAAGTTCATCTTAAGGGGGGGTGTTGGAGTTATCTTTTATCAGCAAATAATTATTTATTCAATTATTAGTCTATTATACTCTATGCTTAAGCTAAGCTTAGGAATCTTATAATTCTTTAGGGTTTTCACCTTTAGGGTTTCAAGTATCCTCTTATCAGGATTCTCTCTTTGTATTTTCATAACAACTATAATTATTGAATTATATTCTTGTTTCACAATCAATATGACTCCTCTTTTCTGGATCTCTAAATTCTAGCCTCCATAGCTTTTTTGCTTCTCTCCGTCTGTGACAGGTTTGTATGCAGGTGATCTTTCGGAGCTGTAGAGTTTATTTTTCCTCAACTCCAATATAATCTTTAGTATAATTAGGGGTAATAGAATCCAGAGTTTCCTTGACCATAGAAGTGGGGTCTCCATAGACACAAAAGGGGACATAGCTTTCCACTTGTGTTTGGTTGTCCTTTAATTGATTTCAGCCCAAATAGTTTCGAGAGAACCCAAGTTTTTCACCACCATTTCGAAGATCCACTTATCCTTTTTCTCAATTTTTCCCTTTAGGATCTTGTGGTTCTCCTCAAGTTCCAGAATAACTTTTTCCTTATTTTTCAATGTTACCCTTTATGAGAGCTCTTTTAAAATGTCCTCAACTTTCTTCAAGTTTTCGAGCTTCCCAACCATATTACTTGCCACTTCCCAAACATGTTCATCCTTGATATCAATAACCCATTTGTCTGCTCTTGCCCCCGTCTCAGCCATGATTTTTCTGATTACCACATTGAACTATGAAACAAGCCATTTAATCACAATTTCCTATTGCTCCAAATTCTCCTCTAGCTTTAACATCATTGCCTCAACATCCATGGGGCGATTTTTAGGGTCAGAGGTCTCTTTCAGATAAAGTTGGTAGACATTTATTAGGTAAAATCACATTTCCTATTATAGTAGGTCTTATGATTCTACCCTTTCTTATCCATGTTATGTTCAATATTGTCACATACAACCTACTTCTAGGTAGACCGTGGTTGCATGCTATGCAAACACTCCCTTCTACCCTTCAACGCACACACAAATTCATTTACAACAATAAGATGTATACACTATGAGATGATAAAAAAATATATAGTCATGTTGAAAAACACGTAGGATGTATATCTTCCTTAAGATTTATGGTTCCTTCTATAGAATAGCCTCCTATATTGATGATTCTTTTAAAGAAAATAATTTGTGTCCATTAAAATTTACAACTTCCTTTGCTAGAGAGTATAATGTCTCCAACTTTAGAAATAATTACTCAAAGGATCCTTGTATTTTATTTATTCAAGCCTCTTCTAAATACATTCTAACTTCCTCTTCTAACACATGTCATAATAATGAATAACACTCTTTAGAGTTAAACCAAATTTGAACTTTTTAGTATAACCGGTGAACAACTGAGAGGGGGGGGGGGTGAATCAGTTGTTGACAGATTATATCAATTAATCCACTTAATAACCTTTAACCAGATCACATAAACATTAAGTACTGGAATAGCAAAAACAGATACCGATAAGCAATGAAACTTAATAATAAAATAGATAATCAACAAAATCAAAACATTGTCATCCTTGAGAAGCTTCCTCCCCTTTTTAGGAGTCATAAGAGTCATTTCTTGTGCTACTTCATTTTCTAAGGTGACCAATAATTGCATTTCATTGGAGGTATTGACCTCATCGACATTTTCTCTGATTGCTTTCCCTTTTATCCTATATAAAAATAAAATGGACTCAGGAGATGCTATGAAATTGTCATCACATATCAGAGTGTCACATGACAATTGACTTGGATCATCTTGCACCAGGGATCCTTCATTAGGATATCTTACAGGCGGCATGTGTTCCTCAATCAGTATTTTAGAGAATTGTTCAAATGAGAGCTCATCCTCCTCTGAAGATGACATGTTTACAGTCTTCTTCTCCTTAGCCTTTGTTCAAAATCTCTATTGTGATCATCTACAGCCACTTCAACATCATTTTCATCCAGATTTCTTATCAAGTCATCTCTTAGATACAAGATGTGTTCATAGGCACCTAGTTTCTGCCTTTTTCTCACCGAATGAATATACCCCTGTAGGTCAAAGCCTTTTCTTGGTTCTCCCAATTTCATGTTATATTGGTACAATTTTTTCCATGCGAGCTCTTGCCCTTCTCTTCCATTTAAAACAAATTCTCCTATGCATAGAGTCCCAGGCATAAATGATTGCTTAACATGTGAAGCCATGTGCATAGAATTTGATTCCCACAATTGCCTTATGATCTCCAGATAAGCTATCCCGTTGGGAACCATTTTAGGCAACAATAGTGGGGCATCTTCGAAGCCATTAACCCTTATCATGGTTACATAGAAGAAGTAGTACCAATCTCCCCAATTGTATTTCACATTTTCTGGTCCCCCAAAGTCTACAGGCGTCAAGAATCTCTTTACATCTTCTAAAAGTGTAGAGTGGTAAGGATAACTGTAAAACCTATAAAGTGTTTTGACAAAATATTCTTCAAAATGAATGGAATTAGATTTGACAAATCTGCAATCCCATATTGAAGTCCATAATTGGATTGGTAGAGAATGGTTGTTATCATCATGTCTTCTTATCTTCATCTCTTTGGGCCATAGACCCATCTCGTGCCCATAGAATAGCACCATATACATAAGGAGGGAATAGTGCAAGAAGTGAATTTTTATAGAGTCCCTCTGGATGGCTGTGAATCCAAGGACAAGATATTTTGCCACAAATGTTGCATAGTTAAATTCTATAGTTTTCTGTGATTGAATGTCTGCTGCAATGACCACATATTCAATTCTCATGAATTCTAGAGTATTTAGCCCCAGTACTTGTCCTACTAAATAATATGTGTATTTGAAGTAGTTCTTGAATAGATTTACATGAAATGTTAGAATTTCCTCTATTTCCAATGGGACCTTAGGATTCAGCAAATGAAATGGTAATCTCCACCTAGCATAAGTGGTATCCAATCTTCTTTATTCCTCCAAAAAAAATTCAAGAATGATAGGATGGTCATAAACTCCATGCAAATCAAAAACCTCAAAAACTGTTTCTTGTGACACAAAGAAACATGGAATTCCATCTCAGTCACATATTGCTCTTTTGTTTGGATTAAAATTCAATGCTAACAATTCTAGGAGATCAATATTAACAAAGACATTTGGGACTACAAGCTTTCCCAGACCTAATTGCCATGGATTGTAGATAGGTTTTGGTTTCTCTCGTCTGTGATAGTGAAACAAAAACAATTCATATCCCCTGATGGTTGTGTACACGTCTCCCACATCAGTATAATTATCCTTTAATTTCCACTCTGTAGATCTCTTAGGCTTTGGGGTGGACTTGGTAGTTGATCTAGCAAGTCCTGATTTAGTTTTCTATATTCATCCTTAGTTTTAGGGCTTGTCTCACCTGATTTTTGGTTCTTTCCCTTACCCTTTCTTGTTTCCCGTCTCTGTCTCTTTGTAGCACCACTACGGTTTTCCATTTCACATGCAATTTAACAGACTATTCGTAACAATAAGAGGGGAATCGATCAGAGAACTTACTCACCACTATCCAATGTGCCTTCAACCTGACTCAATATCATCTCAAAGTCTCTGTAATTTTGAATGCAGCGTTCTCCTTAATATGCTTTTGAGAAAGCGTCCTTTGTGCAACAATAAATGTACCTTAACTCTGTGAATCAATGTGCCATATTTTAAAAATTGGAATTTTGTAATGATGTAGGACATTGTCTTAACTCCTTCCATCACTGCTCCAAATTTGGTGCTTTTCTGACAAATTAGTCGCCATAGATAAATATGGTTATATTAGTAACCATCTGCCTCTTGTGTCATTTCGGCTTGAGCTATCCTGACAAGTAATCATCAATTTGTTTTATTTTTTATCTGTTTGCACCTATAATGTCTCGGTCGATATCCATCGACATTGTTTTAACTATTGGCATACCCAAAGTTCATTTTCCCAACACTACAAGTTATCCCGATAAGGGTTTTATCCTTCTCCAGTCTGCTATCAGGTTGTTTGTTTTGTGAATGCCAGATCGAGATAAATTTCCAGACATTGTTTTATTTGTAAATCATCGGGATAACTTCATTGATCAGAGCGACGTTTATGTGCTATTCCACTTATGTAAGTTATCTCGAATACCTCTTAAGCAGTGCTTTATCAAAATTACCTTTACCATCACTGAAGCAAAAAGATGCTATCCCATCTTTATAAGTTATACCAATATAGGTACTTAGAAGAGGGTGCATTATCGGAGTGTCTTATTCCAATGTTATTAGATATATTCATTATCAGGATAGGATGTTCTATCGGCCTTTTGATCTTCCAACCGCAAGTGTATAGCTAGGATAATTTCCCTGTTACCGCCTTATTTACATGTCATCAGGATACTTCTCACTAGTCGGAATTTCTCTAATATGTTAGTCTGACTTCACAGGTTATCTCGATAATCTCAAATGACACTTATGCTTATACTTTCTTCATCGGGACAACTTCACCTCATCGCTATTGTGAAATGTTGCTATTTTGTGCTTGTTAGTTATTTTGACAAGCTTCTCAATATCGACGTTTGGTATAGCTATTCCGATTGCCTCCTTCAATACTGGCATTATTAGATCGGGTTACCTATCCCGATATACATGAAATATTAATATACATCCTCCCAACTTTGCACCGATGACCAAACTGTTGGACAAATAGCATCCTCGTCAGTGCATACTTCTTGGAAGGTGTCGAAATTTTGACACCAATCGACGAAATATCCGACGAGGATGTTGTATGTCCGACAAAACTCTATTGTAGGACGCTCGTCAAAATCCTTGTCAGTGCAAGTTCTTGGTAGGCGTCGGAATTCTGATGTCCATCTGACGAGTATTCTTTACACCCGACGACATTATCTCATCGGATGAGCGGTCATGGCCGCGATTGGAAGAGTTCAGTATGTCATCAGAATTTCGACGTTAGATGGCACTATCGAAATGACCAACAACGAGTTTTTGACGGCTTCGTTTGTTGACAGTCTAATGAGAAATAGTCAAAATTCCGATGATAGGCCATCGGAAATCAGCCCCAAATGTACTAGTGTAAACTAGATAATATAATTTAAAATGAATAAATAAATATTACCAAATTTAAAGTTACTGTGTTATCCTTTAACTAATAGTTAGAAATGATTAAAACATTTAAGTCTTCTAATGACCTAATACTTGAAACATGCCATAATGAAAATGATAGTTTATAATAACTTTTGTGAAAAAAACTAACTTTAATTTATTTTTACATAACATTAAAATTATTATGATTTAACAATAAATAAAGACAACTAAAATTTCATCAAACTATTAGTTAGCACATACCTAAAATTATTAAGAAAGTTCAAATCTTTGAACAACTTAACCCTTCATACATGTATCTTTGTGTTTAATCAGTTGTTCATAAATGGTAGGTAGGGTACCTTCTAAATTGTGGATGGCTTAAATCTCACATGCTAAACTTTGACTTCTAGAATTAAAAGTGTTGAACACTCAAAATTGATTGACATTATGTAGAGGCTACCCCAAATTGGACTGTAGAAGCTGCCCCAAATTGGATTAAAAAAATACGTGAGACAGAGAGAAGAGGCTTTTTGTCCCATGCAGAAAAACTTCGAGGAGATCAACGGAAGGGAAAGAGTTCAAAGGATAAGCTCATTCAACAAAAAATATGGGTGTTTAAAATCATAAGAGTCATTTCTTGTGCTACTTCATTTTCTAAGGTAACCAATAATTGCCTTTCATTGGAGGTATTGACCTCATTGGCATTTTCTCTGATTGCTTTTCCTTTTATCCTATATAAAAATAAAATGGACTCAGGAGATGCTATGAAATCGTCATCAGATATTAGAGTGTCACATGCCAATTGCCTTGGATCATCTTCCACGAGGGCTCCATTAGGATCTCTTACAGGTGACATGTCTTCCTCAATTAGTATTTTAGAGAATTGTTCAAATGAGAGCTCATCCTCCTCTGATGATTCCTTATCCTCTGAAGATGATATGTTTGCAGTCTTCTTCTCTTTAGCCTTTTGTTCAACATCTCTATTGTGATCATCTATAGCCACTTCAACATCATTTTCATCCTGATTTCTTATCAAGTCATCTCTTAGATAAAGGATGTGTTCATAGGCACCTAGTTTCTGCCTTTTTCTCATCGAATGAATATACCCTTGTAGGTCAAAGCCTTTTCTTGGTGCTCCCAATTTCATGTTATATTGGTACAATTTTTTCCATGCAAGCTCTTGCCCTTCTCTTCCATTTAAAACAAATTCTCCTATGCATAGAGTCCCAGACATAAATGATTTCTTATCATGTGAAGCCAGATGCATAGAATTTGATTCCCACAATTGCCTTATGATCTCCAGATAAGCTATCCTATTGGGAACCATTATAGGAAACAATAGTGGGGCATCTTCGAAGCCATAAGCCCTTATCATGGTTACATAAGAGAAGCAGTACCAATCTCCCCAATTGTGTTTGACAGTTTTTGGTCCCCCAAAGTCTACAGGCCTCAAGAATCTCTTTATATCTTCTAAAAGTGTAGAGTGGTAAGGATAACTATAAAACCTGTGAAGTGTTTTAACAAAATATTCTTTAAAATGAATGTAATTAGATCTGACAAATCTGCAATCCCATATTGAAGTCCATAATTGGACTGGTAGAGAATGGTTGTTATCATCATGTCTTCTTATCTTCATCTCTTTGGGCCATAGACCCATCTCATGCCCATAGAATAACACCATATGCATAAGTAGGGAATAGTGCAAGAAGTGAATTTTTCCAGAGTCCCTCTTGATGGCTATGAGTCCAAGGACAAGATATTCTGCCACAAATGTTGCATAGTTAAATTCTCTGGCTTTCTGTGATTGAATGTCTGTTGCAATGACCACAGATTCAATTCTCATGAAATCTGGAGTATTTAGCCCCAATACTTGTCCTACAGAATAATATGTGTATTTGAAGTAGTTCTTGAATAGATTTACATGAAATGTTAGACTTTCCTCTATTTGCAATGGGACCTCATGATTCAGCAAATGAAATGCTAATCTCTAACTAGCATAAGTGGTATCCAATCTTCTTTATTCCTCCAACAAATTTTCAAGAATGATGGAATGGTCATAAACTCCACGCAAATCAAAAACTTCAAAAACTTCTTGTCATGACACAAAGAAACTCGGATTTCCATCTTGTTCACATATTGCTCTTTGGTTTGGATTAAAATTCAGTGATAACAATTCTAGGAGATCAATATTAACAAAGACATTTGGGACTACAAGTTTTCCCAGACCTTACTGCCATGGATTGTATATGGGTTCTGGTTTCTCTAGTTTGTGATATGGGAGTTGAGAAATACAACTCCACAGTAGTCTGAAGATCTTCTGCAAGCTGAATAACTTGTTACAAGGAGAAGCAAGGAAGCAATAATCTGAAGAACACACAAAACACAGGAAAAATATTCTCAAAAGATGAGAGCTCCAATTCACCAAAAATTGATTGTGAAAAGATAATACAATGAAAAGGAAAATTAACCTCTAATAGGTCAATAAACTCTAAAAAGGGAAAACCCTAGGCTTGCACATAATAATTAATAAAATAAATAATTAATATGCACCTAATGTTAGCTTAAGTGTAAAAAGATAATTGGGAACTTAAAGAATTAAACAAATATTGTTTAATTAATCAAGTAAAGACCCAATTACTCTAACACCCCCCCTTAAACTAGACTTAGGGAGAAGCTAAAACCTAGAACAACTATTGAAAGCATGAAAGATGGGTTTCGGCAACAAGGTCTGATTAGGTACCCAAATACAATGAAATCTCTATGAAACGGAGACAAAGGAGAAAACCCAGTGGGAAAAAACTCCTCTCCAAAAAGAGATAAAAAACATGTTGAAAGAAGAAGAAGAAGAAGAAGAAGGAAGGAAGGCCTCATAAAGACCCCCCAAGGACAACTTCCTTCACCCCAAGCATAGAGCACAACTGAAGATAGCGCAGTGATGCAAAAGGTTTCGTGAAGATGTCTGTAACCTGCTCGGAAGTGGGAATGTACTCCAGAATGAGAACACCATCCTGAATCAACTGGTGGATGAAATGCATGTGAAGCTCAATGTGCTTCATTCGCTGATGCTCTACAGGGTTGCAAGAAATATGAATAGCACTCTGATTGTCACACCAAAGAACAGTGGGACTATCAGGAGGAAAACCAAACTCAGTCATCAACTGTCGAAGCCATAAGATCTCCTAACTAGCGAGCACATCAGCTCAGTACTTAGCCTCTGTAGATGATAATGCATGAGCAGTCTGCTTTTTGCAAGACCATGTGATAGGACCAGAGCCAAGACAAAAAAAAAAGCCAGAGGTAGACTTCCGATCAGTGACATCACCAACCTAATCTGAGTCAGTGTAGCTAACAATGTGAGGTTCCCCTGATGTGTAGTGAATGCCATGAGAACTAGTGCTCTGAATGTACCTCAAAATACGTTTGGCAGCTTGCCAATGACTCTCAAGAGGATCATGGGAGAATCAAGAGACAAGACCAACCGTAAAGGAAATATCAAGATGGATGTGAGTCAGATACAACAAACTGCCAACCAACTGCCTGTAAAGTGTAGAATCGACTGAAGGAGTGGGATAAGCAGTAATCAAAACAACCCCTGACTGAAATGGAGTGGGAGAAGGCTTGCAATCAAGTATGCCAAAGCACTGAAGTATGTCAAGAGCATACTTCTACTAGTAGAGGGAGATCCCATCAGAAGACTGAATCACTTGAAGCTCAAGGAAATAGTGCAAAAGACCGAGATCTGTCATCTCAAACTGGTCCATCAAGGCACGCTAAATATGCTGAATCATAGAGGATGAGCTACCCATGATGAGGAGATCATCAAAATATAGCACAAGAATCAGTATGTCACCCTGAAGAAGCTGAATGTACACTGTGTGATCAGAATGATTGCGGGAGAACCCAGTGGGGAGCAAGAAAGAATCCATCTTCTCCTACCAAACCCGAGGGGCCTATTTGAGACCATACAATGAACGCCGAAGTTGGCAAACCAAAGAACTATCCTGTACAAATCCCTGAGGCTGCTCCATGTAGATTTCCTCCTATAGATCCTCATGCAAGAAGGCACTCTTCACATCCATCTAAAAAATAGGCCAACTCCGAAAAGCTACAAGAGAGAGTACAAAGCGAATGGATTTCATCTTGGCAACAGGGGAAAATGTCTCGGAGTAATCAATACTCTCAACCTGTGAAAACCCCTTCGCAACAAGATGTGCTTTGTACTTATCAATGGAACCATCAACAACATACTTAGTGCGATACAACTAGCGACACCTAACCATCTTTCTGCCCTTAAGAAGAGGACATAGATACCAAGTATGATTCCTCCTCAAAGAAGAATACTCCTCCTCCATAGCACAATCCCACTCAGGGTGACTTGTCACCTCTTAAAACTTCCGAGGATCATCTGAAATAGCATGACTCAAAAGACTAGAACCCACAGTATGAGAATGAGTGCGATGAGTATCTGAAGGATCACCGGCCATAGGACCTACCGCCTCAATAGTAAGGCGAGCCCACTTGGGTATCTGAGGTGGAGTAGGTGGAGGTGGGGATGGTGGATCATCAACACCATCATCAGAATCATCCTAAAAAAGATCTTGAAGGGGTGCAGTGGTCAAAGTAGGCAGAGGAGTAGACACTGGAGTTGAGGTATCCACTATGGGAAGGCGCTCATCAAACTGAACATCCTGTCAAAACATGACCTCTCTAGAATTAGGATCAAACAACCTGTACGCCTTAACATCCTCACAGTAGCCAACAAAAATGAGTGGTCGACTCTTCTGCTCCATGGCTTTTCTTTGAGCATCAGGAATAAAGGCCCATGCCTCACTACCAAACACTCGAAAAAAGGAAACATCAGGCTTGTCATGAGACCAAGCCTCCTTAGGAGTCATATGTTGAATAGCTTTGTGAGGCATCCGATTCTGAATATAATTGGCACAATTGACTACCTCAGCCCAAAAAGATGAATCCATGGACCTGGACTGAATCATGCAATTCGCCATCTCTCGTAAAGTTATGTTCTTGTGTTCAATGACACCATTCTGCTGAGGGGTGTAGGGAATAGTAAATTGATGCTACAAACCGTGCTCAGTGCAAAAATCATTGAAAGCCTGATTCACATACTCCCCCCTATTATCTGTACGTATCCACCGAATAGAACAACCGTATTGCTTCTCTACATATGTCTTGAAGATTTGAAATGAATCAAAGACATCAGACTTGTACTTGAGAAAGTACACCCATGTGCGTCTGGAGAAGTCATCAATAAAAGTGAGTACATACTTGGCCCCTGAAAAAGGAGTGGGAAATGACATGAGATCACTGTGAATCAACTCCAAGGGTGCCAAAGCATGAGAGGCTCTTCCCTTCGGAAAGGGATCTCTGTGATGCTTGCCAAGCACACAACCATGACAAACACCATCAGTGCAAGAAATCTGTGGGAGCCCAAGAACAAGTGCCTATGTACTCATCTACTGAAGATATCTGTAATTGACATAGCCCAATAGCTCATGCCAAAGCTTACTCACTGAATCTGCATGTGATATGAGAGATGAACCTAGACCTGAAGAGGGCTCAAATTCATAAATTTGTAGAGATGAGATGCAGACTCCACACTACCAGTAGCCACAACCAAATCAGGGTCATGGAGGTCACGAATAACCACATCATGTGGTGAGACCTCAACTGTCTTACCAGAGCCAGAGTGGCAAATCTGATAAATGGACAAGAGGTTCGTCGAGATGTCAGGGACAACCAGAACATCCTGCAGAGTACCCCCATCCAAAGTGACAAAACCTGCACCCAAGAATAAAAGCTAAACTGAGTAACCCATTGCAATCTGTGAAATACCACAAGAGGCAAGAGAAGTAACCAACTACTGAGTGTGTGTCATATGGTGAGAAGCACCAGAAACTAGAATCCATGTGGACCCATAGGTCGAAGCTCGAGCAGTGAGAGCATGACCTTTTCCTATGGAAGGAGAAGATGCCTGAGGTGAGGAGATGTGATGTTGCTGCATGGCTTCCTTTAAAGCCTCTAATCATTTCCAACACTTGGAAACTGGATGTTCTTCCTTGCCACAAAAACTGCAAGTGTCTCCTGATTTCTTCTTAGTCTTGGAGGAAGACTCACCAGACTGTGAAGATTTCTCTTGCTTGGGAGTAAATGGAGGTTTAGAATTAGACTTAGGAGGTGGCTTGGAAGAAGACTCACTGCCTACAGAATTCTTCTTGGGCTTCGGTTTCTGCTTTTGTTTCTCCTTCTCCTTAGAGGACTGAGCAACCAATGCTTTGTTCTTGGAGCCTAAGAGCTTATTTAGTTGAGAAAGATGAGATTGCTCACGAGACAATCGCTCACAAAAGACATCAAAGGTAGGCATGTTGAAATGAGCACCCAAGCCATCCATGGTGGAGTAGAAAGTAGAGGCAAAAAATAGAAAGTGACCCAGAAACTTCGAAAGAATCAAATGAATGCACTCTGTATCTGTCTTGATTTTTCCACATCCCTGAAGAATAGATCTAGTAGTCTTGAATTTGTTCAAAAAATCCTCAGTAGTGGGAAAGGAATCAGGCGACAAAGAAACCAACTCTGCCTCAATCTGTAATGCCTGAATCTCATTGACACTTTCGAAGAGAGAATCAAACTTCAACCACATATCTCGAGGAGTAAGAAACTCATCAAGGTGAAACAGAAGACTGTCGGAGACATGTAAAGAGAGAAAACCCATGGCCTCATCTAGCTTGTTCTTGTACATAAGAATCTCATAAGGATGCTGCAGTACTGGCTGAACCTCATCCAAAGAAGACCACAACCCTCGCGCCCTGATAAGCCTCATGATGCGGGGCTTCTAGGTGTGATAGTTGTGTGAAGTCAACAAGTCAACTGAAGGATCAATCATGAGAACAAACAAAATCAGCACCTACACCTGCTTGTTGGTTGTTTTATTATGTGATCTTTCAGAATAGACAACAGATGCAGAAGGGTTTGTTTGTTTTGAGAGTTTTGGTGTTCTTGATTTCTGATATAAATGACAGAAAGTGAGAAAAAACACCCCCACCACAATAGATAAACCCAAACCCTAGTACATAGTAATGAGACGGAAGTAGTGCATAAGCAAAAAAAATTCAAACTGATATCTCATGTACCTAGTGAAAATTCTAAGAAAAAATATCACAAATCTGAATAGAGCATGCTTAGAGCTTTCCAAAGCCTATTCATTTTTGAAAAACGGAGTCTGTTTGCCCATACTACGACCCCAGAAGTGTAAAAAAAGAAGCTCAACTTTTACTGGAAAAAAGTATAGACAAACAGAAGATTTAGGAAGAAACTACACCACCACGAGGTTCGGCTCAGAATCACCTTTCCGATGCCTATTTGTTTGCCAAAATCTGACTCCAGATGCACAAGATAGAGCCAAAAAACCAACCCCTCCTCAAAAAAATAAAGGGTGGTGCTCTGGTGGAGGAGCCAGGCTCCAGTGGTGCTTTGGTGGTGCACCAGTGGCGCGCCGGTGGCAGGGTTGGTGGTCGGTTCGGGCAGCAACAGAGATCACCAGGCGGAGGTGGAGGATCTTGGCGGCGGCGACGATGGAGAATTTGGCAGTGCGGGAGCGGGGGCCAAGGAGGACTCTGGTAGCAGCAACAACAGGGAGGACCTGGGTGACAGGGGCGAAGAATTCGGGCAGCGCGGGAGCAAGGGACGAGAAGGACTCCGATAGTGGGAATGATAGGGAGGACCTGGGAGGCGGCGGTAGATAATCCGGGCAGCGCAGGAGCGGGGACCGGGAAAGACCCTGGTAGCGGCGATGGCAAGGGAGGACTCCGATAGTGGCGAGGGGAGTTGCCGGCGTGGGCCAGTGTCGGCAGAGGGCTGGTGGGGGCCGAACTGATAGGTCTGGCAGGTCGTATGGCAGTCGGACTGTCATGTCCGGTACCCTGCAAAAATCACACGCCCCAACAATTTTTTTTTTTTTTCGCGCTATTGTTTTTTTGATTTTTTTGGAGATTTTTTTTCCGGCCTGCATGCCGTAAAAAGGCAAAAAAAAAAAAATTGAAATTTTTTTCTTGATTTGTGTGCCAGGGTCGTACGGCTTGGTTGTGAGAAAAAATATCATCCAGATGCTTAGGAACCAAAAGAGGTCAAATTCTATATGACTATAGGCATTTTTGGGCCTTCTGAGCATGATGGTGAGGTCCGTTTAGGCCCAAAGTGCTCAGAAAAAAAATTTAACCCTAAGCACACAAAAAAAAGCCCGAAACCCCAGATTTGCTTCCAATGCAAAATTCTCAAAAATAGGAATAGGTAGCTGTAGATCTGAGCTCTGATACCATATTGGAGTTGAGAAATACAACCCCACAATAGCCTGAAGATCTTCTGCAAGCCGAATAACACGTTACAAGGAGAAGCAATGAAGCTATAATCTAAAGAACACACAAAACACAGGAAAAATATTCTCAAAAGATGAGAGCTCCAATTCACCAAAAATGTATTGTGAAAAGATAATACAATGAAAAGAAAAATTAACCTCTAATAGGTCAATAAACCCTAAAAAGGGAAAACCCTAGACTTGCACATAATAATTAATAAAATAATTAATTAATATGCACCTAATGTTAGCTTAAGTGTAAAAAGATAATTGGGAACTTAAAGAATTAAACAAATATTGTTTAATTAATCAAGTAAAGACCCAATTAGCCTAACATGTGATAGTGAAACAAAAATAATTCATATCCCCTGATGGTTGTGTACACGTCTCCCACATCAGTATAGTTATCCTCTAATTTCCACTTTGTAGATCTCTTAGGCTTTGGGGTGGACTTGGTAGTTGATCTAGCAAGTCATGATTTAGTTTTCTATCTTCATCCTTAGTTTTAGGACTTGTCTCACCCATTTTTTGTTTCTTTCCCTTACCCTTGTTGGTTTCCCCTCTCTGTCTCTTTGCAACACCACTAGAGTTTTGTATTTCACAGGGAATTTAACAAACTATTTGAAACAATAAAAGGGGAATCGATCAGAGCACTTACTCACCACTATCCAATGTGCCTTCAACCTTTCTCAATATCATCTCAAAGTCTCTATAATTTTGAATACAACATTCTCCTTAATATGATTCTCAAAAAGCGTCTTTCATGCAACAATAAATGTGCCTTAACTCTGTGAATCAATGTGCCATCTTTTAAAAAAATGAATTTTCTGATGTTGTAGGACATTGGCTTAACTCCTTCCATCACTGCTCCAAATTTGGCACTTATCTGACAAATTAGTCGCCATAGATAAATATGGTTATATTAGTAACCATTTGCCTCTTGTGTCATTTCGGCTTGAGCTATCCCGACAAGTAATCTTCAAATTATTTTCTTTTTTATCTGTCTGCACCTATAATGTCTCGGTTGGTGTCCATCGATATTGTTTTAACTTCGGCATACCCAAAGTTCATTTTCCCAACATTACAAGTTATCCCGATAAGGGTTTTATCCTTCTCCCGTCTGCTATCGGGTTGTTTGTTTTGTGAATGTTAGATCAAGATAACTTTCCCCACATTGTTTTATTTGTAAAGCATCGGGATAACTTCATTGATCATAGCGTCGTTTATGTGCTATTCCGCTTATGTAACTTATCCCGAATACCTCTTAAGCAGTGCTTTATCAAAATTACCTTTACCATTGCCGAAGTAGAAAGATGTTATCCTGTCTTTATAAGTTATACCAATATAGGTACTTAGAAGAGGATGCATTATTAGAGTGTCTTATTCCAATGTCATTAGATATATTCATTATCGGGATTGGATGTTCTATAAGTATTTTGATGATCCTATTACTCCAATTTTTATCAGCTTCACTAATAAGGGTATCATTCTCTGTATCACCATAGATTCCACCGATATCCATCTTCCAACCGCAAGTGTATAGTCGGGATAGTTTCCTCAATACCGCCTTATTTACATGTCACTGAGATACTTCTCACTGGTCGGAATGTCTCTAATATGTTATTCCGACTTCATAGGTTATCTCGATAATCTCAAATCACACTTACGCTTATACTTTCTTCGTCGAGACAACTTCACCTCATCCCTATTGTGAAATGTTGCTATTCTGCGCTTGTTAGTTATTCCAACAAGCTTCTCAATATCGACATTTGGTATAGCTATTCCGATTACCTCCTTGAATACTGGCATTATTAGATCGGGTTAGCTATCCCGATATACATGAAATAGTAATATACATCCTCCCAACTTTGTACCAATGACCAAACCGTCAGACAAATAGCATCCTCTTCTGTGCATAGTTCCTGGCAGGTGTCAAAATTTTGACACCAATCGATGGAACATCCGATGAGGATGTTGTATGTCCCACGACACTCTATTGTAGGACGCTCGTCGTAATCCTTGTCAGTGCAAGTTCCTAGTAGGCGTTGGAATTTTGACATCCATCCGACAAGGACGCTTTACGCCCGATGACATTATTTCGCAGGATGAGTGATCATGGCCGCTGTAAGAAGAGTTCAGGATGTCATCATAATTCTAACATTAGATGGCACCGTCGGAATGACCAACAATGAGTTTTTGATGGCTTCGTTTGTCGGCAGTCTGACGAAAAATAGTCGAAATTCTGGTGATAGGCCATCAAAAATCAGCCCATAAAGTACTAGTGTAAACTAGATAATATAATTTAAAATAAATAAATAAATATTACCAATTTTAAAGTTACTGTGTTATCGTTTAACTAATAGTTAGAAATGATTAAAACATTTAAGTCTTCTAATGACCTGATACTTGAAACATGTCATAATGAAAATAATAGTTTATAATAACTTTTGTCAAAAATACTAACTTTAATTTTTTTTTACATAACTTTAAAATTATTATGATTTAACAATAAATAGAGACAACTAAAATTTCATCAAACTATTAGTTAGCACATACCTAAAATTATTAAGAAAGGTCAAATCTTTGAATAACTTAACCCTTCAAACATATATCTTTGTGTTTAATCAGCTATTCATAAATCGTAGGTAAGGTACCTTTTAAATTGTGGATGGCATAAATATCACATGCTAAGCTTTGACTTCTAGAATTAAAAGTGTTGAATAGTCAAAATTGATTGACATTATGTAGAGGCTGCCCCCAAATTGGAGTGTAGAAGCTGCCCCAAACTGGACAAAAAAAAAAAGTGAGGCGGAGAGGAGAGGCTTTTTGTCCCATGCAAAAGAACTTCAAGGAGATCAACGGAAGAGAAAGGATTCAAAGGGTAAGCTCTTTTAGCAACAAATATGGCCGTTCAAATTCCTCCCAAATTGGATACAAAGTCTTTTGTCCCATGCAGAAAAACGTCGAATGTCGAGGAAGGAAAAGAATATGTGTGTTCTAAATTCTACTTCAACGTAAACGTTTCATACTAGTTTTGTTTCCTTCCAAGATACGCTCACGCAATGAGTGGAGATTCATTTGTCCCATCATGAAAATGGTCCAGAAGAATACACAGATGAAAGTCAAGTGAGTTGCAACCCATTTTGTCTAGCTTCCCAAATCTACTGATAGATATTCAGTCCTTGTCGAGAAAGCTAGTGATAGGGTCAAGGGGTAGTTCACTCCCTATGGCAGTCCAGAGGGCAATACCCCATCATACGGGTTGAGGGGGAAGCACCCTCTTATGGGGTATGTAGATAAAGTATTTTAAAGATTTAATGTAATAGAAATTTGTAAGGATGTGTCTAATGTTGTTTCAAAACTGCAGACTTACCTTAGTGTTATATAGATAGTGGAAATATCACAGAGACAGCTATTTCTGTCAAATTCTGTCGAGATTTGTTATTTCTGACTTACTTTCGTGCTATGAGTGAATCTTGTTGTTTTTGGAGCTAGAATAGCTACAGTCAATTAGTACTTGCATCTTGGTGTGCAATGGGTATGTTGAAGAGGTGTGGAAGTTCAAGTGGTATTAAATAAACCATGTGACTAATATCATGATCTTAGAAAACCATTTCTGCTATTATTTAATTTTAGTACTAAGTTGATCCAATATTACATATTTTTTAATGTGCATAAGTACATTAACTATTTATCACAATGCCACATAGAACATAAAAAGTGACCCCAATAATGTATAATCTATATGATGCACTCATCCTTAGATCCATCAAATGCACCATATATAATATTTATTTTTATATTAAAACATTATGCAAGGTGTAAAACACAACTTTTTATAAACATTCTCCATCTTGTTGTATACATCGGATAATAGGTAAAATGTAGACTCAAACATCAAGAGAGAAATCCCAACATCCAACATGCATCACCAATACATCGAAGTGTTTCATTTATATTATCAAGATACTAACAATGATGACCAAGGTCACCACCATCTCAAACATGAATCCTCTTATCCCTCATCATGTCGATTCATAAAAGATAAGATTCTATCGAAATATATGTCACACATAGTATCACATAGAAGCATAAGTTGTACACCAAATTTATATCAAAACATAAACACTACACCTAATGACCTAATATATATGCCTCAATACTTATCAAGAAGTAGTGACCATAGCTAGTCACTAACGCATCCAACTAGCCATACCTCATAACAAAGGCATACTCAGATAACAATAAACCCCATGCAACCAACATACCTATTACAATCCACAATCACATATAGTATCCTACAACTCTATTATGTTGATAATGCCAAATCAAAAAATGATCATAACATTCAAAGATCCTCCAATAAAACTCACATAGAAGGTCCAACCAATATCATATATTACCATAGAGCATCCACAAAGGAATAAAAAAATTTCAAACAAAACTATTGCAACACAAATCTCACAACTAGTCTCCATAAATCTCCCAAGTTCTCCATACTCAACAAACAAAAGAGATCAAAGAGCCTCCATATTTTTTTCTAAAAAATAATGAATTATACAATGACAACACATGACCATAAACATAGTGATCACAATATGTTTACACAATCGTCAAATGTAATATCATGTAAACCCAAACATCTAGAAGTAAAAATATGAATAAATGGAGAATCTACCAATTAAAAATGTGGTGTATCCTAAACACACCTCTAAATTATCAAGCTATGAAATTTATGATCTACTTTATAAAAACCCAAATAGAAAAGTATTATTAACATTTAATCATAGGCCTAAGACTTAAGATGAACTCAAATCAAAGGAATATCAAACCAAATAATATATTTAAAATACTAGGGGAATATGCCCAAAATCATCCTCTACACTCCTCAAATAAGCTTAAAACTCATTCCCATGCGAACACAAAGGAACAATCAACTGATACCAAATAATCCTAAATATTCCCTCCACAATTAACATCTATATCTAAATACTCATTTCCAAAAGAAAATAAAGCATGGAATAAAATGCATTAAAAAATAAGATGAAAAATACATTTAAAATGATTTACCTCTAAGAGGACAAATATTAGAAAATGAGAATTTACTATTCTAAGAAAACCAAGTGACCATGAATCAATATAACAACAATTTCATTTATAATTCTATGTTCAACTTACATCCAACCTAGGTGTAGGCTCCTTGATTTTCCTACTAAAACATCATCAAAGAGTAATTGTATCAACATGTAGTCTTCAAGAATAAGAGATCTCATAGCCTCACCCAAATTTAAAATAGGTGTACACAAAAAACTATATTATTCAAACTGAACTCTAATGTAACATTGTGATAACTAGATGGTCACAAGGAAAATTACCATACCACTCATCAATTAGATTATCCCGAATCATAACCAAATTTCCAACTCTAGAATTAGGAAATCTCCATTATGTCAAGCATCTCCTCAAAATAATATGTACCAAATGACCATATTTTCTCCTAAGAGAGCATATATTTTACCAATGCTCAAATCTAGATTCAAGTGAATAGCATGGCCTAATTACACACCTCCTATAAAAAAGGGTCATACATGAAACTGACAAATCATAATCAACACCTCAACAAAATAATCCAAGAGACATCTCCAAAAAACATGAAAAGAACTATATACTATAAATAGAACTCAATATTTTAATGAAATCTCATTGCATATAGAAACAAGATCCAAAACCTCTTTCATGTCACCAATAACTAGTACAAAATATCATTTATCGTCAAATGATGAATCTACATCACTCCCAAATTGTCCCACTAAACCATGATACCGAAGTACACATGGCATCACTATAAACATATCCTAAATTAACATTATCCATTACTCACACCAATACAATCAAATAAATCAATATCATGAGCTTTCAAAGTGTAAATTAAATTAATCTCCAAAACCAATAAGATATCATTGCAAAAGATTCTACTGAATAGTGTAAGTAGCTACCAATGACATCATAATAATCATCTCCTAAATAAATATCATATATGCTCTCATGCAATCAAAGAACTCAAGTGCAACACTAGGATGTCGCAAAGGGAAAATTAAAACCATGATCTCCAAACCTTGAGAAGATAAACCACCACCTATAAGTAGGAATCAATCTAGCACCACCAACAATTTATCAATATATAAAATTTTATGTCATTTGAAAGTTCCCAAGAGTAAAAGGAACCTCTAAGAAACCATGATCAACACCAAATGTACTGCATAAAAATACCACTAAGTTGCACATGACTATGTCATGCAATCTACAAGTAAGTCCCGCAACACAACTATATCAAGTAGCACTATCTTTGTACCTCATAATTAGAAAAATACATTAAAACAAGAGACAAACCAAGACACCCAAAATAAAATGTGTTGACACCAAAGGCTCTATACATACTGTAAAAAAATTGGGCATCTAATTTGTATTTGCAACTTACAATGACAAATAACCTACATCACTATATCATTAAAGATTTATAATAAACTTATAAATTTAATAATATATTATTAACCATGTCAAATAAATATGATCAAATTTATATATTGAGGTTTTGAATGATTCAAACACTGAATCGCCTCTAGATTCAATATGATATAAAATCACAACTTAGCACAATCAAAGGGACTAATAAATAGAGAAAATAGACATACAAGTAAACAAATCACATGATAATATCTCCAAATCGAATCCACTACACAGTGTTTAGAAGTACCTTTATATTGAAGTATGGAAATAAATGTAGCTTCCATCTACCATTTTGTGTCTAAAATGATAAAATTGAAAAAACACATTCACAAGACAATATATTGCTCTAGTGGTGGTGCTCTAGTGGTGAGCTAGTGACTGGTTGAAAATTTTGTAGTGGTAACTAATCCACTACATGGGTTATAACTTTATGGAATGAGATACCAACTATCTAGTAAGTATGTAATCATATGGCCCAAAGTAAATTATGCATTGGGTAATATTTTTGTGGCATGTTCTTTTAAAATTGTATAATTAATTAATAGATTTATATTATCTTACAAAGAAAATATAAATATTAGCTTACATCGGAAATTAATGGTGGGGACTAAAATCACACCATCACATTTGTAAGGATTTAGATGCTTTCACTTATTTTTGTACATAATAGGGGAGAAATATTAATATATAATATTATTTGGGGTGTAGGATACCATATAGAAGAGCCATTGCAAAAGTCAATACCATGTTATAGACATGATCTTAACTTCATATCCATGAAAGGTTAAGAAAAATTATTAGAACTAAAAATGTGCCTTTAAAGCTTCATCAATGCACACAACAAACTCCTTTCTTATTGCTGATTGATATTCAAGTTTGTACTAAGATCTAATACCATATGAAGATGGTGAAAGATTGATGATTTATGTAAAGAATATGGAATACATTTATACAATACTAATTATAATTTTATAACTACATATCTTAACTAGCAAGAATCGATGTGATAACTAACATTTTGTCCGTTAAGATCCCATTTTCCCATCAAACATCTTGATGAAATCGACATGTATTATGCTTGCATTACTTCCAATTTTTCAATTTTAGATATGAGTTTTTCATTAAATTTTCAAATTTAGATACATTTATTCCACAAAAATATTGATTATGTATTGTTTTAAAAAATCATTTCGATTTGATGATGCAACACCCCGAGAAATAAAAAAAATACAATAATTGCAACCAAAAGATTATATTATTATTGACTATTGACTTCAGCTCTACTATTGACTATTGACTTCAGATCTGCTAATGACTATTGACTATTGACTTCAGATTTGCTATTGACTATTGACTTCAGATCTGCTAATGACTATTGACTATCGACTTCGGATCTGCTATTGACTATTGACTTCAAATCTTCTAATGACTATTGACTATTGCCTTCAAATCTGCTATTGACTATTGACTTCAGATCTGCTAATGACTATTGACTATTGACTTCAGATCTACTATTGACTATTGACTTCAGATCTGCTAATGACCATTGACTATTGACTTTAGATCTGCTATTGACTATTGACTTCAGATCTGCTATTGATTGCAATACAGTTTGATGTCCTAATCACTGTGAAATTACTTAAATTACTTAAATCTACACTTCTTGGTTTGTCTATTTTTTAAGTAACTTTTGAAGTAATATTATTCATAGATACATTTTTGTATATTAATTCATGCATTATTCAATCAGTGAATATGAGAATGAAGTGTGTATGTTAACATTTAATATATTTATACATACGAGTATATATTTAATTAAGGACACAATTTTTTTTATACAAATATAAATATGATTATACATATAGTTAGATACATGTATATGTGAAATCTTTTGTTACCCGAAAACAATATGGATAATTAGTAGTATGTATCTAAAAAATTAATGTGATAGTACTTCATAAAATAGAGAAGATAAGGAAACTTAATAGCATTTCATTCTATTGGGAGTGAACTAAAGGGGGGTTGCTAATATTCTCCAAGGGAGAGTGATGTATGAAAGATGGTAGATATTTCAACATTTAGTTGGGGGCAAGAAGAAAGAAAGGTGGCTATGACATGAGAAGGGAAATGAGGACAAAATTCATTTACATTGGTCGAGTATTGTTATAGAGAAAATGGCATGCTTCATTTTTTCCATCTATATTTTAATAAGAATTTGACATGGAATGATTAAATAATGAAAAGTTCTTCAATTGGTTCATGGAGTTTGACTCCCATATAAGGTTTAAGTCTTTGATTGATTAACCTTATCATTATAATATTTTAGAAACCATAAATTAGAATATGGTATGAAATTGTCGATCGACCTTTATAAACATTGGTAGACCACTCGATTTTACAATATAGAGGTTTATAATGTTAATGCTTTCTAGTTTCTAAAAGCTACTAGCCTATTACTCTCTATACATTATTATGGTCCTTGGATTAGGATCAAAGAGTTATGCCAAAATTCTTTTTCAAACCCTAATGGCATTATTTATGTTGTTATTATGTTCACAATAGTTAAAATACTGAATTGTCTATAAGTTTTTTTTTATAGGTGTAGTATGATAGAGTTTTATGGATATGTGTTTTCACAATTGTTGAACCTTAAATATTTCTTGATAAAGCATGAATTAGTTATTGTTATGATTATTATGTGCTATTGGTTAGCTAGACAATGACAAGTTTCATCACATAGCTCTTGTGGTTTATTCTTGCAAACATGATACCTAGCTTATTGACAACGAATAATAATGAAAACAAGTTGGAAACCAAGTTCCAATGGTCTAGAACTTCCTAATGAACAAAACAAACCAAATAACTAAATTTTTTATTCTCATATTACTAAATCCAAAACTCATTACTTAATACAATTTTAGTCATTTATAATACATTTAGTCGATAGGCTCTTAGTGTGGGCTTTTGAGACCTGAAAGTTATTTTTCACTAGAAATATGTCAGCCTATCTGTCTGCTTGCTTGCTTCTTCCCAGTTGCTAGACAACTGGAACATGGTAGGTTGATTGATACCTAAATTGATTGCCACAATTGAGATTAGGATGGTTCTCTTTTTGACAAAGGTATGTTTAAAACTCTAACATGGTAGGTTGATTGATACCTAAATTGGTTGCCACAATTGAGATTAGGATGGTTGTCTTTTTGACAAAGGTATGTTTAAAACTCTAACATGTAGATTTGTGCTTTGTTTGGTTTCTTTGCATGTCATTTCTTATCTATTCTTGCAAGTAGTGTGTAGAATTAGTTTTATTTAAATCTTTACCTACCATCCAACTCTATCTAGCCTATGTTGTGCCGACATGGATGCTTGCAATAATAATTCTATTAGGTCTAACCTTGTTTCGAAGCTACAAATAGACATGAGGTGCATGCTTGTAATAACAAATCCATTAGGCTTAATCTCTATTTCCATCTAAACAGAGTTAGATTGTAGATTTGTGTATGCACAGACATATGAAAGATATTTATATAAGCTATATAAAATTTATGACTAGATTTAGCTATAAACAATTGCATTCATAATAGGGTAAAAATGATTGGGTTATGTTATGAATGCATACCTCTTCATCACTAAGTTTTCTAGTAAAAGCAACATGATCTCCATGAATAAGGACCGAAAATTTCCTTTCATCATATTCTTTATAATATGTTACAGTTATATATTGGGAAGCTTGAGTTCCTCTTGCCTTATAATCTTCAAGACCAATGAAAATCATATGAGGCATTTTTTCTGTTCATTTAATTAATTTTGTTTCATTACTAGGATATTGTAGTCACTGAAACATATACATATAGTTAAGGCTTCCAAGTTGATGTAGAAAGCAATTATGCTGCCCTTTTAAACAATGCTTTCAGACAACAAATAAAACATAGTTATTCATTTGTGCCTTACATAAGAGAATTTCATTTTCTCTTTTTATCCAAAACACTTGAAATTTAGAGATTTTAAAATTTTCATTTCTATTCAGAAGACAATACAAAGTAATCCCTTGACATTTTTGAAAGCCATTGCCACTCTATTAGCATAGAGATATTATGTGAATTAAGGGAAAATTTATACCTAGAAAAAAAATGTTGCTTACTTATAAATACCTCCATTTTCCTATCTCCCCTATCCTTAGACATGTCTCATTGTCTTTATACATCCATATATTTGCCTCCCTTCATCTCTAGTGTAGTCGCCAGTTAGGAGGGACGTCAAAGAGATCAATCTGGACCGAGCAGCAAGAGTAAACGCAATGGAAACAAGAGGATATGATGGAGTCAATGCAGAGCTCAATGAATTAGATTAGGAAAAATGATTACAGATAACCGGTAACATCCAAGTTACAAGATTCGGCTCATTGGCCTACCACATATAGGCTCAATTATAGAATTGGTCAACTCTGAACATCTAAATCTTAAGATCTATCTTCTAACTTCTCTGGAATGAATTCCAATGCTCAATTACAATGATTTGTATGATCCAAGGAGATCTGGTAGGCCCAAAAGGGATCAAATACCGAAGAACAAGATCAAACATTTAAAACCAATAGGTCGGTCTCCACCAAAGAGATTCCTTCAAAAAATCAAAAGGATGAAGTGCGGATCAAGGGGAAGGTCGGTCAAATGCCAAGGAACATTGGAATCAATGAGCTAGGCCTCTACAAGCTACGAAAAGGATCCGCAAGACACACCAGTAGTAAATAGGTCCAAGCAGCTCTGGTGTTCTAAGCCAAAAAACTGGCTCAAAATCCGGAGTCTATAACTTATTGGAAAATGATTCAAATGCTCCGCGGTTTAGGAATTTAAGGAAGATGATCACGTCCACAAGAAAAATCCAACTTTCTAAGATCCGGTGAGTAAATGCAAGAAAATACAAAAAGAAATGCTGAAACTACAAAACTAAAAACAAATTAGAAAGGAAATGTTTTTGGTTGATGCAAGATTGCCAAGAACCGGGGATGCTCCTGCATCAGTCTCCCTCTCCTTCTTCCTAGACCTCTATTATGATATCTCTTTGCCTTTCTATATATTTATTTCTTTGATATTTATCTCTCCCTCTCCTTCTCCCTGATCTCCATTTCCATCACCATCTCTATCTCTATCTCTATCTCCATGTCTCCCCTATCTCTAGACATGTCTCACTATCTATAATTATCCATCTCTCTCCTCCTCTTTCCCTCTTTTTCTATTGCAAACATAACACGACTCTATTGGTAATGGAGTCTAGTTGTCTTCTTGATTCACAAGTTTTCTTTGGTTCGAGTTTAATTTCCTATGAATGAATGCATAGTTCATTTAAAGCTCTCACTTCTTTATTGGACCATTTGTGCACAAACAACATCAATTTCTAAATGGGCTACCAATTTATATCATATACTACACAAATGCATGCAAAAGAAAAAAAAAAATTATTTTTGTAATTGACATTTCATACCTCTTCGGCATACCCATTGCACACCAAGGTGCAATTGCTAGTTACTTTATAACAGAATAACCTTTTTCATTTTTTCTTTCACATACAACTGATAAGGTTTGCAAGGAATCATTGTGACAAATGCAAAGGTAAGGCTGCAAGAAATGTGGGACTAATCCTTCCAATTTATTTATTTAAATTAGTGTTGTCAAATATCCATTATTAGTTAATGAAAATTATCTTAAAACTGTCATTAATATTTGCAATTATTAATTTCGTATCCTTACTTTCAAGAAATAAATTATTTTTAAATAAAAAAAATTATAATTTATTGTCAAATATAATTATTAATAATTAATTAAATAATCTTCATTGCAATAATATTTTTATATAATATTATTGTCTCCAATTAAATTATTAACGTTTCTTCATTTTACCTCTTTATAAGGCAATTAAAATTAAAACATATGTGAACAAAGACACAAATACCAACCGATATTTGCTCAATTTTAAAATGTTATAAACAAACAAAACATTAGAAAAGGTGTGCTCAATAGAAAATATATATGAAAACAATAGTCTCCCTGCCAAAACAAAGCTAAGGACTAATCCATATATATACATATTTGTTTTGTATGATAAAAATAAAATTATCTTTTTCATATGATATTCTATATATATGATTGGATAGACATCCTCAATTGACTATAATCTTCTACTGAATCTTTTATAGTCCAACTGTTCCTGTCACTATCCCGCCTTGGGCGCTCCTATGACCGCAGTGACACTTCCAACGGACCGCTTAAAAACTGTGTTTCCTGCTTGGCCAGTTGTATCACCGCCTGTTCCGCTCTGCGTTCCGTGAGGTTTGCCTTCCGGTGGGCTTTTCAATTCTCTCCTCAGAAGAGGACCTTCTTCCTCTTCCCCCACCTATTTCATCACAAATACACCATAACGAAATAGGTTTTTTCCCTCGGTCAGAACGCTTTACTATTGCGAAATATGAAATGAAAAAACTGGGTTATGGAAATCTACCCTCATAGTATTTTAAACCTCTAAGTTGTTCTGCTTCTCTGATAACCTCATCTTCCCCGCGTCGATACTATTCAGGTCTACACAATACACCATCAAAATGCTTTCATTACACCATCACAATTAACCATAAAATGCATAAAAAATTACAGGCCAAACGAATAAAAAGTTACCAAGGAGACGACAGTCTGCTAGAAGTACGAACACCAACGTTACTGAAACAACAACGGCCGAGTGTGTAGCCATCCCAGTCTGAAAGAAATAGAGGAATTGAGCTTTTTTATGTGTTATTAATTCTGAATGGATGATAGTATATATAACATTTTATTTCTCTGGGAGAAATTCATTATGGCGACTTGTAACTTTTTGGAAGATTATTTGCCGTGTTTGACCCGTGAGACGACCTGATTTTCCTGTACTTATTTATAAATTATCAAGAGATTTTAGAGCTGTGACGTGTGAGGACTCTCTTTGTAGCGTAGATCTTTTACTCAGAACTGCTAATTTTTTAGATTCGTGATGCCACTGTATAGTTTAAACATGCATGCATTTAAATTGTTAAGTAGTAATTGTAATTTTGGTGTGATAAGGAGGTGGATCTGTATTTGATGGATTGTCCAAATCATAGGGAATTTCCTTACCATCCAGGATGGGTTTTTAGATTGCTCTTTTTTCTTCTTGATCAGCATGAATGGTACAAACAAGAGAAAACATTAAATATCATTCCCTGTTTCTCTGTTTCACACTATATAAAGACTAATTACAAGTCCAGACGAAAATCAGAGGAGACTGTCGATTATTAGCTTGCCCAATGAAGCGACAAACTCCAAAGGTAGAGCTGTTACGGCACTTTACCAAGTCAAGATTCATTTGTCGATTTCCTATTGACTATTGACTCCAGATCTCCTATTGACTATTGACTTCAGATTGCAATATAGTTTGATGTCCTAATCATTGTGAAATTACTTAAATTGCAATATAGTTTGATGTCCTAATCATTGTGAAATTACTTAAATCTACACTTGTTGTTTTGTGTGGTAAATGTATTTCTACATACAAATATCTGTTTTTTAAGTAACTTTTGAAGTAATACTATTCATAGATAAATTTTTGTATATTAAGTCCTGCATTATTCAATCACTGAATATGAGAATGAAGTGTGTATGTTTACATTTAATATATTTATACATACGAGTATATATTTAATTAAGGACACAATTTTTTTTATACAAATATAAATATGATTATACATATAGTTAGATACATGTATATGTGAAATCTTTTGTTATCCGAAAGCAATATGGATAATTAGTAGTATGTATCTAAAAAATTAATGTGATAGTACTTCATAAAATAGAGAAGAGAAGGAAACTTAATAGCATTTCATTCTATTGGGAGTGGACTAAAGGGGGGTTGCTAATGTATGAAAGATGGTAGATATTTCAACATTTAGTTGGGGGCAAGAAGAAAGAAAGGTGGCCATGACATGAGAAGGGAAATGGGGACAAAATCCATTTACAATGGTCGAGTATTGTTATAGAGAAAATGGTATGCTTCATTTTTTCCATCTATATTTTAATAAGAATTTGACATGGAATGATTAAATAATGCAAAGTTCTTGAATTGGTTAATGGAGTTTGGCTCCCATATAAGGTTTAAGTCTTTGATTGATTAACCTTCTCATTATAATATTTTAGAAACCATAAATTAGAATATGGTATGAAATTATCGATCAACCTTTATAAGCATTGGTAGACTACTTGATTTTACAATATAGAGGTTTCTAATGTTAATGCTTTGTAGTTTCTGAATGCTATTAGTCTATTACCCTCTATACATTATTATGGTCGTTGGATTAGAGCCAAATAGTTATGCCAAAATTATTTTTCAAACCCTAATGGCATTATTTATGTTGTTATTATGTTCACAATAGTTAAAATATTGAATTGTCTATAAGTTTATTTTTATAGGTGTAGTATGATAGAGTTTTATGGATATGTGTTTTCACAATTGTTGAACCTTAAATATTTCTTGATAAAGCATGAATTAGTTAATGTTATGATTATTATGTGCTATTGGTTAGCTAGACAATGACAAGTTTCATCACATAGCTCTTGTGGTTTATTCTTGCAAACATGATACCTAGCTTATTGACAACGAATAATAATGAAAACAAGTTGGAAACCAAGTTCCAATGGTCTAGACCTTCCTAATGAACAAAAAAAGCCAAATACCTAAGATTTTTATTCTCATATTACTAAATCCAAAACTCATTACTTGATACAATTTTAATCATTTATAATATATTTAGCCGATAGGCTCTAAGTGTGGGCTTTTGAGACCTAAAAGTTATTTTTCATTGGAAATATGTCAACCTGTGTGTCTGCTTGCTTGTTTCTTCCCAGTTGCTAGACAACTGGAACATGGCAGGTTGATTGGTACCTAAATTGGTTGTCATAGTTGAGATTAGGATGGTTGTCTTTTTGATATAGGTATGTTTAAAACTCTAACATGTAGATTTGTGCTTTGTTTGGTTTCTTTGCATTTCATTTCTTTTCTATTCTTGGAAGTAGTGTGTAGAATTAGTTTTATTTAAATCTTTACCTACCATCCAACCCTATCTAGCCTATGTTTTGCCGATGTGGATGCTTGCAATAAAAAGTCTATTAGGTCTAACCTCTATTTTGAAGCTCCAAATAGAGATGAGGTGTATGCTTGTAATAAAAAATCCATTAGGAATTTATGGCTCTCTGTGAATGCTTTGATTTCACAAATCATGTGGCTTACTATCTTCTCTCCCCCTAAATGCAAGCAGTCTTTAAGTGAAGAAGATGGAACCTCGCAGGTGGTGGAAAGCAGGAAGTCCAGACGCCACAAGAATGCCCATTACAGCCTGCCAAACCCTAAGCCGCTACCCTCTGGAGTTACGACCTACTCTACTCTGTCCTCCTGGCAACTAGTTGGGGTCACCAAATAAACTTGTTTTGCCCCCTCCTTCCCTCCTCTCGAAGGCCATCTCAACAAATCGGTTGGTCAAGCTAGAGAGTTTAGAAAGGTGCTAAATCACCACTGACCAACCCTTCTTTGTGGAACTTTTCATGGAAAAACAATAACAGAAGAGCACCCCTCCCTCACCCTATGAAGTGGAAAGATGGGTCACACTTGCCTACTTCGAACCCTAAAGGTCGAAAGCTTACGATCAAGGTGGAATCAGATTCTCTTGAGAAGAATACCATTTTTCATCAGAGCAATAGCTTCATTGCGAAATGGAGAGTGCCCTATCATTCTTTCGATGAAGTTAAAGGTTGGTGGGAGTCAAAAATCTAGAAACTAGTAAGTATCTTCAATTTGGGCCCTCAATGCATTTTAATAACATGCATTAATTCTAGTGTAAAGAAGGACCTTGTTAGAAGCAAAGAGCAATTTCTTAATGGTTGTATTTTTTATTGCATTGATTGGATTCCAAACTTTAACCCTAAAATTTTTTTCTTTAAAAGCTCCTTATGTTGGGTCAATAACAGCCCTCTTCCAGCTGAATTTAATTCTCCATAAATTATAATATCAATTGTGGAAGGGCTAGGGAAATGCTTGGGTTTTACAAGTATTCGGGATAGGAACTTTGAGAGAGATATAAAAATATTAATCGACCTCAAAACCACTAACCCTAAATTGAGCCCTCTCGATCTAATTTCCTCAGCAGAGAAGTGGGAGATCACCCCTTCAATCTATGATGACATCATTGACACTTCAGAATTGTTTATTTGTCATAAGAGAAATTCTATCAAAGAAACAAAAATCAACCCCATTTCTGTTGAAAGAAAAAATCATATTGACAACAGCGAGCCATCCTTAGGTCCTGAGACTCATCCCGTCCCTCCTATAACTGCAGCCATAGTAGGCTTTCCCTCTCTCAATAAAACTAGGGTGGATTTGCCCACTTCTAGCACTCCTTCTCAAACTTTAGTCCTGGTAACCAAGAAAGCCATTATACTGCCATATACTTCATCTGACATAATAGAACATAATTCCCCTCTCAGGAATCCTATCTCAGATCCATCTCATGCCCCTTTGGTCAATCAGATTTCGAACCCTTCTCCCCCTATTATGCAACAACCCCCCAATTTAGTCTAGGTCAAAAAAAAATGGACAAGGATTCTTTCTCTTTGAACAGAGAAGCCTTAAGCGACCTACTTGAATTCACCAACTCCTTGAAAGAAGATATAGCTAAATAGATAGAGATTTTGGAACATAGTCTGGCTAAAGACGATGATCTCAGAGACTTAGAACACAACCTAGATACGGGAGGCTCAAAGGATTGTACTCACAATGAGGTTTAGTTAGACTCAGTATTCAACTCCTCCTTCTCCTCAACTATCTTCTAAGATAGAGATCACTGGAGAGGCCTCCCCTACTCATTGTGAGGAAAACCCTCTGGAAGCTGGCTCGTTAAGTTTATCCCTTAACATGGAAGGTAGGAACAAACCAAATTGTGGATCCTCCCAGAAGAGGAGAGGGAGAAGATCAAATTCAGAGTTAAGACTACTGGATGGAAAGGCTCTGGACCAAACCAAGCTTACAGACATTTTTAATGTAGCGAGGGGGAAGTTACCTCCCACATCGCCATGAAGCTATTATCGTGGAATGTTATGGGTATCAATGCCCCTAACAAGAAACACATCCTCAAGTGTTTCATTTTTAAGGTCAAAGCTGAAATTACTATTATTGAGGAAACCAAGCTTGATAGTCTTGCAGGGGACTCTTTTTGGGAAACATTTAGGAAAGTACAAATGGTCAGGTATCCCTATGATTGGGGCTTCTGGAGGTTTAGGTATTATATGGGACCCAAGCCGCATCTCTTTAAAAATTATAGAGACCAACATGTTCTGGATGGGACTAGACATCAAATGTATCGGTAATAACCTAAGATTTAATTTGATTAATGTCTATGGTCCTACCACAAATGACTTAAAACAAGCAGTCTGGGAGGAACTCTCCTCCTTCATGAGTAGGAATAAGAACATAGATTGCATAATAGGTGGTGATTTTAATGTTATAGGCTACCTAGCTGAGAAATCAGGTGGCTTCTCTAGAGAACCTCAATCGTTAGTAGATTTTAGAGAATGGATCTTCCAAAATAACCTCATGAACATTCATACAGATAATGGTGTTTTTACTTGGACCGACAAAAGATCTGGGTTCAACATGATAGCAGAAAGATTAGACAGGTTCCTTATTAAGGATAACTTAGGCACCCTCAACAATATCTTAGTCAAGGCATCCATCCTTCCTTTCTCACGCTCTGATCACTTTCTGATCCAATTAACTATAGCTGAAGACCTCAAGCCATTGAAATGTCCATTCAAATTTGAGCTCATGTGGTTGAAAGAAGAAAATTTCATTTATATGATAGAAAAGTGGTGGTCGTCATTCGAGGTATCTGGATCCAAACTTTTTTGCTTTGTATCTAAGCTTAAAATGATCAAACAAGATCTACTCTCATGGAATAGAGAAAAAATTGGCAATATTTTTGAAGCCAAGGCCAAAATCGAATTAGAACTAAATGAGATAAATGAATCTGTGATCAATTCTGGGATAGACCAAGAATGATACTTGAAAGAAAAAATGCTCATGAAAAAATATGAAGATGTTCTGTCAAAAGAGGAAACATTTTGGAAACAAAAATCACGAGATACTTGGTTAGCTGATGGGGACAGTAACACTAAATTTTTTCATGCTAGTACTAAAGTTAGAAGGAGCAGAAATAAAATAACCAAAATCATTGATGATAATGGTCGCCTGATAGAAGATCCCGAAGGAGTAGCCAAACACACTATTAATTTTTTCCAATCCCTTCTCAACTCGGAATCCTCCAATCTAACTTCCCACGAAAGTCTCCTCCACAATATCCCTAAAATAATTTCTAAATAACATAATATGACTCTTAATCAGAGCTTCACAATAGATGAAATTGAGAAAGCAGTAAAAGAACTGCACCTGACTAAAGCTCCTGGGCCGGACGACTTCCCAACCACCTTTTTTCACTCATGCTGGTATTTTTTGGGACTAGAATTAGTGGACGCTCTTGAAGGTGCCATAAAATTAGGTAGGATCCTCTGAGAGATCAACAACACCTTCATTGCCCTCATCCCAAAAAAAGCCTTTGCTAACACCTTGGACGAGTTTAGACCGATCGCCCTCTGCAATACACTCTACAAAATCTTCACAAAAGAACTAGGTAATAGACTCAAACCCCTCCTTCAAATTATCATCTTAGAAGAACAATTTGGTTTTGTCCCTAGAAGATCCATCTTGGATGGGGTTATTCTCGCTCACGAGGCAATCCACTTCTCTCATTCCAATTCTAGACCATATATGTTCATCAAGCTAGATATCAAAAAGGCATACGATAAAGTGGACTGGCGGTTCCTATGCAAATGCATGGAACCATTTGGCTTCAACAAAATTTGGATCAACTTGATATTCAAATGCATCTCAACCCCCAAATTCTCAATTTTGGTTAATGGTTCCCCACAGGTTTTTTTCTCTAGTTCTTGAGGTTTGAGACAAGGTGACCCTATATCCCCCTTCCTCTATATTATCATGGCAGAAGGTCTAGATAAGACCATTCAAAAATCTCAAGAGCTTAGTAACATAGAAGGGATTAGAATAACAAGCATTGTAGATCCAGTAACTCATCAACAATTTGAAGATGATACTCTTCTGCTGGGGAATAGCTCCTCCTCTGAAGCTCAAAATTTTAAAACAATATTGGAATGGTACACGGAAGCCTCTGGTCAAGAGGTAAACAAAGAAAAAACCAAGGTCTTTTTCCTTAATACTAAAGATAATATAGAAAAAGAAATTCTTAGTATTCTAGGTTTCTAGTCAGGATCACTTCCATGTATTTATCTAGGTCTCCCTTTGGATAAAGGGACTAGAGAAAAAAAGCTTTGGGACAGTGTTCTGTCCAAATTGGGCTCAAAACTGAAATCTTGGAAAGGTAAATGGCTATCTTTAGCAGGTCGAATTGTCTTGATCCGCTTTGTCCTCTCAACAATCCCTCAGTATTACATGTCCTGTGTCCATCTCCCTGGCTGCATTAGGGATAGACTAATAAGGATCTTGAGGTCCTTTCTATGGCAATGTCTGGGAGACAAGAAGAAGTATGCATTAATTGCATGAGACACTCTTTGCCTTCCTAAACTAAACAGAGGCTTATATTTCCAGAATCTAGATAGTTAGAATAGGCCACTTGGAGCCAAACCACTATGGAAAATATATAAAGAGCCACATCTGAAATGGGTCAAAATAATAAAAGGAAAGTATCTAAGAAACCTCGACTCAACTAGCATCTTCTGAATACCTTCCCTTCCCAAAGGATCCAGAATTTGGAACTTCATTTCCTATTGTAGAGGAGTTCTCTCCGACCAACTGTCTTGGAATATTGGACTAGGTGACAAAGATTTATTTTGGGAGGACTCCTGGGGTGGTTATCCTCCTCTTAGCAGCTTAATTAATGTTGACTCTTTAAGGCAGGAGTTGTGGAACTTTGTAGGTAAGCTAGTCAGAGATTATGTTTCCTTCCCCAAATCAGATCCGTCTTTAGGATGGAGCTGGAAGCCCCTTTTAGTATCCCCCCCCCCAACCAAAGAGGATGTTCTCTCCTTCTCTCTATTCTCTAGTATAGGAAGCTTTCATTCAACTCAAGCCAAGACAAATTGATCTGGATAGGTTTCCCGAATGGGGAATACAGTGTAAAATGGGGCTATAGGTAGGCACACGAGCTAGAAACCAGACTGACTTCCAACCTCCCTTTGTCCATATGTTGGCATAAATCCTGCTCCCCAAAAGTTGGGACCTTTCTTTGGGCTGCCTTACAAAAAAGGATCCTCACAAAGGACCGATTCTAGAAATTAGGCTTTGCAGGTCCCTCCAGGTGTCCACTATGTTGCAAAAGGGAGGAAGATGTGGACCACCTATTACTCAATTGTGAATTTATCTTATCATGTTGGCACTGGCTATTCAACAAACTCAATTTAAGTCTGGCATGCCAACATGACCTTCTTTCCTTTCTTCAGAGTTGGCCAGTCTCCCAAAATTTTGGACATTATCGACATATTTGGATCATATCTCCCTCGATCCTCCTCTAGGAAGTATAGAAAGAAAGGAATAGAAGAATTTTTAAATATAAATCCCTTAATAAGGAAATTTTTCTTGTCAAAATTGAGGCATCTATCATTGAGATCGCCAATAACTTCATTAGAAAATCCCCTCTAAAGAACACAAATTTTTCTCTTAGGGACGAATCCACAAGGAAAAGTTGGGTCAGTATCATTCTCCCCATGTTTGTCATTTTAGGAGATAAGAATAACTTATCGGATAAAAGGTAGTGTGTTTGGGCTCCCCCACCCCTCAGTTGGTTCAAGCTCAATTTTGATGGAGCTTCCCGGGGTAACCCTTGCATAGCAGGTGTAGGTTGTGTCATTCACTCTTGGGAAGGGGAAGAGGTTGCTGCTCTCGCTAAACCAATAGGGACAACCACTAATAATGTGGCAGAAGCCAATGCAGTGGTAGAAGGGATGAAGCTCTACCACAAACTAGGAATTCAAAACCTGGAAATTGAAGGAGACACTACAATCGTCATTAACTCCCTCAGATCACGAAACTCTTGCAATTGGAAAATCAACAATTTAATCAAAAGGGAAAGGTATTTACTCCCTTATTTTATCTCTGTAATTATCAATCATATCTATAGAGAAGGAAATCGTAGAGCACATGAACTTGCCAATATAAGAGCAGATGGTAAGGAACTCGAAAAACAAGGCAAAATTAAAAGCCTATCCGATCTAGCAATCCATCTCTCCTCATCCTCTTAAGATCACACATATGTCAACCCCTATAGGTCGGTTAATCGAGCTCACCTCCTCATTTCCCCACACTATCCCTCTCTCTCATAAGCAGAATATAGTCAGTCGATTTGATAATCCTCAAAGAATAGTCAGTTGTCATACTGAGAGTCCTAATATCAACCTAGGACTCTTTCTTAAGGTACACCAATATGCATAAGAAGGAATTAAATCAGGAAGGTCTCATCACTCCTTCTAAATCTCTGATCCCCTCCTCCAGTAAACTCAACTGCATCCTCTCTCATTCTCCACTCTCAACCTTTCAATCCTCCCATCCTTGGATATCAAGCTTTACTTCAACTCACATATAAACACATTTATACATATTCATAGACAAAATTTCATATATAGTCTCAAATATAACTCTTCATTCTTTCACACGTAGACACATGCAATATATTTAAACACACATTAATATATATATATATATATATATATATATATTTATATATATATATATATATATATATTTATATATATATATATATATATATATATATATATATATATATATATATATATATATATATATATGCATGAAATTATATGCATATACTTACAATAGAAATATATTGCCAGTACATGGTCTTATCTGTAATTATATACATATATGTGTAGGTAAGGACATGCATATATTTATATTGACCTTTGTGATTTCCATAGCCCCTTCTGGAACAGATACATTTTCACTCTCATAGATCTATATATATATATATATGTATGTATATATATATATATATATATATATATATATATATATATATATATATATATATGTATATTATAGATAATTAGATATATATATATATATATATATATACATATATATATATATATATAAATATATATACATCTATATATATATACATATGTAGCTATATATATACATATGTACATATATATAGATGTATATACATATATATATATATGTATATATATATATATATATATGTATATATATATATATGTATATACATCTATATATATGTACATATGTACATATGTATATACATATGTACATATATATATCTACATATCTATATATATAGCTACATTTGTATATATATATATATATATATATATATTTAACTCAATATATATTTCTTATATATATATAAATATATTTATTTATTTATTTAATATATATAAATAGTATATTATATATTTTTATATATATATATAAATACACACACACACACACACAAATATATATGTATTTATTTATATATATATATATCTATATATGTATATACATATATATATATATATACATATATATGTATAGACATATATATATGTATATATCTATATATGTATATATACATGTATGTATACATACATGTGTATATACATGTATGTATACATACATGTGTATATACATGTATACATACATGTATATATATATATACATGTATGTATACATGTATATACACATGTATGTATACATACATGTATATACACATGTATGTATACATACATGTATATATATATACATGTATACATACATGTATATATACATGTATATATATGTATGTATCCACTCACTCACACTAGCCCATTTTATAGAATAACCTAATAAACCAAGAGATAACTCCCCCTTATATCAAATCCTATCTAGCTTGCTTACTACTCCTTCCTCGGCGTTCTCGGATAACTTCATCTGCCGCCACTCATTAATTCATATCGAATTTAGATGCCTGGTCGTACCCGCCCCTGAGATCTTCACTCCGTTGGCTGTTGTATCAATCATCCCTTCGCACATGCCAATCATGCAAGGATTAATTAGACACAAAGCATGTGTGACGCCGAATGATAGAATTACAAGGAAGTTATAACATTCATTACTTTGCGATCTATTACTCCGGTAAGGATTTCAAGTACCTCAACCCAATGCTTCATAATGAAGGTTAATAATTTTGGCTCAATCTCAAATAGTATCACTTCACTCCTAGTCTCGACTTCCAAAACTGAACCACTGGCCTTAAATAGGCTTTTGTTTTTCTTCTTTTATAATTTGAGGGCAAAATCTAGGCGTTATGGACACTATTCTCAAGCTCAAATGCTCCAATAAACAAATGACTATTTCTGGTGAGATAAAGGCAGATCAGTTGAAAGGCATTGTGAATTCCCCTCACGACCTGGTCATTAATGACATTTCAGAAGTCTTAGGGGAAGATTTCATCAACAACGAGGAAAGAACCAAAGAAAATTTTGATATTTCCTCTATGTTTCTAGCTATAGTGTTTCATTTTGAGCCTAATAGGGAGTTTATCAGGAAGCTATGTTTAAAAGTCTTTAAGCATGGTATTTTGGTAGAGTTCAACTGGGTAATGGTTATTGTTACCACTGATCTTCTGGCCCCAAAGCCAAGGCGCTATTACATTTTAATGTGGAACAATCGCCAGGTTCCCCGCCTTGGACTTCTGATTCATGACAACCCTGTGAAGTTTGCAAATAGGTGCCCCATCATTCTAAGGAATATCAATTTCCTCATGTGGTGGTTTCATGTGAAATCCCCTCCCTACAATCACTCGCTAGTTGTATACGTCTGGGATGAAGGACTTAACATGGACCTAGTATCCGAGATGGAAGACTCTGACCTGAAGTCCTTTGCCTTGCCGAAGAGCTCACATCCAGACTAAGTAGGGCCCCAAGGGAAAGGGTCTGCCTCTTAAGTGAGATTTTGATTTGATCCTCTGCTAAACTTTATAATACTTTGTTATACTTAACTTTTATAGTTAGGAACTGACTTTTATTTTGAATTTTTAGACGTTTCTTGCAAACAGTTGGGATACAATCAGTCACTTATAAGATAAATACTATTATACACTTAATACTTCTTTGTATAACTATAGTCACATTTTCATATCATTTTATTTATGAAATAGGTAAGATGCAATTTCTCTACTAAAGGGCTCATTAATGAAGTATCTATCTCAGCATAAATATAAACACATAAATACAGGTGTGTACATATACTGCTATGCAGAGATATATACACATCTACATTTATGTGGTTATATTTATGAAGTTATATATACTTTTAGGTTAATATCACCACCTTCATGTCTCTGAAATCTCTTTTATGGGGACCCACTTCTATTCATTGGGTCCACTTCCTTTGGTGTTTTCTTTGTGGATCTCCCTGAATCCTCTCTCAGATGCTGGCCTTGCCCAAGTGGCTCACCTTTTCCTCCTTCGGTTGCATTGGCCATGGCTACAATGGCCCTCGTCTATTTCATACTTACATTTTTTGTGTTTCAATATCCCTTGTTAAGTGGTGATGCAGGCTTTAGCTCCAGAATTGCTTCCAGGGAAACCTAAGTTCGGGTACCTTCAGGACACTTGGCTCTGGGCCCTAGATTGAATTAGCAAAGCTGGTTTATTTCCTTCCCTCGCTTATCATATTTTTAGTTAAAATTATACAGTTTAACCCGACCTTTCAGTTTGTAAGAGAAGTATGTCTCAGTATTTTTGCAGGCTCTAAAATAAACATGGAGACCCCTTTCTATGATCAGTGTTAACAAGATTGAAAGCATCTTATGGACACTATCGAGTGCCTCTTGCCACCTGAATGACCTAACCTATACTCTAGTACCTCACCACAGAGGTCATATTTAAACATCAATGATCAAGAGAAATTTAATCGAAGCTATGATAATGTAATCCCCTGAGTAGCTACGCATTGGATAATTGGCTATTGGGGATACATAATTTATTCTAGGATTTATCCTTGGGCAAGACTGGAGGTTTTCTTTGTTCAGGTCTTTCCTACTGGTGCCCACATAGAACCAAACTTGTATAAATTTGTAATTATTTATCCTAATTAATAAAATTTACGGCCTAGGCCCATTATCGAGCAAAAAAATAAATAAAAAATCCATTAAGCTTAATCTCTATTTCCATCTAAACAGAGTTAAACTGTAGAATTGATTTTGCATAGGTATATGAAAGACATTTATATAAGCTATATAGAATTTATGACTAGATTTAGTTATAAACCATTGCATTCAAATAGGGTAAAAATGACAGGGCTATGTTATGAATGAATACCTCTTCATCAGTAAGTTTTCTGGTAAAAACAACATGATCTCCACGAATAAGGACCAAAACTTTCCTTTCATCATATTCTTTGTAATATGTTATAGTTATGTTTGTCCCATTTGTGAAATAGTGAAAGTTCAAACATTGGGTGACAAAAGTTAAAATATTGTTAACCATTGAAAATTTTCACAAGTTGATGGAAGATACTCGCATGCATTTTATGTGGTTTCATTGTCTTCATGCATCTTCAAATGGTCATGGTTGTTTCAATTTATTTTGGAGGGTACAATGGTTGAAAGAGGGCTATCTTCCATTTTAGTCGAAGTCCTCAGAGTGATCCAAATTTAGGTTTGTAGAGGAAATGTTGACAAACAAAAGTAATAAATGATATTCATTTTTCGTATAAGAGACGACTAATGTTTTGAAAGTATTGACAAAGAAGACTTATGGCATTCTCATGTCATCACAAACATTGATATCCATTATTATCAATATCAACACTTACTCTGATCACTCGTATTAAACAAACCCAAAGCCGTATCATTCACATGAGAGTTCGGCCTATAGCAGCCAAGAGTACAAGTGTAATAGATCATTTGCAGATGTGTGTGCAGAATGGAATAAAATGATTGCAGGCTTCTCACAAAATGTATGAATTGAAATTTCAAATCTCTTAAACAATTCCAAATACAGATGTATTAGTATCGCATGAACTGTGTGATAGAAATGTTGGAGTTCAGAGACTTTCAAGCGAATACAATCTGCAAGTATAAAGCCAAATCCACCTGCCTCTCTCATGACATGCAAACATCCATGAAGCAGGGACGAGTTGAGAGCTCAAGTCATTTAGCTGATGCAAATCGACGACCATGTGTATTGTAATAAAATGACAAAAGGGAAATCTTGTTATATGTCATGTGCACAGAAAGGAAGCGTAGAGAAGGCATATGACTCGATGTTATTTGAAGCCTTGAAATAGAACATGCACTAAACAAACTTGGTGAAAAGACTTCGAAAACTTTGAATCAGATGTAAATACAAAGTCAAAGGTGTAAAACCATAATGCAGCAACCTTCGCCAACATTCTATCTGCCAGCTTTCTGCTATAGAACAAATATTTGTAAGGTCGGTAATGAAGTGTTAAGCACTCAAAATGACATTATGATGTTAAAATCGGCAAGTTGGAACAAATTATTAAGTGGCCGATCACATACTCTCGCTCATCAAAGAGTTCGTTATTTTAACTTATTTTTGGACATTTGGTAACATTGCAAGTGAGCCACGATACATTCTTTCATCAGTCAGTTGGAAGAATGACACAAGTTGATGATAATGCCCAAGCATCCGCAAATTGTTTAAGTTGAAGTAGCCGCTAGCAGTGTTGAACATTGGCTGATACGTATGCTGAGTATTCAATTCGCATTCAAACTCGAAGTTCTCTCTCCACTCAAATTGGTAACTACATCAAACTTACTAATGCATGAGATGATATCGGTAAATTGACCAAAGGGATAAATAAGCCGAATACAAATATCAGCAACCAACTTTCAGATTTAAGTCATGTTTAAAGAAAAGTATGAATTGGTTGTTATCGGCGACTTGGCAAAGATGATCAACACGCCAATACCTTTGAGTGGCACCTCCACAAAGCTCGCCTGAAACCCCAGTTGGCGGAAGGAACTTACCACGTTGCCATGAAGGAAGGCGGAGTTCTGTTTGTAACTACCTTCACCATTTGCTTTGCATGCCGATAAAGATGCATATCGTGCTACCCAAATCCACTTGCAAATATCAAAGATGAAGTATTGTGTTTAGATGTGTATTCTACAGATTATCGATAACAATCATAAAAAAAAGTCAGTGAATGATATGCAAGAAAGGAGAATATATGCTTTACGTGTCTATTTACATATTATTTGTAGCTGAAATAACTGCGTGAGCATTACATGAATCCTCTGACTCAGTGGAAGACATAAAATCTAGAGTTAAAGCCTGCTATTCCTGCTCGTGGATATGGAGAAATGAAAGTCTTGCAGAATGTATCGATGATGCATAAGAAGTACGCAGCAATGTATGGAGTCATCAGATGTTCCAGAGTTTCTCAGAAAGGATACTATCTCATGGATAGCTATGAATAGCAATATGCCACCTTCCTTAGCGTCCTCACTCCTGCATGTAGATATGAAGGCTTTATAACAGTGCGTTCAGGGATTTGTTCAAATATTTCAAAAAAATACGATCATTATTGAGCTAGGTTCCAAGCATGAAAGGCCAATATTCTCTCCATCGGTGCAAAATTCAAGTCATGGAAGTGGCTATAGACATTTATGAAAGCATAAAGATTAGAGTTTTGATTATAGTCTTGTCAGCCTGCCTGTATACAAACCAGACAATATATGGGGTTGGGATAATTTATTGAACACATCACTGAAGCCTTCAAGTTGCAATATGTGTAGCATATTTATTTAGTTGGTTTCAAAATCAAGGAAATACAAGTATGGCAGTATAGAGACAAGGTGCAGACTGTGTATAGAATGCCATGATTGTGGAAAGTAGGCAAGCAGTTTAGTAGAAGTTTGCAATCAAAATGAAAATGATGTAGAATATTCTACGTACATGAGATTTTCCTTTTGACAGAAAGACTCCAAGAAATGAACATAGAAGGCATAAAACCCTTTTGTACGAAGCATTGTAGTTTGAATTTTGTAGTGTTGTATGCCGAATATAGAAGCATAAAGGTATTCTGCCCTGAGAAACCAACTCTCACCTCAGATATTTTTATTTTCTTGTGAACATGCTGATACACTGAAGTATAAAAGCTAAAGGTTGTAAACTTCTTCATATGCACATTCTGCGGGCGTAAAGGAGGTCACTAAAGATGTTTTCTAAAGTTTTAAATCCCTGCAATAAGTTGATGTAAACACAGAATACATAGCACCGATTTAAAAAAAAAAAATTCTTTCAAAAGAAAACGTTCCAAAGACAAAGTTTAGTAACATTGACATAGAGGAATTCAATATAAAGAATCTACAAAAATACCATCATGAAGTACAAGGCTCAGGAGTATGAGTATGCCCTGATGATCAACACCATGTTTCCAGAGGTTCATGATACCAAGATTGGGCATATTAATTTGCAGGAAATCAAAAAGTTCTTCATGGAAGGCGACAGATCAAAGTTGTCCTGTAGAATGGCAGGAAGCGGCTTGATTGAAGCAGCATGTTTTCCCATAGCAATTCAATGTACAGATTTGATGATAGAATGCTCAAAAAGATATAATCTAGATGCAAGAGAGATAAGAGCTGCAGATGGATCCTTAATGGCCAAACTCGATGGAATTTCAATAGCTATTATTCTTCGTTTGCCATATAAGGAAAAGTTCACTCACATCGATAAGAAAAAAGCTTACAAATACTTTAGCGATAATAGAAGCAAATGCCTCAAGAATCTGGCTAAAGAATGGATGGTTGCACCACGAGGAGGACAGTCTCAGCTTCCAAAAACACTCCATCGTTCTCTTTTCATCAAAGAGATTTGTTAGTTGATTATCTTACTCCATAGAGTGACAGGAAGTCTTGATTCCACTGAGTTCGAAATGTGGATGTACCTCTTCATAACAGTCATCTCTGCCGTTAAGCACTTCATTGACTGGGGCCATCTCATCGGCAACTGCATACATGACCAGTTAGTGCACTTCAAAACAAGTCAACGCTTCCATATGATCTCTTACTTGATATATGCTATTGCTAATTTGAGGTCATGGCCAGGGTTAAGTACTAATGGTGTCCTGAATCGAGAAACTCAAGTTTACCATTATTACAAGCAATTGCAACTTGAGGAAAGCTTTGTGTATTTCAGGCGGGTGAATGATGCTTTCACAATGTGGGCAGTAAGGTTATTAAAAGGAGACATTGCCACCAGAATATCAAAGGAAGCCGCTAAATTGATAAAGAAATATGGAAGTTTCTTCATCCAGTTTCCGAGATTTACCTATCTCCGAGTAGGAGGATTTGAAGGTTATCCACACAAGTTACCCAGATATTTTGATGATAAGCTCATTTTAGTTGAGCTTTGTCGGCAATTGGTTTCAGTTCAAAAGAAATGTAGAGATAGAAAGAATAAAGGGGTAGCCTTTCCTGTTTGTCTCAGGCACTATAGATGTGAGTCAAGTTCAAGAGCAGACGAGGCAGAAAAAGCTTTATCTAAGATCAACTTGTATCAATACCAGATGAGGTTCCCTTTTGATAGCAAGGATTTTGTCAAGAACAGCTTAAAGTTAGGTCCTGGCTATTTTCATTTTCCTAATCTCGAAGACTTTTGGGAACATTGTGAAGATGAGTTCGAGGTTAGAAAAAGAGATTGGACAAGGTTAACTTTGAAGCAAATGAAAGATTTCAAGGTGGATTGGACCATAGAAGGCATTGAGGATGATGGATTTGATTTGGTTGATCCTATCTATTTTGAGCAAGTCCAGTCCTAGCCACTTCCCAGTTTGAATTGGGCAGATCCAGAAATGAGAGATGTCAGAGAAAGAACAAGTTTTGTAATCAAGAATTCCGAAGCCTGGATTAAGAAGAAGATTACTCAAATGACTGCTACCAGACCAATAAAGGAAACTCCAAGAAGGAAAGGAAATCAGCTTGAGAGCTCCACGTCACTGCATTCTTCCCATACTCCAGCTAGGGATACTCCTTCTTACCAGAATACTCAAGGAAGTGATGGAGATGAAGTCCCTCCAAGGAGGAACAATCTTCAGAACACATGTGGTGATGAAGCTCGACAAAAGAGAAAGAAATCTAGAGAAAAAGGCATAGAAGAAGATTCTATTGCGAATCAAGAAAAGGATCAAGTTCCAGTGGAATTCTTGGATGACACGAGATTTGATGATGGAATGCATTCCATATCTCCCTCAGTTCCTATTGAATTCCCATGACAAGAAGTACAAAAAAATACTTTAGTCATGGATTCATCATTTCCAAGCAATCCAAGCGATCAATTTGAAGAAATCAGAGAGGTGACAACAACAATGGTAGGAAGACAAGAAATCATCCAAGAGTCTACAGAAAATTCTTCTTTCCCATGGTTAGAACAAAGTCTATTGATGAAGAGGAAGGTAGAAAAGCTAGTGGTACTTGAATTTAGTAGCATATCTAATCTCTTTGGAAGAGCTGAAAAACCAAAGAAACTCAAAGTATCCTCAAGAATAAAGACTAATCCAAATTCAAGGAATATGTGCTTAGAGATTGCTCAACCAATATTTGAGAAAGATACAAATGAGGCCACCTCTGCGGACTTTGTTGTGACAAAGATTGATATGGAACCTTCTTCTCATGAGTCTGATATTTAGAACTTGAATGTGATGGCAGCCAGAATGGTGGAGAGAAGTGAAAAGGATAAGCAATCCAAGGATCAATTGAAACAACAACTGCATACTTTGTCTTCTTACTTGAGATCCGTAGTTGATACCTCCACTATTCCACTAAGTGTAGATCGCCAGCCAATTATATTGACACCAGAAGGAGTAATTGAAAGGAATGTTATGGATAATCTTCAAAAATACCAAGCCTATGGAAAGGTAATTGAAAGTTGGGTAGAAAAGGTCAAAACTCTTGCATGTGATTTCCTAGTCCAAGCAAAATCTATCCATGATGAGGCCTTAATAAAGAAAAATACTATTGAGAAAGACTTGAAGAATGTCAAGAAAGAGGAAACAACTTGGAAGGAAATTATGAATGATTTCAAACAAATGATAGAAATTGGAATGGACACCCTTGCAACTGAGAAAATCCTGCCTAATAATGAAAAAGATTATCTAGAAATATGGATAGAAAGCATTAACTGGAAACTAGTGATCATAGATCAAGTTTCATCAGAGTTTGAAAAGCTCATGCTTTCATGTGATCAAGTGTGTACCAAACTCCAAGGACAACTCATTGCTCTTTTCCCAGATGTGACATTGGTGGAAGATTTACAGGTGTTATAGAATAGCTTCCAGAACATGGTAGATCAGTAGCTTTTTAAGAGGACAAACTTCAATGAAAATACCATGGAAAAATTGATTGATATTTACTCTTCCTTGAGAATCTCTATGTCTCAGATACTCAGCATGGTGACAGAACTAAGTGGCAATCATAGAAACTTGAAGACATGGAAAATTAGGATAGCCAACATCCTAATTCCCAAAGGAAAATCTATCACTTCAGCCATCTGACTTTTCAGAATCTTCAGAGACAAAGGACCTGGACAACATAATGTGCCTACAGAAGCAACAACCTCATTGGCAGCACAAGAAGTTAGCTTAGAATAAGTGCAGGGATGCTTTTTGTATAGTCTTCATTTTTGTTGTGTTACTCGCATCATGTTTTTGTCTTTCTTTGTAAATAACTCTCATGATCGAGTTTCCTTTCTCTCATCTCTATTTCTTTATTGTAATAAAGGATAATCTTGGCTCTTTTCATATGAGGTAGTTATCCTAAGTTCTCATTTTGGGTAGTTATTCTAAATAGTTATTTTTCCCCAAGTTGAGGAAGTTATTTCAAGTAGTTGAGGAAGTTATGTAGTAGTTATAAAGGTGGTTAGGGTATGTACCTCAGGTGGTTATCACTTCACCTATATATATACCTCATTATTATTCTCAGGGGGATTCCACTTTTTCACAAGCTTTGTATGAGAGACTTGATAGTATTATTCAAGCAATTAAGCAATAGAGATCAATTTGGATGTGTGTTCAACTTATTCTCATGGGTTATTATCAATGTTCTTATGTTTAATTGATGATTACCTAATGCTTTCCCTTTAACATTGAATGTGAAGAAGATTATTTCAAGTTGTGGTATCTCAAACTTGATTATATGGAATTTATTTTAATCTAGATTCATACCTTGTATGGCATTCAATCTTTCTTTATTGTTCGTTCTTTAAAATTTTTGAAAAATCCAAATACCCCCATTATACGAGGGAGCTGCCCCTCTCAAACGCAAGGAAGAATTACCTATCTTTTTTTTTTTTTGTGATTCTTCAACTGTTGCGAACGCTTTGTTGCTAATTACAGGGCAAAACAGAGTTTTTCAAGAAATTTTCTTAAAGCAACAAATCCGTTTACCAACAGATTTTTGGCAACTCTGCTGGGGAAACGAATCGAAATAAGAAGACAGTCGCTTTGATATTGTTTTTACTTGCTTGTCATGAAACAAGATGGTTCTTCCGCATGAGAACCTCTTCCCTGTGTTACAACCGAATCTTGATTGGATTCATGCAGAGCAAGAAGATATACTTTCGCAATTGGATACTTTAGCCTAGAGGAATAGAAGAAGTAGGGCTAAATATCAAAGAGTAAGTGCTATAGTGGTAGAAGAAGAAAGACAAGCTCAGAATCCAGTGGTGGTTCGTGAAAGAATAGTGGAAAGATTTCCTCGTGTGTTCTTGATTGCGTTAAATCAGCAACCAAATCAAAGACAACCTAGAATATGACAAATTGATCCAGAATACTAACAAGTGCATCAAGTGTTGGTGGAAGAAGTTGAATTATTACTTTCTTAGGAGAGTATTTCCTAGACAAGAACTTATTGTCATTAAGAGAATTTTTGTGCTTCCTAGGTGAAAAAGACAAAATATTTGATGTACGCAAGACCAGTACAAGCAAGGTAATTAGCAAGCACACTGGCAAGCAAAAGGTATAATAGAGGTGATAGAACCAAGGGTATCATTGACCCTAATTTTGCTGAACTATACAAGGTTGAATTTTCCACACCTTCAACCACTTATAAAAAGAAAGTTAAGTCTACCAGTAGACCTTCTTCGCCAAAGAAAGCAAGGGCTCATTCCTCATTTTTCCAAGCCTTAACTTTACTTCCTCCTTTGTTATTAACTTTACACAACCAATCATGGCTCATCCACAACCAGTTCCATGGGGTGCTGCCATAGGCCGTGTAGCTTTAGGAAATCAATTGCATGATTTGCCAATAGGTTCAAGGAAGCATCTTCTGAAGTTTTCAGGAGATGGAAAAGTCACTGCAGAAGATCATATTAGTGCTTTCTTTACTACATGCGCAATCCTCGGAGTTCAGTATGAGGATGTTTCTGTACAACTTTTTGTTGAAACTCTAATTGATGCTACAGCTGAATGGTTTAATCAGTTACCATCCGGTTCCATTACTAATTGGGCGACTCTATTACAAAAATTTGAAGAAAGATTTAAAACTATAGATTATGGTCATTTACTTCTTGCTCAATTAACCCAAATGAAGAAAGAAGTGCATGAACCTATGAGAGAATTTGTGGCTCGTTTCAACAAAATAGTCAATAAATTAGCAGTTGATAAGAGGCCTACGGAGGAAAATAAAAAATGTTTCTTCATTAATGCACAACCTCCTGACATTAGTTTCCAAATAAGAAGAGGACGAGTAGCTAATCTCGCTGTAGCACAAAGGTTAGCCATTGAATTTGAAGATGACCTACTAAGTGCTGGAAAGTGGAATAAAGAATTACAGAAAGGAAAAATTCAACAAGCCAATCTTGCACCTACCGATCCAATGATTCAAAAGCTAGCTAATGATTTACTTCAGTTGAAGAAGCAATTACCATAGAATCCACCACCTTTGTATCAAGATATTCCCAGAAGGAATTATATTCCATATCAACAAAACCGACAACCAAAGCTACGAGCTCCAACACCAAGGTTGGCGATTGAGCATCCATCTACAAGTGATCGTCAAACTGCTGCAATATGTGATTTTCATCTCACAATAGACCATGATGGAGCCTCATGTCCCAAGATGACTAGGTTTATGCAGATGAACCAGACCAGTGAAAAGATTGAAGAATATGTTGAAGATGAAACTAATCAACAGTTTGGTCCACCTACAGTTAACTTTTTAGAATATGAGTCTGGCGAGGAAAACGAGAAAGATAGTGACATAAATAACCATTCATGTAATGTGTTTACAAAGAATTGGCGCCAGAAGCTTGGGGAGAAAGCTAAGTTAGCTACAAAAGATAAAGAGGTGGATGAAGTTCCTAAGCAAATTCTTTCCAAGGAACAAAGTAAAGAAGAACTAGGATCATCAAGAAAAGCTGAAAAAGAAGTTGAACATGGTGATTCCTCTTTTGAAGATTCTTTTGATTTCATTGAATATTGTAAAAAGACTAAGGTGCAAATTTCTCAATTTGAGTATCTTAAAAAGAATCCGCAGCAATTGGATAAATTGGTGCATTGTATCAAAAAGGATTTCAAGCAACCTCACTCAGATGTACATCAAGAATCAGGAGAGAATTTTGATGAGGATGAGCAAGAGGGGTTTATTTCAAAGGAATCATCTCTTGTTGCTACTTCCTTTTCTAATAAGCCAGATCCTTTCTATATTTCCTTGTACATTGCAGGTTGTAAGTTGAGTAATTGTATTATAGATTCTGGTGCATCTGATAATGTAATGCCTTCCAAAGTTGCTCATGCACTAGGCCTATCTTTAAATAAACCTACTGGTAAAGTGTTCTCAATGGAATCAAAGCAAGTACCTTTGGTCGGACAAATTAAGGATGATCAAGTCATTTTAGCTGCTCATCCTCAAAAGAAGTTGAAACTTAACATTTTAGTTGCTGATATTCTAGCTAGCTATGGTATCCTCTTAAGCCATAGTTTTTGTAAAGATTTGGGTGGAGAAATTCAATTAGATTGGTCACATGCCTTGATACCTCTTGGCAACAAGAAAGCTAGATTGGACCCAGAACCCAAAGCCAAATATACAGTTCTCAAATCTAATGATCCAAGAGCTGAAACATTATATGTTGAGATTGGCCTAGGTACATATATGGTGTCATCAAAGAAGGAGAATGCCCCTGAAATTCGGGCTCCCGACATATCTGCAGAACTTTGGGTAATGCAATTTGATGGAAGCTCATCTTCTTCCAGTTCAGGAGCAGGAGTTGTGTTGATATCTCCTCAAGGGGAAAAGTTTCCTAAAGCCTACAAGCTCGCATTTGATACTACCAATAATATGGTAGAATATGAAGCTCTTCTTCTAGGTTTGGAATTTGCCAAAGAAAAAGGAATCAGGAAGTTACAAGTTATGGGAGATGCTGAACAAGTTGTCAACCAGGTGAGGAGTTAATATCAAACCAAAAATAAAAGGCTCAAGTCCTATCGAAACAAAGTATGGGATGAGATTGAAAGTTTTGATGCTTTCTCTATACAAGCCATCCCAAGAGAACAAAATACAAAGGCAGATTCTCTTGCTGTTTCAACCTCCTTATTACTTCCTCATGCCGAGTTTGAAAAAGATGTGTATATAGTGGAAATGATCTACCAACCTAGTGTGCCAGATAATAATCAAAATTGGCAAGTTTTTGATGATGATAAGCATATCATCTCATTTTTGGAGGGCACCAGAACCTTCTCAAATTTGTCCTTTGATGGTAATCATTCTTTGACAAGCCAACAAAATATAAAAGAAGAAGATAAAGAATCAGAGATTTTGCAACTAAAGGGAAATACTATTCCTAAGGGATTAGTCACTCTTGAGAGTCTCTTTGATAAGAATGATCAGTTTATAAAGAATGATGAAAAGAAGCCCTCAAGTTCTCCAGATACAGAAAAAGTAAATATTGGTGTTGAAAATGATCCCAAGATTATTTTAATTGGAAAATGCTTGACCCACAAAGAAAGAAAAGTCATCATTGATTTGTTGAATAGCTATATTGATGTATTCACATGGTGCTATGATGATCTCAAAGTGTTTATGAATGGCGAATTTAAGAATCATATTTCTCTTAAGCCTGATTCACCCCCATTCAGGCAAAAACAAAGGCAATTCAATCCAAAGATAGAAGATGCAATCTTTGCGGAAGTAGATAAAATGTTAAAGGCTAAAATCATTTACCCAATCCATCATTCCACATGGGTTGCAAACATAGTGCCTGTCAGAAAGAAGAATGGCGAGATAAGAATTTGTGTTGATTTTCGCAATCTCAATCAAGCATCTCTTAAAGACAACTATCCCTTACCAGTAATGGACCATCTCCTTCAAACTGTCTCTGGTTCTGAGATGATGTCGATGCTTGATGGTTTTTCTGGATATAATCAAATCGGTGTAGAACAAGATGATCAGCATAAGACAGCTTTCACTACTCCGTGGGGAACCTTTGCCTATAACCGTATGCCTTTCAGTTTGATTAATGCTGGTGCCACCTTTCAACGTGCAATGGATCTTTCTTTTTGTGACTTAAGAAATAAAATTATTGTGGTATACCTAGATGATTTAACTATCTTGGAAGCGAGAAGAACATGCTTATCATTTGGAGTGTGTGCTACAACGTTGCAGGCAACAAGGTATTTCATTGAATCCAAAGAAATCCATTTTTGGAGTGACAGAAGGGAAATTGTTAGGTCACATTGTTTCGAAAGAAGGTATTCATATTGATCCAGAGCGAGTCAAAGCCATTCAGCAGTTACCGTTACCTTCCAGTAAGCCTGGTGTTCGCTCTTTCTTTGGCCAGATTAATTTTATAAGAAAGTTCATTCCTGATTTCTCAGAAATTACAAAGTCCATTGTTGAGATGATGAGAGGTGATGCCACATTCAAGTGGTTAGATGAAGGAAAAAGGGCTTTCAATCAGATCAAGTTGGCCATTGCGGATGCACCTACATTGGTTTATCCAGATTTCTCCAAAGATTTCAATGTATATTGTTATGCTTCTGACACTACATTATCCACAATATTGACCTAGCATCATAATGAAAACATTGAAGCACCGATTTCTTTTATGAGTATTCCGCTGAAAAAGCATGAATTGAAGTATTCTCCAGTTGAAAAGCAAACTTATGCAGTGGTCAAGGCTATGAAGCAATTTTGCTTTTATGTTCTAAATTCTCATTCTATAGTGTATGTTCCAGATACTGTAGTGAAGACCATACTCACACAACAAGAAATTAGTATGAGCAAGCGAGCCTCTTGGATTGCAAAGGTTCAAGAGTATGATATCGATATCAAACCAACCAAGCTTGTTTGCGGGCGTGGGTTGCGTAAGATAATAGCTGAGAATAATTCTAATGGGAATGTTGCTCAAGAGTCTAAACTACCTTTGGTTTTATTTGTCAGCACCACAGATGAGTGGTTTTCTAACATAGCACATTTTCTCACATACGGAGAATGTCCTGCTCATCTCACCCCTAGGGAGAAACGAACTATCAAGTTAAAGGCTGCTAAATATATTATTTGGGGTGATGTTCTTTACAAAAAAGGAATAGATGGCACATTTCTCAGGTGTGTAGACAAAGAACAAAGAAAGAAGCTCCTTCAGTTCTTTCATAATGAAGCCTATGGAGGGCATTTTTCTTCCTCAATAACGGCCTTCAAAATATTAAGAAATTGCTATTATTGGCCTGGAATGTTCAAAGATGTGGATGAGTGGGTAAAGAGATGTGACTCATGTCAACAATTTAAGGGAAAAGTACAACTTGCCACCCTACCTTTGAAACCTGTGATTATTGAAGAACCATTTCAGCAGTGGGGACTAGATTTCATCGGTCCAATTCATCCTCATTCCAGTGCGGGTCATACACACATCTTGGTAGCCTCTGACTATTTCACCAAGTGGGTTGAAGCAGCTCCAGTTAGACAAACAACATCAGAAGTAGTTTGTGACTTCATCAAACAAAACATTCTTGTAAGATATGGAGTTCCATAGAAAATTGTCACCAATAATGCTACCAACTTCTCTTCTTATGAAATATCAACTTTCTGTTACAAGTATGGAATTATACTTTCACATGCATCTAACTATTATCCTCAGGGAAATGGTCAAGTTGAAGCGAGCAATAAGAACATCATCACTATTCTCTGCAAGTTAGTCGATAAAAATTAGAGAACGTGGCATAAGTATCTATATGAAGCACTATGGGCTGATCATACTACGAAGAAGCAGGCTATCAAGATGTCTCCATTCAAATTAGTTTTTGGTGCGGAAGCTAGATTACCTATTCCATTGGAGTTAGTTTCACTTAAGTTGCAAGAAGTAGTTGAAAATCAGGAGTTTAAAGATGCATTGGAAAAATGAATATTGTACTTAACCAAGATGGAAGAACAGAGAGAAATAGTGGTGGATAGAATCAGAGAACATCAAATGCGAGTGAAAGAACTATTTGATCAGAAAGCAAAGGAAAGGTCTTTTCAAGTTGGCGATCTTATCCTATTATGGGATAAACGAAGAGAGCTGAAAGGAATGCATGGTAAATTTGACTCGCTTTGGAGAGGGCCTTTTCAGATCAGACAAGTATGTGGTGAAAACTCATTCTTCTTGGCCTATATGGATGGAACATACTTGTCCCTTCCTTACAGTGGGCAACATTTGAAACTTTATAATCAGTAGGGTGGATTCACCTTCGTCTATGAACATAGGTTAGATAGGTGTTTGTCTTTGTCCCAATTTTGGTTTGTTGTGTGGTTTTCTTCCCTTTTGTTTTTGTATCCAGTTGGTCCTTTGCATGCTTTATCCTTTCATTCCTCATGCTTCTTTCCCAATGGATAGTGTACTAGTCTATGAACTAGAGATTTTGGGTTCATCCTACATCCCTTGTGGTCCTTGTCCCCAGTCAGAGCCAGCTGTTTGTCCCATTTGTGAAATAGTGAAAGTTCAAACTTTGGGTGACAAAAGTTAAAATATTGTTAACCATTGAAAATTTTCACAAGTTGATGGAAGATACTCGCATGCATTTTATGTGGTTTCATTGTCTTCATGCATCTTCAAATGGTCATGGTTGTTTCAATTTATTTTGCAGGGTACAATGGTTGAAAGAGAGCTATCTTCCAATTTAGTCGAAGCCCTCAGAGTGATCCAAATTTAGGTTTGTAGAGGAAATGTTGGCAAACAAAAGTAATAAATGATATTCATTTTTCGTATAAGAGACAACTAATGTTTTGAAAGTATTGACAAAGAAGACTTATGGCATTCTCATGTCGTCACAAACATTGATATTCATTATTATCAATATCAACACTTACTCTGATCACTCGTATTAAACAAACCCAAAGCCGTATCATTCACATGAGAGTTTGGCCTATAGCAGCCAAGTGTACAAGTGTAATAGATCATTTGTAGATGTGTGTGCATAATGGAATAAAATGATTGCAGGCTTCTCACAGAATGTATGAATTGAAATTTCAAATCTCTTAAACAATTCCAAATAAAGATGTATTAGTCTCGCATGAACTGTGTGACAAAAATGTTGGAGTTTAGAGAATTTCAAGCGAATACAATCTGCAAGTATAAAGCCAAATCCACCTGCCTCTCTCATGACATGCAAACATCCATGAAGCAGGGACGAGTTGAGAGCTCAAGTCATTTAGCTGATGCAAATCGATGACCATGTGTATTGTACTAAAATGACAAAAGGGAAATCTTGTTAGATGTCGTGTGCATAGTAAGGAAGCATAGACAAGGCATATGACTCGATGTTATTCGAAGCCTTGAAATAGAACATGCACTAAACAAACATGGTGAAAAGACTTCAAAAACTTTGAATCAGATGTAAATACAAAGTCAAAGGCGTAAAACCATAATGCAACAACCTTCACCAACATTCTATCTGCTAGCTTTCTGCTATAGAACAAATATTTGTAAGGTCGGTAATGAAGTGTTAAGCACTCAAAATGGCATTATGATGTTAAAATCGGCAAGTTGGAACAAATTATTAAGTGGCCGATCACATACTCTCGCTCATCAAAGAGTTTGCTATTTTAACTTATTTTTGGACATTTGGTAACATTGCAAGTGAGCCGTGATACATTCTTTCATCAGTCATTTGGAAGAAAGACACAAGTTGCCAATAATGCCAACCATCCACAAATTGTTTAAGTTGAAGTAGCTGCTAGCAGTGTTGAACATTGGCCGATACGTATGCTGAGTATTCAATTCGCATTCAAACTTGAAGTTCTCTCTCCACTCAAATCGGTAACTGCATCAAACTTACTAATGCATGAGATGATATCGGTAAATTGACCAAAGGGATAAATAAGCCGAATACAAATATCAGCAACCAACTTTCAGATTTAAGTCATGTTTAAAGCAAAGTATGAATCGGTTGTTATCGGTGACTTGGCAAAGATGATCAAGATGTTGATACCTTTGAGTGCCACCTCCACAAAGCTCGCCTGAAACCCCAGTTGGCGGAAGGAACTTACCACGTGGCCATGAAGGAAGGCGGAGTTCTGTTTGTAACTACCTTCACCATTTGCTTTGCATGCCGATAAAGATGCATATCGTGCTACCCAACTCCACTTGCAAATATCAAAGATGAAGTATTGTGTTTAGATGTGTATTCTGCAGATTATCGATAACAATCATAAAAAAAAGTTAGTGAATGATATGCAAGAAAGGAGAATATATACTTTGCGTGTCTATTTACATATTATTTGCAGCTGAAATAACTGCGTGAACATTACATGAATCCTCTGACTCAGTGGAAGACGTAAAATCCAGAGTTAAAGCCTGCTATTCCTCTTCGTGGATATGGAGAAATGAAAGTCTTGCAGAATGTATCGATGATGCATAAGAAGTACGCAGCAATGTATGGAGTCATCAGATGTTCCAGAGTTTCCCAGAAAGGATACTATCTCATGGACAACTATGAATAGCAATATGCCACCTTCCTTAGCGTCCTCACTCCTACATGTAGATATGAAGGCTTTATAACAGTGCATTGAGGGATTTGTTCAAATATTTCAAAGAAATACGATCATTATTGAGCTAGGTTCCGAGCATGAAAGGCCAATATTCTCTCCATCGGTGCAAAATTCAAGTCATGGAAGTGGCTATAGACATTTATGAAAGCATAAAGATTAGAGTTTTGATTATAGTCTTGTCAGCCTGCCTGTATACAAACCAGACAATATATGGGGTTGGGATAATTTATTGAACACATCACCAAAGCCTTCAAGTTGCAATATGTGTACCATATTTATTTAGTTGGTTTCAAAATCAAGGAAATACAAGTATGGCAGTATAGAGACAAGGTACAGACTGTGTATAGAATGCCATGATTGTGGAAAGTAGGCAAGCAGTTTAGTAGAAGTTTGCAATCAAAATGAAAATGATGTAGAATATTCTACATACATGAGATTTTCCTTTTGACAGAAAGACTCCAAGAAATGAAGATAGAAGGCATAAAACCCTTTTGTACAAAGCATTGTAGTTTGAATTTTGTAGTGTTGTATGCCGAATATAGAAGCATAAAGGTATTCTGCCCTAAGAAACCAATTCTCACCTTAGATTTTTTTATTTTCTCGTGAACATGCTGATACACTGAAGTATAAAAGCTAAAGGTTGTAAACTTCTTCATATGCACATTCTGCAAGCGTAAAGGAGGTCGCTAAAGATGTTTTCTAAAGTTTTAAATCCCTGCAATAAGTTGATGTAAACATAGAATACATAGCATCGATTTAAAAAAAAAAAAACTTCTTTCAAAAGAAAACGTTCCAAGGACAAAGTTTTAGTAACATTGACATAGAGGAATTCAAAATAAAGAATCTGCAAAAATACCATCATGAAGTACAAGGCTCAGGAGTATGAGTATGCCCCGATGATCAACACAATGTTTCCAGAGGTTCATGATACCAAGATTGGGCATATTAATTTGTAGGAAATCAAAAATTTCTTCATGGAAGGCGACAGATCAAAGTTGTCCTATAGAGTGGCAGGAAGCGGCTTGATTGAAGCAGCATGTTTTCCCATAGCAATTCAATGTACAGATTTGATGATAGAATGCTCAAAAAGATATAATCTAGATGCAAGAGAGATAAGAGCTGCAGATGGATCCTTAATGGCCAAACTCGATGGAATTTCAATAGCTATTATTCTTCGTTTCCCATATAAGGAAAAGTTCACTCACATCCATAAGCAAAAAGCTTACAAATACTTCAGCGATAATAGAAGCAAATGCCTCAACAATCTGGCCAAAGAATGGATGGTTGCACCACGAGGAGGACAGTCTCAGCTTCCAAAAATAGTCCATTGTTCTCTTTTCATCAAAGAGATTTGTTACTTGATTATCTTACTCCATAGAGTGATAGGAAGTCCTGATTCCATTGAGTTCAAAATGTGGATGTACCTCTTCATAACAGTCATCTCTGCCGGTAAGCAATTCATTGACTGGGGCCATCTCATCAGCAACTGCATACATGACCAGTTAGTGCACTTCAAAACAAGTCAATGCTTCCATATGATCTCTTACTTGATATATGCTATTGCTAATTTGAGGTCATGGCCAGGGTTAAGTACTAATGGTGTCCTGAATCAAGAAACTCAAGTTTACCATTATTACAAGCAATTGCAACTTGAGGAAAGCTTTGTGTATTTCAGGTGGGTGAATGATGCTTTCACAATGTGGGCATTAATTTTATTACAAGGAGACATTGCCACCAGAACATCAAAGGAAGCCGCTAAATTGATAAAGAAATATGGAAGTTTCTTCATCCAGTTTTCAAGATTTACCTATCTTCGAGTAGGAGGATTTGAAGGTTATCCACACAAGTTACCCAGATATGTTGATGATAAGCTCATTTTAGTTGAGCTTTGTCGGCAATTGGTTTTAGTTCAAAAGACATGTAGAGATAGAAAGAATAAAGGGGTAGCCTTTCCTGTTTGTCTCGGGCACTATAGATGTGAGTCAAGTTCAAGAGCAGATGAGGCAGAAAAACCTTTATCTAAGATCAACTTGTATCCATACCAAATGAGGTTCCCTTTTGATAGCAAGGATTATGTCAAGAATAGCTTAAAGTTAGGTCCTGGCTATTTTCATTTTCCTAATCTCGAAGACTTTTGGGAAGATTGTGAAGATGAGTTCGAGGTTAGAAAAAGAGATTGGACAAGGTTAACTTTGAAGCAAATGAAAGATTTCAAGATGGATTGGACCATAGAAGGCATTGAAGATGATGGATCTGATTTGGTTGATCCTATCTATTTTGAGCAAGTCCAGTCCTAGCCACTTCCCAGTTTGAATTGGATAGATCGAGAAATGAGAGATGTTAGAGAAAGAACAAGTTTTGTAATCAAGAATTCTGAAGCCTGGATTAAGAAGAAGATTACTCAAATGACTGCTACCAGACCAATAAAGGAAACTCCAAGAAGGAAAAGAAATCAGCTTCAGAGCTCTACGTCACTGCATTCTTCCCACACTCCAGCTAGGGATACTCCTTCTTACCAGAATACTGAAGGAAGTGATGGAGATGAAGACCCTCCAAGGAGGAACAATCTTCAGAACACATGTGGTGATGAACCTCGACAAAAGAGAAAGAAATCTAGAGCAAAAGGCATAGAAGAAGATTCTATTGTGAATCAAGAAAAGGATCAAGTTCCAGTGGAATTCTTGGATGACACAAGATTTGATGATGGAATGCATTCCATATCTCCCTCAATTCCTATTGAATTCCCATGACAAGAAGTACAAAAAAATACTTTAGTCATGGATTCATCATTTCCAAGCAATCCAAGCGATCAATTTGAAGAAATCAGAGAGGTGACAACAACAATGGTAGGAAGACAAGAAATCATCCAAGAGTCTACAGAAAATTCTTCTTTCCCATGGTTAGAACAAAGTCTATTGAAGAAGAGGAAGGTAGAAAAGCTAGTGGTACTTGAATTTAGTAGCATATCTGATCTCTTTAGAAGAGCTGAAAAACCGAAGAAACTCAAAGTATCCTCAAGAATAAAGACTAATCCAAATTCAAGGAATATGTGCTTAGAGATTGCTCAACCCATATCTGAGAAAGATACAAATGAGGCCACCTCTGTGGACTTTGTTGTGACAAAGATTGATATGGGACCTTCTTCTCATGAGTCTGATATTTAGAACTTTAATGTGATGGTAGCTAGAATGGTGGAGAGAAGTGAAAAGGATAAGCAATCCAAGGATCAATTGAAACAACAAGTGCACACTTTGTCTTCTTACTTGAGATCCATAGTTGATACCTCCACTATGCCATTAAGTGTAGATCGCCAGTCAATTATATTGACACTAGAAGGAGTAATTGAAAGGAATGTTATGGATAATCTTCAAAAATACCAAGCCTATGGAAAGGTAATTGAAAGTTGGGTAGAAAAGGTCAAAACTCTTGCATGTGATTTCCTAGTCCAGGCAAAATCTATCCATGATGAGGCCTTAGTAAAGAAAAATACTATTGAGAAAGACTTGAAGAATGTCAAGAAAGAGGAAATAGCTTGGAAGGAAATTGTGAATGATTTCAAACAAATGATATAAATTGGAATGGACACCCTTGCAACTGAGAAAATCCTGCCTAATAATGAAGAAGATTATCTAGAAATATGGATAGAAAGCATTAACTGGAAACTAGTGATCATAGATCAAGTTTCATCAGAGTTAGAAAATCTCATGCTTTCATGTGATCAAGTGTGTACCAAACTCCAAGGACAACTCACTGCTCTTTTCCCAGATGTGACATTGGTGGAAGATTTGTAGGTGTTACAGAATAGCTTCCAGAGCATGGTTGATCAATAGCTTTTTAATAGGACAAACTTCAATGAAAATGCCATGGAAAAATTCATTGATATTTACTCTTCCTTGAGAATCTCCATGTCTCAGATACTCAGCATGGTGATAGAACTAAGTGGCATTCATAGAAACTTAAAGACATGGAAAATGAGGATAGCCAACATCCTAATTCCCAAAGGAAAATCTGTCACTTCAGCCATCTGACTTTTCAGAATCTTCAGAGACAAAGGACTTGGACAACATAATGTGCCTATAGAAGCAACAACCTCATCGGCAGCACAAGGAGTTAGCTTAGAATAAGTGTAGGGATGCTTTTTGTATAGTCTTCATTTTTGTTGTGTTACTCGCATTATGTTTTTGTCTTTCTTTGTAAATAACTCTCATGATCGAGTTTCCTTTCTCTCATCTCTATTTCTTTATTGTAATAAAGGATAATCTTGGCTCTTTTCATATGAGGTAGCTATCCTAAGTTCTCATTTTGGGTAGTTATTCTAAATAGTTATTTTTCCCCATGCTGAGGAAGTTATTTCAAGTAGTTGAGGAAGTTATATAGTAGTTATAAAGGTGGTTGGGGTATGTACCTTAGGTGGTTATCACTTCACCTATATATATACCTCATTATTAATCTCAGGGGGATTCCACTTTTTCACAAGCTTTGTATGAGAGACTTGGATAATACTATTCAAGCAATTAAGCAATAGAGATCAATTTGGATGTGTGTTCAACTTATTCTCATGGGTTATTATCAATGTTCTTATGTTTAATTGATGATTACCTAATGCTTTCCCTTTAACATTGAATGTGAAGAACATTATTTCAAGTTGTGGTATCTCAAACTTGATTATATGGAATTTATTTTAATCTAGATTCATACCTTGTATGGCATTCAATCTTTCTTTATTGTTCGTTCTTTAAAATTTTTGAAAAATCCAAATACCCCCATTATACGAGGGAGCTACCCCTCTCAAACGCAGAGAAGAATTACCATTGTTTTTTTTTGTTTTTTTTGTGATTCTTCAACTATTGTGAACGCTTTGTTGCTAATTACAGGGCAAAACAAAGTTTTTCAAGAAAGTTTCTTAAAGCAACAAATCTGTTTACCAACAAGTTATATATTGGGAAGCTTGAGTTCCTCTTGCCTTATATTCTTCAAGACCAATGAAAATCATATGAGGCATTTTTGTTGTTCACTTAATTGATTTTGTTTCATTACTAGGATATTATAGTCACTGAAAAAATATACATATAGTTAAGGCTTCCAAGTTGATGTAGAAAGCAATTATGCTGCCCTATTAAACAATGCTTTCAGACAACAAATAAAACATAGTTATTCATTTGCGCCTTACATCAAAGCATTTCATTTTCTCTTTTTATCCAAAACACTCGATTTAGAGATTTTAAAATTTTCATTTCTATTCAAAAGACAATATAAAGTAATCCCTTGACATTTTTGAAAGCCATTGCCACTCTATTAGCATATAGATATTATGTGAATTAAGGGAAAATTTATACGTAGAAAAAAAAATGTTGCTTACTTATAAATACCTCCATTTTCCTATCTCCCCTATCCCTAGACATGTCTCACTCTCTTTATGCATCCATATATTTGCCTCCCTCCATATTCGGTGTAGTCACCGATTAGGAGAGATGTCAAAGAGATAAATTTGGATCGAGCAGCAAGAGTAAACACAACGAAAACAAGAGGGTATGATGGAGGCAATGCAGAGTTGAATGAATTAGATCATGAAAAATGATTACAGATAACCGATAACATCCAAGTTACAAGATTCAGCTCACTATCCTTCCACATACATGCTCAATTATAGAATTGGTCAACTCCGAACATCTAAATCTTAAGATCTATCTTCTAACTTCTTTGGAATGTATTCTAATGCTCAATTACAATGATTTGTATGATCTAAGGAGATCCAGTTGGCCCAAAAGGGATCAAATGCCAAAGAACAAGATCAAACATATAAAACCACTAGGTCGGCCGCCACCAAAGAGATTCCTTCAGAAAAACCAAAGGATGAAGTGTGGATCAAGGGGAAGATCAGCCACATGCCAAGGAACATTGGAATCAATGAGCTGGGGCTTTGCAAGCTACACAAAGGATCTACAAGACACACCAATAGTAATAAGTCCAAGCGGCTTTGGTGTTCTAAGCCATAAATTTGTCTCAGAATCCAGAGTCAATAACTTTCTAGAAAATGATTCAAATGCTCCTCGATTTAGTAATAAGGAAGATGATAATGTCCACAAGCAAAATCCAACTTCGTAAGATCCGGTGAGAAAATGCAAGAAAATACAAAAAGAAATGCTAAAACTAGAAAACTAAAAACAAACTAGAAAGGAAATGTTTTTGGTTGATGCAAGATTGCCAAGAACCGGGGATGCTCCTGCATCAGTCTCCCTCTCCTTCTTTCCAGACCTCTATTATTATATCTCTTTTCCTTTCGATATATTTATTTCTTCGATATTTATCTCTCCCTCTCCTTCTCCCCGATTTCCATTTCCATCACCATCTCTATCTCTATCCCTATCTCTATCTCTATCTCTATCTCCATGTCTCCCCTATCTCTAGACATGTCTCACTATCTATAATTATCCGGCTCTCTCCTCCTCTTTCCATCTTTCACTATTGCAAACATAACATGACTCTATTGGTAATGGAGTCCAATTGTCTTCTTGATTCACAAGTTTTCATTGGCTCAAGTTTAATTTCCTATGAATGAATGCATAGTTCATTTAAATCTATCACTTCTTTACTGGACCATTTGTGAACAAAAAACATCATTTTCTAAATGGCCTACCAATTGATATCATATACTACACAAATGCATGCAAAAGAAAAAAAAAAACATTTTTTTTTTGTAATTGACATTTCATACCTCTTCGGCGTACCCATTGCACACAAGGGTGCAATTGCTAGTTACTTTATAACAGAATAAACTTTTTCATTTTTTCTTTTGCATTCACCTGATAAGGTTTGCAAGGAATCAATGTGACAAATGCAGAGGTAAGCCTCTAAGAAATGTGGGAGTAATCCTTCCAATTTATTTATTTAAATTAGTGTTGTCAAATATCCATTATTAGTTAATTAAAATAATCTTAAAACTGTCATTAATATTTGCAATTACTGATTTTGTATCTTTACTTTCAAGAAATAATTTTTTTTTAAATAGAAAAAATTTATAATTATTAATAATTAATTAAATATTCTTCATAGCAATAATATTTTTATATAATATTATTATCTCCAATTAAATTATTAATGTTTCTTCATTTCACCTCTTTTTAAGGTGATGCAATTAAAATTAAAATATGTGTGAACAAAGACACAAATACCAACCGATATTTGCTCAGTTTTAAAATGTTATAAACAAACAAAACATTAGAAAAGGTGCACTCAATATAAAATATATATGAATACAATAGTCTCCCTGCCAAAACAAAGCCAAGGACTAATCCATATATATCATACAAAATTGTATCGTAAAAATAAAATTGTCTTCTTCATATGACATTCTACATATATGATTGGATAGACATCGTCAATTGACTATAATCTTCTACTATCCATAAAAAGAAAAAAAAAAGATCTTTTATAGTCCAACGGTTCCCTACACTATCCCCCTCCCGACACCCCCACCGCGAAACTTCCAATGGATTGCTTAGAAACTATGTTTCCTACTTGGGCAGTTGTATCACCACCTGTTCCGCTTTACGTTCCGTGATGTTCACCTTTCGGTGGGCTTTTCAATTCTCTCGTCAGAAGAGGAGCTTCTTCCTCTTCCCCCACCTATTTCATCACAAATACACCATAACGAAATAGGTTTTTTACCTCGGTGAGAACACTTTACTATTGCGAAATATGAAATGAAAAAACTGGGTAATGGAAATCTATGCTCATAGTTTTTTAGACCTGTAACTTGTTCTGCTTCTCTGATAACCTCATCATCCCCGCGTCGATACTATTCGAGTCTGCACAATACACCATCACAATAACCTTTAAATGCATAAAAAATTATAGGCCAAACGAATAGAAAATTACCGAGGAGACGGCAGTCCGCAAGAAGTATGAACACCAACGTTACTGTAACAACAATGGCCAAGTGTGTAGCCATTCCAGTCTGAAAGAAATAGAGGAATTGAGCTTTGTTATGTGTTATAAATTCTCAATGGATAAGAGTATACATAACATTTTATTTCTCTGGATGAAATTCATTATGGCGACTTGCAACTTTTTGGAATATTATTTGCCGTGTTTGACCCATGAGACGACCTTATTTTCCTGTACTTATTTATAAATTATCGAGAGATTTTAGAGTTGTGACGTGTGAAAACTCTCTTTGTAGCGTAGACTTCGAAAGTATGTTATTGGTTTGAACTTTTCTTTTACTCAGAATTGCTAATTTCTTAGATTCGTGATGCCACTCTATGGTTAAAACATGCATGCAGTTAAATTGTTAAGTGGT